>NW_026635478.1:0-675000 GCF_028554395.1 Pezoporus wallicus
CTCAGCCTTCGGAGGTGACGCGGCTTTCTCCCTTTCCCCGGAGTGCCCCCGTGGGACCGCTCCTGCATCCAGCACGCCGGGGGGCGGCCGAGCGTGGCTGTGTCCTCACGCTTGTTCACCATGGGCGCAAGACCACGGTGACATGAGGGGCTCCAGGCAGGGTCCTTTGCGCTCAGCGAAAGCCCTGCCTCTGGGCACTGGTGGGCCATCACGCCCCGTGGCAAACATGACGAAGGCCACGCCGGCCGGCAGGGGAATGAGCTTGCCCCAGGCCCCCGACCAAGCCTCAGCCCAGGTTCTCTTAGGACACCCCAAAAATACACAACTTCCAGTCTTCCATGCACGTCTTGCACACTGCTCAACGGCATAGTCTCCCTCGGGACTACACAATTACCCGTTTTTGCGATCACTTACCTTGAAAAGGGAAAAGCCCTGGGTAGGCGGGAGGACTGATGTATGTTGCTGAACTAGCCGTGGCCAGTAAGAGTGTAAAATCTAAAGCCTCCCAATGCCCTGCGTCTCTTTTTGCAAAACCAAAGGGGCGATAAAAGAAGCAGGAGAAGTGTTTTTATTCTTTATTCTAATTTTTTGTTGTTGAAAACACAAAGTGTAGCTTCTTTGATAGAAAACTCCCTCTTCCACTAGGGTATATGCCCTGCCCTGTGCAAAGCTGCAAATGAAATACAGATATTTACATGTACAGTTCTTCCAGTCAAAGATCAGAAATCAGACCATTAAAGGCACAATAATAGCACACAATTAAATCTTAAAATTTCTTCTTTAGTAATGCTATAATGAAATATATAAAAATACACGTGTGAAATAATTTGAATGAAAGATGATAGTACACCATTTTTTGCTTCTTCGTGTTGGAGCTTACCTGGAGTTTTGGCCTTTTCTCTGTACTCAGGAGCTATTCTGTGTGAGACTCAGCCTCCAAGGGCTCTCTGACTGTCTATACACAGGGGAGATCTGCAAAACACCATCAAAAGATAATCCTGAGAGCTTAAACTCGCAGCTTTACAGCATACTAAAAGCGTTGGTGTGAGTTTCAGCGCATTTTGCCCCTACTAACCTCTGAATATTGCGCTAGTGATCATGAGCTGTCCGTCTGCCCTGTGAGAAGGGAGGAGCTAGTAATCTGGCTCCTCCTTTTGCTGCTCCATAGGTGCCAGCCGTCTGTACATCCTTACCGGTGTTCTGCAGTGTGTGTGAGATACATCCAGAGTTGCTATTTCTGCTCTGTTCAAAGGTTGGATTTTTTAATCTTTTTTCATTTGTTTGTTTGTTTTAAAGCGATACCATCAAAGGGTTTCCCTCAAATCTCCTGCAAAGTCAATAAATTAAAAGCTCTTTAGCAATCAAGGTAGTTCCTGTTGCTTCTGATCAGTTACAGCATCTATAAAAAGGGTCTTGTCTGTGGAAAGGATAAATGGCTGTGCAGTCTACTAGGAAGGAATGAACTACCTCAGTATTTGCCCTGTGCAGCCATCAAGCACTTTAAGTGTAACATCGAGGGGAAGGCACTGTGAGATACCTGCCAGCAGGATGTCATCCCTGCCTGTGGGAGGGAACAAGGTAACAGGAGCTGCTGATGCAGAGAACTATCTTGTTTTCCCAGTCTAAGCAGGTCCACCTCCATCTCAGACCTATGGTGGGATAACAAAGGAGCTGCTGCCATTTCCTGCCTGTGAAATGCTTACAAAGATCCTCATCTGTAAAGTATGCAGGCTCTTGGCAACGATGACGATTTTGGCATACAGCTCATGGTATCAAGGAAAGTCAACCTTCCTTGAAAGGTCTTCAGTGGAGAACATCAGAGAAACTGGCCATACCTTAGCCTGTTGATGGTTTGTACCTTAACCTCATGCCAGTATGTCAGTGTGTTTCACTGATCCAGTATTTTGCTCCAGACTTCTTCAGCATCTGAACATTTGGGCATATAGGAAGTAGTAGCCAGGTCCCAGCTGTCTATCCTGCCTCTGCAGCTCCAGACACAGAGGAGGCAGTTTGCCTGGTCAGTAGTGCAAGATGCTCACCGATACCTTAACAGCAGGGTGCTGAAGAAGATAAATGTAAACATTTAACAAGTGCCTTATTCAGCCCATCTGATACTTTAAATGAGGCAGAGGCCCTAGAGAGAGAAAATAAAGAAAAAAGGAGTATGCGATGATGTAATTAAAGACTTCATCATAATGAATATGCACAGAAAGGTTGAATTAAGGTTGTACTGGCAGCCCAGCTTCTGATATTTCCTAACTTTTAAGCAACACAATGCAACCTTTACAACACTTCTTTCATGTTGTTTTGGCAGGAACTTTTTCTTGCCATTGGTTTGGAGAGAGCCTAGCACTTTGTGAGTTCTGTCATAAGGGAAATAAGTAATAGAAATGCAACTACTTTTATCTGTGCCACACACACATACACACCCTGCAACTATTGCAACATGCTCTTTTTCCCAGCTTTTTCAGAAGGAAGCTACTGCGTGTTCTTTAAGTAAGTGGGAAGATTCAAGACTTCAAAGAAGAAGAATTAGAATTATTTGATTTAAAAAAAAAAAATGTTCTGGTCTTAGAGGCTGAATTAGGATATATTTGTTTATGAAAATAAATACAGTACATGTACAGCATGTTTTGAGGGTTTTTTTCCTGTTTGGGAAATTTTTCCTGACAGAACAAAGAAATGCATGAAAGTCTGAAAGTGTTACAGGCTCTTTCTGTAGTGTCTTGTTAAAGCCTTTCAGTGTAGAAAAGTGTTAGATCTGTTCTCATCCTATTTCACTGTCAGTTCTAGCTATGGTTTTGCACTGTTTGGCATTGACCTAAAAGGACTAACAGTTGAGAAACAATTGGTATTTGTTTCCAAAAAGCTGTATATGTGCCTTAGATTGGCATAAGCTTTCTCTCACCAGTTAGATGAAGAGTACTGTTTGCAATACATAAAATACAACAACAATCCATTCTATGTATAGAGTTTAGTGTAGGCTAATGTTATTAAGATGCCACATTATTTTTGTCATTTAGCAGGCATTTGAAACTGCAAGAGGTTGCTTCTTTATTTTTTGTTTCTGCAGATGATAGCTAAGCCTGGGATGCATAAAACATTTATTAATGTTTAGCTCCCTTCAATCTTTGCTCTGAATATGTAGTTACAGCTGTAGCAACATGAAGTTGCTATTCCAGGAGGCAGATGTAACCCAGAGAGTCCATAGCCATCCCTTAAGATGAAGATAGAAGCAGTTAGCCCCCATCCCTGTAAGATGAGGGCCCTTAGGTTCCTCTCAAGGGATATCCCTGAAGCTTTGAGACTAGGTTGCTATTATATTGTGTTGCCACAAGAAATGTTTGCACCCAAGCTCAGGTTCAGACCCAGGTTTAGAACTGTCTTATGGATCTAGCCCACATGTAAAGTGGCAGTCTGCAGTAGAAGCAGGGATAAGAGCTTTTATTGTAAGCTCTGATTGTAAGCCTTTCTCTCAACCCACCATTACGACATTTGAAAGTAACCGCAGTGTTGTAGCAATGACTGTTTTATCCTGAAAAATTGTGGGGGTGAAGAAGTCAGTCACGTATTCTTCCAAAATGGAGAAGTAATGCTTCTGAAAGCATAAGATAGACTGGTATGAGTCAGAGAAAGGGCAAAAGTCTGATTTGTGACCACAGTGGGAACCCCCGTCTCCCTCACCATGCTCACTCGTACACAAACACACACACGCACGCATGCACACACTCTGTAGTTATAGATTGGTCTATCAGGCAATGAATTCCTTAAACCATTTATCACACAAGTAGAGTCCTATGTAAGCAAGATGAACAAATCCCAGAGTCCCATTCTGTGGTCCAGCAATAGTTGAGCAAACATCTTTGCCACTGCAGGAAGCTTGAGGGGGGATGGAAAGACTCAGAGAGACAAGGGGGAAGCTATCAGCAAAAGTAATTTCAGTAAAACCAACTCATGACATCCTAAAATGACAAAATTCTGCTGCACTTATTCCATAGAGAAAAAGGCTTGCCCTGTGAGAGATAAGTTTGATTTCAAATGGAGCACTTACAGAGAAGATACTCCCTATGGCATGAGCCTCAGGTGGTAAAAACCAGAATCTGGCCAGGACAGATTGAACAGAAGGCTTTTCCTATGCTATTGCTTTGATTTCAGCAAACAGCATGTGACAGCATGCACATGTAGCAGATAAAAAGGAAACTCAGAAAACAGTATTCTGTTTTTGTTATAAAGATGATGGGGTTTTTTTCAAGTGGAATAGTAGCAGGTGTGGCAGCACATGGGGTGCTTGTTTTTAACAAAACAATCATAGTTCAGATCCAGTAACAACAAAAATTTAAGAAGACAATAGAAGAAGATTATTTGAAAGCTTGTCAATAGAGAGCTCCTGACAACACAGAGTTATACATAACCATTACTGCACAGCCAATTTTTTCATTTGTATGCACTTATGAATAAAACAGGAGAGGCTAGTATAGATGAGATAAACAATCAGACATTGCAATCCTGCATGGGAAAGTTATTAGCAATAATATTAAAGTGAAAGGAGCTTTAAAGTGGAAAGAATGATTTAACCATTTGTTGTCGTGGTCTGCAATCAAATGTTGTAATCTTGAATTCCAGATTTTTACCTCTCTGGTAGTTTTTCATAGTGCAGCTGGGATGGGAAGGGTGATAAAGAGGTTTAGAGTTCTCTGTTTCCCAGCGTTTTTCCTTTCTGGCCTATGGTATAGATTTAGGAAGGCCTGAAATCATTTCAGAACTCCCTTTTCCATTCTGGCTGTATATGGGCTTTTGCCGTGACTGGTCTTTTTCACCTTGGTTGAACAAACAAGAGGAATTAGAGATGTGTGCACGTCTACAGGGGTATGATATAATAGGCATCACAGAAACATGGTGGGATGGCTCCTGTGGCTGGAGTGTTGGAATGGAAGGTTACAGGCTCTTTAGAAAAGACAGGCCTGACAGGCGGGAAGGGGGAGTTGCTCATTATGTTAGTGATAGGCTGGAGAGTATGGAACTCTGTCTGGGGACAGGTGCGCAGTCCACAGAGAGTTTGTGGGTCAGGGTTAAAGGGAATATAGCTATGGGAGACATTACTGTGGGGATCTGTTACAGACCGCCTGATCAAGGAGAACCTGTGGATGAAGCACTCCAAAGACAGACAGGAAAAGCCTCATGCTTACAGGCCCTTGTTCTTATGGGTGACTTCAACTACCCTGACATCTGTTGGAAGGACGGTACGGCCCGGCACAAGCAGTCCAGGAGGTTCCTCGATTGTGTAGAAGACAACTTCCTTCTGCAAGTTATAGAGGAGCCGACAAGGAGAGGTGCCATGCTTGACCTCGTGCTCACCAACAGGGAAGGGCTCGTTGGAAATGTGATGCTCCAGGGCAGCCTTGGATGCAGCGATCATGAGATGGTCGAATTCGAGATCCTCAGGACAGTGAGAAGAGCGTGCAGCAAGCTCACTGCCCTGGACTTCAAAAGAGCAGACTTTGGCCTCTTCAGGAACCTGCTTAGGAAGGTTCCATGGGATACAGCCCTAGAGGGCAGAGGGGCCCAAGACTGTTGGTTGATATTCAAGGATCACCTGCTGCAAGCTCAGGAGTGTTGCATCCCAACCAGAAGGAAGTGCAGCAGGAGGGCCAGGAGACCTCCTTGGATGGATAAGGAGCACCTGAGGAAAATTCAAATGAAAAAAGAGGCTTAAAGTAAATGGAAGCAAGGACAGGTGGCCTGGGAAGAGTACAGGGATGTTGTCCGGGGAGCTAGGGACCAGGTTAGGAAAGCTAAGGCTCAGTTAGAATTAAACTTAGCTAGAGGTATTAAAGATAACAGGAAGGGTTTCTACAAGTACATAGCAAATAAAAAACAGACTAGGGAGAATGTAGGCCCCCTCAGGAAGCTCTCAGGAGAACTGGATACACAGAATTTGGAGAAGGCTGAGGTTCTGAATGACTTCTTTGCCTCAGTTTTCACTGGCAAAGGCTCTGACCAAACCACCCAAGTCTTGGAAGGCAGACGCAGGGACTGTGAGAATGAACACCTTGGGCCCACTGTAGGAGAGGAACTGGTTCGAGACCATCTCAAAAATCTGAACGTGCACAAGTCCATGGGTCCTGATGAGATCCATCCGGGGGTCCTGAAGGAGCTGGCGAATGAAGTTGCAAAGCCGCTAGACATCATATTTGAGAGATCATGGCAGTCAGGTGAAGTTCCCGATGACTGAAAAAAGGGAAATATAACCCCCATTTTCAAGAAAGGGAAAATGGATGACCCGGGGAATTACAGACCAGTCAGGCTCACCTCTGTGCCTGGCAAAATCTTGGAGCAGATTCTCCTGGAAAGCATGCTAAGGCACATGAAAATCAACAAGGTGCTTGGTGACAGCCAGCATGGCTTCACTAAGAAATCCTGCCTGACCAATTTGGTGGCCTTCTATGATAGGGCTACAGAACTGATGGACAGGGGCAGAGCAGTTGATGTCATCTACCTGGACTTGTGTAAAGCGTTCGACACTGTCCCACACGACATCCTTGTCTCTAAATTGGAGAGCAATCAATTTGATGGATGGACCACTTGGTGGATAAAGAACTTGCTGGATGGCCACACACAAAGAGTTGTGGTCAATGGCTTAATGTCCGGCTGGAGACCAGTAACAAGTGGTGTCCCTCAGGGATCGGTGTTGGGACCGGACTCGTTCAACATCTTCGTCGCTGACATGGACAGTGGGATTGAGTGTGCCCTCAGCAAGTTTGCCGATGACACCAAGCTGTGTGGTTCGGTTGATACGCTGGAGGGAAGGAATGCCATCCAGAGGGACCTTGACACACTTGTGAGGTGGGCTGATGCCAACCTCATGCAGTTTAACCATGCCAAGTGCAAGGTCCTACACCTAGGTGGAGCAATTCCAGGCACAGCTACAGGTTGGGCAGAGAAGAGATTCAGAGCAGCCCTGCGGAGAAGGACTTGGGGGTGCTGGTTGATGAGAAAATGAATATGAGCTGGCTTCAGTGTGCGCTTGCAGCCCAGAAAGCCAACCGTATCCTGGGCTGCATTAAAAGGAGCGTGACCAGCAGGTCAAAGGAGGTGATCCTGCCACTCTCCTCTGCTCTTGTGAGACCTCACCTGGAGTATTGTGTGCAGGTCTGGTGTCCTCAACACAAAAAGGACATGGAACTGTTGGAACAAGTCCAGAGAAGGGCCACGAGGATGATCAGGGGACTGGAGCACCTCCCGTATGAAGACAGGCTGAGGAAGTTGGGGCTGTTCAGCCTGGAGAAGGCTGCGTGGAGACCTCATAGCAGCCTTCCAGTATCTGAAGGGGGCCTATAGGGATGCTGGAGAGGGACTCTTCACTAGGGACTGTAGTGATAGGACAAGGGCTAACAGGTTAAAACTTAAACAGGGGAAGTTTAGAGTGGATATCAGAAGGAAATTCTTTCCTGTTAGGGTGGTGAGGCACTGAAATAGGTTGCCCAGGGAGGTTGTGAATGCTCCATCCCTGGCAGTGTTCAAGGCCAGGTTGGACGAGGCCTTGGGTGATATGATTTAGCATAAGGTGTCCCTGCCCACGGCAGGGGGGTTGGAACTAGATGATCTTAAGGTCCTTTCCAACCCTAACTATTCTTTGATTCTATGACTCCATGACTGCCAGAACAGCCTGTGTCAGTCATCATGGCTGTTGGTGCCCCTGTGTTCAAGCAGAGGAAGAACCAACAGAGGTAATCTGCTGGAAGAAGAATATCCTGACATCCCTTAGGCATTTCAGGGATTCTTCGTGATGCTGAAGCAGCTTAAAGAATCTGGGGCAGGAAGGCCTGACATTCCCATGTTTAATTCCACATTAAGTGGTGTTCTCAAAGGGGTGATTTCTAGATTTGAAGGCAATAGTTCCCTCCGCAGGGGTCACAGCAATAACAAGTAGTGTTCTCAGCTCAACCACAAGTTGGTTTCTTCTGGTGTTTATGCTAGTAGTTGAGGAGGCATGAAATCAGCAGCAGGGAAACAGGATTACATCTAGAACAAGCTTATTGGCTACTGTGTTAAGGACAGCAAAAATCAGTATGGGTTTATGATGTGGCCTTCTGCATAATGTTTGTTCACAGAATAAGCATCTAAACATCTGATCCATCTAAATACACATCTAAATACATATTTTTATGAAGATAATGTCCAGTACAGAGCTTCATATAGTGAAGAGTCCATCAGCCTGACTATATTAGCCAAAACACAGGAATTTTAATAATACTTTCATAACAGTATTTCCATATGTTAGAATCAGAACTATGTCTGCAGATTTTGGGTGCAAATTTCATCAAAATAATTAAAGCTTTTAAGAAACCACTATGTTGGTCCTGCAAGGGTTATTTTTTCGTATTTGCAGGTTATGTACTTTGATGAGCAACCTGGTCTAATGGAAGATGTCCCTGCTCATGGCAGAGGGGCTGGAACTAGATGATCTTAAGGTCCTTTCCAACCTAAAACATTCTATGATTCTATGATGTAGTTAAAAAAAACCTAGAAAGGTTTTTAAAGAAAAAAATTAAAATATCTGAGAAAAAAAAAACAAAAACAACAAACCGTTTAATTTCCAGTTATGTCATAAAATTCTCTTAAGCAGTTTTATTTACTTTTGTGATTTGGAAACCAGGTACACTTTCAAATGGATAGAGTCTTTGAACCTGGTATTAAAAACTAGCTACACACCTTCAGCAAATCTCTCTGTCTTAAAAATACCTCAAAATAGCAAAACATGGAGACGTGGTGATGGTAACACTGGGGATTTTAGGCTAGACCTGCACAGACTTCAAAAGAGCTTGCCCACTTTTCACTTAAGACAGAAGAATCAGTAAAATAGTGACTGTAGTATGTAGGTAGACAAGCACCTGCAACACAAATTCATAACATCCCTTTGCCAAAGCTGGACATGATGGCTTTGGATGTAAATCAGGTGCTCCTATTAATGCTTCATGCAGTGCCAGCTCTGACTTTGGAGGACAAATGATTTTAGATTAGCTGTTTTCTATTCTTTCGTTGTGGTTTGTCACGTCTAAATCCTGCATAGCAACGTAATGAATACACTCTTGTAAAAACAGGCACATACCATTTTATTTTTCATTTTTCCTAGCCAACACTTACCACAACTTACTCTCCCATTGTCATTTGTAGTCATGGCACTGTTCCTATTACAGCTTTTTCTTCTCCTTCCAATGGTATTAACTTGAGCATTTTAATCAGAGACAAAAATCTAGCCTGAAAATTCTCAGGACAAAATTAATATAATTAGCTCTCTAGAACAGATTTGGCAGGCTGAGGGAACATCATACTGAGAGCCTGTATATTACCTTCTTTTGAGTACTGATAGATTTTCTGGATATAATCAGGTAGGGGAAAAAAATCACAGATACACAGTTCTTAATTGTGTAGCTGTATATATATTGCTGTTTAACTACATTTATGTGTGAACACTTCAAACATGCTGTGTGAAAATATAGGCATTCATCCCTTTAACGGGATTGTATTGCATGTTGCATGCCTAAAATTAATCTGCTTGGCCAGTCCCTGTGCAGCTTGAACTCTTTCCCCAGAAGCAATGAACACTCACTAACTTCCTTTCCTAAATTCACTCACATAAGTAATCTCCCTGACTTTGATGAGATTATCCGTATAATTGCAAATCAACAGGATCATGATTTTAGGGCATATATCCCAAGACTTTACATCTCAGAGTTCCCACCGCATGCTTTTTCTCCTTTCTGAGAGATGTGCCATAAACTGAGGAACCAGCTTTTAAATTAAAAAAAAAGGAAAAAAAGTTTTAATGGTACTGTTTTTGCAGAACACGAGCTATCTGAGTGCTAATACAAATATGAGCATGCTTGATAGCACTAGAAATGGGGGGAGAGGGGCCTACATACAAGCAGAGGTAGTAGACTACTTTTATCTCACCGAAAAAGAAATAATTTCTTTTCCTCCATTGTTTTTAAAGAACATCAGAAAAGACTAAAGTCTTGACAGCAGAAACATGCCCCTCTATAAAATTAGGCCATTAGTTCTGATTAACCAGATGTCTCAAACAAGCCTGTGATGAAAAACAAGAAAAGCACAGCTTTTTAATTATAATAATAAAAAAAGCAATGCATAGCATTTATGAATCCAAAAAAGCACAGCCTTGTGATCTAAGTCTGTTCGTCTTCTGCTTCCAACACCACCTTCAAACAGTGACCATTTTCCCCTCTGATGCATTTCCAGACACAGAGGAACAAAAAGCTGCTTGATACCTCTCTTACAATAGAAAGGAGATGTGCCTGGCTGTGTGGGAGGAGCCGCTCGATTCTTCCATGCAGTGCTGGGTAGACATGCTTTGAGCGGCATTAAGTGTTCCTGGGAGCAGGGTACAGAGTGTTCCAGCAGGCAAAGATAGAAAGCCATTTTCTTCACAACTACGCAATGCATTAATACAAGATCCCGAGCTTGCAGAGAACGAACCTACTGCTGCAGAACTTTTTCTTTCATTTTCTGCATCTCTGTTAACTTTTAAATTATTTAAGAGGACACTCTGATTTTCTTCAAACATGATTTATTTTTTTTTAAATTCACTGCTTGAGGAAAGCCTGCTTATAAAAAGATGCATAAGAGGTATAGCAGTCGCATAAAGCATCCCTTAAAGATCTTCATGAGATGTCTTTGTGGCAACATTTTCTTCACCTTGGGGTATTGCGACCCACAACTTGGGTAGCAGTCAGTGGAGAGGGAGAAAGTATAAATTCACATGAGATATCAAGGGAGAAGAGAGAGCTAAAGCCATGCACGCCTAGCCTATGGAACAGGATCATGCCCCTCCAGCTGTGTCAGACCTACTCGGATACCACGTCATTGCAGCCAGCTCAGTCCCTGAAACTGCGCTACTTCATACCAAGAAACCAACATGTGCAAGGCTGAGGCAGGGAATGTCTACAGTGCATTCCGTTCCTCCGTGTAGACATGCCTTCATTGTTTCCACTCAGTTTTGTTACCCTGGAGCTGTAGGGTATTTCCTGCAGAGTCATCTCTTCCCACTGGCTCAGAGCTTCAGTTTCATCTATCTACCAGGCAGTGTGGTTTCAGTAGAGCCATGCCAGAGTTGGTGCTGCCAGCACCCAAACACTTGTTTCACATAAATAAAAAAAAAAAGCAAACCCTAATAACAACAAAAAACTCTTAATTCCTCCCACTCTTCCCTTACACACACACCCCCAGAAAATTCCAGATCTGTTCAAAGCTCCCTTCAAGTGTTGGGTGCATGCCCCCTGGATTTTCTATATTGATACCAGAGTATAAACACATTACTAAGGATGTCCAGGAGTTACCATAAGAGAGCTCCTTCAGTTGCTACAGTCCTAGAGGAAATGATCTGGCCATCAGTTATGCAATTTCCTACTTTATATCAATGGCAAATTCAGTAGTTTATGTAAAGATGGCTTAGTAATAGCTGATATTTCCTGAGCACTAGTCATCTTTTTCATTTTTAAAGTAGTGGAATGTACAGTAAGAAATAGTGATTGAAACCTGGATTTCTCATGTATATATCTTAAATTGCTAGTCTACTGCAGTGATTTCAACAAAAACAGACGATCTTAGAATGATGAACCAAACCTTACTTCTCTGCTTTGTTTATTTAACCTAAATATTTCAGCCAACGGCTAAAACTACGACAAGATGACCTTCAGTTGCTTGAGATTTGAGGAGTAATTACAACCCTCAGAAGAGCACAACAGCTATGAGGGCTCAAAACCTTGAGGAGCTTTGAGGATGTGAAGAATCCCATTTCTCAGGGTGCAGATGCAAAGTTTGCCTTTTGCCATTTTATGGTGCATTTGATAACAGTGGATCTCATTTCATTTTTAATCTGATAATCTCAAATCACTTTGACCCTGTGTTTGTAAGTGCCAGAAGAATTCTTTACCTTCCCCACTCCAGTTATAAAGCAGTTATATTGACCACAGAAATGCTTATGTCATCAGCAGAGGGTTTAGAGCAAAGGCAATAGCAGTTTTACTATTCCTGATAAGGGTAAACACTCTCCTTTGTGAACACAGAGAAATAAAGGATTACCTGCAGTAAATAAAGGTATGGATGGTCACATAAAAATGCAATAGTGTTGCTCATTAACTCCAAAGACTGGAGACCAAGCAGATGTTTAATGGAGGGTAGAGGAGACTTTTACATGTACTCATTTCTGAAGCAAATGAAACAAAGGCAGTGGAATATTTTTTATATGTGTATAACTGCCGTGACTCCTCTCCAAGTACTTTTATAGTTATCATTACTAAATTCTTCATTGATTATATATCAGTCACACTAACTCCTTGAAAAGAAGGTGACCAGACTACTTATCCACACATTCCTCTTCTGGAAGCATAAGGTGAACACGGTTGTGCAGTGATGTCACCTGCTTCCCAGTGCATACACTTCCCAAATTCAGCAGGCTTTCTTCTGATGTCAGAATAATTTTGCCATGGACTTCTGTGGAAAGAGGGCAAGGTTTTTACCACATTTTTCACTGTGCTGAATGATTTAGAACCCTTTCCTTTAAAATTTACCAAGGCAATTTTCCTTCACCTGGCTTTTGACCTGTTGACTGACATTCACACTTGTTTTCCTCAGTTTTAACTGTCAAAGCCTTAAAAAGTTGGGAAATAGCCGAGTTCTTTTTCACCAATAGCAGAGTATGAGACCAGGCATTGTGAAGAGATAGATAGAGTCCAAAGGATGCTTGTTAGGAACTATAGACCTTAAGAACTTGGAAGCCCTTTAGCATCTAGCTCTGAGTCCTAGGACTGCAGAACTTGGTTACCCCATGCACATGGCAAATAAGTTTAAAAGGTATCAATTAAAAATGCTGCAATACTGAAGGGCCACTTCAAAGGGAGTTAGGCATATATAATATTGTAACAGGTATACACTATTTCTAGGATGGTTGAATGAACTGTTTCTCTCATGCAGATGAAGCAACACAAGCAGCAATGAATGTCACCCATTTGCTAATTTGAATTATTTGAATCCGTCTGCAACTACTAAAAGAACTGAAACCCATTTGTCATGTTTTAAACTCAGTCAGCCATGCAGTCTCTCTCTCACTCCCCCACTTCCTCCCCCCTGCTCCCAGAGGGATGGGGAGGAGAATCGAAAGAATGTGACTCCCATGGGTTGAGATAAGAGCAGTCCAGTAACTATAACACAAACCACTGCTGCTGCCATCAATAATAATAATAATAAGGGAAATAACAAGGGAAGAGAATACACCACCTCAGCACCCGCCAACCGATACCCAGCCTGACCGAGCAGTGATCTAGCGCTTCTGGGTAACTGCCCCAGTTCTACATCCTGAACATGATGTCTGTGGTATGGAATACCTCTTTGGCTAGTTTGGGTCAGGTGTCCTGTCTCTGCTTCTTCCCGGCTTCCCCTCCTCCCTGGCAGAGCATGAGGCTCAGAAAGTCCTTGGTCAGAGTAAACATTACTGAGCAGCAACTAAAAACATTGGGGTTATCAGCGCTGTTCCCAGGCTGAAAGTCAAAAGCACAGCACTGCACCAGCTACTAGGGAGAAAAATGACTGCTACTGCTGAAACCAGGACACCATTTTCTAAAAAAATATGAATTACTGCACAGATAAAACACAGTTCAATGGACACTTTCCTCAACAAGTCATTCACAATTTAAGTGAAAACAGCAAATTAAATTCTAAAGAAGTTTGAAAATGTTTTCAGTTAACAGACTTTGAAGTTTTACTATTAAATTGGGACTACACTATTCACACAAATAAAGTCCTAACCCAAAAGAGGAATAAATCCATTTTGACTTTCAGTTTCATATGCACAGGTAGTACTTTGAAGAGAATTGAGTATATCCCCTGAAAAAAAATTTAAAGTTTAAGCACTCTTCAACTTGCCAGGACAGAAAACAAAGACATAACTGTATAACTGCAAGTAGTGGGGCAATTCAGGTTTATTTAGGTATGTAATTTGTGCATCTCAGAGCTTGTAAAAGGCGAGTAATTATTTTCACCTCCACCTTGGAAAGCCTTTTATGAAAAGAAAAAACCCCACAAAAAACAACAAAACCAAAACAGTCATCCCTTTTCTCTTCTTGTACTGGGTCTCCCATACCCCCTCTGCATGTCCCTGGCTGTAGCTGGTTTCCCACAAAGATGAAAGGACATTGGGGTCTCTACCCCACTGACTCTGGGAGATCTGCAGAGGGCTTGGTTAACACAAGCTGCATCCACAGGCATGCCTAGAAAGAGCAGCCAGGGCAGAAGAGTCTTTTTGTTCTATATGATTCCCGTTTAACTCCTGATTGATTACCACTTCTTTTGCCTGTTCTGCATCTCTTCACCCTGAATTACCACCTGCAGCCATGCCCACAAGGCCACACAGTAGCTGTGTCTGTGTGCTGTGGCACAATAGAAGCAAATTTAGAGAGTGAAACTTTTGGTGCTGAGGACCCAAAACTCAATATACATCTTCTGGAACCTGGTTCTGAGGGCTGTATGTGACCACCCTATCCCAGTCCCATGGGCTCTATGTGCATTAGTGGATGGAGCCTATTAGGTACATGGTCCTTCACAAGATGACATACATCAGGCTACTTAAATGCTGTCAGCATGGAGGAAAGCATTGCTGCAGTGGTAGCTGATAACACATCTAAATATACCAGTGACTGGGGCTACGCTGCATAGATGAAAGTCACAGCTCTGTATCTCCCATCTGAGGCACAACCGTTGGCCTCATGACAGCACAAACAAGAACTCTGACCTGTTTTTCCAGACTGTTCTTTTTTGAGCACACTTTAAATATAGGGGGTCATTGTAGTAGTGGATCACCACAAATGCAGTCCCTTCTCCTAGAATGCCTTCCTTAAACTCTAGAAATTGTACTAGGGTGGAGCAGGCTACATGATTAGGAGGACATCTCCTTAATGTTTTAGATGTGTGTGAGTTTGCCACCTTGTATTTAAAAAAACAAAACCAAAACCAAACAAAACCCGAGAACAAAACAAAACAAATCAAAACCACCAAACTCTGTGTACAACAAAAGCTTTAAGCAAAAGCAAAAGCTCAAAATCAAGCATTTCTTTCAAGCATTTCTTTTTGTCACCACTATGGCAACAGTGAATGAGATACCCTGTCTTGTTATAATGCCACCTCTTCTTCTTTAGGGGTCTCTCTTATCTGTCTTACACCTTTCAGGGGACAGAAATGGATACTGTGATCCTGAGCAAGCCATTCTAATTGCATGTCTGTCCAGAGGCTGAATTTAAGGCGTTGCTGCCTACCTTGGCACACAGGCGTCCCTTTGCTTTGCCTCAGAAATCCCCAATATAATTATAGAAGATTCAATTCTTCTTGTATTTTTCCCTAGGCAATGACCTGCTTTGCTTGTATGGGAAAATCAACCCCGATTTATCATCCAGAGGATAACAAAGTTGCCTTATCCTTTTCAAATAAATACAACTGGGAATTGCAAAAAGAAAAAAAAAAAGTCCTTATTCCTTTAATTGTTCGCCATTTTATCATGAAGAAGTTACACACAGGGGAGCCTTGAAACTTCTTTCATGTTCATACCCTTTAATTCAATTAAGGCCCTAAGCTAAAGCAAAGAGCTAGCAAGAGTCAGATACTATTGCTACTGATAATGTAACTGCCAAAAAAATTAATGGCATATAAACAATTCAAGTAGCTGTTCTGTTATGAGAGTCCCCTTTTGAAGCAGATTCTTATGCCTAGTAGATGACAAAATTATGGATGAATTCCTGACTCACTTTCTTCAGTCTTTGATTTAAAATGGGCCACTGGATTTAGGCACTTGAGGTGCAAAGAAGTATTTATATTTTCTAAATGGCCATCTGTGATCCGAAGAGATCAATGGCATACTTTTTACTTGCACTGCCTGCATTTGGAGCCTAGGGGGAAAGCAAAAGCACAAATAAGGAATTGATTTAGATGGAATTTGAGATTATAGTCTAAGGATTTCGACACATTTTGAGGGTATGTGAGAGGTCATGTAAAGACCCAACCACATGGGGGGGTTTTGTATGGTAAAGAGATTAGCCGCCAAATGTGTGACTTTAAAGAAAATGGAATTTAGGCTTATAATCATTAATGTTGTCAAAGGGAAGGATCGTCATCCTGGTCCTGAGCCCTAGAGTGTAAAACAAAAAGCAAGTAATAGGAAAGCAAAAAAATATTTTACCGAACTACAAAATTAATGTAGCCATGATGAAGACTTCTGCACTGACACATTTTCATGTAGTATGAAATAAAGAACTCACTCAGAAATATCTGTTTAGACCCAGAGAAGAAATACATATATATAAAATGAAAAAATACTCAGAAAAATGTCTAAAACCCCCATGAAAATACCCAAGTCTGCTAAAAATATGTGAATAAATATATTTCATTATCAAACAAAGATACTGAAATAATTGACAGTGTATATTTGAGGAGCTGCATTTTTCTGTTTTGTGTTGTTTAATTAAATAATGACAAAAAGAGAAACATGGACAATATTGGCTGTACACATTTGGGATGGCTGGACTGAAAAAGGCAAAAAATTCTCACCATCTAAAGGGAGAAGTCAAGTAGAGCTGTTGCTCAATTATCTACCTGCAGATCCCCTCTCACAGCAGGGATTTTAGGAAGAAGATACTTTATCTGCTTTCTCTTGCAGCTCTTGAATACTGCTTTGGATCAAACTGATCGTAAAGTTCCCACTGAGGAACTCTGAGTGGAGTTGAAGACAATGAGACACTGGCAACCTGGTTTGCTTGTCATCTTCTCCCAGAAATGCCTGAGTCACAGAGTTTCTCAAAATGAGGGTGAGGTGGGAGAGAGGAACCTTCTCCCTATGTAATACATGCAAATGCCAACATCCAATTTGGTAGGATCTTCAGAAACCAGTGTAGGTCCTGTAGGCTATGTGAATTTCTTCAGCAGGAGTGTTGTATGAGAAATAATTCACCTTTAGTGAAAAAGCTGGCTCTTGGACTTCACTGCACCTCCTTAGGATGTCCACGCTGCCTGACCTCGTTAATCTTGTTTTTCGTGGTCACTGTACTGTGCAGTTATCCCATTAACATATTGTAGTGCTGCCCGAGGCTGCTCTAATGTATGCTGTATTCTATATTTGCCTAATTTATTTAGGCATTTGTAGTGCATTGCCCACTGTAGGGTCTCTCTTTCTATGGGCAAATGAGGAGAGCATATGGCATGGAACTGTGAGCTATTGACTGTGAGTCTGGAAAGCCCTGTGAAAGGGCACAGATACTCTGGCACAGCAGTTCTACACACCAGCTCAATTAAAAAAAAACAATACAACTTTTCCACAGAAGGAGCACTTTACACGCATTTATGTGTACCCTGCACCAAAGGGAAGGAAGCGAGGAAGTGTCTACAGCCTGTAATAGGTGCTTAAACCTCCTGACAAATCTGGGATCCAACTCAAAGAATAAATGTTGCAGATCTTAGAAGCAGACCATGTTGTGTGATAACGCAGGGAGCAGGACACAGTTCACTCACTGTATATTCTATTTTCTGTCAGTTTTTAGAGAGAACAATAGAACTGGCCAGATTCAGCAAGCAAAGTAAAAAAATTGTGACAAGGCACTAATGGAAAAAGGACTGCTTTCCATGAGATCATCTCTTCTGCATTTTGCATATATACATACATTTCCTTCCTTGGAAATAGGGGCCACTAAACGTATACATGGCCTCTTTCTTTAAGAACACACAGAAAGCCAACTGGCAGAAGCTAAAAAGCATGAGAATGTCGGGTTTTTTTCATTACACTGAGGTTTAATATATGTTGGTGGAAGTTATGAATCAAATATAAATGATTTTGTTTTGCAAGAAGGCATAAGCATCATCCATTATTGAAAAACATTTTTAATATTAAATTGCTTCATATCCAATCCTTATTAGCATCTAAGTTTTATTATTAACTTATTTAGCAGAACAGAAGTGGAGAGAAAGCGTGGTATGTTACTGTTTCATTCTTTCATCATCAATGTTTAAATTGTATTCCATGTTTAATGATAGTCATCAGACAGTACCTGTAGTTCGTTCTGAGTTGTTTTCCTTATGTTAAGAAAAATATTATGGATTTTTGATTGCATTATTCAGAAATAGTTGGTGACTTTGGGCACCAGATTCGAGAACCTTTAACAGATGTACCCATGGTTACTGTGAATACAGTTCACACACTAAAGAACTAGCACAATATTAACAGTGAGAAACAGAAACTGATTCACTCCAAGTCTAGGAAAATTAAAGAGCAGGCAGCCTTTTGTTTAAGCATTAAAACATCCATTCATCTCAAAAGTAAGCCAGGACAGCACTGCTCAAAGTAATGAAAAGCCAGTCTCAGCTTGAACTAAGTACCCATCACCCCTCTGTCGCTGTCATTACATGTGCAGTTGCTGTAGGCACAGAGAAGACATGCTTTTAGACCAGGGAGCAGTTATCAGCTCACAGCCCTGCCTTGACCGTTTGTCCCTCAATAACGGCAGGAACAAGGCAATTGGGAGAATAGAGCTGAGTGCTGCTAGAAGGATAGGAACATCCTGAAAGGCTCAAAAGCTTGTTCAGATTGCTTAATGGCAACGAAGTAGCCTTTGAAATTATTTGAATTACAAAGAGTGAAAGTTTACTGTTAAACCAGTTATTGTTTCTGAGCCACAGGGGGCATCTGAGCAGGGAGGGAAGAGCTGGAGCCAGATGGAGGAGGGAGCTTGTTACTAGTGTGTGGCCAGCACAGCATCTCGAGCAGTGCTAAGAGCAGATACTTGCTGGGGGAAGTAAAGCCTTTACCTACTCAGGACCTATTTAGTTACCAGCACTGATCAGCCTGGTCCTGGGCTCAGGTAGGCTGCAGGAGGAAGGGGACACCATGGAAATACAAGAGGACAGAAGTATCAATATCTACGTTCTTCTCCGAATGTATTTTCCTCTACAGTATCGCACATCACTTTATCCTCCCATGTGATTCTGACTTCAGTTCTAGGTGGAGCTTCTGGAGGTGAGAAAATACAGAGAAAGTGTTGAAAGTCTGTAATTGGTGTTTACATCTTGTATGTCCTGAGGGAACTGAGTTCATCTTCTCACAGCTATAAAACCTGGAGGAAGAGTCCACAAGCAGGTATGTGCACACTATAATGTTGTGTGGTCCCGACATCATAAGGTCATAAGGAGGTAGTTTTTCTGGAGAACTGATAATTCCCACTGATTCAGATCAAGAGAGAAACCGTCCTCTTGGGGAGAAGTACCAGATTCCAGAAATCATGCAAAAACTACACTCTTGTACTCTACTGTACAGAGAAATGAAGGTTAAAAACTGCTGTACATTATAGCTCTACTAACATGACTGACCAGAGAAAATCAGAGAATCTAAATACAGCCGCTTGGCCCACCGATATTAACATATCAGCCTGAAGTCCCTGATTTTAACCGTACCAGTGCATCCTTGGAACAGGAAAAAGCATTTACTCAGAAAATGATGTCCAGAAGTGTTAGGAGCACCAGCTGATCCAAGCAAAAACCATGCTATTCCCAAGTCTGAGGAACTGATTTATGCTTCTGCTGAGGGGACACACCATGAATAAAATTACGTCTCATTTCAGCAAGACCTCCTACCTCCAAACAGCTGAAAGCACATTATCAGGGCAACAACCTTCAGCTCTAGGTAGGATGTATTCTGTAAAGAAACCAACTCTCTGATGAAACACGGGAAAACCTGTATAACTGCATACATTGCACAAAGTAAATTAGCAATTTATAACTCATTCTCATGATGCAGTTGCTCGCAACAATACCATATTCAGTGAAGATTTAGGAAGACACTGTTTTCACTCTGCTTACAAAAACCGGTTGCTACAGAGGCCAAAAGGAAACTGTAGGTGTTAGCTAGCCTAACCATTGTGGATTTGACTGCCAGTTTTGTGTCATATCAAGGTTTTGCATGCTTGCATGCACATCTAAATGTCAGACTCCTTACATAAACTGCAACTCGACTGAGTCATGTTAACAAGATATTCAGAAGTTTGTCTTTAGGTGTTCCTGTGGCCAAACCAGCTTTAATCAAAGTCTTTCCTCAGCCTCATCCTCAGTAACAAAAATACACTTGTACTTTCCTCTTAGTGTTGTCAGAACTCTTACTTGATGGTCTGAGATAAAATGTGTGTGCACACGTTCACATGCAAAACTAATACTTCATGAATGCCAGAGTGTTTGTCTTTGGAAATTTGTTTGAGTTGCTTATTTCCTGTCTGAGCTTTGTAAAGGCATCTCACAGTGTAACTTGGGGTGAGGGAGTGGTAATGCATGCAACAAATACATGCCCAAACCATTAAAACATTTGTAGACACCAGCATGCTCATGCCCAAAATATAAGAACTTAGAAAAAGTTCTTTGTCTGTTTACATGGATTTTTTATTTTTCTTGTCTTTCACCTGAAGTGGTATCAATGTAGAGGAGCTGCACACACAATGGGACTTAATTCAGAAATAAAGCATTTGACTAGTCCCATGACATGTTATTATTTTGCAGGGTATTTAAATTACTGAATGATTACACAGAAATTTACACATTCATGCAGCGTTTGCCAAAATGAATTTCGTATTCTTTTCTCTCACATTCATTACATAAAGAAAATAATTTCTGATCTATATAAATGGCATACAAAACCACTCTCCCCCTCCTTTTCTAAAGTTTAATCCGACAATCAAAAATGACAACAGCATAGATAAGCACAAATGTCAGCCAGCTGCACGCTAGCACAGACATGTTTCATGGAAGAGGTGGTAACAGCTCGCAGTTTTCTACAGAAAGAAGGCTGTGTTCTCTTTCCAGTATATATGTTCTTAAAATACTTGTGTTGCTCAGTTAAAATATAACAACTGCTGCTAACATGAAGACAAGCTTCAAGTGACCCTTCAGTTTTCTAGGTCATGGTTTATTATCTTGAAATAACACATGCACACGCACATACACATGCTCTTGTACACAGAGATAAATTTTCCGCATACTAGCAGATTTTCTTAGTGCTCAGGTGCTTTTGTTGCAGAGCATGTTCTCTATGACAGAGTGAATAGTTTGAGTCAAATGCAGCATTTTTTCTTACATTAGACAGAAACTTCCTCCTCAAAGCGCAAGCACAGGGAAAGCATGGGAAGTGCAAGAATAAGGACTGCTCTTTGGGGAAGGGGTGGCTGGCTTCCAAGGGCACAGAAAGAGTACATGTCAGAGCAGCTGCAAATGCTTGAACTGGGATTCAAGCACACAACCGCAGCCCTCATGGTGATTAAGGAATAAGTTAACTCTCTGTAGAAAGATCTATTATTTATAATGTGCAGTGCTCAGCAGTCTACCACCAAGGAGAGAAGCACCAACTTGGCTTCTTTTCTTCAATGTTAAAGTTATCAGCAGCTTTGGATCATTCCCTGCACATGCTGCACTTGAAGCTCAGACACCTGGTTATACCAGATTTCTTACTCATGCATTTTAAATGCATTCCTCCTCTGATTTTATATTTTCAAACCAGTTCAGCTATCACCTGATTGCAGTTTACACACAACCCTAATCAACATATTACAGCTTGGGAACTGCTGTGCCATGTCTTTCCATGAAAAGGAAACTAGCTGTTCCTGTGATGCATCCAATTGCCTGTTCACACAACAAAGTTAAACCCTTATAAAAAAAAAAAAAGAAAGAAAGAAAAAAAAGCAGCAAGTATTAAATGCTTTTTGAACTGTGCAGCCATATGAGATTAAGCCTTTCCCACCCCCTGCATAATGCGCATTATGCTTCTGGAAACCTGTCCAGGTGTGCTTCCCACTGCCTGGAATCACGGGGTTGGTGGAGACAGGATCTGAAACCACTGACATTGGCTTTCAATAGACTCCTTATTTCTAAGTAACTATTCTTCAAGCGTGTGATTTTTTGGCACTACCTTAACTATTGTGGCATTGCCCCGAAGGACAGAGTAACCCAGTTTAAGTGTATTTAATAGTGCAGAGCTCTATAGCCTGTCTAGTAGGACTTTAACCATGACTTTGTAAATGATTTCAAAACCAAGTTACAACCAAAGTGACTTTTTTGTTTCTTTTTTAATAATAATTTAAAGGTTGTTTTTCAGGTTTTTGTTTCTGCAAAGTGCACAGGTTTACCTAACTGTAAGCATACTTGTGAAGGCATCAGATTTATTTTTTGCTTTTGAATCAGAACATAGACTAATGTTTTAAGAAAGTTTTCTATATTGAGCTTGCTCAATATGCATGCAGCCAGGAGGAAAACAGACCTACTGACTGACCTTCCTTTCCACCTACCCAGACACACAGAAACCCTTATACTAGAGCCAGACCTAGTAAATGCTGGGAGTTAATTTCAACTTCTTTAGTTTATGTCCAGCACAGTTGTGGTGTTTTATGTCAATGGCCATGTTGTACTGGACAGGAGATTCAAATCTTTAATGTAAAATACTTAGTTGTGTTATTAGTAAAGTACTTGGTTGCTAATTTCTGTACTAATAATGAAACATACTTTAAGTACATCCGTTAATCTGACTATGTTTTAACACAGTAAGAAAAATTATTGTCTTCAGGAAGCAAAGAGTCCTGAAATTATTCAACATGGAGACAATTTACTCAAATAGAGTTGTTCAAAGGTTTCATAGCAAAGCCATGCCCAGTTTGGAATTTATTGCATGACCGACACGCTTGGACTGGGCTTGCTGTAAGGTCCATATGCTTCTTTCAAAGATTTTACGCTGGATTTTAGCTATGCTTCTGGTGAGCCATTTCATAACCAAGTGATGGGAAAACTGTAGTTTTGCAGTCTAAGCAAAATTTACTGAATTTTGAGAAATGATGAGATCAAGACTCCCAAAATTGACCCAGGGTCAGGCTCCAAGTACAGAACATTAAGACCCAGCATGCTGCTTTTTGCTAGATCTGTATTTCCCTTCTTTCTTCTTCCTGTTCAATCATAGAATCAGAATGGTTTGGGTTGGAATGGACCTTAAAGACCATCTAGTTCAAATCCCCCTGCCATGGGCAGGGACACCTTCCACTAGTGGAAGTGGCCTTGAATACTGCCAGGGATGGGTCATCCACCACTTCTCTGGGCAACCTGTTCCAGTGAAGGACAGATAGAAAGTGACTTTAGCAGCTAAGTTAAAGCCATTAAATATTGTGTCAGCACAGTAATCTTTTTTCAAAAGATTTTGTACTGGTGGTAATGTTGCTCCTGCATTTTTGTTTCACATCTGGTGAGGGGACAGTGAGGTAACCCTGAATCATATACAAATACAAGTTCAGATTTGCACACCACTGTCTTTTTTGCTCAGCAGTATTCTTTGAAACAGGAAAGGTTTTTTCTTTGTTAGCACATTGGTCTACAAAAACATAAGAATGGAACAATATAGCCATTATTCGTATAACAGAAAAAGCTCAGAAAAATGTATGAAATTGTCCTAATGTCTTGTGGAGGCAAGATACGACCAAAATTTTGTTCTTCTCAACTGAAGACTGGTGTTCTATGTCTTCTTTGAATGGGACTTCTAAGGAGTATTAGAAATCTACTCGAAGCCACTTCAAATGCAGAATGGACTAGGCCGGTAAGTCAGGGAAAATATAACTTTTCTTCTTGTAGATACACCTTTGATGTAATAATATTGGCCTAAGTACAGCCCTGACAATTTGAAGTGTTTCTCTTGCTAAGTGAGTATGAAGTCTTTGCCTTCATGTTCAAAAACAACCAAGTTTTAATTGTGCTATCAGAGCTCTGGTGTTTGAGAGACTCTCAAATACTTGCTGATAATTATGGAGACAATAAATTAGATGATTCTATGTTTTCCCAGTATATTTTGATTTTTAAGGGAGAACCAGTCCTCAGGAGACAAGCGTCTAGACCAAGGAAACAGCATTAAGTGGCTGACCGTCTGACAAAGCAGAGAGCAGAAGCATAGCCTCATGCAGGCGTCAGACAAAGCTTCACAAAATCCTAATTTTGCCCCATCAGCAAGATATTACTTATGCCAGGAGACAGACATCAGAAAGGTGGTACACAGATGGAAAGTGGGTCATTCAAAGGTGAAGGGGCACAGGAGGAAGTGTTCAGCTGCTGTCGCTGGTTGAAGATAAGATTATCTGAAGTCTTGCATTTTCAGTTGTTTATGGATGCGTCTTACTACTTGGTTCAAATATTTACTAGACCCCATCAAATAATCAAGTGAGATTTATTATTGTTTTTTCCAAAGCTGATTACAGAGAAGAGATACTGCTTGTTAATCTTGTCCTATTCTTTGATTATACACTTAGAATATATGCTTCTGCATCTCTCTTCAGAGCACAGATGCTAAAACCACAGGACATCATTTTAATCCTCAGGTACTGTCGCAGCTATGTATCCAACTGGTTTTATTCCAGGTAAAGTGCCGCCAACTGCAATATGCCTACTTGCAAAACCATAATTGGGGTAACTATCAGCTAAGCAAAGAAGTTTTAGCTGACCCATACACAAAATAAATCCCTCTTCTTTCGATATTAAGCTTATAGTCTGTTATTGTCTTATATGATGGGAGGTAGGAGCAGTTCAGGAGTTTGTCCAGTTTTGGTAGCAGAGCACAAAATGTGGAGCTTATCCAACTTGAATGCAGCCAAACTTACTTTGACCCTGGCTAGCAGGGAAGCGCAGCATGTCACCAGAGTTGCAGATGACTCTATCACCTTATCTGTGAACCCTGTAGAGGGAAATAAAGAAATAAATAAAAAGCTCCTGAATCGCCTAGAACATTTCAGCCCCCACACTGCAGTAAGACTCCAGTGCACTGAAACAGCCAGCTTTATCTAGTGATAGAGAGCAATTTTTAAGATAGCCAGTGAGGAATACAAGCACATTTCAAGCATTTGCTTCAGTTTGCAAAGGAAACCTAAACTACATACTTCTCCACTTCAAGTCTTTAAAGGAATTATTTATGGGTTATGGCTGCAAATGGGTTGCACACGTAAAAGGATTTCTTAAAATAACAAGGGGGAAGCAGTTGTTAAATTGATTCATCATTAATGAACAGGGCCCTGGAAATAAAAGTATTTGCCAAACAAATAATAATAAAGATAAAAAAAAAAAAGTGAAACTATTTCTAGAACATGGACTATTTCTTGTTTAAAACTAGCTGATTAAAGAGATAACAAGCTGTATGAGAGCATCCCAGCTACAATAGTACAAAATTCATGGGGAAGAGTAAATTTTTGCTGAGTACTGAAGGATGCACATCAGCAGCTTGTGTGAGCACTCCTTGTTTAGTTTCCATTCCCACAGGTGTCCAGAGTATTGTTCCCATGTCAGCTGGCAGGAAGGGCTGAAAGCACCCCAAACACTTCTTTGAGCACCTATTTCTGCATAAACACAAACCTCCCACATGTGCTCACCAGGCAGGTGCATGACTGCCCGTGCACACAGCGGTGTTTGGTTTATCATCACAAAACAGCTCATGATAGCGTAGGGTGTGAGGTGTGGATCTGGCACCTCAGGTACCCAAACAAGGGCTCCTTTCTGTGTAGTCTTTCAGGCAGCAGAGCCATACAACTGCTACTTCAAGGGCAGCAGCCCTGTGCAAACACCTGGGTACAAATATCACACACCCTGGGCATTAGTCACAGCATGTCGCGGGCTAGCATGTGTTCTACACAAATAGCATGGAAGTCAACAAACATAAAAACCCTGTCAGCTGGTCTCAAATGAAAGTATCCTAACAGGAAGATGCATTTACAAGGGGCAGCTGCCAACCTTCATATGGCTGCCCAGGGCAGTGCTACCTGCCATTGCCAAATCTTTTGCTGAGCAGACCTACGGGAAAAGCTGTTCCCAAAGCCAGCCATGCCCTCCAGCTCCAACCTCACCCTGAGTCTTCTTGGGTAGAGTTATGGGCCCCACAGAGAGAATTGCCTCAAGAAATTCCCACGGGGCCAGATCAAAGAAGGGGATGTCTGCGCTCAGTTTTCCCCATATTGTTTATTGTACAGAGGAAGCACCATGCAATCACCACCTTCGCTCTGAACACTTTTTTCCTGCTTTCCTCTCAGTCCTATCAGCATTACTCTATGTCCTTTCCAACATGTGCCTCTTAATCTTTCATGAACAATTCCACGCCAAAAAAAGAAACATTTATTTCTTATAGGGTTAATAAAGTCCTCTAGCTTTACTTCATCCTCTATTGTAAATCAGCCATCCCCAAAGACCCTGGAGAAAAAAGTGCATATCCAAGGGATACATTGCCACCTTTTATTGGTGCAGGGTATTTACTAGCTTAGATTTCTCCTGAGAAATGTAAAAAAGGCACAAGCCAGGAACATAAATTAGTTTACAAATGAGAATTTCTTAAAATAGTGAGACATTGGAATCCTTTTACTAGCCTCCATGACTCACATCTAAACAGGCTGATAAAGTGATTTATCCTTCAGGAGAGTCATGTTTAAATATGCTGCTGCTGTCACACTTCCAGCCCCAGAGCAGTCAGTCCAATGGCTTTTCTTATCCCAAGAGGCACCACCCATCCAGACAAAGAGCAATGCAAGTTCCTTCACACTTGCAGGTTTGACAGTAAGCGAGCTGACACTACAAGGTGAATGGATAGAAATGAATCAGAAGAATGTCCTTTACAGCGGCTCTAGGTGATGGCCGAGGGAGGAGGAGGAGGTGACTTGGGCTCACTTTTGGGTTTGTATTAGGTTGAGCCTTTTGTCTTTACACTTGGCAGCTTGCTGTGAGACCATTCCACATAAATTTAGAAGGGCATCATCCAACAGCCTTTGAGTCAGTCATTGAGTCATTAAATCATTAGTACTACCACAGCTGGGAGATCTATGGCCAAAGGGCCAATGTTTTGGAATATGTCTGATTTTCAAAAGACACAGAGATACTGCCTATTTTATATCTTCTTCTTAAGAAAAACAAAAAAAGAAAGAAAAAAGAAAAATCTTTACTTGCAGAGCAAAACTAAAAAGACTTAAAGTTGCCCAAGCATGGATTTTATACGGTTTAAAAATATTCCTATGTTTCATTCAGGATCAGTAGAGTGACTTATTTCATACAACTTTTCTACAACTACTTCAGAGCAGGAGCAGGGAAGAATGATTGCGTGCTCAACAATACCAAAATCATGTCATTTCAGCAGAATATTAATTTTTTGACCTTTCAGTCTCTCTGACCCAGTTCTGAGAAAATTACTGCTGTCGTCAGGTCAGAACTTGTTTCAGAGAGCCAAGTGTTAACTTTACACTTACAGAGTATTCTGGCAGGAGTCTGTCTGCTTACACAGGATATGTCTTTGCCTTTGACCTGCATTACTTCTATAGCTCTCTAGTGCAGAAACAAGGAATTAGCCTTCCAACATAATTTATAGATGACATTGATCATTTGGATAAAAATCCACAGCTGATTAGTTCTGCCTTCTTTAGGAGTTAATGAGAAAATAAACCTTCCCCTTAATGAGATGGACAACATAAAAAATGTTTTCTGGGAAATAGATAATACGCTCTATTGCAAAAATGATATATAAAAGTAAAGTGCCCCAAGCCCCATAGAATTTATAAGGCTCAATAATAGGATGGATGTTCAGAAGCCTATACACCCAAGTCAGTTTCGTTAGAAAATGCTAAAACAGTATTGAAGACGGTCAAGAAAACCATGCAGTCTTGTGGTAATTTAACCTTTAGCCTGTATGGAATATTAGACAGGAAAACCACATTTGTTTTAGAGCTTGCGTCTTAAATGGGAGCCTTAATTGTAAATACTTGAAGCTTATCTCAAATGGCAAGAGAGTGTTGTAGGCACAGGGAAAGGCATGTATTAAGTACCTGTCTTTTTAGAGAACACAGAGTCATAAGTTACATACAGCACAACACCAACACCACCACCCTGAAAATCCCCAAATGTAAGAAGTTTGGTGCTGGTTAAACCATTGCTTTCTAGAGGGAGTGCTCTGCCTTTTCAGAAACATCAAGATCTCTTGAAAAGTGCCTCAGTTTGAACCCCATCAGCTGAGACACTTCTCAAGTTATGTGTGTTACTGAAACACAGACCATGTGTAGCTCCATGTATTGCATGTTTTCTTCCCTCTCAGGCCAAATGCATTAATGATTATGTGTCATCATTGACTAAAATAGTTACAGTGTGGTATGTGAATTGGGAAAGTAGATTTTTCATAAAAAAACAATTTCCTATCAGAGATGTATCTGTCAAAGTTATAAATGCTATTGATAGCAGTTGAGGTCACGCAGATAAATACAGTGGTAAGGTGTGGTAAAGTACATCATTGGTCGGTTTTACTTGTGATTCTATATTTGGGGTTATTTATGTAATTCTTCTGCATCAAGTCAAACAAAACAGTGTTGCCTGTAAGAGCTTTTACATTCTTCAAACATGGAAGTGGAGGAACTGCTTCTCTGCTGTTAGTTCTGAGGGGAATCTGAAAATATCAGGATGATGTTTTGCATCCCAACCAGAAGGAAGTGCAGCAGGAGGGCCAGGAGACCTCCGTGGATGGATAAGGAGCACCTGAGGAAAATTCAAATGAAAAAAGAGGCTTTTAATAAGTGGAAGCAAGGACAGGTGGCCTGGGAAGAGTACAGGGATGTTGTCCGGGAAGCTAGGGACCAGGTTAGGAAAGCTAAGGCCCAGTTAGAATTAAACTTAGTTAGAGGTATTAAAGATAACAGGAAGGGATTCTACAAGTACATAGCAAATAAAAAACAGACTAGGGAGAATGTAGGCCCCCTCGGGAAGCTCTCAGGAGAACTGGCTACACAGGATTTGGAGAAGGCTGAGGTTCTGAATGACTTCTTTGCCTCAGTCTTCACTGGCAAAGGCTCTGACTGCACCACCCAAATCTTGGAAGGCAGATGCAGGGACTGTGAGAATGAAGACCTTGAGCCCACTGTAGGAGAGGAACTGGTTCAAGACCATCTTAAAAATCTGAACGTGCACAAGTCCATGGGTCCTGATGAGATCCATCCGTGGGTCCTGAAGGAGCTGGTGAATGAAGTTGCGAAGCCTCTGGCCATCATATTTGAGAAATCATGGCAGTCAGGTGAAGTTCCCGATGACTGGAAAAAGGGGAAATCCTGCCTGACCAATTTGATGGCCTTCTATGATGGGGCTACAGAACTGATGGGCAGGGGTAGAGCAGTTGATGTCATCTACCTGGACTTGTGTAAAGCGTTCAACACTGTCCCACACGACATCCTTGTCTCTAAATTGGAGCGAAATCAATTTGATGGATGGACCACTCGGTGGATAAAGAACTGGCTGGATGGCCACACACAAAGAGTTGTGGTCAATGGCTCAATGTCCAGCTGGAGACCAGTAACGAGTGGTGTCCCTCAGGGATCGGTGTTGGGACCGGTCTTGTTCAACATCTTCGTCGCTGACTTGGACAGTGGGATTGAGTGCACCCTCAGCAAGTTTGCTGATGACACCAAGCTGTGTGGTTCGGTTGATACCCTGGAGGGAAGGAATGCCATCCAGAGGGACCTTGACACACTTGTGAGGTGGGCTGATGCCAACCTCATGCAGTTTAACCATGCCAAGTGCAAGGTCCTACACCTGGGTGGAGCAATCCCAGGCACAGCTACAGGTTGGGCAGAGAAGAGATTCAGAGCAGCCCTGTGGAGAAGGACTTGGGGGTGTTGGTCGATGAGAAAATGAACATGGGCCGGCTTCAGTGTGTGCTCGCAGCCCAGAAAGCCAACCGTGTCCTGGGCTGCACCAAAAGGAGCGTGACCAGCAGGTCGAAGGAGGTGATCCTGCCCCTCTACTCTGCTCTTGTGAGACCTCACCTGGAGTATTGTGTGCAGGTCTGGTGCCCTCAACATAAAAAGGACATGGAACTGTTGGAACAAGTCCAGAGGAGGGTCACAAGGATGATCAGGGGACTGGAGCACCTCCCGTATGAAGACAGGCTGAGGAAGTTGGGGCTGTTCAGCCTGGAGAAGAGAAGGCTGTGTGGAGACCTCATAGCAGCCTTCCAATATCTGAAGGGGGCCTATAGGGATGATGGAGATGGACTCTTCATTAGAGACTGTAGTGATAGGACAAGGGGTAACGGGTTCAAGCTTAAACAGGGGAAGATTAGGTTGGATATAAGAAGGAAATTCTTTCCTGTTGGGGTGGTGAGGCACTGGAATGGGTTGCCCAGGGAGGCTGTGAATGCTCCATCCCTGGCAGTGTTGAAGACCAGGTTGGACGAGGCCTTGGGTGATATGATTTAGCGTAAGGTGTCCCTGCCCATGGCAGGGGTGTTGGAACTAGATGATCTTAAGGTCCTTTCCAACCCTAACTATTCTATGATTCTATGATGCACAGCCATTGCATAACAGCATGATATTTCAGGGAGCACAGACAACAAATTTATCTGAGGTTCAGCTGTCCATCCCTCCGTACCATGACATTAGTCTTAGTAAGGGATGCAATAAGCTCTGTAGATGTAGGAGTCAGACCATGCACAGATGAAAAGAAAAATCTGTTTTTCTCTTAGAAAATGGCAGTCTGTCCTGTCACTACTTTGCTTTCATTTTCCCTCAGTCCCTTCTTCCTTGTACGTTATTTTTTTCATTGTTAGGCTCAAGTGTAGGTTCTGCTTAACCTGAGTTCACTAAGAAAGTTGTGCCAAGTCAGCCCTTTCAGGTCTCATGTCTTTGGCCAAAGATATCAGATCAGTTTGCTTGTATTTCCCCCCAACACACCCAGGGATTTTACTTACAGTAGAGACCCAAAGATTTAATTACCAAGAGACATCCTTGCAAAGTCAGTCGCTGCCTGACACAGCTGCTACAGGACACCAAGGAAATCACACTGTGAAAATAATACTGCCACCTCTGGGTATACAACATATACATCATTCATGCAGTGTTACAAGGATGATGGAATGGCAGGTGGGGTAATTTTAAAGTCCTCCTAGACTGTAAAAACGTGCCCTCTCCAGAACATAGGGCACATCTGCATATGTGTGCCTTGTGGCAGGTATGGGAAAGAGAGTCCTGAAAACAGTAAAAAAGAAAAATAATAGCCCTCTTTTAAAAAACATTTCTTTACATGCCATATGGCAGTGGATTATTACACTACCATCATTGGAGCCCCTCTCTGCTCTATTTGTTCTGAAGTCATCTGCAGAGAGCGGCATACTACGTGCTGTCTTGGGAACATTACAGATCTCATAATAATATCAACTGCAAGGCATCCCTCAGTTGTAAGAGGGTGTGGATCTAAAACAGACAAAGAGAAGACGGATCACCAGCACAAGACTGAGACAGCAAAACAAGAAGTGGAATCAAGAGACAGGAAAATCAAAGAAAGAGAGAAATATTAGAAGATAAGAAGGCAGAGAGGGTGCAAAAATAGGCACAAGAAAACAAACACAATTTTACACCAGGGTAAAGGGCTCATGACATGCCAAAAGGCTCCCAGTTATTTTGGCACCTTTTTGGTGACAGTCGGACTAACTACTGCGTCACATCAGTGCCGAGCTGCAAATAGTCATCTCATGCTGACTTTTAATCACCGACACCTCAAATTCAGAATAGCACAGCAAGAAAGCACCAGAGGTCTGCATATCATACAGTGGCCATACAAGGACTTAATTACCTTCCTCTGGTCAATTTATGAAGTAGGTGCTCTCTCAGGCCCCAGTGCTTAAGTATGAATAATGTGTTTTTAGCAATACTGCTCAGTATGGAGGAAGATTACCATGCATGTCCTTATCCGTGAACACCACGAGATGAAGGAGCTGTTCTGCTTGACCTTTATTGTAAAGGAGAGAGAATTTTGGAAAGAAAAGTGTGATTATTTGTATGTCCCATTTTATAGCCTGCATAACGCTTTTCCAACTCATGCAGCTGTGTTTGACGGTAGGCAAGAGGAGCTCTCAGATTTTATTCTAGCGCTTTTCATACTGAAGGGAATGTAATGTTGGCCTCCCTGGTGCAAATACATGTCTAAAAAAGAGATTAACAAGGATCACTTTCTCTTCCTTTTATCCCACCTAAGTGACACATTTAACAAAAATGTTAGTCAATATGTTTATATACACTTTTTCCTTATTCTGGTTATTATCACTTAGGATCCTGGAGAAGCAGGGATTTATTTTGGCAATTTATGAAAGAAGTCTTACACGTAAAAATCAACCTGGAGAGAAAGAAACTCTTTCCCACATATTTACTGGGGTTTTATATTTACCCTGAAAGATGCCTGCACCCCCTTAGGGGAGGAAGTAGCCAGCTTCAGCGTTTGGAGATGGTTCCTTCAGATGGTAATAAATAAGAAAGATTTACCTAAATGTAATCACTCTTTTGCTGGAAAAATTGCAGGAAGCAAATACACTGAGTTTTTTTCTCTTTGTTTTGCTGTATTTCATACTATGCTAACAAATACTATGTAGAACAAACCAGGAACTTGCGCATAGCAGATATCTTCCTGTGGCCTTCAAAAAAAAAACCACACAAACAAAGGGAAGTCCAGAAAATAGCATCCATCAAAAATAGTTTTGTCATGATTTGCAATTTGAAAGTATCAGTACCATCCCAAACTCAAAACCTAAGAGGTATGGTTCTCAAAATTCTCTTAACAGCTTTAGTAGCGACATTACTAGTTGATAAAACAAGGCACTGAGAAACAAGGTCAACTGGCCATTTAGAACAGCAGAGTAGAAACTGTGTAAACCATTGGGAACGCCATAGCTTGAATTTCAATAAACCGAGGATTTTGAAAGCCCTATTTGAGACTTCTTAATAGAGCCTGATTTTTGGAGAATGTTGGTCCTTGAAAATAAGTCCTTAGAATGATTTGCAACACAGCACTCATTTTGAGAAAGTCACCCTTTCTGTAATCACTGTGTCTAATCTCTGTAATATTGTAAAGACCTTCATATTTTAATTGCAAAATAAGCACTGAATCAAGCTTTGCAGTCTCTTAGTCACAAGTTGTCTCCAATTTCCAACAGAAATTGAAGGTAATGAAAATATTTGCAAGAGGATGAGTTGCAGGAGAAGGTTTTAAATTAGAAGGGTCAGTAACATCTTAACAATTTTTATGCTACATTAAGTCAGAAAATTATTTCTGTGCTTGTCGTGCTTAACTTTTAGGGAAAGTTTCAATGCATATCCAACATCACAGTAATTTAAGAAAAGCTTTAAAAATGTGGGCAAAATGAAAGAGTTCATTATCAGCCATTATTAATTATTTTCCTAAATAATAAATATAAACATAGGTTTTAGTTTCAAAACTGGCATTTTCCAAGCAGATCTCCAGCACAAGTTAAACACAGTAGAAATAAAAACTTTTGAAATTGCAAAAAGTTAATATAGCTACATTTTCTACATGTCAGTGTTGCTAAGGAGAGACAAGATTTGGTCTCCATTTGTGTGTGAAGACAATAAGGAGTGGTATCTGCAAAAAGGCATACCTGTATATTATGAATAAGTACTGGCAATTGAAAATATTCATGCTTATGACTAAGAATTTCTGGTTTAAGTGTCCTGAGATGGACCTGAAACGCAACACAACTCTACCATAAAGAGCTTAGAACAAGAACTTTCTGCCCCAGAGGGAAAAGAAAAGGAAGATAAGATGCCAGGTCATGGTCATTATAGTGTCTTGTACTTCAAATTAGCTAGCATACCAGAGCTAACACCTCTGCTCTAAATGAAGATGCCTTGGTCTTTGTAACATATCCCATTTTTGGGTGATCCTTGGGTGACATGATTTAGTGGGAAGTGTCCCTGCCCATGGCAGGGGTTTGGAACTAGATGATCTTAAGGTCCTTTCCAACCCTAACTATCCTATGATCTAAATTACTTTGTCCATAGTACCATGCTGTTCACTGAAAAGAAAGACTGGCACTTAGTCATCTACATGGTGTGTCAGTTCCTTGTAGAAATTTCCCTGAAGAATTTCCCCAACCAAGAATTAATCAGAGCTGAGCAAAACATTTTGCAAACAGCTATGGTCCATGCTAAAACCTTGTTCTATTGTCAGCCATCTGAATGAAGTGAGTACCATAATATTTACTGTTCTTGCTTGCTTGCTTGCAAAAAAAGAGAGAAAGAAAAGCACAACGCGGACTGGCTTATGTCAGTGCAGCTGCGCATAGGAAGGTCATGGCAAATATCTCCAGCCTGTTGAAAACATTGTCACTCTACACTATGGATTGAATATGAGTGGTGGTATCTTGCCATAATTTCACTGATTTCAGCAAAGCTATGATGATCTGTGCCACAGGACATCTAATTTGTTGGACTGTTGTAGCTAAAATAATGTTTCCTGTCCACTACCCACTCACATACACAAACAAAATAAATAATATTTAAAAAATTTAAAAAATATATAAAAGGAAAAAAAAACATATGAAACTTCACATTATCTAATTTGATTTGAACTTAGAAACACTTTTCTCCTGTTTGAGGTACATATGGAGGATATTTTCCCTGTCCCCAAGCCTTCTCCAAAAATACAGGAGCTGCCTCATCTTATACTCAAACTTGCATGGTTGACAGTCGTACTGTGGTTGATTACCCTAAGGTCACACTTGAAACAAAAGCTATAGAAGTATTTGTTCATGCACTGACATAAAAATCACTTTTTTTTTTTTATTTTATCTTCCTGCCCTCTAAGTGTTCTTGATTCCTTCATTAGGAACCTTCACTTGAGATCACATCTTTCACTTTACAAAGTCTAGCTGAGACGCAGTTTCCCTTCTGTTATGTGAGCTGTCCTTTCTTCTCTTTCTCAGAAAGCATATAAATAAAAATCATACTTTCCAAATAATATACAATAAAGAAAAATAACAGAGTTCTCACTGAATTATCTGCCGTCTTCAAACTGTCAACAGCTTCTTGATGGAAATATTCTGTGATTCATTTCTTTCTCATTGTCATCCCAGGGAATAATTTCCCTCCTCTTTTTCAGCCTAAGGTACAAAGCTCACTTGTTTATTTAGATGGGCTGGTTAGCTGTTTTGGTTTTGGATACTGATACTGTGCCATTGAAAACACTTATAAGTAGATGATGTGATCAATTCTATGAAGTGAAGAAGTATGAAGTCTGATGCTTTAAAATATTCCACTTGAGGTCAACCTGGGTTTACAGAATGTCATAGATGGTTTCAGTGTGCATCCATGACTTGGGTATTGGTATAGATGCACTGCCGTTAGTTATGTCAAGCATTCAGGCTCAGAAATCCCTCCTTCAGAAAATATATGTGTGCAGCACCATCCATTTCAGTGGAGCTTTATTCATATTTAATGAAGTTTTGAAGATCTGAATTTTCAAATCTTTTATATGTTTGATTTCAAGAACCATCCAATTGGATTAACCAAGTAGCACTGAGCTCGTTGGTGATGAGTAGATCTTCACAGATTTTCACATACTGCTGTTTGTCTGCAGTTGGCTAGTGTCAATAACATTTAGGATAAATCATTTGCCTATAAATACTTTTATGCCTGCTTATATCCAGCTCCTGTGGATCAGTCATTATGAGCACATATTACAAATCTTTGCTTTGAACTGGAGCAGTCTATGTCTGCTCCTCACAGTTCTTCGTGAGCACCAATCTAGAATTTTCCCTTAGATAAAACCAGACAACTGTTTCCCTGAAAAATATGAGAAAGACTCATTAGAGATTTGTTTTATGAAAGAAGATATGCACAATCCCCCTTAATAACAAATAGATTTTCCTGTTATCTTCTACTGAACAAAAAAAGCGCATGTTTCCTAGAATAAAGGGAAAATGCAATCTAATTTTCCTAAACAGTGCTTAGTCCCTTGTTAATTTTTTCAGTAGGAATGAGGAGAACAGCAGCATAGAGCAGCACACACTTAACAAAGACTGCCGTTAGTGCTATGTCTCTCTAGCTGCTGCCTCATTGAATCCTTTCTTTACAAGGTCTATTATCCCTGCATCATACTTCTTGTTTCCTCTTCTTCACCAGCATCTTCCCTACTGCGGGTGGCCACTGCTGGCCGTGAATTGAAATTTTTTTGTGCCATAGACCCTGTAAACTCTCTAAACTGCACAATCTCCATTCAGTTCACAATATTCTAAGTAATACTGCTCTTCCTTTCAATTACTGCGGCTTCAGCATTATATCGGGTCATTATTTTTCTCATTTTTTTTCTGTTTGTTACCTCTAATATGAGAAAATAGTGCCTCTGATCACTGTAGACATATAATCAGGATAATCAAAGTCATTCCCTGTAGTCTGCAAAGATACGTATTAGAAAATCAGAGCACCTAAATGTAAAAGTCTTGGATTAGATAGTTTTAGACATGTTTAGATAGATGCTTCCAAGCACGTGTCTTCAAATAGACATAAATATCGATCTCGATAGAGCCTTCAGGCCCCATGTGTTCAACACTAGCTCAGAACCCGGTAAGGCACAAAAAATAATATATCCTTATAAAGTTAAGCATGGCATTAGTCAAGCCCTTTGAGTTAAAAACCAGAAAACATAATGCACATTCAAGCACCACTGTTGCTACATTTTTATTTCACAAGAACTTACTGTGTTAAGATGCTACATCTAGTCCACAGGTAAAGAAAGAATTTGACCTAGTAGCTGGGCATAATTGGCTTCAGATGAAAACTGATTTTCTTTACAGAGTTTTCTGGACCAGATCCCATTGCCTAATTAATTAGTACAACTAAACAAGGATATTTTTGCCTTTTGCATTTTTCTCCATTTAAGTATCTGTTGCATTTTGAAATGATATAGGTTAGAGTTACTAATTTTTAGGTACTTAAGGAAGAATATGTAAAACATACGTAACAACACATACATTGACTTTTCAAGTTAGATTGAAATATGTCTAATCTGCTCTTGTGAACTACCTATTCTAACAAAAAAAAAATATAGGAAGAAAAAAAACAGGGATCAGCTGTAAACTACTCTTTGTATGGGACCTATCAAAATCATCAAATTAAAAGTCCAGAATTACAAGATTTTGACTAAGACACAAAGAATGAAAACCTTTTAATTTTGGACTTCCATTTGCTAAATTCAGATCTGACATGATGACTTCAGTTGTGGCCCGTGGACGCAATGTTAAACTGTCTGCTTTGCGGTAGTCCAGCTGTAAGCTTTGCAGAACACTCAATTATGGCTGAGATCTCATTGTGCTATATTTTATATGCACAGAAAAAAAGTCAATTATTTTATTCAGAGGTTGCAAATCCCGTACTTACATATAAATCCGAGTATGAAATATAGTACAAGAAATGCTATATATGAAGACAGATTTTGTCAAACTACTGCTTTCTAAGATATATGTTAGATTAATAGGTTAGACTGACATTTTAGCATGCTGAAGATCATAAGATGTGTTTTATGGTGCATTAAAATCTCATAATAACAATTTCAGAGGGTTAGCATAATATATTATTCAGAGTTAAACACTGCCTTGAATGATAAGGGCTAACATGCCATTAGGCTATAATAAACTACAGCTTTGAAATATCAATTTTCATTTATCAGGAAGGTCATTTACATAGGTAAATGATGTATTTTTGCACTGTCTTGGAGGGAAAAAATGAACTTATATTCCAACAACCAGAAAATACAAAAACATTCTAAGAAATCCATTATTAAGTCTTTTGACCTTTCATACAAAGTAAACTTTCATGGATTTAGTTATAAAATGGAAAATAAATACATTCTGGTTTCTTCTATTGAATGTAAGTAAACTTTTAAACTCTAAGGTAAATATGCTGTTCAGGCACAAATGTATTACTCTAACTGAAGCTTTGACAAATTGTATCTATTTATCTGATTTCTGTAAGTGACACAGAAAAGCCATGAAACCTTGCAGCACTCCTCTATAACTTCACTCTAAGAGAAATGCATCACCGTGAGTTACTTAGAGCTGCACATTGCCCTTAATCCACATGCAAAATACTGTATTTTAGGGCCTTTAAGCTGATAAAGCGCATGCTCATACATTAATATGGTGGAAAAGAGGGCAGCTGATATAAGAGATGGAAAAAGGGGCCTTAGATTAAAAACTATCTTTACTCTCAAGTCTCACTCTAACCTCCTCCGTCTTCACGCTCATGGAGAGCCGCAGGAGTCATGACTGTTGTGCCGACCACTCTGGAGAGATTCAGGCTACCTTCAACTGATTTGATGGCCAAAATCTCAGTCTGCAGTAGTCCTTCCCTTAAAAAACACATGGCCAGGCAAGGCAATGAGCCACCAGGAATTCCTTCCCATCTTCCTTTGCCATCTTCCTTTCCCTTCCCTTCCCTTCCCTTCCCGTCCCTTCCCTTCCCTTCCCTTCCCTTCCCTTCCCTTCCCTTCCCTTCCTTTCTTTTCTTTTAATATAAAAGAGAGAGGAAGGGCAGATTTAAGATTTCAAATAAAAGAGAATGCCAGGCTTTTATTCTGTATTTTACCTCAAGGTGTGATTGCATGTGCCAGTCACTGTTCACATGCCCCTGTGAGATGACAAACAGGCCTGCAAGAGCAGAGCAAGTTTAAATTAGTATTTAAAAGATATTTTCTTTCTGTACCTTTAAACCTTGAACCTTTTCTATTTTCCCCTTCCTTCATACCCCTCATACACACAGCATTGCTGTTCTTTTTTTCTTTTTTGTCACTGGCCCTATTAGCAGTGCAGCAGAATAAGAGAGCTGATGAGCCTGTATGGAATAAAAGGATGTTGTCAGGCTGGTGTCAGGTCAGACTGGACTTTGAAGAAAGAATCAAACAGCCCCCTTTCAAAATGATTGATGCCTTCTCCAGCTTTAGCTTAATAACTTTGTGCTTTCTTATCAGCACCTTTGGGTCCGCTGCAGTGAAATTCCTGGCACTGCTTTTGTCATCCCTGCTGAAGAGGTTTGCAACATTTTCACTTAATTTAGGCTAGTGCAGTGGACAGAGATTAAAACTACTGTAGTCAGCTCCTGTAAATTCCCTTCAGTGTTGCCAGCCTACGGGTGAAATATGCTGGGAGTGGGCAGAGGTAACATCACTACCCTGAAATTAGCTCTGGCTAAAAATTAATAACCCTGCTTTTAAAATATGAGGATAAGACTCAAATCCACATTTAGTTAAGTGAATGTCCTGGTTTTCAATACTGCTAAGAATTACTAGGTGTGTAATTTCTCCCAATGAGGGAGAAAAGAAAGAAAAAGCAGACACTGAGGTGCAGAATTAGGAGCCAGGCATGGTCAGATCAGAGCTCCACCCGAGCTCTGGGGAAGCCCTTGATAAGAGCAACAGAAAAGTGACATCATGCTGTAGGTTTTGATTCCCCCACATTTGTTTTCAGACTCATTTGTCAACAACAAAAGAACAAAGTTCAAGCAAAATGCTAGGGTGTCATTTCTTACCAATAATGAACAAGACTAAAGACACCTCCTGCAGATTAATGACTGGTTGGAACCAGTTAATCACCTCAAGCCATTAACCCTAACTGTTATTAAGCTCTAGGATCTAAACCAAGTCCTCAATCATTGTGGCTGCTATTCACCCTTCCTATTTACAGACCCATCCCCCAATCTCTCCCCTGACTCATACTCCAAAAAATCATCTAAAAATTGCATGTGGGAATTTGTATTACATGTGTGTGGAGATATAGAAGCCAGCTGCACAGATAATGAAGTGGTCCATTTCTCACCTATTTCAGAGCAATATTCATTTCACATCACATACATATCAGCACAAGGTATTTGTGGGCATTGAAAACTTGACACATTAGGTAATCAGGGCTCACCGATCTTTCCACAGGGTAATTTAGTTTATAATATAGCAAGAAACAAAAGGAAAAGAGCAGAGAAAAAGAGCTGGGGGGAAGGCAGGCAAAAAAAAAGAAGGAAAAAAACCCCTAACCTGCAGGAGATAAATCCAAACATTCCACTTTCTGAAGAGGAACCTGTTCATAAAGTTAATTCTTGATGTATTCTGATAGGTTTTGTTCTGGTTATTTTGTAACCCTATTGTACAGTAGGCAGCCTGTTGTTTGCTCTAATCATCTGTTTCCATGACCTTCACCTTTATTGATTTGTTTTCTTCCTAAATTTAATGCAGTCTCTGAGATTAAAGCCATTTTTTCTCCAGGACAAGTTGTTTAACAGTGGATTTGCTTTAAGAAGTGGAAATAATTTTGATTAGTAAAAAAAAGATTTTTAGCACAGAAGGTATGTTTCGAGTAAATAAAACCTCTTTACAGAGATAAGCAATGGAAGGTGGATTCTAGCTCATAAAGTCAGCATTTTTTTAAAAGTGTGAAAAAGTGAGTGAAATAAATAAAAGAAGCATTGCTTATAATATATTTACAAGTGCTATCAAATACTGCAGATTTGAAGACTAAGGTACACAGGATTTTATTCTCCCTTCCCCGGTGTTATTTTAATCAGTCATATAGTTTCAATAGGTGGAGATTCATACAATGTGAAGTAATTTTCCCCAACAGATAGAGTAATATAACTCAGTATTTTGCAAGTGTAGCAGTTGAGATTATAAATCAAAGACAGAATTTACTGCAAGAATATAATAAACCCAATCCCATTTTCCCTAACAATTTATAGCTCTGATTTGATTATACAGCTTATTTGCTTGGCTTTATTACTGCATTAAACCCCCTCCTCCTTGGTGATACTTTGTTCTCTAATGTCTGCCGTCAACCTTCAGTCACACGTTTTTTTAAGAGAAACACCCAGCTGCTTCCTGCACATAGTATATTAAACACTACAGACTTCCTTTCCATAGTCACACATACATGGATTTGATTCTGCAGCCCCTTTACCTCACTTGAAAACATAATGAATTACCAGAGATAAACAGACTGAACCAAATCCACTGCAGTAAATGGAAAATAGTCTGTTGACCTCACAGGGCTTTGAACCATTCCTGCCCTGACAGCAGACATTCATTTCCTGTTCCCAGCCTCTGCCAGGGTAATAATAAATGTATTACCCAACTCAGCTCTAGCACTTGGTAGCAAAGTGAACCAGAGAGAACATGCAGTACAAATTAATATACCTATTTTTTTTTGTACCCTACATAAAATCCAGAAGGAGGAAGAATATTGTAGAATTATCCTAATCTGAAAAGGAATTGAAAAAGAAACTTCAGCTAAATCTTCACTCACATTTTTTCTCAAATACTTTTTTGCCATTATTTTTCTATTTCCACAATATAATTTCTGTTAAAGAAACGTAATACTGTCATTATTAACTATACATTTATCTTATAAATATTTGAACCACATACTGCTTTCAGTTTTACTGTTAAAATGAGACAGATTTACTGGACGAGAAACCGAACAGCAGCTACAGAACCACCACTTCCTGTTGGTGACAAAACCTGAGCTCTACATCTGTTGTCTGGCGTTTCCCTTACAGTGCTTCAGCAGTGTTTTCTCTAGCTATTGTTTTGTGTTCATCCCTAGGAGTTTTCTAAAATTCCTCTGAAGCTGAACAATTGGGGAAAATAATTATTGAATGTTACTATGGTAACTAAAAAAAGAAGAAAAAAAGAAAACAAAAGAAAAACACTTAGGCAGACTGATGACTCGGGGCACAGCTTCTCACCACTGGCCAATGCATTGTCCACAAATAGAGCAATCTGAGGGCCTATTTAAAGGTGTTGAACTCAGGGAATATTTTAATGACATACTCTTTTATTTAGAATAGAGGGGTTTCATTTTACTGAGCAGCTGCACTGCGCTATTTTAAGATAACGTTAAGGTCAAAGCACTATATGCTCAAACATTAGAACCAAAACAAAATAAAACAGAATATCAATTAGACTTTTTACCCTCACACATAACAATGTGCCATTTCTTGTTATCAACAGCTGACGGGATCTGGGTTAATGAGACCAATCCTCAACTCAGGGAACCACACTGCATGAACCCAGATGTGAAAATACCAGAGTCCTTATAACAGCTATGACTTTTGCATTTATGACTCCTGTTAAGAAGCTGTCCCACAGCTTTATTCTTGTCATGTCTCAAAATCATCCTCTCATTTTCATTCATTTGCTGCCAGATTTATTTTGTATTTTTCCAGATTCCCCCCACTCCTTTCCTCCCCCCCCACCCCGACCCCTCACCCCCCCACCCCAAGCAAGCACTGTCCTTCAGCTTAAACAGCTTCTCTCCCTCTTTGGGATCTAAAACACCCTCACATACTCATACAGAACAGCATTTTCCCTACCCAGTCTTTGTTCTATGAAACTAAACAGTTTAGTTTGCTCATCTTTATTTCTAAGATGTACTCTCCTTTTATCTATAGTCCCATAGATTACAGTCCTGTAGTCCTCTTCAGCTGTTCCCATGTAATTACATTCTCACTGAGCAGCAATAAACTCCAGATGTTCAGTTGTTTTACCTGGATGTTCTTAGAAGGTATTAATGCCTCTGTGCCATCATTGGGAATCGCTACCCTGATGCATCACAGAAAACAGCATTATACTACCCTTCTCTTAGGCTGTGTATCAATTCATGCATGTTTGAAAATACCATGCTAAATAACGTGAAAAAAAAGAATATTTAAGTATTTAATCTTTTCTTGGTAATCAAGACTAAGAAAGACTTCTAAATTAAAAGACTTTTCATCTCTTTCCTTTAAAAAGCAGCATATTTCATCAAAATATCTCTACTAAGACCAATGACTTTTGGGAAACCTAATGTTTATCAGTCATCAAAAGTCCTTATGCAACCTAAAATAAGGAACACAAAAGAGAAGGCATTTCTTTATTTAACACGATGGTCACATTGTGGAGACCTTCAAAATGCAAATTAACAAATGTATGAAACAAAGAAAAATTACTATTTCTTAAACACTTGGTTCACTATCTATTCCCTATGTAATAGCCATCTCCATAATATTCCCTATGTAATAGCCATCTCCATAAGCAATGGCTGATGCAGTTATTCACAAATCTTCCAGTCCATAAGAAAATACCTGAGAAATAAGGGGACTGAAGCACAAGATAAAAAGAAGGCCTTTTGATATTAAGAACTTGGTAGAAGGGATGGTGGCAGATTTTTAAATAGTTTAACTGTCTCCATCATCTTACTTGCAAAGAAAGCAAGCAAATAAAGCCTTGGGAATAATGGTCTATAAACAGCTTTCTTTAAAAGTAACTGACAATTTTAATTGCTATGATACTTCCATCTGAGGAGAAAGAAGCTGAAAGGCTTGTAGCACAGGGTTGAAAACTGTTTTTCCTTGTTGACTGCAGGAGAGAGTCAAAACTATCTCATCCTGGTGTTGCACATAAATATATGCAAGTATAAAGCAGGAGCTGATCAAAATAAAACAGTGGGGTTTAGAAATCTATAAAGATTTGATAGAATTTTCATCACAAAAGCAAATTTTTCAGATTGGGTGTATATTTACATTCCTGTAAATATAAATACTTTGATATGGAATTAATCTTTGAATGTGGTCAGCATTTTTGCTGGTATATTTCTCTTTTGGTGCTGCAATTTCAGGGTTGTGCAAAAAACTGAGGTAGTAAGTATCGTCATTGACCACCCTTCAGTTTAAAAACACAGATCAGTAGCTCAGTGTCACCTTGAAATAACACAGGGCTATGTGGGATAATGGTTCTGTATATTTGCAGTTTAGAGTTCATGTAAGTGTGAAACTAATGGCATTAGCAAAAGCCAGGCAAAGCATCAGCAAGCAAGTTGTAAGCTTTCCTTCCCTTGGTCAGGGTCTATTTCACCCTTATTACTGCAGGCCATGGCAAAGACTGCCAGACATGTCACTGCTGTGACAAAAGTTTCTGATGTTCATAAAAGAGCCGAAGGTGAGACCAAACTCATTGCCTCTTGTTGGCTCAACTAGGATTTGGGTACAGTGTCTAGATAGGAAACTTAAATGAATAATGGTAAAGCATTTCTTTACTACAGGAAGTAAAAGGATTGATGCAGAGCTCAAAAAAATACAAACAACTACTGTACCTTTGTATCCCACTACTATGACATGATTAAGCAAATAATATTTATTATTTAATATATTTATCATACACTAAATAATAAGGGTAATATATAAAATATTATTTAATGTATTTGTAACAAAAAATGCTATTTTTAAAAAAAAATCTGTGCCCTAACTATAAAATGCAACATTACAAATGAACAAAAAGTGCAAATAGAAGTTCAAAGATGCAGAGTAAGGTGGGTGCAGTATCAGGTCAAATGACATGGCAACATAAAGTGATGGCAGCAGACCTGAACAAATTTAACCCAGCTGAAGAGTTAACATATGAATACCACAATAAGGCACAGCTCATAACTAATAGTTGTAAAAGCCAATGAGCCCCTGTGAAACAGCCTCACCTTTGGAAGCCTTTGCAACAACCAATGAAGAATCAATGACAACGTTACGAAGAGCAAAGTATGTGCACACCATCTCACAGAGGTTCCCTTGGCCAGTATACACTCCTGCCAGCAGATTGCTCTGATCACAGAGGAGCAGAGGTATTGATATTCTGTACAGACACCCATCACACTGACTAAACAATAAGACCCTAAAGACGTATTTTAAAGGGCATCTCACTGATTTTGCTGCCTGTTTCTGAATTTTAGAGCTTTTAGAGCACCTAACTCTATTAAGCTCCTACTTCAGCCTACAATTAAGAAGGAAAAAAAGACCAACTGCAATCCTTCATGATGATTTCAAGGTGCTATTTTTAAAAAGAGCTGACTTTCTAAGGCTGAACTGCACGACTTCTTCAAAAATTCAAGTTCCTCAATTTGCCATCCAAAATCCATCTAAAGCTACAAATCATTTCTGGTTATTTGGGTAATTATTGTTGTGAATATGCAGTTATAAAATTCTTCTACATCTACCTAGGGAGACAATTAAAACAAAGCTAACTTGATTATTTTGGTTTCTGTTGTCATCTGTTAACAAGCCTTGAACCAATTCATGACACATACAGAATACTCATGGGGTTGCATCAATATTACCCACACATTGAATGCACTCTTGGTTACATTTGTTATATTCTTGTTCACGTAACATTATATATCACATGAATAGGATCTTAATGGCAACTCAGACCTGCTTAATCTGTGCCTAGTTTATCCATATGTCTGGCTAGTTGGGAGACTTAAGTAGTAACTAATCTAACCAACATATGTACCACTGATTTGTTCATCTAATTTTATGTTAATTCAAGTGAAAAATGACCTTAGAAAGTGATGAAGCAGGTCTGATTAGTGTTCTGTAAAAACTAGAAATAAATTGTCTTAATTTAAACACCAATCTAAATTTTTGGTTCTTCTTACTTTTTTATACTTACAGACTCTATCCACGGTAGAAGAAAGGGAATTTTTGGACAATCAAAGCACAGTAAGCTGAAAAAGTCTGGGTTTACATGTATATATTCTCTTTCTGGGAGACGCAAAAAGCACAAATTAAATTACATAAGTGATACAATTCTGCAGCTTCATCATTTGTTTATAATAATGCAGAAGGCTTTGCTGAACATGAAAAAAGAAACCCTAAATTGATCGTAGAAGTGTACTGAGGAAATGTTCTTGATCAGATGAATGGCACACGCTTGAGACCATTTCCTGAAGTAGTGTGTGCTGCTAAGCACTAATCTATTCCTATGGAGATGAAAATTGAGGATGAAGGGCAAGGCTAATCCTGTCTAGACTTTGACCTATGGCTCTAGGGAGATTAGTCATTTTAAACAAAAAAAAGCATCCAAACAATGCTATTATTCAGTATCTTTTTTTCTGTGTTTATGTGTAAAACCTTCGCCTCCCCTGCCAAATAAAATGTTTATTCACCAGCTTACACCTGAAATTTTCACTCTTTCCCCACTCCTATTCTTTGTGCACACTTCAGTTTCCCAGTCCACAGGCTTACCCAGCCTAGGTATAAATCAGGTTTCAGAGGGTGATATGTCTGGTCACCATGGGGAAAAATTCAAAGAGCATCTTGCTATGTAAGTGCAGCATTTGGAACATGTACTAAAAATTGTATTTCCTCTGTTTACACCCACAACGGTGGGTTGCATCTTTCAGGTTATACAGATCTATATCTGATTTTTGTGATGCACAGACAGGCACATCCTCTCTACCAGTCTCATACAGCCCTTCCTCCCCATCCAAGTATTCCTTGACAAAAAAAAAAACTGGTTCCAGCAGCTGAGCTAGGGGGAAATATTGGCCTATTGCTTTAATAAGGTGGTGGACTGATTTACATTTGGTTTGATGAACCTCAGTTTACCTGGATGCAGAAGCATATGTTGGAGTGTTAGCCTTAAGTGCCACCCAAATCCCATCGCTTCCAAGGTCCTTTATCAGCAGAAGTAGAACCAGACAAGCACTTCCTCTGCTTCTTATGGCTTATTACTGTGTCTAGAAACATGGGTCAGCTGGATATAATACCACTCTGCAAAATATCTGCAGCTGCATCACTTCAGGCTTGTCTCTGCAACCCTGTCTCAATGACAGCCCCACTTGCGCACAGCCCTACCCCTAAAGTTCTTGTAGTGTGCAAGCTGCTGCTAAGGACCAGGGCAGATAATGATTGCAAAGCTGTTCCGGGCAAAGCCACAACAAATTAGGGTGAGCTACAGAAGAGTGTTTTCTAATGGAAATCCCTCATATTTTTAACCCTCCATTCTTGCAAATTCCTTTTCATTTTGCCTTAAGCTTCCTGGAAAAAACAGGATCAGATCTGTGAAATTCAGACAGATTTTGTTGGTTTGCTAGCAATGAAGGATGAGCCAAAATCAGGCATGAAATTGAAAACTCTTCTCTCAGTGATAAGGAAATAAGCTATCAGAGGCCTTGGGTGGAATACTTGACCTAGCAGCCTTTCCATCTCTAATTTCCTTGATTAAAGTGATCATAAGCAATTTTCTTAATTATGCATAATATTTCTAATTTTCTGTAGTCCTTGCTTTGTCCCCATTAAGTTCTTGCAGATCAATTTCATATTTCCTTAGTTTATTGCTAGGTTTTAATATAAGAGATTAAAGAGATATTTAACTTCATTGCATGTCTGTAGAGCACCAGCCTCCAAATTTGCCTTCAATGCATATGAAACTATTTTTTTTGCAGTATCTCCAACTTCATTTCCACCAATTGTTTCATTCAACAGTGCAGCATTTTAAAAGACACAGTATTACAAATAACACTACTGGCAAATTCTTCTTACAAGCCTCAAGCCATGCTGCACTGGCTCAGTTCCAGGGGTCTCTCCAGGACCCTGCTTCTGCAGTGTGGTCTCTTCAGAAGTTACGTGACATATAGGCCAGAGGGCAAGAAAGAAGGGAAATTAAGCTCAGCTGAACAATGGGGACAAGCATTAAGGAGAAATCTTTCCTAGAGAGCAGGTAAAATAAGTTTTTAATAAATCATTATAGAAAATTAATAAATTAACACATAGTGTAAGGAAGTTTGCTATAACCAATTTATAAATATCTACAGGCTTAACAGACTTTTGTACCGACATCCTTCGTGAGCTTTTGCATTTGCCTAGATAAAGTAATGTAATTTCTTCTGACCCACCTATTCAATTAAACTTAATTTTAGATATGTTTTAGAACTCAGTACATTTTAATTCTTAAATTCCCCCCCCCCCCGGCTGGTACATAGCATGGATCCCATGTGCCATGCTTGTTTTGCCTAGAGCAGCTGACCTGCTATTTAGCGATATTTTCTTTAAGGTGAATGCTAGTGCTGAGCCACATTGTTTTTATAAGTAAACAAGGTATAAATTAAATCACTGTGTGATCATCTTGCCATGAGATAAAATCCGTTAACATTTAGAAAACTGAACTGGCAACTGGAATCCCTGCATGTATCCTGTTACAAAGATTGTTCTTCTACCTGCGTTTCCCCATTCTACCTGCATTATACCTCTACTCTGAGGTGAAATTCCACATTATTACATCTTACTTTTCTTAGCACAGTGATAAGTGTCAGAATTAACATATGAGGATTTTCCGCATAGAAATCAAAAGTAACATTAAAATCCCCAACGAATTTCAGGGTCACTACCATTTTGTCATCTTTGAGACTAAAATTGCTTGGAATAGGGATTCTTGGAAAATACAAATTTAGGAATAAATATGAGATTATGGCTGTCACGGCACATGACTGTGACATAAATGATTTACAATGCATGCAAAAATGCGATGAGCGTATGGATCTGCCTAATCTCCAAGGCCAGGCCATTCATAGCAAACCGTTCTTTCTCCACCCTTTTATTCCCCCAAACAGAAAAGTTTTTATATTTGGGATTTGTAACCTTCTCAGCTGTCACAGGATTTTGGTCTTTTATGTATGTGAGACTCAATCCCTTAATTGCTTTGTAAGCTAGGGCAAGAGCTATCTCACAAAACTGGCATCAACAGCTGACGTAAATAACTGGAAGACCTCTCTAAAGACCTGTTATGCTCACACTGACCCAAGCTACTGGATACATGGTGTTAGCCTTCTGCCTGACATTTTTTGCTCAGCTTTGGTGAAACCTTTGGGGAAGGTTATATTCATGGATGGATACAATGATGCCTTAAAGTACTTCTGTTCCCTTTTACTTCTCTATTTAGAAAACAACATTAACTGTCCATCCCAATTTCATCAGCATCTAAACACAACTCCTTCATCTTCCCAAGACTTTGTTACATGCTGACAAACAGGTATATTATCTTTGATGGGGAGGCTGAGAGGGTATCAGCCAACTTTGTATTTCACTTTACTGACCAGCATCACTTCAGTTTTGCGCAGCTATTTTTCATCCAAAACTGCATAATCATTGCCATTTCCCTGATGTGAAGGCATTGGTTTTAGCAAAATGCCCTCCCCATTCTTTTGACAGCTAAGCTACAACATGACATAATTTCCTTCTGGATCATAAACAAAGACCATATTTTACCTTATGACCTCCTCATTTATCCTATGGCATCTCCATATCCTATGACCTCTTCATTTTGTATCTGAATGTTTAGTTGCTATTTTGATCAATATTAGCAAAATATTAAACACCACAATATTAAGCAACACAATGGCTTCCCTTTTCATGGTATTGCTTCCCTCTGTACCTGCAGTGGAAAAGAATTGCTTGTACCCGAGCCACCTAAAAATACAATGTTAACTAGCAAATAAGTGACATGAAATTCAATACAAAGATTTGAAAGAGTTTCTCTTTTGCCTTTAACATATGCCAGATTGCAACAGCTGTAAGGAAATGAATAATTTTCTAAGGGAGGATCTGCTAGCCCCTCTAGTTCTTCACAGACCATCTGACATAGTAAAATGTGACACTGTGCTCTTACATCCATACACTAGGTTTAATTTTCAGGAACAAAGCTTAAGTCTTCCCAGAAAAATCTACGTTTTGAAAGTCCATTTGCAGAGTGGCATCACCCTATAAAGTAGATGTGAAAACAAGAAAGATTTTGCTTAATGAAGATTTGTCTCCTTCCTCTTTCTGCAAGTGGAAGGTCTGCAGGTACAAAACATATTAAGGATCCTGAGCTGCAGAAATACCTGACTGTGCTCATGAGTAAAGGTTCCAAACACTGCAAGTATCTCAGAAGATGGTCTTTGGGGGAATTGCATATTAACTTAGTATGTCTGTATTTTTCTGCCTGATCTGTGGTTCTTTTTACTTACTCCATTCATCTGTCTGTGTTCACCCCTCACCACCTCCTTTCTGTGTTGCTCATAATGAAAAGAAATATAGCTGGCTATAAGGAGAATATAATAAAGACAAAACTAGAAATGCTACAAGAATGGCAACTATAGCAAGGTTTTATTTTTTTTATGTAATTGCCATGCTATAATTGCCTATTCACTCTTTTTTTTACTTGATCTAAAAAAGTACTAAAAAAAAAATTCTATCCATTCCATCATAAAGCAGAAATCAGATATGAGAAAGTAAATGAAAATGAAAAAGTAGCTTGCTGCTCTTGAGTTAACCTCTCATAGAAATAAATAGGTGCATTCTCAGATTCAACAAAAAGGAAGATAATGGACAAGGGGAAACCATTCTTTTTCATAGCGCTTCTTGGCATCAAAGCCTCAATTTCTTGTCAAGAAAGAATAAAGACAGAGACTACCTAAGGAGAAAAATGGTAATCTCACAGCATACTCAACATGCTTCTAAAATAAGACTCTCCCTTCAAGCCACCCTGCACTAGAACATCACTTCACTCACAGATTGCGTTGGAGATGTCAATCATGCAGAAGTCTAATATGGTGGAGGTAAAGTGTACTGTTTGCCTTGTCCTGGCCCACTGAATCCCAGATGAGGTAAATCCATGGTAAAGGTATTTTTCCTTAGTTTTCAGAGAAAAAAACCCAAAGAGTAACATTGTTATCACCAGAGTACTTTATAAAACATCCCTGAAATCCATGCTCTCTTACATTCAATTGTTTACTTGGACTTGAGCAACATTTGTTATCTGTATTTAAACCTTTTTGTGGTTATTTGCCATTGAATCAAACACATTAATCAACATGCCTAGTTTCAAATGGTAATGTCTTTCTGAAAGTGTCAGCTATAGACATAGACACACTGTAAAAGCCCAATTTAACGTTACTCACTCAGTAACTGTGAAAGCTAAAACACGTATTTTAGTCTCATCTCAATCATTTATCTTTCGAGTGGCCTTAGCAACTGATTATCTCTTTTTCTTATGGTGTCCATCCTTGAAGGAAATAACAAACAGCCAAACTCCAAAGTAAAGCGCTCAGCTCTATTAAAAAAAAAAAAAAAAGCCAAATATTAAATGCTACTGTTGCTAAGCCTCCTTACCAACCTGTTCTGATACGTACTAAATAGCACTTATCTTCACTATCTACCACATACTTGCTTAGTAATATTGCATCTTTGTTACCATTTACAACAGTAACCTGTAGAAATGTTATTGAGAGCAAACCTGATCACTCATTAGCAGTGAAATAGAAAAAGGTAGTTTCATATTCAAAGTTTTATTTATGCTATTTTAGGATTTACTGAGACTTAAATGCATATCCCAATTTCTACACACAAACAACTGTGCAAGCAGATACAGTACACTGCATCAGCTTGTTTCCTAAGAAGCAAAAATTTCCAGGGACTTCACCTGAGAAAAGAACTATAAATGACAGACATGAGAGATAGCTGGAGCAATAACTCCCTGCCTCCTTCATTTCAGCAGCACTGGAGCAGCTGAGATTGAACTGCCCTTGGAGAAACCTGTGTGAGCATGTGCTGTAAGGCTAAGATTATCAGGAGAAAACAAGAAACTGAATGCACTCAGCACTAAAAGACATTCAGAGACCACTTGTGAAATGGCTACTTCAGACCAGCACGTACTACTCTCTGCTGAATTTAATGGAGCCACTCTACAAAAAGGCTGGGAAATCTGCCAAGTGAGGCTTGAAGAAGTCTAAACTATTATTATGCAAGAAACTATTAAAAGGACTACCATAAAGGGATTCAAATTTGACTTATAGTTAGTTCACAGCTCACATGTTGCAACTATACTGCAGATTGTAGATATTGCAATATATCCTGGATAACTATAGAAATTGCAATATATCCAAATATACCTATATATTTACAATATAGGTATTGCAAAATATCCTGGCATAGGGAATAATCAAAGTCACTATGATTTTTTTCTCAATTTTTCAGACTAAAGTTTTTATACATTAGGAATGCATGCTGTCAGGTAATTAAGCCGTTTTATTTCTTTCATCAGCTGTTTTTCTCTTGGTGTTCTGTTCCTCAGGCACATGTAGCCTAATGTGGACTTTTCCTGCAAGGATCCATGACACGTGAACTGGTCATATCTGTTACGGAAGAGACAATTCTCCACAAAGGAATGGGAGCAACAATTGCTCTCAATTCTCAAAATTTGTTAGTCTCTCCTCATCAGTTCATGAAAACATAATTAAAACAGGTGATGAACTAGAATATGAATAGGCAAAAAAAGGCCTATATGGAGCCTCATTGATAGCAGATTTTGGAGAAACCTAGATGTTTACAGTGAGATATATGCTTAAGAGTACATCTGAATCAAAGAGGTATCTGGGAGTGGGTTCAAGAGTAAGCGAAATTACTTTGTCATTTCTAAACCAAAGGAAAAAACCAAACAAGATTAGGCAGCTGCAAAACCTGGACTGTATTAGAAAGCAAAGGTATTTACAGCTCATTAATAAACCCTTCAGAGTTCACTGAAGGAGCATTTGTCTGCCTTTGGCTGCAGTCTATTGTGCTTCATCAATTGTTTAGCATTTATTTTTGGATTTGGTTGAAGAAATTTCTAATTTCCTGTAATTTGAGAAAAAAACACATCTTGCAGAAATGGATGCATTGTTTATTTTCCTTCTTCCTCCCTGTCACTGTGATCTCAGGTCACACACATAAGCATCTCAGAAGATAATTCATAGGCTTCCCTGTATCCAAGCCTTCCAACCATTGGGCTGCCAGCTGTGGTGTCTCCCAACAGCCAAGGTAACTGCTGTCACTTTTATATCCATATCATCTCATAAATGCTTCTCTACTTTTGTCACACTGTTACCATGTTTTCATAATCTTCTGCCAATTTCTGTAGCAATTTCATACCTTCTGACCTGCCTTCCTCATCAGTGCAGCCAAGATGCTGCCTTGACCTCTTTTTCCAGTCCACTGAGGTGGCTCACACAGATCCACAATCTTTTCCTTGGAAAGCAGCACATTGGCTTCACTGCTATTGCATCACATGTACGTTTCATGATCTTAAATCTCTACCAAATTTATGTTACCTCCTGCCATTCCTGTCTTGAGACCTTTAATTTGTTCATTCCTTTCACACATCCTTTGGACCTTTGTCCCACAAATCCTGATGTGACCAAGGTGTGCTTGAAATGAGACACCAGTTCTGTGACCAAGAGAGCTTCCCCTGTCCATGCCTCACCAAGGACCCCATTTTTCAACTCTCTCCGTATTCCTTCACCTCCATTCCTGTGCTATTTCATGTTTATCTCATGCGATATTTAGTAGATAAACTCATTGAAGAAACAAAAGCATGCAAAATAAAAGTTAGATTACTTTGTGGAAAAATCAGACTAGAAAATTGGTTAAATTTCACCCAAAATCCTGTAGAAGTTCCACCAGGCATTGCTCCACATATGTAATAATCTCTTCAGCACAAGGGTTGGATCTTTTAGGTTATTATTATATACCACAAAATTCTCAGTTTCTGCATAAACAAATCAACAGTGTTACGAAACACAAATTGTGGGTAATAGAGGAAGGAAAAGATGCAGCCTAAGTAATGGTGTGAGATTCAGGGGGTTTCAAATCAATTCAAGTTTAACCTGGATGTAAAACCTTCTGTGTGCCTGGAAAAGTTATTTCATGTTTCCATGGCTCTCTGTAGAAGAACAACATTGAGCTTCCCTGGGATGACTGTTCTACCATCTCAGCCATTAGCACTGTAAACTCCTCAGGGCAGAGTCCACCTTGATACATATATAGATGATGCCTGCAGCAAGGAAACCCCAAACCCATCTGGGCTCCTAAGTTTTAACATTTTATAAAAAGTTCATCAAGAGTTTATTATTAATATAGCAGTTACTGGTAATGCTGAAAAACGCTTTTCTTTCTTCATTTTTTTCCTCTCTCTCACAGACACAGGCATACACACCCTGTTCACACAAGCTTTCTTTGGCTGCTATTGCCACCACACACTGACCTTTGAAATATGGAAATAAAAGTGCTCAGAAATAAAGCTGGCAGCAACAGCAGCCCGACTGTCGTCATTCAGAATCTGAAACAAGTGGGGCCATAGTTTGCAAGCTGTCTTCATAATTACTTGAAGCAGTTGTCACTCTGGCTCTAGTTTGTTCATTACACCCCAAACAAACAGCTGATATTTGTTAAAGAACATAAGCCACTTTGTTGAGGCAGGGGACTTTATTGTGAGGAACCCTGCAGCTGCAAGTCACATGCAGTTCATAGTATTTCCTGATTTCCTTTTCTCTATTTACTTCCCTGCATTCCCTTTACAGCAATGTCTTTTTTACCAGAGAGAGAGAAAGTTAAAAAAAAATCCCAAAACAATAAGGTAAACATTAGCTAACATAAAGTTTGATAGGCTTAAGCTTTATGACCCAAATCTGGTTCCCATTAAACAAATACTTTTGCTGTGGTAAGGAATGCTTAGCAATAAGAAAGTCATGGATGGAATTTGAGACTGCTGCACTCCAGTGAAACAACTGCTGCTTACAGTTCAGTGCCTTCTGTCTGCAGTAGCCTGAAGGGGAAGCAAATGGATGGCATCAATCCAAGCCAAGTCAGGAGGCTTCTGGGAAGGTCCTTTGCTCACTTACATCCTGAAAATTGAGGTTCTGGAAAATGGTCTGCAATATTTCATGTAAGAATGGTCACCTGGCTGATGGTTGTGGTCTTCCCTGGTGAACTTCTGGGTAGTTGAATGGGGAAAGATCACCTTTCAGTCTGCAGTTGGCAGGTCACCATGACTGCTAGTGGAAATGAAAGAAGGAATGGAGAAGGTATGCAGAAAGAAGAGCTGGTTTCATCTGACTTGTATGAGATGAGAAAACCCTGTCCAATGAGACTTTTTTTTTTAAGCCTGCTCTGGCAACATGTGTTTGAAAGAATAAAGACAATAAATGAGCTTAGTAGGCCAAAGAAATTGACACCATCTTGTACATAACTAAACAGCTCTTGATGTGTGGGCAGAGATCTCAGCCTGATCAGCTTCACAGCAACTATCACTGAAAGAAATAATGTATTTTATTTTAAAGTAAAGATATAGAAGAAAAAAAACAACAGTGAAAGCATTTTAAATGTAGCATATTTCATTTTGATAGCATCCCTTATTCCTTTTCTCATGACTTGCAGAGAACTTTTATATGTGAAAAATCCTGCTTGGCTGTCTTCCAGATGATAAAAAAGATATTGGTTGTCCTTGTTGGAGGGGAAGAATCAACTGAGATGTTGCTACTGCAACACTTCAAAATGTGCATGAGGCAGTCATGATGAGAAAAGACCAGTAAAGGGAGAAAATGTGATATATTTCTATCCTGCTGAGTTGTAGCTCCAAGCTTGTTGTTGTGGAAACATGAGCCCAGCACATTGTCTTGTCTGACATCTGTGCATCCAGCAAACTTGTACCAGTGCTGAGCTATTTGAGATAATTCTTTTGTCTATACAGCAGCTGATGAAAGATACACTCCTAGGCTGCTAATCAGTCTTCACGTTAAACATGAGACAATGAGAAAGAAAGAAAGAAAGTGAGATTCAATGCAGGGAGTTACTGGGCAGTCTCACATGTAGGGATGGTAAGGCCATGTAAGAACTTCAAGGAAGCCAGGGAAGGAGATAAAATCTCATGGGTTCTTCTCTCAGGAAAGGGGTAAAAAAAGAAAAGTTCCATGGAGTGAAAGTGGGTAGGAGATGAAGCCCATCATATGATGGGCTTCTTTTCCATTTAGTCACTTCCAGTCTTCTGCTGAAAATTTATTAAAATGCAGTATGTAGAACAAGTTACCTTTTCTTTATTCATAATTCAGGCCTTTAATATCTCATTCTCTTTTCTTCATGTTATCTATAGCTTGCTTTTTATAGAACTAACCTTTTATTTCTGCTCTTGTCTGTGTCTTTTATACTTTGCATGTAAGAGGCCAAGTTAGACCTCTTCTATTTTGCATGAGGCAAGAAGGGGAGCTGGAAGTTGTACAACTGATCCCCAGCCTAAACCATCGGGGCAGGACTACAGGGAGTGTCCTTGTGTGCAGCTGGACGTAGTCACTGTGACTTTCTCTCTCCAACAGCAGCAAGCCCATATTGCCATGGGTTATCTGCCAATACAGTCAGAGACAAATTGCTTCTATCCTGATGGCAGTTTGCTGTGATTCTGCCTCGGCTGAAAGAGGTTTTTTCATTTTTGTATAAGTTAAACTATGCCCAACACTAACCACACCGTAAGGGCTCAGAACTAGCAATAACATTGTGGGGCAAACTTGCAAAACTGTTTTATTTGTTTGCTGATTCCCAACTGTTTGTGTGAAAGCTGAGGTAGAAACATGACACTTCAGTATATTACCCATGTTGGGTCAGTTATACAGGGCATGTGCCTCCACCTGCATCCATCCTGTGCTTCCTGGTTTACCCATGTGCATAAATAAAGCAAATTTCATTAGAGCTTTGGCAAGCCTGGCTTTCTCATCAGAGGCTTTCCAGATTATTTTCCCTGACACTCCTACAAGTAAGTTCACCCACTGAAAAGATAACAGAATGTTTATAAGAAAAGGGTGGCAGCAGAACAGCAATCTCCTAATACACTTCTCCAAACATGCCTTTCAATGACAAGAAAACTTTTTATGCTGGGAAATTTTAAAAGAAGACAATACAGTTGACAAAGATCAGAGAGGACATGCTAGTGTAAAGAAAGGAATGCCATAGCAAAGAGGTACTGGGCATTGAACTGATGACCAAGCTGAACCTCCTATAGCAAGTGTAAGATTTATTGATTAAAAAAACTCTAAGGCAGTACTATGATGATATAGAAATACATGTTAAAAGGTGATGCTGAGCATTGTAAAAGCCTATATACCTCAGCTGGGAAATAATCTTTCTGGTAAAGGCTGTCAAATTTCTTTTCCTTCAGTAGTTATTTGTATCACTTACTAAACAGAAATGTTTGTCCATACAGAGACAAGTACAATCAAGACTAACTGGGGTTAGGAAGAAACCAAAGTAGAAAGCATCTTAATAAAACAATAATGCAACCAGGATGTATTGAACACTTATTATATGGTTTGTCCTACCACAAAATACATTTTAAGAGTCCAAGCTTGAGAAGTAACTATTTAACAAGAGATTTTTTTGTTTCCCTCTTTTTCTTTTCCTCATTTTCCTTCTGTTTCCTGAATGCATGCCATTATTTGAATATTTTACAAGATAAGCAGCATTCTCCCTCAATTTAAACCCTGGCAAAAGAGCGTTACAAAACGTGACAGGACTATCATTCAAAGGAGAGGATCACACTAGTGGCTTGTTACTTCATTTTCATGACAAAGATTGCATCTGACATTTAATACCCAACATCTTTGAAGAAATATAGTGAAGTGCTCCACCATTTTGACCTTTTCTTGGGTCTTTATTTCTGATTGGCCCGTCCATTCCACTCTTTCCTAGGCGTTATATCCCTATCAATCAAGGAAATAGAGATTATAGTCCACTGTGAAACAACACACATTTAAAGGAGGCACCATTAAGGTTTTTAGGACCCACATCTTCTACACCTTAGGATTGTTATAAATGGATCACTAGAAACTATTTCCCCTTTTTTATTCTCCCCCAGTCTCTTGCAACAAATTAAGAAAATAATAAAGTCTTCAGGATTGGCAAAGATACTGTGACCCCAGAACCTAACAACATCTCTAGGCAACAGGTTTGCATGGGGAACGGATTTGGCACAAATAACCGAGGATACTCACTGAGAGGTAGAGGGTTTTGCTCCTTTCCAGATCAACCCTTTTGCAACAGCAGCTTTGCTTCTCACTTTCATGTTCTCACTTTCTTTCTGCTCCCTGTGTATATTCTGGGAAAAGGACAGGTGAAATTTAAATAACACTTTAAAAATGTCTACCTGTAAAAAATATGAATGGGTAACACCTACTTTTCAGTGGCACTTCATAGTGCTTCCCAGAATTGGTAAGGGGTATTTTGGGGAATGCCTTGTGCTTGATCCAGAGGCCACTGTGGAGCCAGGAGTGAAATCGAGTGTTCCCCATTCCCCTTAAGAACCAAAATAATTACTGTTAAAAACGTACATTTGGAGTTGTAGGAAGGTAACATTAAAAAATGGGAAACACTATAAAGGACCATCTGCATCTCCTTTATTCGCTTTTGCTATATTTTCTCACAAAACCCCCAGTGATTTGTATACCGCAATTCATGGCAATGACAAATAGATCAAGGAGTTTATGGCCACTAGTGACTGACTTCAGCTCTGAATTATATCCTGCAGTGACCAAACTTTTAGTTATGTTACTGAAGATACAGTGAAATACCACTGAAGTTGCCATATAGTTAATGCAAGAGAAGACAGTGCACTGTTCAAGCAGTGCAGCCAACAAAATGGATTACATTCATACAAAGAAAGAAAGAAAGAAAAATATATGAAAAAGACAAATAACTTCAGGGAAGGTATTATCAAAAATGCACAGACGACTAGAGAGAAAGTCTGACTGGAAAACTTTGATCTGGAATGGAAAATCTAAAGAAGAAACCCTCTGCTTTTCACTCCTGCTGGTGCAGAGTCAACAAATTCTCTTATTTGTTTCACTACTATCATAAGGTTGTTGTTGCTCTCTGATTTTCATGGTCATTAAGGGAACCTTTTGTGCATGTTCTGCGCACAGGACAAATGTTCTGGCTGCCTACTCACTCTTCAAGGTGAGGGCAAATATCTTCTGGAGTTCTAGAAACCATTGCAGCCTTCAACTTTGAACTCCTGCTGTCTTCTCTTTCTTGCTCCTTTACCTCCAAGGGCTATCTTTTTTATTATTGTAGTGCTTACTGTTCCCCAGAGTAATAACATCTTAGGCCCTTCCATATAGAATCAGAAGAGATGTTAAAACTTCTCTTGACCTTTGGATAGGTTCTGCCTTTTACTTTTTCAATTAAAATTCTGCCCAGGTGATCTTTTGATTTGTTTTCTGAGGAATATTCGTTCATTCATGTTTGCTTTTATATTTTCTGTATTTCTCTGGTTGTTTGCCATGGATGGTTTTCAAAGTGTTTTTTTCAGAGTGGACAAACAAAGTAATCAGTGTTGTGAGTGACATTCTTGACACAAGTTTTCTCTCAAAGGAAAGTTTATGTGGCTTTCACTAGAGATGGGACTTAGTCTAAGAGTGAGATTCAAGTTAGTCACAAACTTTGGTTAGAAATCCAGGTAATCTCTATAGGAATTCATGAGGTAACTGGACCCCTTCAGCCAAGCATGTTACCAGCTACCAACTGTTTCATTCTGCTTTTTGAACCACAGCTATAGCAAGCTCTGATATCCCAGCATTCACTCTGCAGTTAAATTCAAGTCCATGATTCAGCCTTTTTAGGCCTCATGCTGTCTGCATTTTGGGAGCCATAGCTCCTGGAGAAGTGTCCTGAGCAAGGGAAATGCTTGGCACTGGGGAGTGGTAGCATGCCTACACACTCCCAGAGCAGAGACAGTGGGATCTTGCCTCAAAACACCACACAGGAACAGATGCTGAACTTCCTCTGATGGTGCCAAAAGCCATTGCTAACTTAGCAGACTGCCTGAGTTTTTAGTGGTGGTCTCTGCAGAGCACAGATCCTTGGAGGCTATATGAATTTTTTTTCTTTCCCTTAATTTGGGATTTGTTTTTTTGACTTTTTATTTATTTTAACCACAACATAATTTATGTGAGACTTGATAACGTGCAGCCTTCAGCTCATGCCTGAGAATGCACCTAAGCATAAATTATTGCACAATAATTCCAGCCCTTTCTGGTCTTATTGCTTAATAAAATTAACATTGTGATATGAACCAAAATGTCTTGGAGTGAAACTGCACTTTTTTGAGAGTTCAATTGAAAGGAAAAAAAAACCACCATCCAACAATAAGTAGGTTTTTATGAGTGAGGTAAAATGTAACTCTCTTCCATCTCAAGAATTTCTTTTTCCTTTTTACAAGCCAGCAACTTAGTTGCTTTTTGTTCTGTAAGCAATGTGAGATGCCTTTTTATACATACTCTGAGTTGTTTCATCATTCAGAAGCAAAGCAAAACCAGAAAGTTGCATGTGTTCCTGGATTTTATCTTTAATGAAAAATACCTATTCTCCATTTTTTTGTAATGCCAGCAGTAAAAGGAATAGTACAGTGCTCTGAAGAAAATACCTAGGAGACAAGAACTTCTGTGTCACTCTCTTCTTAAAAAGTTCCCAAAATAAAAGTCATGCAGGAGCTCCTCAGTGCTGTCCTGGTGACAAACCAGGGGGACTCTGCTCCTCTTACTTCAAAATATGCACAAATACATAAGGAAACCCTAAGTCTAAGATTGTAATGACAGGAAGCATGAGGAAGACTGAAGATGCAGAGCCCTGCAGTATCAGTTAGACTGACAGGAAGGCTTAAGATTTAAAGGTGGTAAAGCGATTGTGACAGGCAGCTTATTTGCTCTATTATGTCTGCAGGAATGTAGAAAAGCTGGCCTTTTACTGGAGAGTTCAGCCTGTCATAGGGTCCAAGTATACAGCCTTCTGCAGCTCAAGAAATTGTATGGGCTACACAGAGACAAGCCACAGATCAAGCAAACAATTTTCCATATGTATAAGTTGCAACTGAAGTTACAGAACCTAATTTCTGTATAACTTACAGTTAGTTTTAGGTCTTTGCCTATGAGGTGGAAAAGATGCAAATTATTCCTAAGCTAAAAGTCCAATTGCACGTTCATAGTTTCAGGTGGTTTTATTTCTTGAATTGAATGATCCTCTCTCTCCCCCAGATAAACAGGGATTACACTGCTCAATCTATTTCTTGTCAAGACAGGAAGATTGTTTAAAACAGTTTATGTGATGGTTAATACACTAAGCCCGTGAGTGGTGCCATGGAGATTATTTTGCAATTGCACAAAATCTCCTTACAAGAAAAATCTGAGTCTGGAGCAGATATTTATTAAGGCAGCCCCAAGGAACTACAATGTAGTAACTGCTGGGTAACACAGAACAAAAAAGAAATACAGGTCTAGAAGTGTAACTGAATGAAACAAAAAAGCAAGGGTAGCCTTTTGTCAGCCTCCTATATGTGCCGGAATGGAAAAAAAAGCCCAGTGAATTTGAATCAAAATCAAAGACAGAGAAACTGCTGGGTCTGCTCTATACATGCCTTTGAACTGGCCTAAGCATGCCCCAGTCTAGGCTGGAAAACGTGCACACACTAGTTTGAGGATTTCACAATTATGAAAACTAAAGAGCCTTTTGTTTGTATATTTGTTTAGTTAAATGTAGCACCATACACATCTTGTCAAAAAGGGTTTTGAGCAAGTCTTTACGTACTTTTAAAAGGCAACTAAACAGGCAGAGAGACACTGACTGGTTTATCTCTCCAGCCAGCACACTAGGAAAGCAAATAACTTTTTCCAGGGGCTGCCTTTTAATTGGGTTCTTTCCAGTGTAAACTTCATGTGGGCTTTCAAGAACTCCCTTAGGTGATCCAATAGGTCCCATTTGTGTTACGAAAGTCATCTTCTGCACATTCTCCTTTCTGTATTATCAGTATCCACCCTCAGGCCTGGTGACAGAAGAGCAACAGGACAGTCAACACAACAATCCCAGAGTGCTAATACAAACTGGAAATGAAAGGCACAATTTCCACAATGAGGAAAAGTTCAATGTGAATAGCTTGGAAAAAATCAAAAACCTCAGACAGAATGAAGAAAAGAATTAGGTCACTGACTCTGAGCCAGGAAAAAATACACACAAGAGGAAATTAGAACAGCAGAACTATTTCATATTAGCTCATCCAAAGATTCAACGTGCATGGGCAGCAGTATGTTCTGTCTTCTGGAAAACTGTTATAGGCCAGAAAGATTGTTAGGAATTTCTATGCCATCTCTACAATGTAACCACTCCTATCCAACAAATTACATGTGGCAGTATACATACAATATGAGATATCCATTAAGCCTGAAAGCTAAATGCTGTACTCACCTTAACAAGAAACAGCACAAAGCCTGTTTATTAACCCTTTAATATTGTACATTGCACATCATCAAGTTTACAAACATTGCTATTCTTCTCACAGCATATGTGGATATTTAATTCCATGTTAAGATTTTTACACATCAAAATCACTGCCTTAGAAGCTGAAAGGAAGCTACTGTTGTTTCTAAGGTTTCATTCTGTTGCAGAAGGTGGATGCAATATAAGACATGATAATTAACTGCTTGTAGAAGGCATTCCCTGGTGCATGAAGGGTAATAAATGATCAGAAACAATCTTCACAGAATTATCAAAGGAAAACTCTGTTTGTACAACCTGACTGCGGCCTGAGATGAAAGATTGTGGATAAGGGGAGAGTGGTAAAGATCATTTACCTTGGTTTCACTGAGGCTTTTGACATACTCTTCCACAGTGTCCTCATAGCTGAGATGTGACCTAGATGGATGGACACAGCATAGGTGGGAAAAACTGCTGGTCTGTTTGTCTGAAAGGGTTGTACTCGATGTTCTAAGGTACAGTTAATGGCCAATTATGAGTGTGTTCCTGGAGTCAATACTGGGGTAATATGCTTAATTAACATCTTTATTAGCAACCTAAGCAATGGGAGGAAAAGCACCCTTAGAAACCTCATGGAAGACACCAAACCGGAGGAAGCAGCTCAGATGCTGGAGAGCATTTTCACTCATGAGCTCTTATCTGGAATATTCTGTATGGTATGGGACCCTTTTGTACAATGCAAACTTGTAAGAGTCATCTGGAGGTCGAATGAGAGGATAATGGATGGAAAGCACAGAAAAGGAGAGGCTAAAGGAGCTGGATTTATTTAGATGGAGAAAAGAGGCCTAAAGGGGACCATCCTCCACTGCCTAATAGGGAATCATAGAGACCAGTTCTCAGAGGTGCACAGAAAAAGGACAAAATTCAGTGAGTGATCACACACTTCAGAAAGGGACATTTCAATAAAAATAGTGAAGCAGTGGAAGAGGGATCCCAAGAAGTAGTGGGAGCTCCTTTCTTTGTCATCCTAAGAACTCTCCTGTACAAGGCCCTGAGCAACCTGACCTAACTTAGGAAGTTGGACCTGCCCTGAGTAGGGAGGTGAACTGGGTGATTCCCTTCTGACCTAATTTTTATTATGTTTTTATTGTTCAAGATACCAGGTGCCTAAAGAGACTAAAGCCCGTATCACACATGAACGTAGCCTCTCTACCCTGACTGGGATGAGACCCCGCAGATAAACTGCCCACAGCTAATATCTGGTGATCATGGGAATGTCCATGCTTTCAGAAAAAGCAATACCTATGAAGTGGTTGTAGCACTTCAAAGGCACTTTGAATTCACAACTCTTATCTTGCAAGGAATATTCTAACCCCTGAGCAACTCACCCCAGTTCAAAAGAGTTGCTCTCCAATTCATTTTCTGAAACCTCTGTTGAAACAAGCCAACATACAGGAAAAAAAAGGAATGGTATGGCCATTAGAACAAACAAGTAAGGACTGACTCTACAGTCAAAGGATTAAGGCATTGAATTAAGTGAAAAAGAACTGGTGACAATTAGAAAAGGTGAAGATCAGGTTTCTGCTTTCCAGCATATTCACATGTTTTATATTTGAGAATCATCAACTAAATGATCCATGGAAGTGAGAAAAACATCTAGCTCTTATATTTGTGATATTTTTTGCATCTGCGCCCTAGTCAATAAGGGAAAGAAATAATAAGGGAAAGAAAGTGAGAACTTACACTGAACAGATTGGAGAACTTAACTGTGTCCCTTTTTCAGCCACAGAATATCAATGTGTTACAAGGCCTGTCCCTCAAACCAACATTTCACAAGACATAACCGGAGTCCTTTGCTTGACTCCCTGAGATCTAATACAGAGAACACTGCTCTTCTTCCAAATGCAAGTGGAGCCAGTGCGAGCTGTGTTGTTAATATACAGGCTACAGCTCTTTACCACTCAGTGCTCTCAGGACCAGCTGCATGGAGTGCCTCTGTCTATATTGTTCAGCTCATCTTCCAAAACAGCATGGACTTCTCCACAGTCTACTGGTGTTAGTTCCTGTCCTGGCTCAATTCCTGTGCTCATGAATTGTCAAAGAGAAATTGTCATGAGCCAAATCTATGTCAGAAACTGCTCTAACAATTCCGAACAGTATCTGAGTGATCACCAGAGCATAAGGCTTATGGCTACATGTGGAACAATGAGAAAAAGTAAGATATTGAATAAATGATTGTGACGCAAATGCTGTCCTCCTCACTTAGCAAACATAGATTTCCTGTGCTACCCTTCCAAATTAGCCCTTCAAATCTTCCCTCTCCTTTCTTTCCTGAGCTGTTGAGTAGGTATGTGAGATAAAATCTTAGTGCACTACTGATCAAAATCAGTAAGATGCCTCATTAATCCTCCTGCCTGTCTTCTTTATCTGTTGTGGCATTTTAAACTTCTCTTGCAAACTCTGTGTAAGGGCTTGTTTCATCTCAGATTTTATAGCGTGAAATCCAGTCAGAACCCAACCTCTGCTAGAACTGCTTGCAATAAATAACAAAGGCTGTCAAAAATTATGACAATGTTTTTGAACAACAGTGTTTTTAAGAGTTTAAAATTGTTGCTTTAAATTATTCAGCTCCTTAGTTTACACTTGGTTTTGTCTCTCAGTTCAGGAAGTCTGGCTTAAATATTTTTTATGCTGATTTAGATCATCAAATAGGAAAAATCTTGCAGTTCCTACTTCAGGGTATCTATGCCTGAATAGTGATAGAGGTATCTCTAAGATGTCTCTAATTTGTACCATTTTAGGAACAATTCCTTGAGAAAAAAAGAGAGGACCAGAAACACAGCTTTTGAATGTCAGGTTAACAGACCTCAAGCCTATATACTACCTTGCGGTTTTTCCCAAAACATATTAATTCTTCTTGGAGCTGCAACAGGTGCTAGTACAGGAGACTACTTTATGACTGTGTTACATCTCCTTCGTGCTAACCTTCAATAAGTAAACTGATAGGTCATAGAATCACAGAATCACAGAATGGTTCATGTTGGAAAGGACCTTAAGATCATCTAGTTCCAAACTCCCCTGCCATGGGCAAGGACAGCTTCCACTAGACCAGGTTGCTCGAGATCCTGTCCAACCTGGCCTTGGTCAAGGTTCAACAGAGTCAAGATACAGTAACAAGGTCATATGTTGAATAAAGAGATGTCATTGCTCTGTAAGCCACATTTTAACTGTAACTGTAGACCTGTCAAAACTCAAACACTGAAGTCTTTGCTCCTGCTCCACAATTTCCAATACAACTAGGAGGCCTGAGACAATAAGCACACAATCCTCAGTGCCTGGTGTACCTCAGTGGAAGTACATTCTTCACTCAGTCAGAAATTCAGCCCCATTCTGAAAAAATTCACTCACTCAGCCCCATTCTGAAAGATGACTCTTCCATATGGATGGCATAATGGAAAAGCCTTTTGTCACAAAAAAATGCCAACCTTTTGCCAAAAGGAATTTTCAAATTTGTGAAGTTTTTGGGAAAATGGAATTAAATCTCTACAAAATCTTAATCATCCAGGCTGACAGCTGCTGAGGAGACAAAGACATTGTGAGCCAAGAAGGCTGGGCAGCCATCAATTCGGAGAGATTAGGAATGTGTCAGCCTCAGGAGCTGGGTATACCAGGAGAAGCCAAGTAGCTTGGCAGGCCTTGCTGGCAGAAAACATCAGCTTCTTTATTGTCAACAATTTTTTTCAATAGAAAATATCTTTCAGCCTATTTTTCAACAGAGTCTAATTCTTAGAAATCCCAACAGTGACACTACTAAGTCACTCTAACTATGCCAGATGGGAAGGCCAGTTGGAAAACGATGCTCAACTTCATAAAGGAACGGGAAGCAGAAGGTTGGGGGAACTCCCATGTCTCTAAAAAAGCAAGGTACCACATCTAGGTCCCAAGTGCTCTTTGCTACTTATACTGTAGCAGAGAAATCACTTCTCAGTAGCAGATACCTTCTTTCACAGAGACTAAAAAGACTACAATAGACCAGGGGACTGCTCTAGTCTGTTCTGTTTGCCCGCCCAGGCTAGAGTGGTCCCCTCCAGGAGGAGTGAAGCCAACACCTCTTACAAAGTCAGAGGCACGTTGTAGATCATGTTGCACTGACCTGTAACGTGGAATCACTGCAGTTTAGGGCATTCACAGCTCAGGGTAGAGCTGAATGAACTGGTGCAGTACAGCTGAATAATTGTAACTTCATTCAGATTATACCCTGTTGCCGAGCTTGTGAATTTCTATGTCTTTCTTTCCTTTAATAGAAATTCGTTTGCTTTGTATGTTGACTTACAGCTGTGACAAGGTCAAAGCACTCTTTAGGCCTATAGACAGTGAGCTCTTGATAAGACTGACTGCAGGAGGATATTTTTTTCTCAGCCCAGACAGCGGCCAAATCAGTTTTGTCAGAATCCTAGACCCTCTGAGTCCAAATTTTGTTGTTATCATAAACTGCCAGATTATTCATGGCATTGCTACAGTGGGATAGGACACAGATTTATCACGCATGACCACAACATGAACAAGGCTTTCGCATTCCTTCCTTCTATTTGACCCTTTGTCCTGCTTTCTGGCCCAAATCCTCTCTAGATGCTATATTCTACCCCAAGAACTGATCTTATCTCCATCTCACACTCTGTCTGTTTTTTCTATGGTTGCAATCTCTCTGAATTCACATTGTCCCACATTTCAAGCCAAGGTAAGGCCTGAAGCACAAAAATCAATAGGGAAGTGCAAGAAAAGTAGCACAATCCAGACCTAGCCACAGGCAGCTGCTTTTATCTTCCTGAGATGAAATGTCATTTCTGCAGCAAGTGCCTTTTCATTTGGAATCCATCTTTTCAGTGATGAAATAACACTTCTGAAAGCATCACATCAGAGAGGATGGTTCTTTGGGGATTCAGTGATAATAAGCATAGCAAGTGACAGAGGATAATCTCAGCAAGCATTTAGTAAGGTAGGAAGCACAATATCTATTCAACCTTTGATTAAGTAGAAAACTTCAAACTGGGATTAAGCCAAATCTCTTGCATCCAGGACACCTCTAAAAAAGGCAACCAGCTGCTGGGGCATATAAAGAGCTACCATCAGAAATTCAGAGACTCCAAAAGGCTCTGGATGGTTTTGCTCCAAAAAGACTTATCATGAACAAAATGAGTATGCAATTAATTTTAATTATTTTCTTCAGAGTTAGTGTTTTCCCATTTCCAAATCCAAAGCAAAAAGATGTCTATTCTTTGAATCAGAAAGATCTCAGTTGTGGCCTTTCATCTTTCAGAAATATCCCACAACAGTACTGCCATCCACAGGCTTAAATTCTTTAAATTCAAGTAACTTTGCCCCAAAGCGCTTATAGTCCCACAGCTGTCATTAACGTGATGAGTCATAATAAAGATCTACAATTTTGGAAAACCAAAATTCAACTTTTCCCCCCTTTCTTAAATAAATAGGAGCACAGCTAAAAATAAAAGGGAAAAAAGTTTTACTGTAAATGAGTGGTTCTGCTTCAGCTACCATCAAACCTTTTGTTTCACTGCCAGTCTTGTAGCATACCTGGGTGACTTATATTTCCTTTTAATTTGTACAATTCCCAGAAAATAAAATGCCTCATTATATTCTGCAGTACAGTAGCATTTCTGTAAGGTCCCCCAAAGAATCTGATCATCACAATACTTTTATTTCACTAAAATGAACAGACAGGCACAGAAGATATTTAGCTTTTGGCTTTTAAAAGAACAGTTGGCGTTCGCAATTTAAAGTATTTCTGTTATTTCAGATAAGATGATTAATAGAAAACAACTGTTGTCTGGCAGATTGCATTTAAAACTGTACTACTGAACACATCCCCAATTACTACAAACCAAGCAATGTACAAGGAATACATCATTAAATACATTTTTGGCAGGGAAACAGCTAAAAAAATTTAAGACAAGTAATTGTATAAAGTTCAAATAATACTGGCAGAAAATCCACCTATTTCAATAAACCCATCACTTTGAAAATAGAAACACTTTTCTCTCCCAGTAGAAGAGATCTAAACATAAAATAAAAAATACACTTAGGTGTCCTTGTGGTGTGAAAAAAAGATACGCTTTGAGATCAAGTTTGGAAACCAGCAGGAAAATTGTTTAAATACTGGTTTAACCATCAGAAGGGCAATTTAAAGATATAAATAAGAGTAAGACTGTTATCAGTTTTCCTCGGATTTATAGTTTCGTTTACCATGAACACAATTTACACTGAAACAGCGTGCAAGCACAATTTAAGCCTTTGTTTAAAGCCAGGTCTGGAGTGTCGCAGACTTGTCAGCTGCCTCTACATGGTCCTGTGGTCCTGCGGTCCTGCGAATGGGGAACCAAGCCAAGAGATTTGCAAAGCAGAGGTGCTCAGTGCTGCATTATGTTCTCTGATTGTGTCTTAATTTTATCATTAGCACCTCCCTCACCCCCAAGACCTCCTACTCTCAGTACATAAAAGCAAGATGGAATGTAAAGAGCAGTGCAGCCTGGTGCTACCTGCAGGTCTGGGGAAAGCAGGGTCTGGGCACTCATTGCACTGTGGGTATTTCAGCTGCTACTACGGACAACCAGCATCATGGAGGCATGCTGTGGGGCTGTGCTGTACATTATTATGTAAGAGAGGCCTTCAGCTTCAAGTGCACAGTAATTGGCGTGAATTTAAATAAGACAATGAAGGGAATTAGCTGCAGAAAATTAATGGCAGGCGAGCCCATTCTAAATAAAACATGCCCAAACCCCTTGTTTGAAAAACAATAAAGCTGAAAGTAGATACTAATAACGTTAAATTGCATGCTTGCATGCATGGTCTCTGAGCTCAGCACATGCAAGCTGTCTCCAGCCGTCACACAGAGGCATGCATACACTCACAGGCACACATACACACAGAGTCACACAGTTCAAATGCACATACGAAAGCATTCTGTTTGCTTTATTCTCATCACACATGTTAAATGGGTCAAAATAATGAAAGAGTATACATGAGGATGCACATGAACAGCTGTGTGTGCTAGATACAGAACAAGCATATGAGAGTGTAAATACAATGCACAAGTCTGGATTACTACAAAACCAAACAAAAATGCACAGAAATTACAGTTAGGATTTCACAATTTGTCATTTTATATTCCATCCCCATAAGCTCCTTTGTGTGTGTGTGCATGGTTAGACACATTTCTAGACACCCAGATCATATTTTTCCCATAGTTATTATATTGATGTTCTACTAAATCTGTATTTCAATTTATAATGGTACTTGTTTAACAAGAAAATAATTGCATGGCATCAGTAAGGTAGTCTGTACAAAATGCAGTTGCCCATACACTAAACAAAATTTCTAAGTGAAAAGTTTCTGTTGTATTGTACTTAAATTGGAATTGTTATTGAAAATTAATTACTGAAAATAAAATATTATTGAAAAATAAGGCACTACCAAAGGTATAAAAGGTGCAACCAGAATCAGTAGATATGGCTACTGATTGACAAAATATGGTAAGTAAAGTTCTGCTTTGTATAGGTATATAAAGAATTAAAGAATTAGAATTTCAGTCCTGAAAATGGGAATTCTTAATTGGGATTACCTGTGACAATTTTATAGCCCCAGATGTAGTGCTAAAACAGTAGAACTGACAGAGAAATAATCATCGTATTCAAAATTAGTTACATTTTCTTAATTTGCTCCTGCTGACAATTGATAAGCACATCTTCCTAGCTACTCAGCATCCAAACATATCAGAATACTACAGCAGTACAAAGGGCAGATGCTATGATTTATTAACAAAGTATTGAAGGTGTGCATGTAGACCCCAAATTTGAAGATGCATCACTCGAGAATTTTTTGTGGGTAGAATTCTTCTGTACCTCTAAATGTTAAAGCTCAGTACCTGACATTGTACAGACAGATATTGTCTGTATAATGACAGATTGTATGTTAAATACATGCTTAGATCAAATAGTACAGACAAATTTATGGTTTTTTTTAATGCACCATATTAAAAAAGATGTGTAAGTACAAATAAAATAATGCTCTAAAATTTAAAAATAGTAATTTAATTTCAGGGGGGTTGTCATTTTGGCAGAGGACAGAAGGAGTCGGTGAGGTAACATTCAACGACAGAATTATTACCCAGATCTGCAGTTAAGCTATGTAAATAATTCATCTCCACACCAGATATGTCTTTTTGAAAATGTACTGCGTATCTTCCCTCTGTGACGAACGTATTACACATCATTATTTCAGTGTTAATTGCAGTGGAGAGCAGATAGAGGAGCTCAGAGTGCCTACTGTGCAAGTGAAATTGTTTGCTCTATTCAAAAGCAGTAGTGCTTGACGTGGTAAAGGCTAAATGCCATGAAGAACAGTGAATGGCTTTCAGTCTTTAGTGCTGATAAACAAGTTTATTGTTCTTATTGTTTATTTTTGGAATTAAAGCTAACCCATTCCTGTTAAACCTAGATATACGTCAATCCGTTGCTATATGTAAAGGAAGAAAATGTCAGTTAGACCCATAGGAGAAAAAGACCAAAGAGTATTTAATCCATTTGGCCCTGAAAAGAAGTTGTTCATTGGACAGGAAAATTATTGAGCAAGCATAAGGAGAATATCGGAGTATTGTTCATGGCTTTTCCTCTGAGGCAAAGACAAAAAAGAGATTTTGAAATTATTTATTACATGAGAGGTTTATTTGGGATTGCTGAAAGCAAAGTGCTAAGTAAGTGCTGGAGAGACAGGCCTCCTTTCATCTAGGTACAGATGAGACCTGGAGAGCAGCACTTTGTGCTTGCTGTCAGCTGTGTAAAGATAATAAACCAGGTCTGCAGGCAGGATGAAATGAAAAGGCCAGAGTTTTTGGTTTCCCACAACCCAAGGCTGGAGATACAAACATAACACAGCACCTACAGTGAGTGAGTGACGGTCAGATGTCTCTGTCTTTCTGAAGGAAACACATTACTGTAGTGCGGAAGAGCAAAGCAAGCAAAAAATTACTTTCATGATCTTGGTCTATCTGTTGTAGTCCAAAATTGTACAGCCCTTTAGGTAACTTTGGAAAAACACAAGACTCCTTTGAGAGGTTTAAAACTAAATGAATTCTCCACTTGAAGATCAAGACTGCTTTTTTAGCAAAACCACTCATTTTTAATCAACCCTTGGATAATACTATACCAGTGTCCCTGCCCTAGCTTTGCCATTTGTTAAAGGAGTCTTCAAGCATTTTTCTGCCCTTGCTGCTCTGCTCCTACCTCTGCTCCAGAACACACAGATAAATACGCATGTAGACACATGTTCTTTTTTCAAATACTAGTAAATTAAATTAAATTAAATTTATTTATGTCTGGTCACCCTAATAGACTACTAAATACTCCTTCCCCTCCCCGCAAAAAACTTCCCATCTTTTTTAGTGTGTGACACCTTAACCAGCTTTGTTACACAATCAGCTTTTGTCTGCCATTGCTGGGGATGCTGTCTTGGGTGCTGGTTTGACAGCCAGGTTGCCATCTCTTCATACACATGGGCCACCATGTGAGTTGGTGATCACCCCCCCCCTTTGAATTTCTGTCCCCTCTTAATGTGAAAGGCAGAAAAGGCAAATGATACTCAGAGCTGAAAAGGAGACTGCAACTTGCAGCAGCTGCACACAATAGAGATCCTAACAGCAAATAGAAATCATAGAAATAACCATCATCTCATCATTGCTACAGTACAACAATAGAGAGCGATTCGGTTTGGGATACATTAACAGAATGTGAATAGTGCTGTAACAGCAGTGTGATGCACACAGTTCCTGCCTCAGCTATGTTATGAAAATACTGTCATGCTTTCAAAGCCCTTGTGAGGTGTTAGTTAATTTTCTCGATGCATAGGAAGAGCTAACTGATCTCCAGAGGTATTTGCTAAGGTTACTGTCCCCACAAAAATATATTAGAAGAAGCAGGTTATTTTTTAGTTTATGCATCGGTCACTACAAAATCCAAAAGCAAAACCAACCAGCCTAGCTGGGGCTAGAACACAAAATCTGGGTTTTAGAGAATTTGAAACTTGAAGTTATAAAACCCCAGGAAATTCTGAACTCTGGGCAAATCCCTTTTTAGTTCTCAGATGTGGGAGATTTCACAGCAGTGGCAAGAAAATGACAATCCTGTTATTTATGTGTAGTTCCTTCTGGGCCAGGATGAGTGCTTTTGAACAGAGCTTGCATCCATCAGTTTCATATTAAAACTGGGGAATTTTCCTGAATTACCATCGATATGTTATGTGCATTCATGGGTGACTCCCATAAAGTCACTGCTTATTTTAAATTACAAACTGTCTTCAAAATTGTAATCAGAGCCTCATACTCCTGCCATTCCTGTCTTGCAGGCCATTTGAAAGGTCTTTCACTCAGCCCTGTACACTAACTTCTCTGTTATGAGCCAATGTTTCCTTACTACGTCATTTCAGATTCTACAGGACGCTTTAATACACAGTTTGTATTCTATAACATTGCAGGATTTTTGTTTTCAACTTTCATTTTCCAGCTGGGGAGCATTTTCAATGGGATTGTTTGTAATTTTGGTTTTGTTTTATACATATCAAGGCACAGAAATAAACATGATATCACATGATATACTACAAGTGAAAGTCCTAGGCAAATGAGACAACAAAGGACAGCTATGTTCTAGATGAAAAATGTCTCAGGAAGGAGTTCTTTCTGCAGCCTGCTGCCTCTTTTAACAGTCTTTGGGAGACTCCCCTCAACTGGACACCAAGGCTTTGTCTCTCTAATGCCAAAATTCTAATCCTAGGTGTGGACTGGGCCTTACCAAAAGACTTTCTGAACCGGCCAAGATGAACAACTGGTCAGTGCAAAATTCTTTTCATTGCCCAAACCTTCCCTCAACAGGCCCTTTACAACCTTATCACAACCAGACCCTTAGGCTTTACACCTCTGCTAACTGTAAACCTACCCCAAAGAGCAATTAGACTTCTCAGGGGAGAATACCTTTGGTTGTCCATTTGCAGAACTTCTTAACTGTATTCATCCATCAACTTTGTCATTCTCCTGACCCTAAAAGTGGCCCAAGCTTTAAACCCAGACAACCCCTGCCTTGGCCAAAACAGAAAATTCTTCAGGGATATTAATTTCTTTCCCCCAGACTTTCTGTGGGTAGCTCCTTGGTAGCCCCTCTCCAACTGGATCCTTAGGGCCTGTCTTCCTCATAACCATCATACCTCAGTCCTAAACCTAGACATTTCCTAAGCCTTAGAAGCTTGGGCTTCATAAACCACCCAAGCCACAAAACCCCATGGATTTGTTTGGCAGTCTAATTCTGATTGTCCTTCTGGGCAGATCTACATACTTTCTCTCTCCTAACTTCAGTCCCAACCATAACCATAATCTAGCCAAGGATTAAGCTAAAATTTTCCCCTGACAAGGGGTAATGGGTTCAAACTTCAACAGGGGAGATTTAGCTTAGATATAAGAAAGAAATTCTTTACTGTGAGGGTGGCAAGGCACTGGCGTAGGTTGCCCAGAGAAGCTGTGGCTGCCCCATCCCTGGCAGTGTTCAAGGCCAGGTTGGATGGGGCTTGGAGTAACCTGGTCTAGTGGAAGGTGTCCCTGCCTATGTCAGGGGGTCGGAACCAGATGATCTTAAGGTCTTTTCCAGTGCTAACCATTCTATAATTCTATGATCCTATTACATAGTGTTCATCTGGGCTACCACTGGGGTTTATTTTTTAATATGCGAGACACACCTCAAGGTTAGGACCAAGGTCAGGAGACACATAAAGCACAGGGCTTCAGTTGTATTGGCATTGCAGAAAGGCTACCAAGGAAAGGCTTGGACAATGAAAATAAGTTTCTTTTGGGAAATTTTCTGTCTGTTATGTCAGCTGGAGACCCAGACTAATGCTCAGACCAGGCTTAGTCAGTCTTCTTACCCACGGTTAGGGTAAGAAGAAACACAGTTCTGTGGCCACTTCTAGGGAAGAGACTTAGGAAAGACAAAACCTTGTGATACAGCTGGGATGGGGTTGCAAAGAGACTACCAAGAGAAGGTTTGGGCAACAGAAAGAACTTTCCCCTTCTCACTTGACAGTGGGCAAGCTGCTTTGGGGTAAAGGCTTCAGCCACTTTTAGGGTTTCATTTAATGCAAAAGGCTAAGGGTCCTGTTGGAGCAGGGAGATGCAAAGGATCTGCCTACGGAAGGTTTGGGCAAAGAAAGGGCCAAACCTGGAGGTCCTTGTGTAAAGCTCGGCCCTTGGCTGCAGTTAGGGTTAGGGTGAAGAGAAAGACAGACTCAAGTCCCTTTGTGGTAGGGTCACAAAAAGGTTGCCAAGGGGAAAGCTGAGCAACAGAATGACTTCTTCCCTGAAAGCTTTTCTACTTCAGCCATTGCTCGGTGTCTTAACACTAACTCACAGCCAACAGCAATATTTAGCTTTTATATTTTCTGATTAAAATTTTGAAAATTAAACAGAAAGTTTTTAAAGTGACATAAAGACTCAGCAGGTCTAAACACAAATACATCAAATTAACAATCCATCTTCGAGATAAATATAAACCCTTTAGCAACTTTCCTGTGGTTATAAAAGTTGTTCCCAAGACATCTGTATTATAGCTAGAGCTGGTAGTGCACTTCAGGGTAGTTTCACTGATTCAGGAAGGATCAGGACCATCCTTGCAAGTGTTCATTTGAGACCCTCTCTTATAGGCAGCTCTCACTGAGGAAACTAACTTAGGGAACAATTCAGCCTCAAATACTTTCACTCTGCAGGGGCTGAGAGTCAGCATTTTTATACTCCAGATGCCACCAGATGAGACAGTTCTCAACACTCAACAAAGCTTGCTTCTACTGAATGGAGATGGCCCCAGCCATTAGATCTCCTGGCAGCACGCACCTACCTACCGCTCTTAGTACTACTTCTGCTGCCTTCCCAGCCCTCCCCTGAGTTGGACCAGCTCAAGGACACAGCAGAAATGCAGCCCAGCAAAAGAAGTGTAGAACTTTCTGCTGGACTAGCGAGTTGAACCGGTTCACATGGTGTGAAACAAGGGACAAAGCTGAGGAGAAGGAGGGAGATTTGGTGTTGCAGCTGTGCCTGCAGAGAAGAAAGAGAAGTACAGGGAGAAAAGAGATAGAAGCATAGAGAGAAGGGCAGCGTGAAGGAGCAGAGCCACCACTTTTGGACAGAGCAAAGAATTTCAGCCACCTTGTCTGACTGCACAGTAGGGGTGGGCTGTGCCAGTCCAAGAACAGCCCTGCTCTCCTCCCATGTCCAGATGCCTTCCTTCCCACAGCGCTGTCACTTTTGGGCAATCGCAGCCTCCTAACCAAAGAAATGGAGTGACTGCTAATTGCTAGGTTGTTTTAGAGTCCTTTTGCAGAGCTGAGCTCTTCTTGAGCTTCATAAAACTTCCGCCTGATAAAAGACCCCAGAGCTTCAGCCAGAAGCAGTTATAGCTATGGCTGGAAAGAAGATGACTGGAAAATGTGATTTCTGTCTCCTAAAAATGTCATGTTTGAGAAAAAAGGATTATCTGGGCAAGGCACACGAACCAAAACCAAAATCATGTCACAGGGAAAGAATCCTGAAAAAAAAAAAAAGTCTCTTTAGGAATTGGAGTCCTTCACCTTCCTGAGAGGGGTATTTGTGGGTTCACTTTCCTCTTCTTAGCAGCACTTTTTCAGACCATCTGCAGGGTTCTATCTGTCTGTCATGCCCATTTTCCTGGAGGAAAATAGAGCCTGCTTTTTCCCTTTGGAAAGCTCCCCCTTTCACCTTTCCCAGAAGCCAGTTTCTGCAGGAGGACTGTTGCCGTGGGAGCTGTGTGCCTCAGCCGTCATAAGGGCCACCCTGGTGCAGAGCTGTCTGGCCATGTTGCTGCTGCTCTGCATCGCCAACACAGCCCCAAGTTCCTTGCTGTGGGGAATGGATTATACAGGGGAAAAAGATGAAAAGAGGGGGTTGAGGAGAAGGAGGAATAAGCAAACGTGTCTGCCTCAGTTTTAACCTGGTACAAAGTGCAACCACAAGGCTAGAAACTGTTCTGGGATCCAGTGATCCAGCAATACAGACCTAGGCAAATTACTAGCATTAATTACTTTGATTCTGAGGCTTCATTAATAGACTAGCAGCCTCATGAACTGCTCTCTGCCTCTCTCTGCAACAATATCCACCTTATGACGTCAGCCTTGATCCCTTTCATCTGAAGTTGTTTACAAGAAGCAGTGATATTCAGACAGCATTTATATACCTCTTGTAGAGTACCTCAGCAGCTGGTAATAAGGGGCCACAACATGAGACAAATGAACCCACAATAAATACTCCCTTGGACAACTGTTAAAAAACTCTGGTTTATGGCATTATAGAAGCAACCTTATCTAATAAGGAAAATATTAAAGGTGACTTAAATAGCTCACAGTTCCCTGGAACATCTGGGCTTGCAGTCATTTATCACATAAACTATGAATATCTCCAAATGAACTAACAGTCCTTCTGCTTTCCTTTTCCTTTATGTATAGCTTTTTCCACTGGAAGAATACACTGCAGGCCCTTAATCACTTCTGCAATATCACAGAGTGTCAGCTTTATTTAGTGAAGCAATACATATTTCAGCAACAAGGCTGTGTGCACACATTTACATTTTATTTTTCTGTTTAACTAGGTGGGGTGTTTTAATCCCAAGGGTTTCTTGATGGATTAAGTTTTTTTGTTTGGAGGCTAATACTGATTTTTTGGGTAGTGGCCAGCCAGTTCTGCTGGAATGCATTTTTAAACTTATCTTCTTTTATGCAAGTTTTCTGTTTGTTTGTTAACAGCTGCTTATGTATTGTAGTGAATATCCTTTGCACTGAATCATTTGGACAAAGACCACACTGCTATGTAACTAAAAAACTGTATCATAACACATACATGCAAGGGGTTGATTACAGCTTCAGAGGATGTGATTGTTTTGACATTTCCTAGCTTCTCTCTTCCTCTGTTTGCAATCTTGAATAACATCTCTGTTAACAAAGGATTTTTTTAATATGATTTCCTAAATTTGGCTTTTCTGTTCAGTTAGACTGTAGAACAAATTGTGCTGCATGCAGTGGTCTCTTCTTCCCAATGCCATCAGAGATGCAATCCTGTTTTTCAGCCCTGCAAGCAGCGACCTCCACCACTTCATTTAGACAATCAATATGTTGTTGGGTATCCTGGCCTCAGGGTCAGCTGTACCTTCCTCTTCCTTTTGTGCACACCCTTGAGAAATGACAGGCTGAATTTCCTTTACGTCTTTAACTGTGGCAATGAGCACTTTAGAGTGGATCTCTGGATGAGCATATTACAATCTCTGATGAAACCTTCTTTTTTTATGGCTGACTGATGTGGCAGGGCCAGCTGTGTTTGCCACATAGAAGAAATGTTCCTTTCGCCATCCCAGACCAGCAGCAGCCTAACACATGGAGAAAATCTGGGAATTAGAACCGCTCCTCTGCTGCACTAAAAGCTCCTCAGACTCACAACCTCTGCTTCCAGGTCTCCATATGCAACGGTGATGTTCTGGGAACTACATAGTCCCCCATCCTGCTCACAGGCCAGCTGGGACTGCCCCAGTCTCTCCAGAAGTGAACTGAGAACCCACCAACTAACCAAAACTCCTTTCCACCAGTAACCTGGGATTTTTTTGCATCTTCCCATGCCACATATCCCTTCCTCCTTTCAGAAAATTCTGTCTATAGGTGTGACCACAAGCTGCTGATTTACACAACTCAACTTCTTGCAGAGAAACTCTTTGGTAATTCTGCCACAGGCACACACTGAGCAAGAACAAAAAAGCCCTGTAAGCCTGGTACTTATATTAGGTTTGCTGTTCCTCACATCCCTTGAGGCAGACTAGCTGTCAATGCACTATGTAAGACCTGTGTTTTGGTCACCTCTACTATATGAAGCCACTGCCTCTCAAATTCTCCCTCTCTCTCATTTTTCTCCACACTTTCTAAAGTGAAAGCTTTAACTGATAAATGTTTGGGTTTGATCCTTAGCCTTAACAAGCAGGCTTTGAAACTCTGCTTGGAACATAGAATCAATCCCCAGTCAACTGCTTGACCATATTTTAAATTTTTGATGCTATACCCAAAAATGCCTTATTTCCTTGCCATTGTTTCACTTCCTCCTTGACAGTACTTGCAGTTCCTTTTGATTTGAGTCCATCTTGGCAAGGCAGAATTACATGCCAAAAGTGCAATGAGATACGCAGTCCAGCTCACCTAACCAAACTGTTTAAGTTCCACATCCAGTCAGCAAAGAGAGCAAGATGGCTCTGAAGGCCTGCTGAAGGGTATCTGGTCCTTATTCAGGCACATCTAAGGGGCAGTGTAGTTCACCAAATCACACATGGACTGGTAGAATGGTGGCAGCATTTCTATCTAGCTTCCTAGCCCACTTCTGAAGCGAGGCACTGGGAGATACAGAGAAGGGGGTGCTACTTACTTACCCCTTACCAGATAGGGCTGTGTGAGGGCAGTCACTCAGGAAGCAGGAGGCCTCTGCTCTAGCTTCTGCTCTAGCTTCTGCTCTGCTCACATATCAACTCCCATGTCTGATCTCCATGCTGTAATGACAGGCTGTTGCATGGACGCCATGCAAAGGCCATTTTTTTTACACCTCTGTGTAAAGAGATTTTCAATCCTCTTTACAAGCTGAACCACCACCAAGCCAGACATGTAGGGGTACTGCAGCCAGACGGAAAACACACAAAAGCGATATAAATTTTATGCTAGTAACTAGAACACTCTTCAGGCTGATATGGATAACATTACACCTTGATAGAAAAGCAGCTAAATCCTTTAACCTCAGATTGCCTTTCTAAATGTTAAAACTGTAGTTAAGACCGTCATAGAAAAAAATGGACTGCCACCACTTCCTACGGCATGGTTTGTTATACTGCTGACTTTACCACATCTCCTTCAGGTTTCCTCTGGGATCTTAGAAAGACTTCGTGTGCCCATCTACAGTCACACCCGGATCACAGCAGGGCATACACAGGAAGACTGAGTCCCATCTACGCTATCTGTCCTTCACAGCACCTAGGGACAGATACGATGAAGTGCCAGTGGAAAGAGGCAGGCACCTGATGAATTTAGGTGCCTGCAGGGGTAGGTAGTCCATTGAATCAGGCAGGGTTGATTACTGTCTAGACCTCAGCTGGGCTGCGGGTCACCATGAATACAAGATCCAGGCAGACAGAACCTCACCTATGTAATCCATAAAATATTGTCCTTTGTCCGATGCATCTGGTAACAATGGAAAGTTACTGTCTGGGAACAGATCTATTACTGTATGGGAACAGACTGCAATAATCAATGCTGAATCTTTTCAGCTGGGTTCCTGATGGACAGAAAAATGATTTTCATAAGCTGATCTGTTTCTAATTATCTTCCTAAGGCTGTCAGCTTGTGGTTTCCAGGTGGCTGCCGCTGCTGCTGCTTTTCCTTTGGTGGTATTTTTTAACCCAGCTATTTAAAAATGTTTATGTGCATTTATTTTATGCAAGTTCTTAACATTTCTCTGAAGAACACAAGTGTGAGGCAAGAAATGGTGATTCTAGTAGTTTATACCTCTGCTAAACCTCCCTGGAATTGCATGGGAGCAAGAAAAGACACATCTCTAGCCCAAGGCCCTCTCCCTTCTGAACTTCAAAGCCTGTCATAAACAACAAAAGTAGTAAGACAACTTTTTTTTTTAATGAAAAGGTGAGCAAATATTTTATAATTGAGAGTATAAGACAATATTCATGTATGTTCTATTCTATGATATCACCACATACACACTGATATTATCAGTATCCTCTGTAAAGCCTCAGATTTCTAAACTTTATCAAGCAAGTGAATTTGATAAAGCTTTATGAGGAAAGCAATGGGTTATTAGTTGGTCTGTTACCTTTTAAGAGCTAAATAGACTTCAAGAAAAGTAAGAAACCGCTACAGTAGTGCAAGCAGAGCTAAAAATAAACTATTAGGTCCCAAACACAAAAATGCTGAGACTCAATAGCCTGAGGTAGGCAGCAGGATGCAGAACACCAACCACTATACATGAAACACCGTAATAGCTGCAGAGAAGCTGTCCAATAAAATAGACCAGTGACTCAAGGTCCATGAGATTCGGTCTGACACCATTCCAGGGATATCAGCATATGACTTCAAACACTGCATTAAGAGATAGAAAGCTTAATAGCTGCTTTGTGGTTTAGTACAATGCCTAGTGATAATATTCCTGAATTTAGAACTCGTAAAATATCTGTCACCTCCAGCAGCAATATCTCAGTACTTTACTGAGATCAAATCCTTTAGTGAAATGTGTCAAACAGGTCAGAGGAATATGACAGTACATGAGAAGAGGCACTGCCTCCATAAAATCATTTGTAAGAAAATGAATATATAAGGCCAGAAGAGATATATGGGAACACATACATTAATGATTTTGTAAGATACTTTCAAACCTTTGAATTCTCCAGCCATATGCTCTACCCAATATTTTCAGAAATTAATGTCAACACTGGACTGGCAAACATAGGCAAATGAGGAAAGCTCAGTAAAACTGCCAAGGATATATGGAAAAATGAATTGCCGCTGGTTTGGATCTACTACCTTGGCTTGGTGAAATGGTCAGGCAGGAAAGAGAACCTCAGTGGCCAGTTCCTTGAGACTGGCTCTTTAAACTAGGGCAATTTTGTAGTAGTGCAAGCGAGCTGATTTCATTTCCAGATCTTTTTCCTTCAGGTGATGGTCTTATGCAGTTAACAAACAAGCAACTCAAGTAGCAATACTCCTTTACCTTGGACACCAAACCTTTAACTAAAAAATTTTGAGACTATTAACCTTTGGAGCCTGAGCCAGCTAGAAAGTATTTTCCTGATTGATTTTGCTTTTCTGCCGATCTTTGTATGAGACTTGCGTAGGAGTTGAATATTTACACCAGTAATTGCCTTTGAAGTTCAGTCCTTAAAGGCATTAAGTTATGAAAAATGGTTACCTTGGAAAAATGAGAACAATGGACCCTACTTATTCATTCTGTATGTTCTGCCTAATAACTCAGGGCTAAGCCTCACCCAGCTGTGTTCGACTGAGGTCAAATGCAATAAAAGACTGATGATAAATACTGAATTGCAATAGCAGGATCCTAGCTGATGGCCTTCTTCCATGAGTAAACTGAAATCAAGACTACACTTTGCACTAAGCTTGTAGAATTTGGAAGAAGGTTGAGAGATTTGTGGAGTTTAATCTGTTATAATTCAACAATCTCCTACATTTTTAAACAAGACTCTACAGAACAAGGTTACAAAGGACATTCCTTATTGTTCATTAAAGCTACTATTTCCTTGTATATTATACTGCAGGGTGGAGTACAATTATTTTCTGCAAACCAACTGAGAAAGCTATTAGAATACAATAAAATTCAAATGTGTATTCTTATCAGATCCTTCCCTAAGAGCTAAATATTTGCATTATAACTGCATTATGTTGGATAATTTATTTACTATGGATCTTGACTCCAAGTAGTCTGCTCTTCTGCCATGCTCATATTGTATTCAGTATTGAAACTCTGGGATACGCTACCAGTTTTTTGTTACTCTTTATATGTGAAATGATGTAAGCTCACCACTAGGTTAGGTGACTATGCTAGGTTTATAGCTTTGCTTTGCCAGAATAGACCACAGCAGCAGGAGGTGGAACTAGTTTTAGGCCAAAGCAAAACAGGAAGCTGCTTAGGGTAGCAACCTTCCTACTTTTGCTTCTTCAGCCAAAAGAGTGACTGCTCTGGAAACGCAAGGTAGAAGAGCCATTTTCTGACTCTCACCTGATCATTTCAATCTGCTTCTCCTGAGGGACAGTCAAAAGCAGTAACCACTTACACTTGACTACTAGTTTCCTTCTTTTCCCTTCACACATCTAAAACCCAGACTGCTGGAAAACTTGTAGGCCCTCTCTAGCCATTTTCACATCTCTTACTTCTCTGTAACTTACCCGCCTCTCTACTTTCCTAGACCAGTTGCCTTGACCTCTGCTGATTTTTGCAGCCCTTTCTCCACTAACTTCCCTCTAAGGCTGAGCTCCTCATCCCAGGTGCAGCAAGAGAGAGAAAAATTAATTCTAAGCTGCTGAGAAGATTTAAGATAGCCTTGGCTAGACTGACCCCAGGCGATATGGTCTGTAAATGCAATTTAGACATTTCTACCCCATCAGTCACATAAATTTTGTGGAAAGGAATGCACAGATACTTCTGAATGTGTCTATTTAAACATAAACTTTTTTTTTTAACTGAATCAATTTAATTATCACGCTGTCAATTACAGAGCTGCCTCAACCTATATTTCCCAAGTTGCAACACTAAGAGTGATGGCAGCATAGGAAAAGCAGTTAGTGGGTTGTGACCATACTCATCGAGATGTGTGGGCCAGGGCAGGTGACTTCAGTGAGGCTTGGAGTGAGATGTGATTTCTTCAAAAGAATGCATTGAAAATAATGACATGGGTTCATGAAATTTCTAAGAAGCCAATTTAATCCTTTTCTAAATCATTTTAATGAAAAGGTTAGCTATGGAAAGGTTTTAAAGGTTATTCAGTCCTTTTGTCTAAATTTTTTCCCTACAGGTTCATATTTAGTAACTCATGTTTCATTGCACACATCTTAAGCAATGAAGTTGCTACCACTTCCCGTAGAGAAATATTCCATAACTTGCAATTACTCACTTGTCAGGAAATTTTCTCACACCAGCTTGCATGTTTCCTGTACTAATTTCTTCCAGTTGTGCTAGCAGTGTCCTCATCTACTACTTCAGCAAGAGCAGTAATGAGTATTGTTGTTACTATTCTTACACTATTCCAGCAGCTACAGGATGCCTCTGTGTAGCAGGTGCTATGTAACAAAGGTTCCTGCTCCAAAGTGATAAAACCCTAGGCATTTCTTTCAGAAATGAATTAATACTTTGGCAGTCTCATGAGAGTTCATTTCACACGAAACTTTTCCTCTCTTTTCCAGTGACACATAGGTGTAGCCAATGTTAATGTTTTGAAATGAAAAAATAGCATACTTTTTATTTTTAAGCCATTGGTGGATTTGGAATTCAATATTCCAGAGAGCTTTTGGAGTGAGCTTCCTGGGATATGCTGTTCACCTGCAAGGCAAAGGCAGCCAGTGTCAGTTTATTCCCCCTTAGGAAGTCCTGGTACTTTTTCTTCAGCTTAAAAAGAAGGTTTCACTTTTGGGGTCAAGAATGGAGACCAGCTTCCCTGTCAGACTAGTCCTTGGGCAATGTGATGAGTTTAACACTTTACGTAAAGTGTGGAAACTCAGCTAAGAAAGTCAGAGCTAACCAAGCTACAACATAGCTCTAAGTGTTAAGGCCAACAGTTGCAAGTGAACTTTGGTAAATACAGCATCAGCTACGAAAGGCAAGACACTGCAAATGGTCAAAACTAAGCAATATAATTCCACTGGGATTTCTATTATCTCAGAAATACATTTCAGTTCTGAATTTTAAAAGATTGCTGACTGATAGCCAGCTGAACATGAGCCAGCTTGTGCCCAGGCAGCCAAGAAGGCCAACAGCATCCTGGTCTGTATCAGAAATAGTGTGGCCAGCAGAACTAGGTAAGTAATCATCGCCCTGTACTCAGCACTGGTGAGGCTGCACCTCCAATACTGTGTTCCCTTCTGGGCCCCTCATTACAAGAAATACATTTTGTTGCTGGATTGAGTCTAGAGAAGGGCAACAGAGCTGGTGAAGGGCCTGGAGCACAAGTGTGATGAGGAACAGCTAAGAGCACTGGTGTTGTTTAGTCTGGAGAAGAGAGGGCTCAGAGGGGACCTTATCGCTCTCTACAACTACCTGAAGGGAGGTTATAATGAGGTGGGGATTGGTCTCTTCTCCCAAGTAACAACTGAGAGGTTGAACTTAATGATCTTATAGGTCTTTTCCAACCTAGCTGATTCTATGATTCTAGAGGATGAAAATTGTGTTTCCTTAAAACAAACCTTATGGAAAACTTGTCAAATGGAACTGGAACGTTATGATTTGCTAAAGCCAAAGTGTCTTGTTCTCAGTTAAAATTGTTTTTTTCCCCTAGCTGTAATGCTGTGATTTATAATGCGATGTACTGAACTTAAAGTTTTATTTTAATTCCAAAACAAAAATTTTTAATCTGTTTTATCTAAGTATGGAAGTGTCTTGATCAAGGTTTTGCTTTCAGTGTAACAACATTTCCCTCCCAGAGCATACCCTACTGGAAAATTTTCAACTAACTCTTTTTAATGCATAAGCCGTTATCCTTCTTTATACACCTGATATTTTGAGATAAACAGGAATAGAGCATGTTTGTTGAGATGGAAATTTTGCTTAAATTGTCAGTTTTTCAAGTGCGTGATTCAGTGCCTGGAACTACAAATAACCTAGGTTGTTTGTTGTTGGGTTTTTTTTACATAATTTTAACAGTTTGCTAATAAGTTGGGTGTGAACTATTCAAGAAATCCATTCACTCCCTGTATGTGCTGGAGTCACTAAACCTGACACGTGTATATTCTGCATTTTTGTCAAATATATGGGATGAAAAATCGTGAATCCTTGAGTAATAGTTTTCAGGTAGCTTGTTTCCATCACACTTCCCATTGTGGATTTTAATCTTCAAAGTTTGTTCCATGTGACATGATCCAGTATCTAACAAATATCTCTTAAGCAACACCTTTAAGGGGTTTTCTTTATTTGCTATTGTTTTGGTTGTTCAAAGCATAACAACTCTGAATAGCATGGGATAGAATCCAGAATCTAAACAGAGAAATGTAATAGCCAGTTGATCTGTATGAAGACCTTCAGTCTGGCTTGACTAAGAATCTTTACTATTTTTGCATTAAACCTTTACAAGACTGGGGCTTGGGGAATTTGTATATCAAACTTATATGAAAGTATAATCTCATTTGTCTATTTTTTTCTTTTTTCAGATGTATATGTGGTTTTGAAAGAGGGCTATGGAATTACACCAAACAGTAACTACTTACCTAACCAGCATCTTGATGAGTGGCAGATACTGCAAATTTTGAATTGAAGCTGAAAAAAGGGAAATGATTATCAGAATGATGTGATACTATCCTAATATTAAATACTACCAGTCATGGGAAAAAAAAATCTAGTCAGTTCAGCCCATCTTTGATCACTGCATTTCTACAGAGGGCCTGCCCCAGCACTGTATGCAGAGTGCAAGCCTGATTAGACTCCTTCATAAAGATCCTTACGTAGGATGGGGCTTCCACTGCTGTGTTGCAATCACCTTCTGAATAACCTTACCCTAAGAACATTCATTTGAAATAGTATGATTACAAGCAAAGCTGCTCCAGGAATACTGGGTTTCCTGGATTTTCCTAAGGGCAGATTTTTAAGATGAAACTGTGAAACAGTAAAAGGGTATCAAGTAGTAAAAGATTATAGAATTCTACACTGTCAAAAATAACCAGTTTCAAAATACCTTACTAATTCTTTTACTCGAACACATAATGGATATGAGTCCTTTTTTAGATCTCTTTGTCTGGATAGCACATGCTTTGTAAACTTTCAGCTGGACTAGATTAACGGAAATGGAATGGCAATAGAGGGCAAATTCTTATCTTTGATTCAGCAGAATGCTCACGTATGTTTAATCCCAAACCCCCGATTCCCTCTAGTCCAAACTTTAAAGCATGAAGGGTCAACTAGTCCCTTTGTGACTATTACTAGTATTACTGCAAAACAGGCAGCTTTCAAGTCACGTAAGTAGCATGCATCCCTGAGATCTACCAGTCAGGTTAAGTGAAGAGCTTGTTTTTTCATGCCGTGCTACCACATGAAACTAAAATGTGAAAATACAGTGCATGGTGACACCGAGAGCCCAACTGAAATGGTACTGCAATGTCAAATAGGCATCAGGATGTTTACAAACAAAAATAATAATGCAAAGAGAAAATGATTACATTTGCAAATACTGTAGAAAGCACAAATCAGTAACTTTAGTGTAAGAAAATAGCAGGGAAGATATAGCAAAATCCAGAGAAAACCAAAGGCACAATAAGAAGTTCAGAGGAAACAATGAAGTTGTACGTGTGTGACCTTTTTTCCAGCATGTGTTGGAAACGGCAAGCTGTGGGTACTGGAGAAAATTTTGAGCCAGGTATTAAGTGAACAAGTCAGAAATTTGGGAAATTAATGGGAGAAGAAACACATCCATGACTTGAAAAGGAAACTATCAGCACATCTAAGAAATCAGTAACTGTTCTGAACTCTGAGATCAGAAGTCTCGCAAAGAAATGTGGAACACATAACACTTCAGGGTAGGAAAAGGTAACATGTTACAGAGAAGGACAACTATCCTGAGAGAAGGACAATAATAGAAAACCCAAAGTCACATATTATCACCAAACCATCAAGGCTCTAATGCACTGTCCTGCGCTGTTCAAGCTCTCTCTAGACATATGACAGAGCCAGGGAGGATTGCTGACGTACACCTCAGCTGAGGAAAACTTCATCTCGGTGCAGAAGTCTGTCTTTGAGGCTAAATTTTTTATTAGCTCTGTCTCCAGAAAAAGACAAAAATGTTCCAGTTTCAGTCTTTCTTTCAGTATGTGGATGTCCAGAGGAGTTCTCAGTTGGGTGAATTATGTTAGTTTTAAACAGTCCATTATTCATTCTGTGATCACATCATGAGTAAGTGAAATCTTGGTTATGACAATTTTATCACAGTGTGAATTTTGGACGTGGCTTTGTAGACTGAAATTCATCCATCTGTATTAGGACACCTAAAATGCAGACGCCTGTCTTTATATTGGGTAACATAGACTCCTTTTTGACCAGAGAGAGAAATAAGCAATTCTAAAAAATCATTCATTTCATCTGCTTCAGACATCTGTAGAAGAGACAAAACACACCCCATACGTGTCAGTGATGCTCCATTAACTACAAACAGGGTTGTGGGTGACTACAACAGATGGAGCTCAGTGTGCCACAGGTGTCTCTCACTTTGAATGGAAGTAGCTTAGATCTTAGAACAGCACCAGGACTATGTGATTTAACTGACTTCTCTAACAACCACCACTTTATTACAGGAAAATTAAATGTAAATTGCCTTCAAGTAACCTGGGGGACAATCAGATTTCATCCCAAGTACCAAAGAGTTGGAAGGGGAGTGCAACTTAACTGAATTCATTGATGGAGAGCTGGAAATGCTGTTTGCAAGTCTATGTGTTGAGGACTGCTTATCAAGTTGATATCAAGCATGAAAATGTCATTCTTCAGATATGATCACGGATTTTCATAAAGAAAACAAGATCAGAAGCAACTTGAATTGAAAGAAAAGACGGAAATCCTGGCCCAAGCAGTGCAGCACTGACACATGAGGGAGGGTATGCAGCCCAAGCCAGGCAGGGCACGAGGGGCCTCCCTTAGCCAGAATCTACCCAGGGTCCATTTTAAGTATCATAACATTTCTGACGCAATTTTCAGTTTGCATTGATCTTTGTGTCATCCTGAAGCAGCCATTTCACTCCCTGAATGCCTTCCCTCCACTTACCAGTCCTCACAGGTCAGACTAGGATCTTTGTAGGACTGAACCTGTCCAAAGTAGAGTAACTATCAGGAAGCTCCTCCAGTTACTGCTTCTGCAGCTACTATATTTACCAAAATTAATATAACTAGTAGTCTGGGTATCTGGCAAATTATATCATAATTTGGTGCAGTGATACATCATAATGGAAGTTTCAGAGCCCTGGAGAAAGTGGTGATACCTAACAGCAAGCCAATTTCTAGCCCAAATGCCACAAATTGTGTGATAGGCTTCATCAGGAGCAAAAAAGGTTTAGAGGCATGCTTCAAAGAAATTTTGAAAGCGGTACAATATTTTGTATGATCACATATTGTGATGAGCAAGGTCCATGTTTTGATCCTCTCCCCCTCTTACTGTTATTCTGTTAAAAGGAGTAATCAAAAAGAGGGAGCGGAGAAGGGAGGGGGATGGGAGGACTTGATGCCAGATAGTCTTTTTGAAGTATTTGTTCTCTTGATTAAGAGTTCTCAGTTTGGCAAGACCTAAATCAAGATACATCAAAGAAGGTTCAAAATAAAGAGCAGCTGAATGAAAATGTATGAGATGACAGAAGGAATAAACAATAATAACTATGCATATGTTTAAGTCATCTGCAGCAATGTGTAAAATATCCAGAAATAGATGTTAAAGCACCATCTTAATCCCCTAAGGAACAAGAAATCTGCTTAAATCTTAAATAAATCCTGTTTAAAATAAACTGCATCCATTGTCTCCTTTGCCTTATGACTTCAGGAGCCTTCCCATCATCTGTGGTTGGTTATATGTAATGTGGAAACCACTACTGTTCCTGCTCAGATTTTCTGCCATGGTAGTAGGTTTCTGGAATATACTGGTAACACAAACAAAAAAAGAATCTCCCCAACAGTTATAACTCATATGGAGGGCATGAGGAAGCAAGGGCTTATACATGCCTTCTGTTTGCCAGCATTTATTTCCCCCCAGCTGAGAAGTTCTTTTTCCAATAGAAAGTTGTGTGGAAAGTGTGATTAGAGGTATGAGGGAAATGATTTACACTTCACTGCATGATGGCTTGAGGGTTGAAAAAAAGGCCAATGGAAAGAGATGAAAAGAGACGTTCAGAACAAAACTCACAAAGATAATAGGCAGCAGAAGGCAATACGAGATTAATAACATGATGGCATCAGTTTCAGTTTCCTTTTTTAAAATTATCCCCATTCTGTTACATACAGAAATCTAAAACAATCTAACGATGAGGCAACTCTAACAAAGCTACCACAGATATTAACTCAGGATCATGTTTCATCTTTAAAATATCCCTGTATCTTATACTGCATATATTTTCTTTCAGTTGAAAAACTTGAAAGCTAATATGAAAGAGCACAACTCTTATAAAACTATTTCTGATGGACATTATTAAAAGTGAGCTAGCTCTCCACAATACTGTGACTTTGCACTGCCTCTATATCCATTGCGACATTGGAAACACTTTTGAACAGGACCATCACAGCTCTATTTTAAGAAGATGACAGAATAATGGCATTTTCTCTGTTGATCTTTTTCAAACTTTAGAAATCCTTGTAGTAAATAGTTTATAGCTATGTCGTGGAGATTAATTTCTGGTTCCAGTATTATCTGACAGGGTATCATTATCAGTCACTAATGTCTTTCATGAAATAGATGAAAGGTCCAGAATATCACTCCTGTGCCTCTTTTAAAATGCCCTGAGGTTTATTGTTTTGTTTTGTTTCCGGTTTATCTCCATCTGTGTGACAAAATGTGGCAGACAGGAGGGCACCACAGTATACTTCTGAATCATTTCACATATGTTGAACACAAGGTGTTTAAATATAAAGCTGTTGAAATCAATGCATATATAGATGCTTTTGTCTTACCCTATGCCAGATAGTGCAGCACACACACTGATGCTGCAACTCTACACAGGCAGCTACGTGCAGATTATTTGGACCTGTATTTACATTTCTGTAGTTTATAAGGAAGCATATGGGATATATTTGAAAGCATAAGATGAGGATTTTGATATAAGGGCAGTTTTGATTTCTGCGCTCTAACAAGTGAAAGGGAGTTATAAGTGCAGAATATAGCACTATCTGTATTGTTATATGATGCTTGATAATGTACCATGTGCCTTCAAGCTGAAACATACCCTCCTTATCTCCTCATTTAGTCTCAAACAATGATAAGTTTATGAAGCAATGGATGGGGTTCTCTAGTCTGGCTGATATTAGATCATATCTCATGCTCTCTCTCCTCTTACTCTCATGTTCTTCTGGCCTAGCAATTTTTATGAAATGGTGGTGGGATCAAGTATCTGTTGCCTCCAGTTGCAAACTATCTCTTTTTGCTTACCTTATACTGCTAGATGACCTTCAGTCATTTCTAGCCTAAGGCAAAAGAATTGGTGGCCTGAGACTAGCTGAAGAAGTGACGAGTTCTAATTATGCAACCAGCTAATCCCTTTCTCATCTTTCTGCACACCCACTAGAGACAAACCTAATGATCAGTTGTAGATAATGGGGTCTGCTTTTATTTGTTGTCTGCTGCTTAGTAAGTTAGACTGCCTACTATAATATGAATGTGCTCCCAATGAGTAGCCCTATAGATGGTCAAGCACACGTACCCTAGCAGACTAGGAATGCAGCCAAATGAAGAAGCATCTTTCCAGAGCTGGCAAATAACCTAATGGCCAAAACAACTGCAACTCAGTTAAAGAAGTACTGGCTCCTATCTATGAGTCTATCCAGACATGATCACTAACTGGAACACTTTGGTACTGATTTTCTACTTAGTCTACCACTAGTTCTGTAATGTCCTGCAAAGTCCTGCTTCTACTTGCCATGTTCATAGGTATGCTCTTCACACTTCTGAGCTTTGCAAAGCTCCTTTTCCAGCTTTTCTTCCATTCAGGATTCCCTTTCTCCCTGCCCAACACTGCAGCCAGAGCCTCCCAGGAGTGTCCCAGCATCTCTTGGATCACTGATTTTTGAAGAATTTCTTCCCCCTCCTTGTACTGCCAACAGTGAGGATGTGTCTGTCTTGGTCTGGTCTGAGAGATCAAAGCTTATCTGGGAGAAGATACTTGGAAAAAGTAGTTTCTTGTTTAAACAATTCATCACAATACTCAGGAAAATAGGCTCATTACTCATTTCCAAAGCTGATAGATCATAGAGCTCCTACTGAGTTGAAACTGCAACAGTTTACCAATTACCTGTTTGCCCTTAAACACATTTCACTCCTGGCTGGAGCTTCATCAACTCAGCTCCTGCCTTTCTCACTACCTTTTATCCACCCAGTGCAGCCTGTTGCCCTCAGGATTCCCTTCTCCTTATTTTATCACCCTTCCTAACTAAAACTCATACTCCCTGGCACAGAACAAAACCAAACCTAAAAAACTTCTCCAACCAGTTGTAGCACAGGGATCCCATTCTTCAGCCATGGCCATTCTAATGTTATGTCCCTTCTTGCTCTGACTGCGAACTGTGCAATATGGAGCATGCTTGCAGAGGAACGTTCCTCTGGGAGAGGACTGTCCTGTGCGTGGTTAAGCCGCTACAGCAACACATGCAACCTTTGGTGGGAATTTCACCAGTTTCAACAAGCTCTTAGCTGGTAAGATCTTCAGGGCATGGACTCTTTATACAGCATCTAGCACAGAGGAGCCCTCTGGCATTTAAGTAGTTGGTATGGGTAATTCCCTTAGATATATCAGTATAGGGCATTAAAACACTTTTCTGGGTTTCTGTAAGTGTAAAGGGAGACAATTATTTAACAAAAGAACTTTCCCTCTGGCTTAGCCTGTGAGTATGGTAACTTTCATATTCTGCTAAAGAAATAGACTTCTTCTTGCAAGATGTGTGCGTAAGTTTATGAGAAGTTTCTTTCCTTCCGCTCATAAAACTAAGAATGGGTGAATGTCTTTTCAGCATCAGTATCCATAACTTCTGATACATTTACATTTAAAAACTGTATTAATATTCTCAGCACTGCAGCCAAATATTACGTCTCCTACATGTTTATGTTAAATATTTGTTATTATTGGCTAGGTTTTAATGAATGAATTCAAATACTAGGAGAGAAATATCTTGGGTTTTTTTTGGAAACTGGAAAAATATTTTGGAAACATTCTCACACTGTTATAGTAGTCCCAAAATGTATCTGGTAGGATGCCAATGTATGAACGATGTTACTGAATATAAAGTAATCATGAAAGTTTGGCTTATATATCTGAAAATGGTTTTCGAAGAAAAATGAAGTTTTCAAGTTTTTATTCTGTCAGAAAGCAATTTTTTTTTCCTAAAAAATGTGATTCTGAATGTCAAGAGACCGGTATTATGTGTGAAGAGGAACCCATTAAGTACAGTGCATGCAGCTGTGAATAGTAATGCTGGATGAATGACTGTACACATAGCTAGTAAGTCTCACTGGACTCATCACAATGTTTTCTATTTGCAATAATAAATCAAATTCTTTGTCCAAAGAGTCACCACTTACTGCTAAATGGGGTCATATGATTGTTCCTTAACCACATGATATTGAGTTCACTAAATGGCTGACCTATATTCGGGAGACACGCCTGCGAATATCATTGCGCTTCAAATTCCACACTGAAAATTAACAAGAAAACATTTTAGGAAGAGAGTGTGAGAGACCAAGCTTATTCATGAAGAAATGTAATATTCTTGAGATATTTTTTGAGATATATTTGCCATATTCTATATCAAAGGATAAGTGCCATATATTTCATTAAATTTGTCAAAGTTTTACGGTGTTGGATTCTCCTTTCTATTTACAGAAATAGTGGAAGAGATCTGCCAGTTCATCAGTATTTTAAGTTCAACATTTTCTTCTTAAGCAACTCACCAGCTCCTTTCCTCCCCTTTCTAACAAATGACCCATGGAAGAAGTACTTCTCATTCATAGTATTTGCTTCATGAAATTACACTTACATACCTCGAGATTGTCTTCACACCACCATCTCTGTGCAGAAAAGTTGCTGGAGTTCAGTGAGGATTTGGGACCTAAACTATATTTAAAACATCAGCAGATGAAAAGCAATTTTATAATTTTATCACTGACACACATTGTCCTTTGTACAATATTATTTCTATAAGGTTGACCAATAGCAGGTCAAAATACTGTGCAGCAATACGTTATTGCAGAAGGAGTTCACCTGACACAGATTTTCAGCTGTTATAGTCTTCATGATCTACAAATTAATATTTTCATACTTTTCTTCCAGTTCCCTGAATCTGTCAGTCCCCCAGAACCTCAGGTCCTCCACGTATCCGTTCAGCCTCCCTCTTCAGCAGCTCCTTTAGTTGCTCAGCCAGAATCTCTTCCTACTGACTTAGCAGATATTATTTTCTGACATTTCATTTTATCATACCAGGAACAGAAAAAATTGTTAGTAGGGAGCATAGCTTCAAAACAGACCAAAATCACCGGGTTTATACACAATTAACAACTGAGAATAAAATAATCTATAATCTTATTTTTGAGAACTTCCAACTGCAACAAATTTGATGAACTAATTAGATTAATATCAGAAATATTATTTTGCTTTAAAATATTTTTGAGTATGAGGATGATAGATGTACTCAATGTTCTGTGAAACAAAGGGTGTTTTAAGAAGAATGCAAGAATTTTAAGAATGCAAAATCAAAGTCTGTAACCTGGAATACCAGCTGAAGTGCAATTAGTGCATGTAGTAGTTATACAAGAGAAAACAGGGATCCAGGAAATTTCAGGATGGAAACTTGTCCATTAAACACACCAGCTAGGTAAGTATGCCTTTGGAAGTGCAATAAATTGAAAGTGGAATGTTTATGCTTAATAAACAGCACTGAGCTGGAATTCAAAATTTTTCATTCTCAAATTATTGTCATAGAATGCACAAAAAAAATATGAGTCAGTGTGCTAATGGAAATGTATGGAAATTTGTACTCATGTAAGTACAAGAGATCTCTGAAGTTGGCAAAAAAAAAAATCCCTGCTTATAGGTAGGTTACAGAAGAAAGGAAACAGGCACTGGAGGATGATACACAAATAATGGCACTAACGTAAAACTCCCTAGGTGTTTACTGATGGCTGATTTATAGACAGACATGTAGAAGAGACTAGATTGAAGCACCAGGCAGATGAGACACATTTTGCTACCTTCCTTCCTGCAGAATACTGTAAACCAGAAGTTTATTCTGCTGCTCTCAGATTAAATACTCAGGCTGCCATGATGTGTGCTTACTGAAATATCTAAAATAATTAGTAAGTTACGTACCAAAGCATCTTAGTAATTCAGCAGAGCTACAGTAGCAGAGAACATGCAGTGCTCTTTTAAAAACCTATCATTTGATATTTGCTATTGTATGCAATGGCTTCCCCTTGCCACCTATCATTGTAGCACTATATTATTGACTCCCACTGTTTCTGATTCATACGGCACCTTACTTCCTGGAAGAGGCCTCATTTTTCACTTTCTGAATGTGTTTTTCAGCCCCAGTACATTCTACATCTGCTCCCTATCACTGGCATCGTATAGGTGTCTCCTTGAAAGGCTCTGTTTACTTCAATAACCCATTCCTCCTTCCACTGAGCAGCTTCCACCTTTCTTGAAATATTCACCAAACTGATGTGTTGCAAAATTAAACCTCCCCAATGCAATTTCAAAGCCATTTTAAATATATCCAAACATAATGCAAATTTTTCTAAAATCTGTATTCAAACTAAAAAATATAAATTAAAAAAAAAAAACAAAAAAACCCTCCACCGCTTTCTTGTTTGTAAGCACACTTTGTTTCTAAGAAGTGGATAACTGTGAACCTGCACACTGCTCCACCTCTATTCACTAACCCCAGGCTATCTCCCTGTTGCGTCAACCAGTTAAGATAGAAAATTTGCCCGAACTGAAGTTCAAATTGCTCACTTCCATATATATTTGCAGGCCTATTCCCATGTATTATAGGTAGAACGAACAGAAAATTTAGCAAGTGTAAATAAAGCCGCTTCTGCCTTCTTTCTAATAGTCATAGAGAGTCCTAGAGAGTACTGCTGGTGGCCTTTTAAGTGCCATATATACTGAGATCTCAAGCTTTTCCCCAATATTTCCATTCTCATTTCCACTACCATTTTGAAGGACCCTGTAATCTTGTGGTGTCCCTTTCCAAGGCTTTCTTCTGCTAGGGGATTTCCTTGTTTGTATGGTGAATTTCACTGAAGTCCTGTGAAAAACATCTCTGGGTATTTCTTAAGCATAAATGAATTTCAGGGAATTAGGAGAGTGTTTTGGCTTGACATTTTGTGGATTACTTGTACTGAACTGTGTAAGTTTATAAGAAGTTCCAGCTGACTCATCATCTTATAAATACAATTTGCATTATATTTAAGAGAAATTTAAAAATCACTCCATTATACATACTTGGTGTACACTTTAAACTTTGATATAATAGCAATTGAAGCTGTAATAGTCCTGGTAGTCAGGACGTCATAATCCACTGAATTCTGTGGAAGTTTTGTAGTTTGACTGATTGCCCTCCCCCAAGTGACACACATACGCATATATATATGTATTATATTTATACACAGAAACACTGCAAACTGCATCATGCATTTTATTCAGAACAGCTTCATACAGATTACAGGCCAGACGCATGCTGCACTCGACATAATCTCAGAAATATAATTTTTCATGCTGCTTCATTTCCTTGAAATCCTATAGGCAGAAATCCCAGCAAAGAATGTGATAATTGAAAACGAAAGATTGTTTTTCACTGTAAGATAGGTCCTATCATAAATAGCTCTGCTAACCATCTTCAGCACTGCTGAAATTTTTAAATAACCTGTAATGGAGACCATCCACTGTAAAAAAAGACTTTACACATACAAGCAATTGACTTCTTAACTGCACATAACACTAATGAAAGCCAATCAGGCATTCACCCATTTTCCGATAATTAGCAGCTGTTATCTGACAGATGCCATTTTCTACACATGCTTTTGCTCAGGGTTAGTATGAGAAAGTTTGCTGAAGGCAGGACTATTTTTGGCCCAGCAACACTTATGTTGCTATGTGCTCTCAGATTACTGGGCAGATAGGCACACAATGAAGTCAAACAGCTGATCTGCAAAACTGAGAACACTGTGCCATTTCCTCTACTGGGGCTTGTTTGTGTATAAATACGCCCATGTGCATGAACTACGGGTAATGGAAGGGTATTTTTCTCTAGATGTGCTTGTCAAAGAACAAGGCCACATCCTGCATCCTGTTAAAACCCTCTGTTAAAATGCAATCAGAACCCCTTAGAAAGCCCTGTGAAATCACTCCAAAAAGTCATCCCTGTGACAGTTTGTACCTTCTGTCTCACTGAGTAATTTAAAGTTGATCTTAGTTAAGATAGAAGGACCATGTGCCAGTGCTGATGCACACACTGCTGCTTTCGGTCGGTTGATAACAGAAATGTCGAGAGCCTTTGATCATTACCATCACAGCAAAACTTGTGGTGGCTGCAAATACAGTATCACTTTCAATTCAGGTCAGATGGGGGATTTTTTCCAAGGTCATTGGTGAAATCTAGCAGCTACCTTTAAGGCTCCTTCAAACCCTAACCATTCTATGATTCTATTCTATGATTTTACCTTCTGTAGAAGGCTGGACTCAATACCTTTCACCTCTCTTTCCATTCAACCACTGTACTTGATGCCTACTGAGATAAGCCAGGCTGTCTCTGCAGGACAGTTAAAAGCAGCACCAAACTTGAGCCTGTGTATTTTGTTACTGGGCACCCTCATAGGCAATTAAACTCACCAATTAGCATGACAGACTCTTTAAGGGAGTCTGTGATATGTAGGTGTGTTGGCTTATACTGTCAATATGTAAAACTGCTTTTACCACAGTAGGCAGGGTACAAATCATCATAAGCAGTACACACAAAACCTACAAAATACCTTGTATTAGGTGTTGATATATGTTAGTTCTCTCAACCACATGCCCACCTTATGGTTAATTTGCTACTTTAGTTATATGCCACTAATGTGGATAAATGTTCTACATCCTGTCTCAGTTACAGACGCAGTTACAGAAATAAATGCTTTTCTCTGTGTTTTCACCAAACGCAAGGATCCTATGGCAGCAGGTGCTGGTTTCCACACTACATTCACCAAAGCTGCATCTGCAGAGAGGGAAGGAAATCCCTGTAAAACTCTGTTGGAAGCATTTAAGCTGATTTTGGCTTCCCCTGTTTGCCCTTTCCTGCTCTGCTAGGATATTTGGCACAGCACAGGGCACCAAAGCACCAAGAAGATTGTTTTGCATTATACTAGAAGTAGCTTTTTATAGTGTGTGAGTGAAGGTAAATTGTGTGAATACACATCAGGCAGCCATCTGCGGTACATATGACTTCAAACCCACTGCATGGGAGGGAGTAATTCATTAGTGTCCACATTTCTTCATTTTCTGAGTAGGAACCTGCTGGCCACTAGCAAAAAGCAATGAGTGTCTGGCACCCCACCCAAGATGTCTCAGGCTCATGTGACAACAGAGGTATCCCACTCCAGACACCGGGATGGGGAAGGGTGGAAACCTGCTCCGCTTCTTTAGTGACAACAAAGATTCTTCAGTCTAATACATTGTGCCCTTTTGAAAACCCTATTAGGGGAATGAATACAGTTAATAGCCCACTTTCTCCATAACTCTTTTGGGATGCATAGTGTATCTATGTATGCACTTGTCCTCTGGATTAGACCACTGATTTTTTAACTGCTCTAATTTGCTTTCAGCTTTGTGATGGCTTTACAGAATTTTTTTTGGTTTTGTTTTTCAAACATCTTACTTCATAACGGACATGAGATGATAAACTTTGGTCCTGCTGCAGCACAGCATCTCACTTTTTCATCCTGCAGATTAATGAGGTAAAATAAAATCAGGAAAAGAGCACAGGTTTCAGGTTCTTTCTTCCAATTAATCTAATCCAAGCAACGACATCCGACTTAATTCAGTGGTGCCTTTCATGTTATAACTGGACTCACTATGGCAGGAGGGTCCCCAGAAAAGATCATTTACTGAAAAAGGGAGTGAGTGCCTCTGTGAGGAGCCACTAGTATTCATTTCAGAGGCATGTACCTTGGTTTTCTGTTTTCAGTTGGGATGCATTAGTTCCCTAAATTTGGTGTACCTTATATATCAGTTAACACTGGAAATGCTACGATTTTACTGTGGGCGGGAAAGGGAAAATCCCAGCTTTGAAAATCTTCATTACTCAAACATATCTCTTGGGCATATTAAAAAAAAAAAAAAAAAAGGTTTTAGTTCAAGCTTGAAACAGGAACAGGAGGGGAAATCCCTGACAAGACAGAAAAGAAGAACCTGACATTTACTTAGGACTTTACAACTGAGCTAATTCTTAGGAAAATGCTATTCAAGTTGGGAAGCCATAGGTTTCAGCACCAGTTGCAGATTACTGAGGGCAGCTGCATAGCCTGTATCTGTCTGCAAGTCCCTAACTTCAGGCATTTTTTGGAAATTTGATAATAAACCCTTGCAGCTTCTTTTCTTCTTTTCCTCCCCCAACTCTTTCTAGATTTTTGAATCTTCTTCCGTGCTGTTCATAGAAGTCAACAACTGAAGACAGCAATTCCACCCTATGAAAAGCACCTTTCCTTTCTGAAGCATTAAATAAGCCCAGTGGGAGAAAGCAATTACCAGGGACTTGCTACTGCAATAAGCAAATGTCAGCCAGTAGGAAAAATGAAAATATTGTAGAATAGAAAACAGATCACCAAAAGTAGATGAGCCTAAGGGAGAAAAACACCACTTTGATCTAATATACTCTTTAATGTCAGCCATATCCAAGCATGAAGAAAGAGTCTGGTCTCTGACCGTATTTTTAGCGTGTTTCGATTAAAGATATGGGAATACAAGTCTACTCAGGTATCTGCTAAACAAAGCTTAGCACAAAGGTCAAAAACAAACAAAGATTAAAATATGAAAAATCACAAAGAAAAGAGCGATATACATTTTACTTTGATAATTACAATTCATATACATTTTTTCATTGATTGGTGCCACGGAATCTACTGATGAGCGAGAAAATTTATCTACTAAGATGAATCTCAGAGGTGTTGGAAACATAGGAAAAATTTTGCTATTATCTAAGAATCTCTGGATGACTTTGAGGAAAGAGTGGTGCAAATGGAAGTAGCAGCAGTAGACGCTGTTGCTTTGCTGCATGGAGCAATCGCCAGCTACCCAAATACCAGCACTGCCTTTTGGCCATAATGAGGCAAATGAAGCTGTAGGAAGCATTAGGCAAAATGATGTTATTTGGAATAACAGTGGGGAAAATTAACCCACCTGGCTTTGAGAAGAGTTTTATCATTATATGAAAGGGATTACATGATATGGTTGCCTGCAATAGCAGGAGCTTGTGTTCCAGGAAGCTTAGATCTGTTTGTGGAAATCAAAGTAAAACCAAGATCAAGAAGACAAGTGCTACTTAAGTTGTTGAAAACACTCCTTGCAGCAATATGTGAATTATGATGTTTGCAGTTCTTGAAAACTATTATTTGCTCAGCTTTTTCATGACATCAGGAGGCAAGGACTCAGAGAAATTTCTTTTTTATCTGTACACCTCAACTTTGCTTTATTTTCTGTAATCATTGAGAAGCTTTACTGGCAACGAATTAGAAGGTTTACAAACAGGAAGAATAAAAGATACTTGCTTGCTTTGTTGATAACTGGATTAAGCCAAAAAAGTGTAATTGTGAGGTAGGATGGTAAAAGGATCACCAACAGGCCTGAAGTTGTCTAGAAGTCTCAGGCACTGGCAAGGCAAACGTAACTTGTTCATCACAAAGCTATGCACTGTAAGATACTGATAAGTCAATGTTGTCACAGTAGGTCTGTATAGTATCTGCTGCAGAGGGGTGTACCATTCTTCTGAGTAAGTGTTGCCTGGCAATATATAGTCAACTCTTGTGACATATCCTCAAAAGGGATATACTGATTACCTTAACAGGAAGAAAAGAGTTTGCATACATGATTGAACTTTCATGCTATCTTTACAAAGGGTCTGAAGAGTGTGAAATGACACATGGGTAACTTTTTTTTTAGAAGGCTGCTGAATAAGTTATTAGACATAACTACCCCCAGGCGAGTATATTGGGCTGAGGGAACAGGCAAACACAAGAAAGAGAGAAAGAGAGAAAGCAAGAGAGAAAGCAAGAAAGAAAGCGAGAAAGAAGGGAGGGAGGGAGGGAGGGAGGGAAGTGTGGGAGAGAGCAGTTGCTTTTACAATACTGTCCTGCTTCCAGGCAAATACAGTGTCTAGTGTCTTAAATTTCTTCCTGTAGTAACAGACTGAGGGCTATACTGAACTTTAAAGGCCTTCATTAGTTGCTAAATTATGCTGAGACCAGCCACAGTGAAGCTATTCAATGAAGATATTTCATTCTTTTGTTGCTAGACTGCTTAGCATCTCCATACCAGAAAGAAACAAAAAACCCCAAAGACCAAGCACAAATTATAGCTGTTAATCTTTAAAGACAGCTAATCTGTTTGAATATTCTGGGACAGACTTCTTGCTCTCTGATACTGGTAGAGATTGGTACTTAGGAGAGTCATTCTTGTATAAATGAGAACTGTTTGATTGTTTCCTTTAAATTAACATTTTTCATAACCATATTGAGCTCAGCCACATGAAGTTAGCTGGCATTTGCTCTTTCTTGAGGATTTGCCTCTCCTAGCGAAGATATTCCTGCCCAAGGTTACTGACGTAGCCACCTATGAGGCCATTCAAAAGCACTTAAGATTTTGTGTAGGGAAAGGGGAGATGTTGGCACACTGAAGTGCCTGTGGGTGGCTGGGAGGTTACATCCGTTTAAAAGGACTGTGTCTGCAGCAAAAAGAAATCTCTTCTTCAGCAGCTTTGCTCAAGCTGCAAAATAGAAGGGAATTCTCAATGATTTCTTTCAAATTAAATGGTTTGACTCACTTTTGCACCATATCAGAACTGGTTTGGTATAAATGCGGTCTCTCTCCCATTCCTTGTATGCCTACTCCAGGAAAAGCAGCAACAGCATAAGGGAAATTGTTATTTTTCTGTTCCACCATCTCCTGTCAGTCTCCATCATCATGAAAACAAAGTCGTCATGCAGCATAAATAAGGTAATATGAAAGTACAGTCACTGAAAGTGGACTAAATGGTTCTTTCTATGTACAATAAGATTTTGCTTTGATCATATTTGCAGTTGTCAGTTATTAGCTGCCTGAGAAAAACACAGATTTCTCTCTCCCTCCCTCCAAAGTTCTTCCTTCCAATATTTGTTCTACTGAAGTTTCATCAAGTTATAAAAGTCAGCTCAGAGCTCTTTTTAATTACTGCCTAAGAACATGACTGCAGTGGATCAGCAAATGTTAGACTCACTTTAAAATTTTTATTTTCAAGCTTATTTGTGGCATGAGAGGGAGATAGGGTATGAAATTGCCATCTGATTGAATTTCACCACAAGGAAGTGGTGAAACGATAAAAAAATTGCCTCATCCAATTCCCTATGAACAGTATGAGTCTCAAGATTGTTACACGGGATATAGTCATGCTACTGCTTCCCTGAGTAGATACAAGCTAAATGTATTTATCTACCAACCTTATAATCAGATTTGTCAGGTCCACAGCTGAGTGCTCTGGTCTTCACTTCTGGGCATGAAATGGGAATCAGTTTACCCTGAAAGGAAAGTAAGAGAGACTGGAAAGCAATACAAAGTGATGAAATAGAATGTGCCTCAGTGAAGAGAATTTATTAATAATAATTATATTCAGTAGTAACTTCTGTTGTTCCTCAAGGGTCCATATGGGGACCAGTATTATTTAGTATTATTCATCAACAATATAGACAGTGGGATTGAATGCACCCTCAGCAAGTTTGCAGATGAAACCAAGCTAAGTGGTGTAGTTGATTTGCTGGAGGAAAGGGACGCCATCCAGAAGGACCTTGAAAGGCTTGAGGAATGGACCTGTGCAAACCTCTGAAGCTCAACAAGGCCAAGTGCAAGGCCCTACACCTGCATCAGGGCAATCCCCAGTATCTGTACAGACCAGTGGATGAATGGATTGAGAGCAGCCCCATGGAGGACCTGGGCATGATGGTGGATGAAATATTGGATATGAGCCGGCAATGCATGTTTGCAGCCCAAAGCCAATCCTATCCTCAGCTGCATCAAAAAAAAAGCCTGGCCAACAGGTCAAGGGAGGTGATTCTCCCCCCCTCCTCTGCTCTCATGAGACCCCACCTGGTGTGTTGCATTCATCTCTGGGGTCCCCAGTACAAGAAAGACTGAAAATGGTCGGAAGGATGGAACACTTCTTCTATGAAGAAAAGCTGGGAGAGTTGGTGTTTTTCAAACTGAAAGAGAAGGCTCCAGGAAGACATTGTAGCAGCCTTTCAATATATTAAGCTTTATAGGAAAGACAGAGAGACTTTTTACCAAGTCCTGTAGTGACAGGTCAAGGGGCAACAGTTTTAAATTGAAAGAGGGTAGATTTAAATTGAACATAAAAAAGAAAATTTTTAATGATAAGGGTGGTGGGGCACTGGCACAGGTTGCCCAGAGAAGTTGTGGTTGCCCTATCCCTGGCAGTGTTCAAGGCCAGGTTGGATGGGGCTTTGAGGAACCTGGACTAGTGGAATGTGTCCCTGCCCATGGTAGGGAGGTTGGAACTAGATGATGTTTAAGGTCCCTTCCAAACCAAACTATTTTATGGTTCTATTAGCACAATTCATTTCAGGTTCTCAGTCCCTGGTGTGACACCTGACAGCAGGATGCTATATCTAAGGAAGCATCCCACAAGAAGGAACTCTTCTCCAAATAACACACTAGAAATTTGCCTATGATAGTTAGCCGAATTCAGCTTAGCTGTGTACCCAGTCATGCCTGAACAAGACTTCTACTAATTAAATTTCATTTATTATATTTGTTCATTTTCCTATAGCTATGTTGAAAATTCAAATAATGTCAGCCTGACCTGAAGAGGTTTGATTAAAAAACAGAAACAGCCAGAACTTTTATTCACTACCTCATTCTATAGTTCTAATGAAATATTTATTTCTTTAAACAACATAATTTATTTATTTTTTATTATTTTAGCACCTCCACTTTTTATCAATAATCTCACTAGAAATGTTATTGCTGCAGAACTTACTGCTGAGATCATATTAGGAAGCAATGGAAGTGTCACAGAGGAATATGTTCTTATATTTTCAGTATCATCTTTCTCCTTTTAATTTCCTCTCTATTTGTATGGGAGGAAGGGGAGAGTCCAGAAGCCAGTGTCTAAAACACTTGTGTGATTATGTTCCTCTCATTCTCTGTTAATACAAGATGCTTCCCTGTATGGCATCAGCTAATGCTTTGCCAAGTCATCAAAGTCCCAGACAGAAAAACATTTTCCCCAGGAAGATTCATATCTCACTATCGCAAAGGCTTGTTTCATGCTTAGCCAAAACAGTCCTTGTAAAGGCTTTCCATGTAGGTCTATCAAAAAGTAACATCCGAACTATTTTCCTTCCTTGGAATTTAACAGCCTCCAGTTATACACAGATTTTTGTGAGAAAGCAGTTTGTTCTGTGAACATCATGAGAAGTTGTTACCTAATACAGTTAATCCAGGAACCCAGTAAATTTCAGACCCAAAATTTCAGAGTCCTTGAAGATACCTAAAAAAGCCCTAAAGAACAGAAATATGCAGGCAACCTTAACTATGGGTTTTGTTATAAACTTCAGATAGACTACTTATCAGATTTACAGTAGCGAAGGACTGTAATACCTTATATTTGTGCAGACCTTTAAAGATTAAAGGACTGAAAGTTGCTTTCTGTGTATATATATATGTGTGTGATGGTCAAATAGATGAACAGTGGAGAAGAGCCTCTTGGGCTGAGAAGCCACTATCTGAACTTACAGTACAATAGAGGTTCATTACACAGGACAGGATTTCAGCAATTGGGGATTCTTTTTTTTTATATGTGTTTCAGTTTGAGTTTGTATATGACATGTATAAAGGCATGTATATGACATGTATAAATGCATGTATATGACATGTATAAAGGCATGTATATGACATGTATAAATGCATGTATATGACATGTATAAAGGCATGTATATGAATGGTCCATCCCTAACGATGTTCAAGGCCAGGTTGGACAGAGCCTTGGGTGGCATGGTTTAGTGTGAGGTGCCCCTGCCCATGGCAGGGGGTTGTAACTAGATGATCTTAAGGTCCTTTCCGACCTTAACTATTGTATGATTCTATGTATAAGGCACACAAACACGAATGTATAAACATATATAGGCATTTCCTACTGCTTGTTTTCCAAATCTATCTTTCCAAATACAAGCAACACTAAAATGGAGCTAATTTGGGAGTTTATGTGATTTAGTAATTTAGACTGAAAAATAGTCCAAGAATTCTGTAATTACATTCAAATATTTCTTTTTACATTAATAAATACAAATTTAAATTCAACACAAAAGCTGACAAGACTTGGAAATACACAATTACAACATCAATGACATATGTTTCTTAAACGTAATCTTTCCTATATGACTAAAAGGAAGATTACAATATTTTAAAATTAGTTTAGTTAAATTTAGTACTACTAACTCCTTATTACTTCACCATTACCATAATGATAATAATGATCTAGCCCTTGAAATATTGCTTTCTAGCAACTTTCTAGCAATTCTGACAAACATTTCATTCAAGAAAAAAAAAAAAGTCTGGGTCTTTCTTTCAAAGTTCTGTTACTTTAATATCTGTTAATACCATGTTTAGAAGAGAGGAGTCAGTTCTTCTTGGAAGGGTCAATATTTCAGAAGTTAACATTTAGCAAGGCTGCTTCCCTTCTCTTCAGCTACAATGTGCCCAACAAATTCCTTAATACAGTTCTCATTTTGTTTTCAAATCAAAACAAACAAGTTTAATGTATTAATTCCTGTAAAAGGACTGCATTTCTAACATATTTTTCAACTTAGGGTATGAGAGAAGAGTAAAAGCTCATGGTTTGCATCACTCCTATATGTCTGATAGAAAAAAAAAAGAGACTCATACATGGTACAACATAAGCAATCAGCCCACATGATCACTGTAAATACTGACTTGCAGGAACCAAGGAAGTATGGGGCTTTCCAGATCACTTCTGCAATGTAAGCAACTTTTTAGGGAGAAGAACTATTACATTTGTCAATTCACTTGCATCAGATCATAGAAAGCCCAGGAAGCACCCTAAGGATCAGGAGTTTCTGATGACTGACAAAAGCAGCGCAATGTGCAGACAGAGTGTGAGTGAATAGAGAAGGTGTAAATGCTTTAGAAAAAGGATAGAAAAGACTGCAGCCAGACAGTTTAGGACTCATTCAATTCCCTGGCCGCAAGCCACTGATGTATCAGAAACTATTACAGCTAGGTTTGTGCCTCTTACAAATTCCCCATTGTAACTCTCTTCCCCTTGGAACTGGCCTTATTGCTGTCAGGGTGTATTTTTACCCACATTTACTCACGCAAGTTAGAACAGATGTTCAGTGAAATACCATTTGAGGTAGGCAGGGTAGCCTCTGAAGATCATAGAGCTGGCTAAAAATTTTATGGTGAAATAATTTCATGAGAAAATGACAATCCACCAAAATCAAAAGGTGTTGCACAAGACTGTTGTCTTCACAGCCTTCTGGCAAGCATTGTGTCATGACACTAGTCAGGCCACTGAGCACCTGTGAGCCTCATGATAGGACTGCCTCAGGGGCCTTAGAACTTGCAGAGATTGTCATGTGCAGCTTTCCAGATTTCTGTACCCCTTCCAATGGTGACAAAGCCCTGGTATCATGATCCTTCCTGAAGGCTTGTCTTCCCCTTATGGTGCAGGGAGCCTGGCAACCTTGAAAAACCTGAATCATGCCAAAGCTCCAAGGTCTGCCTCTCATGCTCATTGATCTTGGCTCTACATGATGCCAGGGCTCCTAATCATCTGGCTGTCTTATTGATTTTGTTTTCATAGCCAAGCCAAGAGCTGCAGTGCATAGCTTTCCATTCCCACTTTCATTATGGGCTTGCTAAACCAGCTGATTCAATACATTTCTAGTTTTCCATATGTAGGCATCTTCATTTTTCTTTTTCAAAATTAAGCATTCTTGGTCAGCGGTCTGCATTATTGAGGTGATGCCAGTTTAGCTTTATATTTAGATGTATCTCTGTAAAGTCATAAGCTTTTAAGGACAAAATCAGCTCCTCTGCTCATCTAACAAAACTACCTCCAGTGCTGGAGGCTTTACCAGTGAAAAGGTGATTCTGACAGAAAATGTTACATCTATATGGATTTTTGCCAAGAAAGGTTGGACCAGATGAATCTTGAGGTCCCTTCCAACCTGATATTCTATGACACTACATGGTTTTCTCTCTGTACTGATATTTTAAGTGTGGGAAATTTTTTAGGTCATAATGTTGCTATGCCAGCTAATCTGGGTATGCCAGCTAATCTCAATAGACACATGCTTTCTCCACACTAGCAAGACTTGTGTTAAGGATTACCTCTATATTCTATTTCAGTTTTCTGGGGAAAAAAAAGCCCTCAATGTATGACAAGTGACACTTAGCTGACCAAATCCTGGTTTTAGGCTTCACCAGCAGGAAGCTCAGGTGTCATTGCTGAGTGGTCTCAAACCTTTTGTTTCCACCTGGCACAAAGCTAACTTGCATCTGTAGTGAAACCTGGGTCGGGGCAGCAGGGAAATAGCTGCTGTGTATGACAGGGAGCCCATGCTGTGGCAGGCAGTCACAACAGCAAAGTCGTATTACCTAATCACACTAAATTCACCTGTGCATAGAGTAACAGATATTTTTCTTCTCCCCTGCTGGAGCCAAGAGAGGAGGCTGCGAGAGAGAAATACATAATTATTCACTTTTTAAAATTAAACTGAAAAAAATTGTTATTTCTCAATTCTACAACAAACCAGTAAGAGTTCTGAAAACTTCAGGAACCTGCTCATCTCCAGAAGCCTCTCCTAACACAAGTCTCACATCTCTGCTGCAAGGTAGCTGTGATAACTTATCATTACCACCCTACTGCAAATCACTAAACAAAACCAGATGGCTTCATATTTCTTTTTTTGATGGATTCTCTTTCAATGCTTAAAATGGCCTAGCCAGACATCTGAAGAGTAGTAGCAGAATCCAAAATTGCTCAAAGAGAAGACAAATGCAAAATAGCTAAGGTTGATTGCAGGTGCTAGTTCTGCACCAGAACTAAAGTATATTTGCTTTAAAATCAAGTTTCCTATTTTATTATTACTATTATTATTATTATTATTATTATTTGTGTCTTCCCTTTGACCTCAGTGAAAAGCAAGACAAAGAATGCAGAAACCTTTGCAGGAGTGGACAGACAGTTGTGCTGTTTCTCACACAAAGGCACTCAGAGGCATTCAGATCACACTACTTTAAAACAGTAGCTACTAAGTTTCATGTAGAGTGGGGTAAAATATTTTATGTAAATTATAAATTACACTAAACTGCATTTTTCCTCATAACTGTGCATATAGCTCGTAAGCTGAAACATGACGCTGAAATCTCTGCTTCCCTGCCACATTGTTTCACGCAACACTTTCGTTGGTTGGGGTGTCTTGTAAAGAGATTTCAGTGTCCTGTTGAGACTAAAGAGAAAAGATATGATAAGTTCACAGGAACTGTGTTACCATAAATAGGAAAAGAAGAAAAATAATACCAAGGTAATGCTAAGCACATCAAAACTAATGCAAAATGAAAAACTCTAGTGGGACAAGTTAAGGAACTTAGTAGCAGAGCAGTCAGTAAACTACTAGTTTTGAATGAGCATAGTATTTTGAGGGTAACCATCAATAACAATTTTGCTTGATAGCTATAAAATGGCTATGTGTATTCAGCTGTAATTTCCTAGCATCTTTAAAATGTAGAAGATCCTCTAAGTTAGCTGAACTGACTTACTGAAAGTCAACATAAAAGCCATGCCATTGGTTATATGACAAAAATTTAAAATTAATAGAGTCTTATAGGCCAAGAGAATTACTGACTACTCTCACTGCTTCAGCATCCTTTCTTACAAAATACTCTGCCTAGTACATAACAGGAAGACAGATACATGTGTCAGCATAGTATCACATCTGGCTGGGAAATCATTGACCTCAAAAAGATGGTTATTACAGCTTGGTGTATCTCTGAGAGTATATCAGAGTCAGACGTAAACAGTGATGGCAATATGGGAGACAGTATTTGCAATATTGATCTATTTTGAATATGCTTGGACAGCATAAGGAGCCTTGCCATTTTTACTGCATAAGGAAAGTGTCTCCTTATGCCCTCTGGTTTTGTTAGGTCAGGGCTGTCTGAAACAAAGTTCTTCCAAGAAGGTGGGGAATTTTACATGAGTTCAGATGAACTAATTACTGAGTGTTTTGTCTTGGTGCTCTGCTGAAACATACTTTCCATACTTCACTCTGTCCAGCATGTATTAAATCCTGCCTTTAGGTTAGATAAGTGCTTTCTTTTTTCCTCTCACTTCCCACTGAGCAGCAACCACAGCCCTTCACCATGGTGGCAGAAGGAAGAATTTGGTGGCTTGTGCTGCAGTGTCACAGGCACAGGAGGAGGCATACAGCTGTGTTTGTGCTGTCTTTGCTGCATATGCAAGGGGTTCCTTGCTCACTAGGATGAAGAAGTAGGTTGGATGAAAATGCCCTGTGAACCATGGTCCAGGCTCTTAGCTGCAAGCTGGACCACATCAACTTCCAGAAGGGCATGTGGGAAGGCAAGACTGCAGTCTTTTGTCTCCCAGTCCAGTACCACAACATCGGAGAGACCTTCAGTGTGAGATTAAAATCAAAAGGATATGCTTTTTCCAAAATATGTAAGTAAATGTTGGCTAGCAGAGGATGTCACAGAGGAATTTAGCAAGGATCAAGACAAAAAAAATAATATACTAGCAGCAAGAATTTCAAGAATGATTGTAATTATCAGACAAAAAAGAAAGCAAGTATTATATCTCATGAAGAAAGAGTTATTCAACCTCTGAATACCAGAAATGAGTGTGATATTGGGGATGTGCACTTCTGTGTTGAGCTGCCTTGGCTCCCTTCCCTTCTGTGTGGCATGTCTACTGCTTGCTGCCACTAATGCTAACATTGGTGTTCACATAGCTAATCTAGTGTGGACCTTCTTATTTGCCTCAAAATATTCTTAAAACGTTATTTCATACGTATGACAGAACACTGGTTATCCTTTCTCTGATTGTTCCAGCCAAGATCTGGACACTAGTTGAGCTTCCTCATCTGATAAGGACAAATATCCAGTCCAGACCAGGCAAGCTTCAGGCATAGAAATAACTGAACTTGTGTTGGACATATTGTTAGAATATACATGAGCTTTATCTGCAATGCTAACACCAAAAAAGTGTAAGAAGAATATGAGCAGAAGTCAAGGAATACTACCTTGAGAATATCCCTCAGTCAGAGGAAAATGTTGTGCTCATTCAAATAAATGCGGCGTGTCATTTAAGACATAGCAGGTACTCAGCTATCAAAATGACCATGCTGTGGGTGTGTAAGCACCAAATCAGATGGGGTGCATCGGCCACAAGGCAGCAAATAGGGAACGAGACCACAGGGAAATCATCCTTTGTGTTAGTATAAACCAGGTCTCTGCTGCATCTTTGATTTGTCTGTCTCCTGGTGCCGCTTCTCAGCTGTAGGATGAGTGCTTCATCTCACATGCCATGCATCCAACACATGCCATGCATCCAAAAACACAGTCTGGGGATTAGGAACAAGGAAGGAAAGTTTAGACTTCCTATAGCTCCCTGCTGTCTGTCTTGGAAACGTAAAGGGCCTAAACTCTCTGCTCTTCAGTCTCTAGCAATAAGGTGTTAAACAAAGAGACAGTACATACAAAAAATTAAGAAAGTATTGTATTAGGAGTTATGTTGTAAAGAAGACCTCGAAGACTAGCTCTTTTGGCTAGAGACCAACTCCCATATTAGTTCTGCAAAAACTTCAATGTGCCTTGGTGAAACTACTGGCCAGCCTAGAGAGCTGTAACCCCATTGTCCCTCCAGAGGCTCTAAACCACCATCTCCTGCAGAGGAGCAAGATGGAACCAAGTGCAGCTTGGTGGAGTGAAGCTCTCCCAGGAACTCTATGTGTGCACTCAGATCCAGGAAACTGCTGCCTGACTTGAAAGATTTTCACATGGAAATAAAATCCTCCCACTTACAAAGAGGGAGATCACGTGTGAAATTTCAGCCATTTCAATGGGTATGAGGAAAACAGTGAAACCTCAGGGACCTGCAAAGAATTCTGCAAAATGTGCTTTTGAAAACACATTCAGTGGTCATTAATCTATTATTATCTGGGAACAGCAGACTGTATTACTTGTGAAATATCAGCACTGTTTTTCACAGCTGTTAAAAACTTGGTATTGCACCATCTCTGGATGAGCATGTGTCAGATAAAATGAAATCTAAGGAAACTGTATGAAAGAGAAAATGGACTTAAAGAACTTAAAGAACTCAAAGCAGGAGACAAATAATTTTGGTTCCTTTGACAAAGGCCAGCCTACAACTTTATTTTAATTCACTGGAACCTCTACTATATTTAGTCTTAAGCACACAGTTACAGGCTTGACAGGAGTGAGGATTTTGTTACTGGTATCTCTTACCATTAACTCAAAAAAACTGGTTAATACTCTCTGCTGAACTCCAGAGTCTAACAGAGGACGTGACTGAACGAGTTGTGTGATTAGCTACAGAAAGACCACCCATACTCAGACCTATTCATGGGATCATGACAGCAGATGTCAGAACTTATATGCAGCTCCTTTGCAGGGCAACGGTAAGCTTCAGAAAATCACAGTTACATGTAGCAAGGCATCTAAAATAATTTTTTATTGTGAGGTAGCTCTGCGTACACTGAAGACAAAGAAAGACAAAAAAGCTGTTTAGTGGTACGAGTCAAAGGCAACACTTTTCCATGGCAAGCAGGCAGATGTAGAAAAACTTCTGACTCTATTCCTCCCTCAGCGTGAGCTTTAAACGCAGCAAGCACAGGCAGGGGAAGGGTTACTGCTTTCCCAGCTGTTCACACAAAAGGACACTCTGCACCTGTTCCCAGTGAATGAAAGTTTGCTTTGTGTAAAAGCAGTTCATCACCCCAGTGTTGGCGTCAGGGTGGTGAAGCAGGGCAGAGCCCAGGAGCATTCTGGCTGGAACCAGCACTATCAAGGAAGAGGGAGGCTGAAGGGCAGGCCCATTGCAATCAAGCTTCATTAGCTTTAACGTGTAAACATGCCCCCACTTGAAGGCTTATGTCACAGCAAATGCAAACAGCAGGGATGGTCAGCTAAGCGTAAGTAAGAGAACATGCATTTTTACCATAGTCCCAGCTCTATCTAGTTTACCGTGTTTGCTCAAGGCTGGATTAATTTTTGAACTTACCAGTGAGCTATTCTTTAGAAATACCTGTGCTACACTGCCCCTGTATAATTATAAAACAAGGTATTCCATGCTTCCTTTGATGTTCTCTTAGATAGATATCTCCCAAATTGTGATTTGCTCAGTAATTGTCATTAAGTTTGTGCCAGGCCCTCAGCTGGGCTAAATAAGTTTGAGTCTGTGGGATCTCAGGGGAGTCCTAGAAGTTCACGCCAGTGCAAAGCATCTGGGCTGTTTTGGGAAAGTCAGTTCTCAGGTGATACAGTCATGGCAAAGGCACGGATTATGGCCAGAGCTAGAAAACACAAGGAGCTAGGCAAGTATTTCTGTATTAAAAAAATAAAAAGAGAATTAAAAGCAAAACTCTGTAACTAAAATACCAGCTTCTCCTTTTCTCATGTCAGCTGGTGACCTAGCAGTTTAAACACTTCTCACAAACAAGGCCATCCATCTGGGCCAGCACAGCAACAGCAGGATAGATTCAGATTTCCTCTACATCTTCACCCTTCTGACCTTCAGAATATATCACCTCCCACCCCCACTTTAATCCTGGGGTCTTTATTTTGGAGCTTATAATAAATCAATAGACAGTAAAAGAAAATCCCTGTGGGAGCAGCAATTGTGGCCCTATTTCAAAAGCTTAAATTCCCCACCTGCCACTTGACCAGCAAAAGGCTTGGATTCCCCACTCCAGTCCAGATTATGTAAAACTATTCAAATCCTGAGTGACAGTATTTATGAAGACAGCTGTTGGGCTCTCCAACTGGGGGAGATAGGGGCAAACTCTATGGAGTCCAGCAAGAGCTGTCCTGCTATTCCAGAGATCCTTAAAATGCCTTTTTTTTTTTGGTCCAGGTGGAGGGAAATGAATAATCAGTCAGAGAAATGAAAAATTCCAAAACAAAAAGTTCTCAGAAATGCCTTTTAAAAACAGAGACTGATTCAGAGCCTCACACTCGCCACCACTCCTTTTTGTCCCCACCATTTCTGGGTTACGATATTCATCACAGAAAGTGTCAGGAGGTGGTGGGGTGAGATGTTTTGTGAACTGGTCATTTGTCAACAGTGTTCAGCTTGGTACATTTCTGGGAAGAAGATTACACTAGAAAGATGCTATCATGTTTTCAGTCAAATACTTAACCACTCCCCTTCATCTCACTGAATCTCTGCCATTGCCAAGTATTGCCATTCTTGGTGGTATTTCAAACTACTGTTTACCAGCAGGGGGTTGAAATTCCGTAAAACAAAGTGGTTTCCCGTGGCAGTGGTTGCCATGCATGGGGGGGGAAGGATAAAGCAAGAATCCCAGCCACTCACCATTGCAGTCTATTGTGAAAGCCCTGTTGACTTCCCTGGGTTCATTGGGTTCTGAAAGTCCATGACATTAACTACAGGAGTAATTGGAGAAGCCAGTCTGTTTACACCTCTTTTTTTTTTTTTTTTCCTCAAAGGCTAGGCTTCTGCAGAAGTCATTAAGGTTTTTTACTGGGAGGTAGATCAGACCAGTGAAGTTTTACTGAGTGCTCAATGTCCATTTGACCTACATCACATCTGAGATCAGCTCTAACAATATGATGTATCAGCATTTGATAAAACCTCCAAGATAGGTAGCAAAAACATACACATAACACGCCTATTGCACTATGACTGTAATTTTTTCAACTTTAATTCTGATACGGAGCTTATTCCTTATCTTTGTTGAATTTGTACAGTTATATTTTTTCATATATAGACCCTGGTCTTTGATTTGTTTGGTTTGGCAACACAGAGATGCCATAAAACTGTACCAAGATAAAAGCTGGAGATTCCCTTGCACAGAGGCCCTCCTGCTGCACCCAGGTCAAATTCAGACCCTCTCTTCCTGGCACTTTCCAGGGTGCTGGGCAGTGAAGGGCATGGCCACAGCCGTTGCACTTCTACTGCTCCTGAACCAGGATCAGGTTGCCTCATGTGACATCAGTCATCAAAAAGATAGGTGGCTCACCCACCTTTCTGAGAGAGGTTGGAAGAATTGACTGCTGGGCTGCCTTCTGTTCACGGACTGGAGAAGGCTAGCTGAGCCCAAATGACTTTTATATGGCTAAGAGCAGGTAGTCAGTCTAGACGTACGGGGTCATTACACCCACAAAGTTCACATCAGCATTTCAATCTGCCACAGAACTGAAAAAAATGGAGAATTAGATTTTTTTTAGTGCTCTGTATTCTGTTATCATCCTAAATAAAAGCCAGCGCATTTAAAGTTGCAAATTTCGCAATCAAAAAGTTACACTTCTGAAACTTTCACAGATGAAAAGGGAAAAAAATAAAAGCAAAAGCAAACATTAATCCTGATGTAAAGAGAAGTGTTGTGGAAAGTCTTTCATTTAATGAAATACGGTTATATGATTCATTTTAAACACCTGAATTCATGTTATTACCATTTCCTTAATAATGAACACTTCTTTCTGACTAGAAAGAAGTTTTGAATTATTGTCTATAAATTTTGAGACAGAGGTTAGGGAAACAGATCATATATACCCCATTATATGAACTGAACACTCCTGATCCTGAGAGACTGTCAGCTTCCTTTGCAGGAGTGAGAAGTACTCTTTGCAAGTTGAAATGAGAATGGAAGGCATACAATCCTTCACAGTAAAAGTTCTTATATATGCTTCTATATTGAATTTATTGCTAATTAGATGACTATATGAACAGCTCATAGACGCAGGTATCAATTATAAATATTTACGAACAGGGAAAAAAAGAAAAAAGCAGTTAGAAAATGTCTACCCTTCCCTGATTTACCTTGTCAAAACATACATATTCATTTATTTGTTTGCCCTTTCTTCCTGAGAAACATCACTGTAACGTGTAAAAAAGCTTCACAGCAAAGAGGAAGTCACCATCAGGTTGCACATCTGCACCACTGTTTGCCACCAGAGAATGCACTCTAACAAGGCCAAGACAAGGAGGGAGAAAAGCTAGTCTAATTTGAGGAAGTGAGCTATGAAAGGGTGATTTCCTCACTGGTGTTCAAAGTACCCAGGGTTTTTCTTTGCCTTGGAGAGACTTGGCAGCAGTTTCCCAGTGGTGCTGCCAATGGGCATGCTCTGAATAAACACTGCAGTTGTTCTTCCCACACACATTTGGGATATGGAGCCCTCATTCCCTGACATCAAGGCACCTGCCACATCCTGAGATCGTGCTCAAACCACTTGTTAACCCAGCAGGTACATTAACTAGAGTGAACTTGGCAGTTTTAGGTCAGTCCCCAGAGACAACCGTTTGTCTCCAGTGGGAGCAAACACAAGCACCTATCAGATTCCTTTTTTCCACAGCTCTTGCCAGAACCCGATGGGAGGAAAAAAACAGAATTTCAGGGTTCTTGCTACCCTTATTTATTGACAGCGTTTTGTTTGATTTTATGATATGTCTGGCTACCTGGACTGTAGCTCTAGCAAGGTAGCAACAGCTTTAACCAAAGGGAAACCCAAATCATATATGCGATGTTTCCCTGAATGCAAGAGCGCTCAGATCCGGCTGTGCCAGCGCAGCAATGCAGGCATCATTACCCAGAATATGAAGCTATACAGTTTTCTTCTTTATCAATTCCTTCATCCTTCCCTGTTGAACTATTCCAGACTTCAACACACACCGAGTTCAGAGAGAGTTCAAGCTCACTGCTTACACCAGGAGGGCTAAAATCTTCAGTTTCCGTTTCACAGGGATCGCTGCAGGTTCACAGAGCAGGTAAAAGGTGACACCTAATATTTGTGCCAGCATGGCACTCACTCCATGCTGTTCAGCCTCCTAGCTCTTTGCTCCTCAGAGCTGGGTTGGAAATCCATTTGCAGCTAGAAAGGCTTGGCACATCAAAGTGGTGCTGTCAAAGCAATAGGCCTGAAATGTTATCTGTCCTCTCTTGTCTGCATTTGTTTACAAAATACATTGTCTTTTCAATATAGAAGTGTTTTATATCCAGGCACAGCTTGGAGTGAATACTTTTCTAGGTCACTATCAATGTCAGAATCAGTAACAGCCTAGTCTGGTGAGTATGCAAAGGAAAAACAAAACAAAGTACACACACACAGAAGGGGGAGAGGGTGAAGATATCTTAGGAACAACTTCGTTTGGACTTGCAGAACATCATCAGAAATTACTATGAGAAAAAGCAGATTTTTGAAAGTTAGGGAAACTATATGTCATGCACCTTCCCAAAGGGAGGCTTCAGATTTCATAATTCAAAGAAGGCATAATATATTGTTTTGTTTTATTGACTTATTTGTGGTCTGTGATGACGTATCATACATCAGGCATCATCCATTATGCTACGGTGCATAGTAAGGGGAGGGGTGGAGAAGGAAAAACCGCATTCCTACACACAGAAATGTTTGTGATAAACGGAAGCTGTGAGAATTATTGCTGAACTGTATGTTCCCAATATTAAAAAGTGAAACACGTTTTTTGATCTTCGAGTCCGAGACATTTGCTTCAAAAAGAAAATGGTGGTAGCAAACCCAACAAAGTCCTGCTGCTGAATTAACATGCTATTTCATTTGCTGCTTTAAAAGATGTTGCACAATTTAATATTATCCATTTAGTTGTAACAGATTAGGTGACTGATCTTTATCACAATGGTGTAAGTAGGAACATGTCCCTTTCTGTTTGCTTAGAGAGCAAGTTCCAGCACTGGCATTCAGGCCATAGCAGAAGGCCTGTTCATAGGAGGACAAGGGTGACTGTCACCCTGCAGAGGGTACAGCACTTGCTTCTGGACTTGCAGGTGTTCCCGGCCTGACAGCGCGAAGGTTTTCCATTTGTCAGGTACAGACAGCATTACAGGTTACTTGCCAGCAGTTTACCTAGTCTTTTTGCTCACTCTGGTTGGCTCTGACCAGTGCAACATGGTTGCTTACTCCTTGTTCTGCTACAAATAGCAAATGAAATCTGCCTTGGCATTCCTTCATCCATGCCCTCCCTCCAAATCAAATGGGTCTTTAAGTACATTTGGGTGACAGTTTTGCAAAATTGTAGTCTCCCTCAGGCAGTGCCAGTGTCATCTGATTTTCCTTTACAGGACCCCGCAGAATGAGGCCCTAAACTTCATTTGCAGCCTGAAGGCATTACAGTAATATCACTAATTTAATACAAATGGCAATGAGAGAAAGAGACATGTTATTCACAATGCTAACTTCTTCCCATCCACAGATGCTTGGCAGGACTTCAGATCTGCATTTAGGGAGTTTGTAGGCTTTGCTGAAATGGCCATTCTTTGTACAAATATGCCCCCAAGCAGCAATGAAAAGAAACAGATGCAGATTAGCACTAACAAATCGCATACCCACTGCACTGTACATGTAATGCATGTGAATAGTCCTGGCTTTATATCTGCTACAGAAGTACAGCCCTATGGAAGGCACAGTCCTCTCTCACAGCATCAGATCTTCCCAGAGTTTGAAGGCAAAGGGCACAGCACTCACACAGGAACTGGGGGGACACCAGGGAAGAGCAAAGTGGAGTAGAGCCACCTTCACTGTGCCTAATGAGCTTTCAGAATTTGAGACATCTTGTGAAAACTTTCTTTCTCAGTTCATTCTGCTCCCCATGGGAAGGTACACGGGGTGGGCTGATTCATCCATTGCACAACCTAAGGAGCCTGTTATAAATCCAGGTGGTTGGAGCTGGGGGGGGAGGGGGGGGGGGGAGGCTGGATGACCTGATTACTCTGATCTTCCAATTTTTAGATGACTAACATTGGGTGAAATATATCTCACTGATGGCTGACTGAGCTATCCTGCCTACCACAGTGTCAAAAGTGAAGTGGGAGATAAGTATATCCCAGGCTGTCTGAGGCAGCCAGACCTCAATCACAGCAGAAAAGGTATTTGTGGCTTTGTAGGCAAGCAGAACAACTACAGTAGGTGCCTAACTTTGATATCATGTCTTCTTCCCTCCATTGACTGCACAGAGCCTGGTAGCCCCAGCTAGGACAAGGATCAAAGCACTTATTGTTCTGTTGGTCTTAGACACTATCATACATAATCATACACCTAGATGAGTGACCCAAAATCTCCAAGAGTTCTGAGAGTTATGGATTATGATGGCATTATGCCTTTTGGAGAAGGGATGCAGAAGTGCAGAGAGGACAAGCCAAAGGGACTGAGGGACTCACAAAAGAGTCCATAAATCTATACTTATCCAAATGGATCAAATTTGATTGCAAAAATATGCAATGGAATAGATGGAATGTGTGTTTATTTGTCTATATACCTGTGGTTTTCTGTAGGAAGTCCCAGAAGCTCACTACTTCTTCCTGTTTTTGATCTGCCCTCTTGTGTCTTGTGATCAGTTGTTTTTGACTTGTATGAATTCACACCACTGCTTGCCTGCATCTTCTTGTCATGTACAGAGACTGACAGTCAATGACCTTCTACACTACCTCCACTGCTCTTCTCAAAGGATCTATTATGTGGCTCACTGGAAGAGCACAAGCCTGGTTCTGTTTGAGTCAGCATGAGTCTTGCAGTACAAACACTGAAAAAAACCTCTCCATGTAGTTAGCCTCATTTTGCATTAGTCAGGAAAGGTCAAAGCAAAACTGGAGTCAGGATAAAATTGGTCAATGTTTGGAATCAGTCCCACTTGAGCTTGATTTCCTGTTTCTGAAAAAAAAGAAACCCACACCAAACCACACTGCCTCCCATTATCTGAACACGAAGTTTAGTGAATGATGCTATACATGGCACACAAGCACATTTTAGATACCGTAATTCCTTGAGTGCCTTAAGAAACTATCAGCATGAGTAAGGAGGCTTCACAGCTACCAAGAACCAGATGAAATGTGAAGGCTACAGTTTATATTCTTTCCATCTCTATCTATATTATAGGGTTGGTTATTCAGAGAATTGCCTCTAAAATTAGTGGCAATCCCTTCTAGAAATATACCCAGGCCAAGAGAAGAAACCAAACTGGCAGCTTCCCTGTTAGTACCCAGACCCACCATTGTGGATTCAAAAGTAATCGAAACAGCCTGAATTTCAAATTGGGAAAAGGCAGACAAAGCTGGCTTGATGTTTTGTTATTTAGTTAATTAGGCTAGAAAAATGAAAGTGCAGTGTACCTACTTGATCTGAACAAAAATAATTAAAATACCAGTCTGTAGAGAGGGTAATTAGATGCATTATTGATTAAATAGTAGAAGAAAATGACAGTTTGTTAGCTGTCTGTTTTCAATGGAATATCTGTCAAAGTTAGAAATTCAGTGTCCCCCCCCTTTCCCTTCAGCCCCATCCTTCCATCTGGCAGCAAATGCTTATGGAAGAACCAAAAAACAAAATAAGACAGACAATGAAATAACCTCCAAGCTTTATGGATTTGAGGGTCCAGGAGACACAAGTAAGCATTTCATATTAATATTCCAGTATTGTAGGTGCCAAATAGCTACCCCATAGGATCCCAGAGAAGATATCTTCTAGATTTTCTTGCTCTGTGTTACGCCAGCCTCAGTACTTTCTGTTAGCTAATCCTAATTACAGTTACAGTACTTTCTGTTACCCATCCTAACTACCAAAAGTATAGTGTTCTCTGAAAGAATAGAGAGAAAAGGGCTTAGGGTTTGGGGGGGGTTTGTTTGGGGTTTTATGTGCTAGGTTTTTTTTTCCTTTCCACAGCAATTCACTGTCCTTTCCTTTCTGCGGGGCTATTTTTGGAGTGGAAAAAGTAATCTCTGCTCACAATACACAGATATGACCTTCTCAATTTTCTTCATTAAAATGGAGATTTCTGCAATGCTAACCTGCTTTTCTCTAGCTGAAAAGAAGGGTCATCATGGCTCACATCCTTCCAGTAATGGTAAAGGTGTGAAATCTTTCAGAAATGCAATGCATTATAGGTTCTATGACTTAACCACAGACCTTTTTATCAATGCTTCATAAGAAGTCCTATGTTCCTCTTCACAGGGATACATATAATGCAGGCAGCAAGAATACTTAAAACAAAGCCATTTTTTTCAAAGCCATGCAACCTTTCATCTTCAACTTCTTGAACTCCCCACAATCCCTTGATTTCCTATCTCCGGACACCCAAATGATGACTCCAGCTCTATTTCGCCCAACAACTCTGAATGTATATCATTACAACTAGTAACTTCTCCCACTCTCTACCATACACTTTCTACTCTTTGTTACCAGCCTCCTACAAGTGTCCATCTTGTTTCCTCACCAGCATTTAACTCTGGCACAGTTCAATCCCTGTGCAAAGCCTTTCAGTACCCAGCAGGTAAGACACCATTTGTGCACTAGAACATTCCTGCACATGAGTATATCACTGCCAATGAAAGAGCTGTTACTCTAGATCAGCTGGGAAGATGTAACTTGGTGGGAAGAGAGCTAAAAAGTCCAGAAGCCAAGGTCCTTGTCCCAGCAAGAAAATTTTGCCTGTCCAGATTTATCCCATCCCAGGTCTTTCCTGCCAGCCTGAGCTGTTCTCTCCCTCCATGATTGGCCTTACCCCCCTCACAGCCTGGCTTGGGCCCAGGAATCATAGAATGAAAGAATGGTTAGAATTGGAAGGGACCTTTAAAGGTCATTTAATCCACTCCTGCTGCAAGAAGCAGGGACACCTTCAACTGGATCAGGTTGGTCAGAGCCCCATCCGACCTGAGCTTGAATGTTTCCAAGGATGGGGCATATGCCATCTCTATGGGTAACCTGCTCCAGTGTCTCACCATCATCATTATAAAAAATATCTTCTTTATATCTAGTCTGAATCTACCCTCTTTCAGTTTAAAACCATTATCCCTAGTGTCCTACCACTACAGGCCCCATTAAAAAACCTGTCTCTATCAGCAAGAGGGCAATGATAGCATAACAATGGCCATGAAAGACAGGGTGGGAAACACATCTGAAGAGTCTCCCTGCTGCCTTGCTCAACCTTAATCTCCAGTGTACTGAGTCATAGATTAAAAGATAGAACAAGCTCTGGGAGCTCCTGGTAGAACTGCTGCTTCAGCTCCTGTATCACACCCACTTACAACATTGAGCACAGACTGATTGCACTTAGCAAAGGATAAAGAGATCATGTAAAGGAAAGGCAGCAAGCAGAGTGAGGCCAGCAGAAGTCTTACAACTGGTTTATTTGCTCTGGGCATTGTATATACAATGACAAAGGTTATGTTGCTTTTACACTGAGGAAATGAGGATGTGAGTGACAGCAGCTAGACAACCAACAGTGATGATCCACTCCTTCTCAGTACGGACAATACTTCCCAGCTGTATGTTCTTATCTAGGTCTTATCTCTGTGTTGACTGCCCTGAGGTGTGAGAACAAGGAAGCAAACTGTTCATCATAGCCTTTTACTATTGACCTGGAATCAATTTGCCAGCCACAAATTATAAGCCAATCATTTTACACAGAGTAGTATATAGTCAGATGGCTCTCATTGCTGGCAGATGTAACACAACATTAGGAGTGACATGGTCAAGCCAAGCAACAAGGATGCACTTCAGCCAGAGCAACTGCACACCAACCTGGGGAAGTCTGAGAAGTTGTTCTAGAGCTTGCAAATAACACTTCAGAGCAACACTGTGCCTTGAACATATATGTCTTTAGTTTAAAAGTAATAGAGTGAACTAGACTCCATAGAGAATGCAGCAGAAGGTATAAGAAAGTATGCATTATCCCTTCAGACAAGGGCACATTTGCCTTTAGACTAACTTTGAAGGTTAGGACATAAGTGTTATTTCTTGCATCATCACCATGAAATAGCAAGGAGACCCAAGAAGGACACAGCCAAGAGAAGAAAGGGAAAGGGAAATGGCATTTAAAGATACAATGGTTCAAAATCTGTGCAGAGGCTAGCAAACAAAGCTTGAAATGAATTGTAAAACAAAGATAAGACTTTGAAGTAGTGAATGTGATCCGAAAAGGTAGTAGATTGTTAAGACACAGTAGCATGATGCAGACAGAGTGACTTCAGGAGAATAATTTCCTCACCTCTACACAAAAGTTCATCACTCAGTAAGCAAGAAAAATCAGAAGGAAAACCCAGCCACAAAACCCCTTCAGCAACAGAATGCTATTTATAAGATGAGCTATACCACTTTTAAATATTAGGAATGAGTAGGGCAGAACAAATCTTTCTGCATATTTTGAAAATGTATCTTAGAGCACTCTAACAAAAACTCTTATACACATGCCAATATCATGGCTTTTAATAATGAAAAGAAAAGCTAATTCAACTAATTTCTTACAGTGCAAAACAGAAAACTTGCTAGCAATTTATTATCAAGAGCTTTACTTTTATTGCCTTTATCAATGTAAGCTGGTGAGCTATTTAGTCAATCTTCCTCGCAATCTTTAAGGAGTTTTGCTCACAAACTTACACACAATTGTCCTACTAATTTAACATCTGACTTCAGAACACAATCTAAAGTCACTAACACTTTACTTCCTCTTTTTATTCTGTCTTTTTCTAAAGCAATGCATACAAATACATACATATAGGCAGTTCTGTGTGTAGCTGCTGGAGAACCGTATCTAAAATCTTTCATCATGTGTTCATCTTAGCATATTATCATTATTTTGGATGTATAGCAGTAGAGTCTAGTTGGCAAATAAGACTGTCAGCTAGTATCTTCTTTTAAAGGATACCATAAAGCATAAATCTGCATGCTTTAAAGCATACATGATCTTCTAGCATATTTAAAAGATTGTTTTAGAGATTTTCTGTCTTGTCTCTAAAATTTTCATTGCAGAAATACATGCACACCATTCTGCTTTCAAATACTTCTGAGAAATGCCATACACAGAAATTTTACAAGTGTAAATAAAATAAACTAACGCCAAGGTACTGTACCTAAGTTCATTTTAAGGAGGATAGGTAAACTGCATCCTTGGCATTCCATTAGGTTCAAGGGTGGCAAATTGCTTGTTTATGATGCAAATTACCAGACTGATTTGTGCAGCACAAATAAAACCTGCAAGTTCAGCAAAGTTCTTCTTTAGCAAAGAGGAAGGAACATGATAAATGACGAAAGCACCCCAGCCATACATAAGGGAGTCTGTGTTCAATCCCCTGCCATTCTCCTGTGCACAGACAGCATTTGCAGTTTCAGACATATTCAATAGTCAGCTACCTATTCTGTATATCATTGACACAAGGCAGCTGAGAACTGGGCTTAACTAATGAGTCTGGTCTCTATTAAAATGCATTATTTCAAATGTAATGAGATAGGGCTCTGAAAGTACAGTCTGACATTTAGCCCCCCAATATTTAAGCCTGCAGATATCTGCTAATCCTCTAAGCAATGGTGCACCATTACAGTCAAGGCAGGTGCTCATTTCTGTTGCTCACACATGTCCTAGGACATCCAAGACATCCCACACAGGCTGGCAGATGTAAAGGCTGTAGGAGATCCATCTCTTTCTGAAACCCCAGCAGCTTATCCCAAGGCACCTCCAATGTACCAGATGCTTGTGTGTGCCAGCAACTTGAACAAGTCTGTAGACAGTAGATCCAGTAAAGAGCTTCTCAGGACAGAAGTCAGGGGAGCTCAGTTCAGCTGTGTGAGACCTGTGTCTTTGTAGATCTGCAGCTGAAGGCTGGGTGGGGTTCCCTACTACATCTCCAAAAACTCCAACTATGGTTAGGCATCTAAATTGAGCTTTGAGCCTATCTTATGTTGGGAAGAATCACTTCCTAGGCACCTCTGTCTGCATTGAGGCAACTTCTCTTGACTGTAGAAGGAACCTATAAACCTGCTGGGCATGCAGACATTTTTCTGTAGATAGTGAATTTAGTTTTGATACTGAGTTGAAACCCATCCTTTAAAACTAAAAAGGAACAGACACAGCAATCAAACTCTTTCATTGTGAGCAACCCACTATTGTTACTACCTGAGAAAACAGAGACAATGAATAGACCATCCAGAGATTTAATCTGAAAGTAAATTTTATTGTAAAGTATGAAGCTGGAAACAATGCATCTTAGGGTTTTGAATTAGATATGTCTGGGGTAGAGTTACGTACTTGAAGAGTAGAACATTTCTTCATATCCGCTGTTGGAGGGAATGTGAACCTATACTTTTTACTATGGGGATACTGTTCTAAGAATCAAGCCACCACGTGTGCTGTTCTTCCACTTTCCTCCCAGAGTTACTGCTCTTTCTATGGATATGTTAAATGTTTACTGATCCTAAGAGGAGGGAAGTATTACGTTTAACAGTGCTTGAGTGCCTGGAGCACTCAGCAAATGAAAGACCTCTGCTCCAGTTCCTGTGCTATATCAAGTTGAAAACAGCTTTGAACTTAACTGCGTAGACAGCAGAAACTTTGGCTTGGTTTGATTTTATTTTCTTTTTTATAATGAATATCAGATTTATAAGTAACACAAATCAGTTTGATTGAAACTGCAGAGAACACATAATGAATGTGACCTATTCATCCTCACTTTGACCTGCTGGTTTTCTCAAACGCATTTGGCTTAGCTCTGTTACTATGAAAAAGCAGCGGAAGCAAAATTAGGAGAAAATTCAAATAAAATGCTCTGTTGGCTACTGACAGCTGTGTAGTCAACAGGGAGTGGTATATGTTAGTGAGATCTCCCATATAAAGGCTCATGTCACACACAGAGTGAAATATAAAACATATTTTTTAAAGTTCCTTTTAAGGGAGCAAAAAGGCAGTCTCATTGGGCTGGGATAAAATATTTCTGAGGTAAACACGAAGAAAACAGTCAAAGCATCCACTTTCCAGGATATCCACAAGCTATATTTATGATTGATCTGGCAACTATGTATCTTCTAACGATAAGACCCTACTCAATGGGAATGTTTATCTGCTCAGCATAATGATACAATACCTAGAAAATGTAGTGAGCTCTTTTTCTATATATATATATATATATATATACAGTGCAGCAGAACCATGATAAGTAATTTGTAAAGCAAATGGAAAGAGACCTGGCTTTTGTATGCAAGAGCAGTATCTAATTTAGACCAGGTTGGACGAGGCCTTGGGTGACATGCTTTAGTGTGAGGTGTCCCTGCCCATGGCAGGGGGGTTGGAACTAGATGATCTTAAGGTCCTTTCCAACCCTAACTATTCTATGATTCTATGATTCTATGAAACATGAGCTATTCTCACACAAGTTATACCCTTCCACTAGCAAACTGTCCTTACAATTTCTATATTCAGCAGATGCCCAGAGTCATATATTTGTCCTTCAGAAGGAACTGTTGAAAACTATTGACAAGCTATGGAAAAGCTTCAAAAGTAACTATTGAAAAGCACTGCAAAAGGGGTGTTTTCAGTGTCACCAAAACCTGACTTAGTTCTTGTCTTTGTTCTGTTGGCTGAACAAAGAATATTCAACACAGACATGCAATGTATAGGAAAAGAGAATAAAGATGCAGACCAAGTGCTGGGTGGAAATCCCTGCTACAGGTCTCAAATGAATAGCTCCTGAAGTTATAGTAATATTGACAAAGATGCACTCTACTATATTTGTAATAAATATTTTCATAATTTGTCAGATACTGAAAGAAAATAAAAAAGAAAATACTGTGTAACTTGCAGAATACTTGATGGCAGATAGAAGTTTTGTATTTTCAGTTGGACGATGGGTGGATCTTTAAAAAAAGTATGACTGCTATGGTTCTCAAAAATGAACAACAAACTCTTGCTAAAATACAGGATTCTATGCTATAAAACTCCTGGGCTCTATCACTGAGTCACATTAGGAGTTAGGATTAATTTTCCTGGACCCTACTGGATTGTTCTTGGACTTCATTAGTTTCTGATGAACAGTTGCATATTGATGAATGATGTATTGAAGACATCAAGTGTCATTTCATAACATTTTTGCAAATGAGATTGCTCATTACCCTGGCTTGTTGATTGGCTTGCAGCACAGTTTATAAGGACTTTGCTCCCAGGTTTACCCTTTTACAGTACAAATGATTTTTGTAATTGGAATCCTCTTTCTTTAATTGAACTTAATTGCAACAACAGTTGCGATGATCTACAGAGTTGTGCAAAGTTTAGGATACTGATGACACTTTTGGCTTTTCAGCAGAGTCCAGAGGAAGTTGTTTTTACTGTGGAAAAGGAAGGAAAATAAAGAAATCCAGCCTTTGAAATGAAAAATGAACATTCAGTGTTTCAAGGTCAAGTGCATATGGGGGAAACCAGTGAAGGTTCTGCTTTTCGTGCCTGTTGGTCCCTTTTATGAAATTGCTGCTTTGCATTTGCCCCCTCCTTTTGCTGTCTTCCCCTTGATGTTTTGGCTGAAAGCAGGAAGTAGAGCAGTAGGTGAAAGCTCACACACAGAGGGAAAAGAAGTTAAAAGATTTTCCATGGTAACAGGGGGTTGGGGTTTACACAGAGGACAGAGAACGTTTAATTTAAAATGTGGTGAATCCAAAACTGGGTTGTGCCCATCTCTAGGTGTAACCAAAACAGAGCAGGCACATTAAGCTCAGTTCCACTGGAAACACAGACCAAGCACAAAATGGAAAAGGGCAACACAGGATAGTGAGGGTTTCAAGTGATGCTGAGAGAAAATTCCACAGGAAAGTATTAGTGTGAACATAAACCAGCTGTGTTGTTTAATGATGGGAGGCAGGTCCTCTGTGTGCTCAACTTTTTATGTTTTCTTGTAACAGCCAAGCATTCCATTCAGGTAATATTCACAGTTTGCAGAGCCACTCTATAAGTGGCTATATAAGGGCTATAAAGGCTGCAGATTTTAAGTAAAAAGCCATTAAAGCAATCCAGTTCTCACTTTGCATTAAGCACAGCTGTGCTTTTTGTCTTGTTTGCTTGCACTGTCTCAGTTAGAATTTCATATTCTTTTAATTTTGATAGATTCTGATTAATCATGAAACTTAAGAAAAATGGCTGGAACTGAGACTCAACTCGGTTTGATACCTCAAATCCCCTTGATGCTCAACAGACCTGCAGAAACTTCTACAAGTCATCTTCTAAGTAAAATTACTTCCCAGCGCCCCAAAGATGCTGTCCAGATTCCATTCTCCTCTCTCTTCCATTTACAGCACTTAGCATGTACAAAGACCAGAAAGCAAACAAATCCTCCAGCTAGGATTGCCTTTTCCAAAGAGAAATCACTGGCCCTGATGGCATTGCCTTCAGCTTCCCAATCACCTTCCCTCTGTTGCCTGATAAAGTTCAGCTGCAGGCTGATAAAACACATGAGAACAGAGAAGTCTTATAATGTGGGGATGCCAGGCCTTCAGCTGCAGTGAACTAGTGCACACATTTGCTTCAGTCATGATCCCACTGCTCAACAGCCATAAGCCTGGGGTGCTACAGCTGACTTTGTGATTTTTAGGCAGACAGAAAAGGTATGGCCTGTTCTAGTTAAAGTTCACCTGTGAAAATGGCACTGTATGTTTCCACACCAGGTGTATACCATGGTAATCATAGCCTGTGCAGGGAAAAAACAAATCCACTGTGTGGCTGCAAACCTGCTTTCTGTTACCACCTCTTGTTTCAGGTGCTTGAGTCTATGACAAACAGCTGCCCACAGGGTTGAAATTTTCCAGGCAAAGTCATTGTTGAAAAGGTAAGCAGTTATTTTCAAAACTAGGCACAAAAACGTTGAAGAATTATTATCTGAGAGCTGAGAGGAGTTGTAAATACTCCTTTCTCACAATGAAAAATTATCTGGTCTCCTTTTGACTAATTCTATAGCTGAGCTGGCTGATGTTTGGCACTTGGTATGTTTAGCTTATACATACTTAAGCCCCTAAACTGTACCTCTAGAAGGCTAAGGTACACTTTGAAAATAAATATTTATGGACTGTATGCTGGCAACAGCAAGAACATAGATACCAAGAGAAGAGCTCTGATAAAGCATCAGGCACGTACTCTGATAAGTATGCTCCTGGTGTAGTGTATTGGACTGGCTGAGCTCGAGTTAATTTTCCCCCTTGCAGCCCTCATAGTGCTGTGCTTTGTACTGGTAGCTAGAAAGGTGTTGATAATACTACTACTGGGCAGGGCTCACATGGCATCAATCTTGTTCCTCCAACATTCCCCCTCACCAGCAGGCTGGGGAGAAGGGCAAGATGTTGGGAGGGGACTCAGTCAGAACAGCTGACCCAACTGACCCAAGGGATATTACATACCTCACAATGTCTGCTCTGCAGTAAAAGCGAAGAGAAAGGAGGAGCAAGGGGAGTGTTTGCTGTGATGTTTGTCTTCCAGAGCAACAGCTACGTGTGCTGAAGCTGTACTTCCCAAGAAGTAGCTGGACACTGCCTGCTGATGGGAAGTAGAGAATAAATCTGTTTTCCTTTGCTTCTACATGCAGCCTTTGTTTTTACTTTATTAAATGGCCTTTATCTTGACCCACAATTTTTCTCAATCTTTTCTTCTCCCCCTTCATCCTCCTGAGGAGGGAAATGACAGAGCAGCTTGGTGGGCACCTAACATCTAGTCAATGTCAACACACCACATGTAGCTATCCAGTCCATACTGAGACACTAACCAGTGAGCACTTGTCAGTGCCTGACAACACCGAAGTCCAAGTCTGTGCGTGTGTTGGATTGAGACCGCAGCAAAAGTGGTAGAAATGAATATGTATATGCAGCTGCAATGCTGATCAAAGCCTGCAGAATCCTTTGAATTTCTTATATCTGTGATACTACATATGCCACTATCCTGACATGAGTCCTCAGGCACAAGCGGACACGCTGCAGGGAGCACACAGCTGGTTTAAGTTAGAAGGTCAGTCTCTGAGCTGCAGAGGTTAAGGGAGAGGCACCCGTCGACGGGGGCACCCCCTGCCACAGAGATGGTAACCCCCAACCAAATAGTCAGCAGGCACTCCTGAGGATGGAGACATGCTCAATCATCCCAGCAGGGTTTGCACTGGTTGCTTTAAGGTACACCCACAAGTACAGTACACAATATTTCTTAAGTGATTTTTAAATGAAATGTCAAAATACCTTTGAAAGCACAGACATGGGAGTGAAAAAAAAACAACAAACATAAAATACCTGTGGGCCCTGAAGAGCTCTCAGTAGCTGGGAGGCACATAGAAGGTGGCCCATGTTTGAGAGGAAGAGTTCAACCAGCATTCAGGAAAAATTCTCTGTGAGTGTGCATGTGGCATTATAACCTGATACATGAAACCTGCATTTTACTCTTTAACATCATGTAATCAACTTTCCACTCTAAAAGTGATAGGATGATCACTGTGCATGCCAGTGAAGAAGCATAACTGTTAGTGCATGTAGGCTGAAGTGCATGCATGCTGGAAACACTGAAGAATTGCTTAGGATCTGAGAAGTTTAGGGAACTTTAACTGACCTAATTAGGTACAATACCATCCCCATTTCCCTCTGCTTTCTTTTTCTTCCCAAGGAGACACCACCTCAGGGAAAGTTCTCTGATTAATAAATTCTCCCAACTTCAGAGATACAGAGATTGCATTTCCAGCCGAAAGCCTGAGTTACTAGGGAGGCTGGAACTGAAACTTGTTTCAGCCTGTAAATCACAGGACTATGTGCCATGGGCCAAGCTGTGTTTTGATTTGGTGCAGCGCAAAGAGATTCCTATCAGAGTGCCCCATGTAAACATCCAAAAAAAGATCATGTTTCTAAGCCCACAGCAAGGAGCAGATGTAACTTTCAATGATTCATTTACGGGTTAAAAAAGTCAAGAGAAGTGTTACAAAATGTTCAGTTCAGTTCAGTAAAAAATAGCTACTAGCTATACATTAAGCAACCTCCAAGTACATGATAACTTCTGGGAATGTCAACCAAAGAGCGTACAGACTGGTTGGTAAATTGCTTCTGTGTCAAAAATAACGAGTGTGTTTGTTGAGCAAGGTCATTACAGTGGTTCAAAACTTGTGGTCAGCAGCAACATGTGGATGTTGCTGAGTCTGCAATTTCATGGCAATACAAATATCAACAGACTGGCCAAGCAGCGCAGTCAGTTTTTGTTACTGAGCACTGCAGGATATGTTCGAGACTGATTTATTAGAAACTTCATCAACAGCTGAGTTAAGATTTCCCCATTATAGCCTTTTGAAGTGCAAATGTGAACAAAATTACAGCACATTGCAAACCCAATATGTTTTATCCAAAGCTTTGCATATGATTTTGATTTAAAAATGCACAAGTCTGAACACTCTTTGGAATGTTTGTTTGTTTTTTCCAGCTCTAGATACACTCAGATCCAAGTACATCAAAAGATGAAGTAGCTTTGCTAAAGTTTCTCCAGGGAAATAGAGCTACTAAATCCAACTATTGAGAGAAACTGATAATTAACATGAGATGAGGTGTATTTGGCAGCAGCAAAGTACGTTTCTGGTCTTCTGTCCTATCTATGTATCTCATAGTTGTTTCTGAACTTTATTATTACAGCAACTTTATGAAGATTGCCCTTATTTTGCTAGCACAGTATATATTTAATGTGTATAGGAACTGATAAGAAGATCTCAAAAATTAGTTTTAAGGGTAGTGAAAGGAATCAGCTTCTTCCCATGGTTAATTCCAGGTGCAGAAAATAATAGAATTTGGTCATTTATTTATTGTAAACTCTTCACTCAGCTGTAGCTAAATAACAGTAAAAATATTAGCAGTCATACACTGAACCAGGAATCACCACAGAACCCTCTTTCTAACATTTCCAAACTTTGCTTCCTTGATCCTCTGGAAAAATCCAGAAGACTATTTTAACAAGATGCAGAATTAAACAGCATTTTCTCTATGATCTAGCTATAACTGTCTGTAAAATTATTTTCAATCAAACAATATACTTTAGAGAAATGTAATTTCTATTGTGAACTTTCAAATTTCTGTAGAATCTTATTAGCTCCAAACAATTGTGATTTTTCCACAGAACCGTGCCCAGGCCCAAATACCAAACACCGCTATTTACAGAAACTGCATGTTCCTGACATTCACATTCATTACCACAACATCACTGTCTCACCCAGGCAGCAGTCAAGTGACTAATTTCTTTCAGTTCCTCACTCCACTGGCTGCGTGTTCCAGATTTCCTAACCACCTAAGTTTATTTTATTAGGTTCTCAAATGAACAGGTACCCTGATAAATTTTTTGTGCAAGTGAAAATCCAAATGCAGTATGTCTTCCTGCATGCTCCTGAGCATGGGCATTTCAAGGCTTGAAGGGTGGCACGGAAGGGATGAAGGGCAGGCGAGAGGCAGGAGGGAGTCTCTTCATGCTGGTGATAGAGCTGGTACAGATGTCAGTCCTGCTCATGGGACCCACACTCACAGCAGTAACGTACTATTGTCTATTCAGCTTTGTTTAGCTTACTAAGTAAAACTGCCAGACAAGATTTGTTGGGCTTTTTTTCTGCCAGCATCTAGAAGATAGTTCTGTCCTCACTGAACCACAAATAGTACGACCCAAGGACAATGTTGAGGAAATATGATATATAGGCAGAAAAAACAGAATGCTTCAAGGATTTTAATCAGGGGCTGAGACAAATTTCAGGAGTATGAATTACCACTTAGATGAGAAGGGAGCAGGAAACAAAAAGAGAGCAATGGTTGAAACAAAAATGTCATTCTAACATTGTTATTAGTTTACAGGTTTGAGGTGCTGGGGTTTTTTTTTTCCGTTTTTTTTTTTTTCTTCCTTTTTAAAAGCTAAGCATTAAAGTTATTCAGACAGCCATCTGCCCTTGCTGGATTTTAATGCAGCTCCTGAAATCTGATCTGAATTCATATAGGCAATAGTGTCCTTTGAAGTTAGCAAGCACATAAACACAAAAGCTTCATCAGTAGGGCCATTCATAAAGCAGTAAAGTGATTGTGGAGTAAATTCATCCAGCCACAGCCTGTCCCAGCACAAAAACCATTCCCAACAAAGCATCTAATTTTGAGGATGGGATCCCACTCCCTGAGCACACACAGTCTCCAGTTACTCATGTGGTGTGTCGGGCATTTAATAGGAACAAGAGTGGGATTGACCCAGTGACCTCTAGGACAAGCTGCAGGGCTGTTACACAGGCATATGGGGCCTGAGTCACTCACTGATTATATAGCAACAGCGAGCTGAAGCTTTAAAAAGATCTAAAAACAAGGTTCTTGTTGTGTCGTTCAATAGCTATGCAGCACCAAGGAGGCTGGCAGAGTCTGTTTCACAGGATGGCACAGGTCAAACTGATGTGTGGTCTGTAATTTTAGCTCTCTGCCCAGCACAACGTAGCAACAGCCTCTTCTAGCTGGCTCTTCTGGGAGACCTCCTACCCACAGCTTCCTTCCTACAGCCCAAATTAACAACAGTTTCTGTCAACGTTAGCATGGTTCTGAATGTCTCATAATGATATAAAACATTATATAGAGCACTATAAAACAATATAGAATGTCAAGAAGTATCCAGTTAATCTCAGGGGTGTTCTACATTATCAAGAAAACCTCCAGGTTTCCCCTAAGTCATCAGGACACTGTTAGGCAGTGGGACATCCCTCAGCTCCACTTGCCTTACCTCCCAACTCCCATTTAGCTTATCAGGATTGTCACCTGCCAAAGACATTCTCAGACATAGCAATTAGATCACCATCCTTATTTCCATCCCCACTGGCATTTTTCCAGCTGTATGTCCACCTCTGGAAACATCACACTGTAAAGAATAGAGTCACAACTTCATTAAACCACAAAGGCAATTGGATATACACTGTCTGAAAGCAGTATTTCCTATCATTGCCGAGCATGGCACAATTGACACAAAATTGTGGCAGCTCCAGGATCGTATCCTGATGGGGTTTCATACAGTTTTGTTTGTCCTTCTGTGTAATTGCAATTCCCCAGCAACTGCAGGGTGAGTTTCTAACATAGCAGGCGTTCTTATCTTCTGGCTTCTCCTGAAAAATTGTCAGCAGGTGATAACTCATGATTCATTAGTGCTGTTCTGCAGTTCCACTCCTCCCATCTCAAATCACAGTTTGATTCAGATGTCTTCTGCTATGAAGCACTTTATTAGTTTGTTAATATTTTCCAACTGTTTGATGGGAAATAATAGGAACTAGCGGTTACTCATCTAAAGCTGTATTTCCTTCAAAATTACCTAAACTCAATCCCACATCAGACATGAGCTTTTCCTGAAAATTCTGTCTAGCTACCTAAAGTTGTATATGCATGGCAATACCTCCTCTTAACAGTATCTTAGGAAACTGGGAACAGTATAGGACAACTCCAACATTCATTTTATCTCTAGCTAACAAACAAATTGGTAATAATTTTCTTTCAATAGTTCAATAGATCAACAGATCCTTTGTCAACAAAAAGGCCCCTTTGCTTTATTTGGACTATATTTCTGTCCTATACAACATATAGTTTCCAGGCTTTCATTGTTATTTTGAAACAAATATAAAATATATCCAGCCTTGCATGTTTTTTTCCTATCATTTAATGATCTTTATATGACAAATTAACATACTTTTTTTGCACATTAGGAATTACAAGATGCACAAAAAAGAAATTCATGTCTAGGATTAACATGCAAGTGATCAAAAGATCTGGGCGTACACTGACCTCTGTAGTTTTTTTATCAGGAAGAACTTTGCCTCATATAATCATTTGTCTGAGATTTGAAGGGGAATTTATAAACTTGACATGGTAAAAATATAACTCAAGAGTTTCCTCAAGGCCCTCTAATATGTTTATCTGCTGCAATCGAGTCTCTCTCAACTTTGTATTCACTTCATAGTTGAAAAAATCCTAACCTCTGAATCCATGGAAAAGGTTTACGAGACCCTTTTGGCGAAGACAGAAGAAGCTTGTAGATATTTTTAGCTAAAATAGACCTCTTACCAAAACAAGTAAACAAAAAGGGACATTTTTAAATCTGTGGATTTAGGCCCCAAGCAAAAAAGCTGCTTTTTCTTTGCTGGGGTTTGGTTGCTCTTCTATCAGAGCAATCCATCAATAGACTCCTTTGAGGTGTCTAGGACAATTTGTTTTTATTATCATTCCTTATTGTCCCTTTCTGTAAAGCCTTGAACACACTCCTTCAATTTCTCAAAACCTACCCACTGAAAAACTATGCCCCACATTGATTACTTTGCACAACAGTGTTTTTGGATCACAGATTTGGGTAACTGGGTAGGCATAAATGTTCCCGTATTCTGCTCCAAAGAACTGTTGTGCTCCTTCCTGACTGCTGGGCTAAGTAAGAGGTGCTAGCTTTAGCTTCACACTGATTTGCTTGTACTATGTGGTATGTTAATTTTTCTTCTACCTTATTTTTTGCAACAGATAACGCACATTTCTGTTTGTCTAGGTTTAGTCCAGCCAATCTGGCTCTTTCCAGAGCTGATTAGAGCTTCTAGTCATGCTCTTCCACTATATTTTCATTGATCAAAATCTCTCTTTAGAACATCAAATCTAATTGCATTTTCTACTGAAAAAACATGGCTAAGCCAAACCAAACAACAGCTTAAGGAACCTGTGTCTCCCTGAAAGGGTGCTGAATGTGAAAACCCTCTGTGTTTCCCTCATGCCACCTGTCAGCACCCTCCTGGTGCACCATGCATATATATGTATGTAGCTTCAGCAATTTTTGAGATTAAAAAAAAATAATTCCTTTGCAGGTAGAGGTAAAATGTTCTCTTTCTTATGTAATTGTTTAAATATTTGATCCTACAAAGAAGCAGTTGTTTCCATCCTCCCTTCCCCCAGTTATCTCTTCATTGAAGGTACACCCCGAAATTTCAGACACCGGTGAAGTACATACCACATGGATAAATGTTTCTCATTCTACTCTCTATTCCATTACAAACACTCAATTGTACAAAGATCTGCCTCTAAGGACTGGAGTTCACTGAGCCTGTGACACTGCTCTTACCTCCCAAATGTTTTTTAACATCTGATACTTTTACAGTATCAGAGTCTCCTCACACTACTTTACAAATCTGTTTCCTTGCAAAAGCCAACCCTTACACATACTCCTCACAAGATCTTGACCTTGCTATTGATCATCATTAAATAAAGTCTGCTTTACTGGGATAGAGTAATGTCGAGTAGTACAATTATCTTCTACCCCCAGGACTCATCTGGGTGAGAGAAAAAGGTGAAGTCCAGACTGAGGGACTCACAGATGCTTCTGAGCTGTTGGCTGCAGCCGAGTATCAACTTTGATTTAGGTGAAGTTCAAATGTGCATCCTGCTGTCCTCTCCCTCCCCCATTGCTACCACTCTTTCTCACAGGAAGACAACATACACACATACTGAGCCAGTGTTTCTGCCTTAACAGAGATAAGTGCTCTTGAATTAAGGCTGCAAGAGCACTGATGTATCAGCTCTCCTTCTCCCAAAGGATGTGCCTTTTCCAACACATGACCCCACGGCCACTCACATGAGGTCCTGTGCCTGCAAGACAGAGCTGGCCATGAGGTACACTGAGCAAGGCAGGAAGGAGAGCTCTCTGCCAGCCCCAAAGCTTGCAACCTGGTGCCAGCAGTCTGTCACACACACTTTCCACAAAAAAAAAAACACAACTGGACATAAGATGCTTCTGCTCAGGATGTGGGTCCTGACCCCTTTTTTACATTCACCAACATTATGGGGAGTCAGAGACCAAGCTGTGGATTTTTGCACCAGGTGAGACAGAGTCTTCTGTGTGGGGATGCAAGACAGTTTAAGGTATTTCTGGGGGTTGACAGAAGTGTCAGCCATTAAATACACGCAGCCAATATTTCTCAGATGTTGGCCTTGATATATCCTGATGTATCCCAATATATCCTGACCTGTGTTTATGGGGTTTTCATCATCAGAATGGTCTCTGCACAAACCAAAGCTGAAGGACAGTACCATTACAAACACAGAAACAAATAGTGATCATGGCGCATTAAGACATTTTCCTTACTGCTGCAAGAAACAGTGATGGTAAAAATCAATTGTTACAAGATTAGAAACAGGAGAGCTGCCCATGGAGCTGGCTGAGCCATCATTGTGCAAGGGGTGAGAAGGAAGGAGCAGTTGCCTGTCTTTTTTCCAGTTAGGCAGAAGACTTTGCATTCAGCACACCTCCCTGGTCATTTATAAAAGCTTTGTGTAAACAAAACCAACAGATTTTCTGACAGCCTCCACCAAAAACTATTTCTTCCTTTTCTGCTTTTGCTGTAAGGAAGTATGCGCTCCCCTGAGCAATTCATGTAATCAAGAAATAAAAGCTGTTTATCGGGTACATAAAAATTTCCAAAGAAGAAACACCCATCAAGCCCAGCCACAGTCCTGGCCAGTAGTATGTGACAAATTCTTCGCTTCCACCTTGAAAGCCCTTTATATTTGTGTGAATTTCCAAAGGCAGGCTATGAATAATGTTAGACAGTGAAGGCAGGTATGGAATTTTCATCTCGGAGGTAATTCAGAGTGGGTCTTACTGTTGCAAGTGAATTTTTGCCAATAACTGTGTTTCAGTCTCTAGGAAATCATATGGCCAAAGCTCAGTCACTCCAGCAGCTCCCCAGAGAACGCCATGAACAAAACACTTGCTAGACACAGCCTATAATGTTGGCAGCACAAGCAGAAATGAAAACAGACAACTACCACTATTTTGTCATCTTTGTCTTTCCCCCGATGAGCATCTGTGGGGTATGCACATATGTGCATGTTTGCATGCAGAGGCATTTAGAGGCCCCTGTAAGCAGGTGAACACAGCCAGCTTCTTCAGCATGGGCCAATGGGGTGTCCAAGCCAGAAACAGCTCCCCAGAGCAGAGGAGCATGAGAAACCAGCGAGCCCCTGACTTGAGCACTCCCATCCTGGGGCCACAGCCTGCATATGAATGGAGCCAGACTCACAGGGAGGTTTCCTATTCCATAAACTCTGGGGTTTGTTTCCTGTTGTTCATCAGCCAGCAGTGGCCATGACCAGGACAGGCTCAAGAAGGCAAGCCCACGTGTAAACATTCACCAGTAATTAGTTCAGAGGTGGACTAACAGCAAATACAAACACCTCAGCTCCTTACCATGTATTATTATGGACTTACCATCAGTTCCTATTGATGCACATGACCAAAGCAGGACTTAACAGTCTAGCCTGAAACTGCCTACCATGGCTGATACCTGTGGCTGCTATTAATTAAGACTGTGTATTCTTCTAGATAAGCAGTACAAATGGCATGAGAAGCACACAAGGCAGTGAAGAGGGAGCTGTAAAAAGCCATGCCCGACTGCAAAAGCAAAACAACTCATAGCACTCTGTGTTCCTGTAACGGAATAACAACTCCCAGATTTTGGCCAGCTTTGGATTCTAGTCCCCGGGTATAACACATTCATTTTGATCCTGTGTTTGCACATTTTCTGCAGTGGCTGTGTTAGCCATTGATAGCTTTCCCTTCCTGTTTATAAGGATATGTTTTCAGCCTCCATTGTGAATTTATCAGTAGGAGTTGCTCACTTTCAATACTGCTTAAGGTCAGTGGCTTTTCCCTCTCATGCCCTTAACACAGTTGTACTTTTTTCTCAAATAAAGCACAGCTATGACCCAACTTATAGCCCTGGGTAGTTTTTGTGGTATTACGGTGCTCTTCCAAGAGCATGTGGGCTCTTAAGTTTATATGGTATGTGCTTCCTAACATTAGCATGCAACTGTGTTGTTAGAATAACATCACTTCTGCACTTATTTTTTGTGCCCTCATGTTTACATTGGAGATGGTTCAAATTTCTCCTGCAAGGAGGTGTTCTTCAGTATTCATTTCCAGTCCTTCACAAAATACACAGAACTGTGAATGGTGTATTTCCAGTTGTGTAGCCTATTGTTGGGTTTTTAAAAGTAGTTGCATTGTTACAAGAAAGCTTCTGTCTGTGATTTCAGTCTAACAATGTTGGTGATGTATCTGGATTGTGGATGCCTTGTGTTTAAGTGTGTTTAATGGGTTATCACTTCTGTTGATGTTTGCTAAGTTGAACATGTACAATAAGCAGATACAGATGCTTACATTAGCTACTCTAAGGCATTTGGAATGGGTCAACATCTTTGATTCAGCCTGGTGCTTAGCTCCTTCCATGTGCTGATGTTTCCCACTTTTCCTCTCTGAAGTAAATTGTATTATAACATTCATACCTACCCCACCTTATGTAAGGATATTTAGTGAATATTGAGTTCTAGAATGAGAAAGACATGGGTTTGGTTTGTTGTGGATTGTTTACAAATTTTTTTGTGATTCATTTTTTCTTGAACAATGGTGGAGGCCAGAGAACACTGATATTTATAAACAATCAAAATACAGGTTGAATGTCTTGTAGCCCACAGGACCAACTTAAAAATTATTCCCTCAAATGTCTATGTAAATCTTCATTAAACTGTATCTTTTTGTATTCCTCAAACAACAAAAAACCCCCACAAACCCAAAATAATAATAACAATAAAATAATAATTAGGTATTGCTTCACTGTACTAACTGTATTAGCTGAAAGAAACCACAGTGCGTTGGATGCCTTCAGACACATGATCTGAAAGAAGCCTAACAGATTAATTGATGCTTTCTATTAAGTATATAGAAAGTTTAATTGTTGCCTTGCCAAGTGCTTATACTAAGTACTAAACTGTAATTTACTTGTTTTGTTATTATCTTGAATTTGCCAGATAAAAGTTTGATTTTGTCAGACAGTCTAAACTTAATGTTCTCCAAGGACCTGTGATAAGATGAAAAGATGCAGACTAGGGATCATTGCAATTTCTCTTCACATTCTTCATCCACAGTTCATCACAGCCTGATAAGAAGATGAACCTTGTTTTTATTTCAGGAAACCAGCAAACTAATTGCCAGATATTTATGATCTACATGGATACAAATCTTTATGAAATATAGTCTCAGCTTGGAAGGTTCTCTGTTCACGGTTGATTTACAGTGCATAGTTAATGCCTAATTATTTCATTGTGCCTTTTGCCAGGGTATGAATAATTCATGACCCTTCTTTAACAAAACCAAAACAGGTTGATTCATTATCTTGATTCACAGGCAGAATTATGAAAAGCACGTGAATATTGGAATAGTTCAAGATTTGGAAAGAAGTGAGGAAGATCAGGCTTTACATTCTACCTAGATTATCCACATCAGCATCCAGAGGTTATATAGTAAGAACTATGCTGACTGAAAGGTGAAAAGAATATGCAATTTAATGCTTTCAAAAGACTGCTGAAACCTAAACATTAAGACATTCAATCAGCCTCATAACCTAGCCACAGTCTACCTTCATGGTACTATTGCTCAGGCATTGACTGTGGGCTCATTTTAGTTGGTGAGTCAGAAAGGTGACCATGATCCAAGGATGCAATGTCTAGACTAATTTATTGCTCACATTGCACCCTCTACTGTCCTATAACTCCTACAACAGCTCTGGTCAAAGCCATCTGACTCCTTGTTGGTCTGCGTTACAGTGGACAGGGAAGTAATTCAAGGAAAAAATGTCAAAGGAGTATACCACATAGGTAAAAAAAAAATATGCATGAGAAGATCAGAGATGAGGGACTAGATTTTCATCAAATAGCTGACTGATGAATTGTTAATCCCAAGACTTTAATCCTGACTGCATTATAACTTTGAGTTCAAGTAAGATCCTCTTTAATGAAATCAGCAGGACACTGCCTGTAGAATGTCAGCCATAGGATTAGGAAGCTCATCTGCCTTCCTAGACCATTAGATATATTTGAGGTTCAGATGCTAAAAGTCCATTGAAGTGTCAAAGTAGCTCAGTGGAGTACAAGGGCTATAGCTGTCCTTAGACATAGGCTCTCATTGACTGTCACAGGCAGAAAATATCGAGCTGCCAGGTTATAAAGATGCATTGGAATGGGCTGAAGAGTGGCCAGTTTGTTGCCTTAAATTACATCCCAGCCAGGAGCACTTTGTGATAAAGTATATCATTGCTCCACACTGTTCTGTTAATCACTGTCCTGTCAACATGTTGACCAGCCACTATCAGGCTTTTCTATGTTCTGCCACATCAGTGAATACAGCCCTATTCTAAAAAAACCCAGCCTGCTTCTAAATTCCTATCCAAAATGAGTTACTGATGACCCAATAAACAGAGGACTTTCAACTTACCTAGACCTAACTTACCCAGTAGACCCCAAAGAGGAATTGTTGTGGTTTAAACCCAGTTGGTAACTCAGCTGTTTCCTCACTCCCTTTTCATTCCCCCTTCCCCAGGCAGGATAGGGAGGAGAACCGAAAGAATGTAAAACCTACAGGCTGACATAAGAACAGCTCAATATCTAAAGCATAATATAAAACTACTACGACCACTATTACTACTAATAAAAATAACGATAAAAGAAATAACAAGGGAAGACAATATAACACTAAAAAGTGAAAGGAAAAATAGCAATAAACACAAGTGATCCCACTATTCTATACACGCCAATAGAGAAAAGCAGATATTTACTGGAGTGGGAGAACATGGTTTCAATTTCAATCTCTGGACAGCATTATAGAGGACTTAGCACCCTGAGCACTGCCAAGGGGCTGCTGGGGAGGTTATCAGAAGACAACCTACATAATCCTGTTTGTGACTGTGCCCACAGAGTCGGCTTTCCACAAGAAAGGGTTTAAGATGGGAGCTGATTCAGGCTTCCTTTTATTGCAGCCAGATATAGTAAAAAACCCTCAAAAGTTGGCCCTCTTAGAAACTGAGCAACTGGACAGATCTGCTGCAGTTATTTCAGAAGTGTATCTCAGGAAAGCCATTAGTTTTGCATCATGCTTTGCTGTTGCTCGCGGATACTGTGATCATAGGGATCAGCAAAAGAACAATTTCTTTCAACTGCACTCTGAGAGAGACATGAAATTCCATTAAATACCAGGTCTTCAATAAAGCTTGGAACATTACAATGCAAGTGTCCATTACACTGTAAGGAACAGTTTATCCCACTCTCCCTTTCAAACCTTCAATATGATCTGCTTTCCTTTTAAGATTTACTGGGAGTGGGGGAGTGGAAGTATTGTAACAGCTAAACAAGGAGTCATCGTTTAGGATTCAGTTGTCAGTTGAGATTTTTAAAGCTAAGAATTGGCTCTCAAGAGAATTAGCAAGAGTGGAAGGCTTTATAAAGAAGTCTCCACAAAGCACCAGACAGCATGGAGCAGGAGATGACTCTGCTGTTCTTGGACTTGACAAGCAACCTTTTCCCTCTTTGACTTCCGTTATTTTAGGACAGTCATCTGCTACTCTCAGCCCACTGTCTTTAGCAGAGACTGAAGCACAGCCAACACATGCTTATCCTTGCTTGTAACTGAAACACAGGGTAGGAATGAAAACTCAGAGCCTAAATTAGGTGGAGGTTGGAGGTTATTGCAAAAACATATCCTCTCTGCTTCACAGCATTTGGCATCAGCCTCAACATTTCTTGATTGTTTGTGAGTGCTGAACGTGTTAAAGATAAGGGAGAGCTCAAAGTCAGTTAACAGTATCTGAAGTGTTTTTCTTTCCCATTCAAAAACGGTTAAACTTTGAATTAGAAAGACCTATGTAGAGTTCTTGTCTTGGTAAGAGCTTCTAAAGGCGGCTACAAATGGCTCTTCTTTAGCATGATTCACGCCAGTCGAAACGTAGGACAGAAATCTGACAGGAAAGTCATTAATTGCAAATATCAGGTGCATAAAATACAAGTGTGCGTGCAACCTGTTCACTTAGGTACCATAATGTCTAGTGCAGACTGACGTTAAAAAAAAACCAGCAATCTAATATGGAGTGCAATTTACATGCATGGATACAATGTCTTCTAGTAGTTCAGGTAGTTCACGCCTTCCCCAGGACAGCATTCACCCCACAAGTATGTTACCTTTTACAAATTGCTTCAAGATAGGCACAAAATCAAATTTGTCACCTGTCCCAACAGACATAGACTTGAGAAAAGGCATTGGTTGCCTACATATATTGCAATGGCATCTCCTGCCTGAGTTTGTGCAGATTATATTGTCTAGAAGCCCCACCAATACCCACTATAGGATCAAAAGGGATTTGTACTTAGTCTGAATCTGCAAGGAAACAGGGATGTTTGGGGCTAGGAGCATGTCTGCCCCCCAGGGCACAACAGCCATAGGTGCCACAGATAAATCCAGAGAAGACCACAGAAAAATTTAAAGCTTAAACCCTGCCATCTCATTGCATGAAAAGGACTCTTATCTACATTTGTTTGACCAAGGTTGAGGATAAAACCCTGCATTAGGAAGGGCTCTATATCAGGGAATCAATATGCTTTCTTGTGTGATGAAAATTCAACAAGTGAAAGAAGAGCCATCCTCACAAAGCATAAAAATAAATTATTCTTCTCAAACTGCACTGCATAGTAAATCAGCACAGCAGAGCCCAGAAACAAAAAACAAGTGTTGTTTCAGTAGAGTGAAGTGACAGGGCCAATAGCAGATGCATTTCTTGGCACTCAGCACTACAAATTTTGTAAGCAGCAGGGACAAACCTGTTTCACCAAAGATTAAGTCTACACAAAAGCATCAAATTCAGCAATGGGAAAGAGGCTCCTCTATTGTCTTGGCAAGCAGCACCAAAGATATAGAACCCTGAAGACAAAATGTGAGGCTAGTTGGAAACACACTTGCCAACCTGAAAAGAAATAGAGGCAATACAATGGTAACTAGTGAAGAAACAGCTGGGCATGGTGGCACCAGGCTGTGGCTTTCAACCCATGTTATCAACACTTGTTCATATAGACAGCATGTTGTGAAGAAGCGCTTGTCACTTTCTGTTTGGTCACAGAGAGATGAACAGAGCCCAGTGTCAAAGGAGGCATGTTAGGGACTATGATTTGTTTTCTGTTAATACTCAACAATATTCAAAAAGTACAATTAAATAATATGGCTGTCACTGTGCAAATTTATATCACAGTAGTTACTTATTGCTGACAGAGAAATGCCAAGAAGACTCAAGCAGATTTTAGAAAAATACAGGTCATCATCAACACAACTTGTAAGAAACATACTTCTAACACCTCATGCTCATGACAAATTCAGTGGCAGGGCAGTGTGGCCATTGGCCAATTCTAATGTACAGCATCCATAATAAGGGTTGTGGTCAATCCCATACACTTCAAAATTTCACCCTATGGAAAAGCTGGTGCCTAGCATCAATTTTCCTTTTCAGTATTTATGGCAGAAGGTCACTTCTGAGCTCTATTGAGAAAAACAATTCAGCTATAAAATGTTCTATTGCGTGAGTTACGTGCAAGTTTCAAGCTAAAGGGAAAACATGAATACTTTGTCAAAAATGTGCATGTCTCTGCTCCAAGTTATCTGAGAAAAAAATGCTTATAATCTTTCTTTACACTGTCTGGATTACCCTCAAAAAGAACCTAAGAAAGTCTTCCTAATGGCATTAGATGAAAAGACATTAGAATAACAACGGCTTTTTTAAAACACTAATTTTTTGGTTTAGAAAGTGCTCCTAAGGCACATACTCTTTTAATGATCACAACAAATTGTAATCTTTTAAATACACTTCCTTGGACCTTTTCCTAGAAGGAAATCAGGAGCTGTAAATGATCCAAGGATAATAACTTGTTACAGCAGAAGCTGGCTCCTGGGGAAGTAAGTAGCCAGACTGTCAAGAGTTTGCTCGTGTTCTAGAAGACCTGTGTTGAAATGAAGCTATGTCCATGGATCGTATCAGCACTGTGGCACCAGTATTCTCAAATAGCAAGCACGTGACATAGAATTTCTGACCTGTTCTGATTTTGACTCATCATTTCTGATGCAATGTGTTCAAGAGCCACCAAGCTTTCATCACCTAGAACAGTACCTGCTACATCCTGCATCCCAGGGAAGCTGCTTCACTCTGCTGTTGTGCACTTCTTGAGCCACATTTCACAGCCAACAAAATGACAGCAAACCACAATTTCTGTGGGGGGCTTGTAAGCATCCAAGGAGTTGGTCTATTCATACAAAGAACTGACATAGACAAATATTAGTGCAAGGGCCTCTTCTCCACCCCAGTGGTTAACAGAAGTTATAAAGGCAGAGAAAGCTTTCTTATAAGTGGAAGACTGGTTGCTTTTTTTGTTAGGACTCAATTGTTTTAGGGTTTCCTTAATACTCTGAATAAAAATAGTTGTTTTCAGAGCATGCTCTGAGGTTCAATCTTGCTCCTATACTCCCAAAAATTTTTAAAGTGAACAAAATTAGAGAAATGAAATGAGGTAACTAGCATTTAGTTTGCCTGTCTTAAATCCACTGGAGAATACTGCTGCATGTTCTGTTTTCTTATTCCAGAATGTATCCATTTCATCATGACCCACAAAAACGATTGCAAGACACATATCTCTTTTCTCAGCCCTTTGATGTGGAAACATGAATAACTGAAATGTCTCAAGGTTAGAAGTAAATTAGCTCACAAGCCTGAAGTAGCTCTGTCCAAATTGATAACTTACAAAAAACAAAGCAAATTCACTCCCCAAAACAAACAATCCTGGTCATCCTGAAGATGTATCTATACATAAATTTCAGATACATTTTTGTCTGGTCTAAGAGGGGATTTTTTTTGGTGCTTATTCAGGGAAGTAGCAGCAATGAGTTCTGTTAAACTGTGGGTCAGCTAATGTTTTAAATATAGTAATTCCCCAGTGGTTTCCAGTTCCAGTCAACCTTCACATGTGTGATTAAACATCTTTAAAATCACGTCCTTGTACAACAGGTCTGCGAAGTGATTGCTAGAAAAAGGAAACGAAGCTAAGTGGTAAGCTTCCCAACTCTCTAAGCTGACTACAAGAAGCTGGAGGGGTATAAGAGCCACAGCTCTTTCTACCCCACTTTCTCCTGAATCAGGATCCAGGCTAGACCCTGATTTCTGAGCACCAGTCCCTGACCCACTTCTTCATCTATGGCCCACCCTGGGTTGATATTGTGAGGAACGTGCTGAGAGTTGTGCTGGCAGCAAGACATGTGCAGGACTGCTATGAGTGACTGGCTTCTGCGAGAGTAAGTGGCTCACACATCTGGTCCACCTGAGAGAGCATACCCTGGCTCTCACACCTGCTCACTTTATTTCTTCTAAGTGGCAAAGACAGAGCTAAGCTGTTTTCCACACAACCAATAACTATCTAAATCTCTGCGACTGGGAAACTAAGTGTGCAAGTGAGCTCTACCTCAATTTATGGTGATTTGACTGTGGTCCATGAAATGTCAGCATCAAGGCTCCAGCACTCTGGAGCCAGGCAGGCACAGGTACAGCCAAGTACAGCCTCAGACCTGCATACGGCCCCACTACAGAATTAGCTTTTCCTGTCCAATTCTTGTTCCAAGTGTTTTCAGAAGGTTGAATTAGTTTGAATAGTTAATCAATAGCAGGCCACTTCACACAGTTGACAAACATATCACTCAGTACTGCACACTTAGATTCATGTTACCTATGTGTTATCAGTACGTATTTGCCACTGATGATCTAAAAGTTGTGCCATCAGCCAATCCAGTGCTTGTTACAGAGACCCAGCTCGTGGGCAATGCCATCCAATTGCTCACTCATGTAGAATAAGTTCACTGTGCTAAATCCAGCAGGGTCAGGTAAAGAGCTGTACTTCCTTTGACATGTTTGTGTCTACATCACAAACAAGAGAGTAGGCCAACTACAAGTGAAGGAGTCAGCTCATTCGCAAATGCACTGAAGTGCAAGCCTCATCACACAGAAACTCTCAAAATTCCAGGGGTAGGTTATCTGTAAACTTTAAAGGTACAAAAGCACAAGAGATTTATCCTAGCTGGCATTGTATGAAAAAAATGCAAAGATTATTGTCTTGCTAGTTTATAATATCTTGTAATTTTTCTTTAGGCTTAATTTCTAAGGACATTTGGTGCTTTTATAAGACTAAGAGTGGGCATTAGACACATAAGAATAACTTCTCCCATTCTCAGGAGTCCTTCAACACAGTACCCACTCCCTCCCAGGGTATCATGAGTCACACCTTTACCTTTCACTTCGCTGACAGATATTAATCAAACAGACTTCAGATCAGACACTTGAGTGAAGAGAGCAGAATTTTAGCTGTCAATGAAGATTTCAACTTGAGTACAGAAAGACATTGAGAAAGAAGTCTTTCACCCTAACTCACCAGCTAAATTCTTCCTGGATTAAAAACTCCATAAAATGACCTTGCTGTAGATGAAATACACTGATGAAAATGCACAGAGCATGAAAAGGGATGAGGAATAGAGATTTAATGTTCCTTTACACAAATCAGTTTGATTCGTTTCTCTCTAATATTCTTTCCAAAAGCACTTTTTTCAGTGACATATTCATTTGAGATGGCTAATAGGTTCATCTAATTGGTATTTTTTATCACAGTCATTACTGGAATGTTTCTGTTTCCTCTTGAACTATTGCTTATTTATTGTATTTTCTAAGATTATTTCATACTGACAGACAGTAGGAAAAAATATCAGGAATAGGAAGAGATATCTTACATCTTAAGGAAGACTGGATGAGTTGCAAGATTTTACTTATTGTTAAAAATATTCCAGCCACACTTAAGGAAACGGCATATAAAGTTTCATCAAATAAAAAGATCATCATCTACTTATCTACTTAATATTTTGTTTTTGTTTTTCTTGCTGAGGTTAGCAAATGTGCATAAATACAAATGGTTGCTGCTAATCATCCCTTTTCCCCTCACTGATCCACATCTGATAGTAACACTGCTATACATTTTTCAGCCAAAGTGCTCAAAGCATTTCATAAAAGCATTAAAAATCATTAACCTTATTTTACGGACAGTGCAGAGGCAAGGCGATGTTTGCAAAATTACACCATAAATCTGTTAGAGAGTCAAGGGCAGAACCCACACCCCTCTGATCCCATCTCCCTGTCCCAGTCCTTTTTTTCCACCATGAAGTAGAAAGACAGAGATGATATACGAAGCTTCACAAAATAAATCAAAGATCACCTCACCCACACTCTGTGCATAACAGATCTTCTCCTACAAACCCCAAGAATGGCAAAACAAATGTGAGTTAACTTTGGTAAAGGGGAAAAAAATGCCTCTGAGCATCATGGTGCTGAGGTTTGTGTACAGTTGCATATGCAAAGGCTGATCTTGGGGGTGGCTGCCCAAGGCTAATTAGGATTGGAGGCATTTATAATTATAACATTCTCTAATTATAGAAAGGATAGCACTTCCACTTATGCACAAATGCATGGCTAATTGTTCAGTGATGATATGAAGGAAAAGAAAGGAAAGACTATGACTATTTAATGAGGTTTCTGAAAATGTATTACATTATTTAAAGTGTACCTAAGTGCAACCAAGTCTTGTTAAATTGCTGCTCTTGCTTGTCCTTTTCATACTAGGGAAGCATGCGTCCTTGGGCTGGGCACTGGCCATTCTGGAGGCTGGGTAGAAGCCCAAGCTCTTTGCTCAGATGGAAGCAGGTAATGAGAAGCTGTGAATTGATGTCTTTGTGAAAGACTCAAAGATTATGGTAGGCATTGTGTTATCTAAGCCAGAGACAAATGAAAAAGAAGGGTGCCTGCGCATGTGGTTGTGAGTCTCAGGAGAATTTTGTTTCTTCTGATGAAGTTGTTCTCCTTTGAGGAGGTGACCAGCAACAAATGCTCAGTGTCTCAAGAACATGCAACAGCCATTCCTGGAAGAGCTGCTGTGCCTTCCAGAAAATGCAGGACCACTGTATTTCAGGACCCTTGGTCTTTGACAGCGGGGAAGCTCCATTCATAACAACCTCACACACTGCCTCGGTGCTCTTGTACCAGCCCGCATGTCAGTGGGATTGTTACTTCTTTCATAACCTGATGTTAACGAAGGGCTTAGCTGTCTGCCTGGACACATAGGCTGGCATCAAAGACATTGATAGCCATATGTCTGCTGCCATTCAAACAACTGAGCATTAATCTCCAAATACTTTTATCTAGAAAAAACAATTGCTTGTGCTTGTACCCACTGCCAAAAGCACACTTTGAAACATCAGTAATCCTGACAGGGACAGAGACCAGGAGGGGGGACAAAGACATCAATATCTGAGACTGACAGGGAGAAGTAGAAAGGAGCCAGCTACCAGGAGTTTAAGCAGCACAGCTCCCAAGGGGCAATCACATCAGAAAGGAGCACAGAACCAGTTTTAGCTGTGGAACTGAGGCACAGATGTGCTATTAACGCCAACTCTGCTAAACCAGAACTCCGAAACCTTAGCACAGACCTCTCCATCACTCCTGTGCGCTTCACAAATGCAGGATGTGCTGAAAGCTTCTTTCTCCAAGACTTTTTCTCTGGCGGGATATAAGTAAAACTTGCACCTCATCTAGACATTAACACCCCAAGTGGGCAGCGATGAGAAGAGAGCCAAGATGTTGCTGCTAAGGAACAATTTTTCCACGTAATACATTTAGACCAGGAAGTTTCAGTGACAGTGAATATTATCAGAACTAATCCTTGATCATCCTTTGCCGGAATATTCTTTCTAGTTATATCTGCATGGTCTTGTATTAACAGAAATATGAGACACCAGACTCAACCTTTATTTGTTAAAAAAATTGCACAGGCAAGCAGAGGAACAGCTATGAACACCTTACAGTGGAAAATATAGAAATACGGCACAAATGGATTTACAGTTTTCCAGACTGGCTTAAAAAGTTATCGCCTGGCTGTTTACATTAGTCAGGATGAATTTACACAGGTTTTAAATAGGCTACAACATCCAGCTGGAACTTATCTGCTCATTTCAGATACTAATTCCACTTGCAAGACAAAGGAAGAGGATAAGATTTGAACTGACACATGCACCCCACCCTACCCCACTCCACAAGGAAAACAATACAAAAATCCCACAACCATGTTAAACTCCTGTGTTAGAAAAGATTCATGCGTTAGACTTACTGCTTTGAGGTTTTTTCCAAAGTAGCTTTGAACATATGGTACTATATGCTTCATTTAAAAGAACTTTCTTTTACAAATCCTGACAGATACTAATTCCTTTGGACATCTGAAATACTGCTCATGAGGACTGCTTGGCTTCCTGCGAAAAAAAACACCACTTGTTTAGAGCCAGATCTGAGGTCTGATTCTTTTGAAAGGAGGGCATTAAGATACCTTGCACAGGATATGCTACAAGGCATTTTTAAAAGAAGCAGCTGATTCCTTCCAACCTGGGCAGGAGGCAGAACTTCCTTTGTTTTTAATAGATTTTAAACTAACCTTATTGTTTAGGCAAGGACCAAATGCCTGAGCAATATCATGTTATTTCTGTGCTACACCATCTGCCTTTGCAAAGCAACTGCAATATTAGAAGTTTTCCTGTACGGCTTTTCATGTTTTATGTATGCTGTGATATCTTTTCATAGTATTAACTTAAATATTTCAATACTGTCTTCAGGCTTAAAGAAAAATTCTCCCCTCTCCCCCCACTTCTCATCCACAAGCATTATTATGTTCACTGGAATTCATTAACTCTAGCAGGGGGTAAGGGCTTCCTATAGTCCACTTGTAAAGCTTTTTCCTGATAGTGTGTATAGAATATAGCTTTACATTTCAGACAGACGGATGGACATAACCAAATTTCCAGCAGTGCCTTACTGGCTGACAGATGGCAGGACAGACATTCTCTCTCATCAGGCATCTCCCATGTGTCTGATGGGAGGGAGGGAGAAATGGGCAGAAATAAAAGATTTGTCATGGAAATGCAAATAATAGTTGTAAATCAACAGAAAGAGCAGAGATATGAAGTCACAGAAAACTCTAAGAGAGCAGCAAAGTTAGATATCTAGGCAAATTCCAAAAATTGTTCTAGTTCGCAGGATTTTACTGAATTAAAAATATAGGGTCTGGAATTCTAAATGAATCCATACTTAAAATCAGAAATGATCATGAAATATAGTACCAGGTAAAGCCTGACTCTACCAAACCCCAGATTATACATCTTGGACAACAGAAATATGCTTTAAGTGAAGAGAGAAAAAATCACTTTTCTTCCCATTCTTACAGGGATAAGACAGAAACTGAGTAGTTTATAACTTTAGCTGAATCAATGATGCTTAGCTATAGCTCAAGAAAAATTACAAACTATTCACAGATAGCTCTAACTTGCATAAATGTTTGACAACACATTCAGTGGGTCTGAGGTTATCTCAATACACATTTGAACAGTTAAGAGCCACCAGAAGGTGCCTCGGGGCAAGCTAGCAGTTTGATTTCCAAATTAAACTGGCCTTCTTGAATAGTTCTTCTGTTTGGCCTTCAAGAGAGTCCTGAAAAATCCTTTAGAGTGAAGAGGAACCTTGACTCAAAGGAGACTGTCCACACCAGTGTGCATTGCCCAAACAGTCAGGCCATGGTTTCTCTTTTAGAGTGTTCCTCTAGATATGCAGAAGCCTTTGAAACATCAGGGTTAGCACTAAATTCTTCCTTATTACTGCATCAGCCTAGCTTCAAAAACCTCTTCCTCAGGAAAACAAAAGGAAATCAAATTCATTCTCTTTGGTCTAATCTCCTACCCTTTATATTACAGGTGGCAGACAGGCCTGACAAGAGGGATGATTTTAAGGGCTGATGGACACAGAATGACAGACCTAAAAGACCACAAAAAAGATAAACAAGCAAATGTAGTTTCAGTAAGTCATCAAACATCATCTCTAGCATATAGTTAAAATTAGATTCCACAGAAATTTGTGGGACTATCTAGAGCTATGCATTAACTGACTTTCTGACACAGATCATATTTTTCATTTTTACTTAGCATAATCACCTCTAATGAACTAAAATGCCTGCTTGGTGAAGGTAGAATATAAGTCATTGACTTCAGTAATTGTTATTGTACTGAGATCAACAGAAAAATTATTTTAAGCAAATTATAATAAAAAATACATATTTTAGAGGTTTGCAATTTAATATTTTAATAACATTTGTATTTCTCTTAATATTAGCCTGGCATTTCAGAGGCAACAATGAGGGGTTTTTTTCATTTCTCAAGGCAGTAATCCAATTCTACAGGAGCTGCAATTATCTACATCAAAAGGATGTAGATTATTACATGTGAGAAATCAGTGTGAAGGGACAGCTAGTCCAGCAGGATTTTTTTTTAATTGAGAAGTTATAAAGGTCATAGGCACTGCAGTCTGATGGAGACAAGCTTTCCTGTGTAGGTTTGCCTTCACATTCACCTTTCGAACATGAAACAGAATTTTTTTTCCATAGAGAGGAAAGGTAGCTATTCTGCACGCCTTTCCATTAACAGGGAGCCGCTCTGTGCGAACAATTAAGCCAAAAATAAATACAGTGTATTTCTATCTGGGAGCACAATTGAGTCAAAACCAAACACATCATCAAACAATGGTCTTTGAAGGCTGGCATAACTCCAGAAAAAATTACAAAGCCAAGGATGTTCAGTTTTGAAACGTGTTGAACAAAGTAGAAAATAAAAACCTCCTGAATTCACATAACACATTTGTTTGTTTTGATCTGAACTTTTTCAACCTCAATTCAAAAATAAAGATTTGTTGGAAATAGAGTGATGACACAAGGGAGTTAAAAAGAAGCAACCGAGAGGGGTCACTGACATTGTTCTGAAGAATCTCTCCAGTTATCAGGAATGAACAGAGTGGAAAAGATACATATGATCATCTGAAATCACTCAAGCTTCCATATTTGCCATTGTTGATAAAGCCTAGAGAACATATCTCTATGTCTCTAAGTGCCACGTAGAGAACATATCTCCATGTCTCTAAGTGCCACATCTACACTTTTTCTATACCTCCACTGCCCTGTTCAGCCTGTTCCAGTGCTTGACAACCCTTTTGGGTAAAGAAATTTTTCCTAATATCCAGTCTAAATCCCCCCTGGTACAGATTGATGCCATTACCTCTTGTCCTGTCACTTGTTACCTGGGAAAAGGGACTGACACCCACCTCACTCCACCCTCCTTTCAGGTAGTTGTAGGAAGTGATAAGGTCTCCCCTGAGCCTTCTCTTCTCCAGGTGAAAGAACCCCAGTTTCCTCAGCCGTTCTTCATCAGACTTGTGCTCCAGACCCTTCACCAGCTCCGCTGCCTTTCTCTGGACCTGCTCCAGCACCTCAATATCTCTCTTGTAGTGAGGGGCCCAGAACTGTACACAGGATTCGAGGTGCAGCCTCAACAGTACCAATTACCAGGAAACAATCACTTTGCTAGTGCTGCTGGCCACACTATTTCTGATATAAGCCAGGATTCTGTTGGTAGTCTTTGCTGCCTGAGCACACTGCTGGCTCATATATGCAATGTATACAGAGGACCTGATATCTCTGTAGAATGTAGGAAATGGGAATGCCTGTGAAGAGGCATTTCAGCGGTTTTACAAAAGGAGATCAATAGTGGAAATATTGTTTTGAGCCAGGATTTGTGGGAACCTCAAATCATACACTGTTTTATAGAACTGCAAAGATAGATCATTCTGTTCTGGTAGTAAGAGGAAGAGGAAAGCTAACACAGCAGCTACAGAACACGTTAAACACGACTGGGAGATAAACAACCGTGGGCTTATATTTACCCTGTGGAGCAGAAGATGCATACTGGAGATGGTCTTGATTTTTATTTCCTTTGGGCCAACTACAAAACTCAAGGCAAACTTATAGATTGGGTCCCCAGAAACTACACTTTGCCCTTGAACTCAGCGGTGTAACTAGGAGTGAATAGACATGTTTCTTTGCTTCGTGTAGATCTATATCCTTGCCATTCCTGTCCTGCAGTAAAAGCCCAGAGAAAGAAGAAGTTCTGTCATGATTTTAACGAAGAGAGCCTCAAGTCTGAGTAAAATAATATTCCTAATTGATCAAAGCTTATATTAAGATTTTAAGCATCTGGGAGTACTACATGTGCATGTAAACAGAAGATGCTCTGCACGTGTGCAGTGCTTCAGGCTCTCTCCTCTGCGTGTGATACCAAATCTCTGGTATACACACATAAGGGCACAGTTGTGAGACACATCTGCGGTAGATCTGACACTTCCGGCATCCAGCTCTTGAAGCTGTTTTTATACAAGGGACTCAGAGAATGGGTCTGCATTTGGACATTTTGTCACTACTCCCAGCACAGCTGTCCCACCAGCCCCTCCACTGCTTGAAACGCAGTAGGAAACTAAGGGCACTGCTGCTGGGAAAGCACTCCGCCTGACTGCTTACTCTTCTGAGTTGGCTGGCTATTTACAGCTCTCTCCACAAACACACACCTCTCTTGGGTTTTAATTTTATATCCTAATATTTAAAACTATACAGCTTGTAGTTCTTTATGCAAAACACACCTGAAAAGCCTACTTGATGTGGACAACTCCTTTGCCAGCCTAGCTAGACCGCTGAGAGCACAGCAAATTCATGCTGCTCCATGCTGCTTCCAGCCCCAGGAAAAATGGACATGGAGCACTGATTTCAGCAGAAGAAAGCCTGTGCCTGTTCAGTTTACCTCATTCAGGAAGGCAGGAAAGGCAAGCATGCAGTTACCTGCACTGGGAAACTAACAACTGCTTCAAATGTCTGACACTTGATGTTGACCGGGGCTTGCTTTACCTGTCCTAGCTTTTGAATAATCTCCCATTCTCTGCTTGTTTAAGCTGTAAATTACTCTGTGCAGAGAATTTGTCCTACTGAAAATACAATAGGGTATAAGATGAGGACTCTAACAAAAGGTCTTAGCTTTAAAGTTATAAAGGCTATGTAAGTCACAGAGTTACAGGCTACATGAGCATACACGTGTGTATAAGTATGTGCATATATAGATGTTTATACAGGCATAGACACAGATTTGTGCACACACATAATACATTTTATTTTTTTTTTTACATGACAGATATACACAATAAGAAATTTTACCTAGATTTAGACGTCTAAATCTGGACTTATCACACCTGGCTCTTCACAAGCAAAGGGAGAAATAAGAAAAGCTCCAGCACTAAACCCAATCCAGCAGCATTACATGATGGACTGTTTTATACTAATACCATATTTCAAAAACATGAAGTCATCTGGAGAGAGGAAAGGTAGACTGCAATGAATCATATTCAATTTGTAACAAAACCTGAAACAGCTCCAAGACTTTTCAGCATGATTTTGCACCTTTACCAAATCTGCTCCATTTCAAAATTCATCATAGCAGCCTGTCACTGACACTATACGATACAGGGCTATTGGATCAGTATTCCCATAAGAGGTAGTGATTTCCAACATGCTGGAGATATTCATGTGAAAATACTTTCTACATTAAAAAAAAAAAAAAGAGGAAAGAAAAGAAAAGCTGTGTGCATTTCACTTCAAAGAGTAAAAACAGTCAGAAAATCAGGTTTCTTTATCACACTAAGTATCGTCAATGGAGACTTGCTTAGCTGTTTGCCAACAAACGACATTTCTAAGAAGCCTTGAACTAGAGGCTTCTGCTGGAAGGAGTTCAGGAGAAGTGCCCCCAGATGTAGAGAAACCCTGAGAAAATCTGATTTAAAAACTTGCTGCAGGAGGGGAAGGAGGAAGGAGAGAAAAAAACTTTGGGGATCAGAGAAAAGAGTCTTTTGGTTAATATTTCTGACAAAAAGGACCCCTTCTGTTCCATTGCCAATACTGCCTTTAGTGAAAAGGACCCTGTCACATTTTCTAAAAATCCAAAGCAAGCAAGGTTCACGCCAGAAAAGTTTGTATGTACAGAAAAGCTAAAATTCTTTTCCTGACATTGTGGTTTAACCCCAGCCAGCAACTAAGCCCCCCACAGCCTCTCACTCACTCCCCCAAGAAGGATGGGGGAGAGAGATGAAAGGGTCAAAGTGGAAAACTCAGGGGTTGGAATGAAGTCAGTTTAATAGGTAAGGCAAGAGCCACAAACACAAGAAAAGCAAAACAAGGAATTCATTCACCAGTTCTCCTTGGCAGGCAGGTGTTCGGCCATCTCCAGGAAAGCAGGGCTCCATCACACATTACTGTTAGTTGGGAAGACAAACACCATCACTCCAAACGTCACCCTCTTCCTTCTTCTCCCAGCTTTATCTGCTGAGCATGATGCCTTGTGGTAGAGAATATCCCATTGTTCAGCTGGGCTCAGCTGTCCCATCTGTGTCCCCTCTCAACTCCCAGCCTATTCACTGGTGGGGTGGTGTGAGAGGCAGAAAAGGCCTTGACTTTGTGTGAGCGCTGCTCAGCAACAACTGAAACATCTCTGTATTGTCAGCACTGTTTCCAGCACAATTCCAAAACATAGCCCACACTAGCTGCTATGTAGAAAATTACCCCAGCCAGGTACAACACACCTGATACATGTCACAGTGTGGACAATCCTGTATTACAGTGTTTTCTTTTGTTATTAATTTCTTCCCAGCTGATATAAACTGCCCTGAAGAAAATAAGATGCTCTTATCTGGACTGGTGGCCCTAAGGACCTAAGTGCAGTCATTTACCGTGTTGGCAGTCCCCACCCCTTTGCTTTGCCTCCCTGCTTGAGATTAAAAACACAGTAAGAAAGACAAAAAGCAGGACCTGGTTTGCACTAGTTAACAGTACAGCACAACAACTTCAACTGCCAAATATTAAGATATCAGCTCATGAAATTGAAGAGGGAGCCAAGGCTGGAAAAGGTTTGGCAACATCCTGAAACACTGCTTGGTGAACACAGAGAAGAGTTGTAAGACAGAGCTGTAGTCCATGTCAGTACTGTATGAACATGTCTATGTGGTTTTGCTTCCCATCTTATCATATATCCTGAATATATTGCTGGGCTGGCAGGTTCTTGGACATCCCCTCTTCCTCATAATCAAGTCCACCCAGTGGTGTGTCTCCTATGGCCAACTAGGAAAGATATTCGTTAGTACCTGTAAGAGGAATAGCCTTAAATCAGTGGAAAAGCTCCATGTATTGGCTGGTTAGCTTCATAGTGCACTTTTTCTAACTACTCCCTGAAAACAGACTATGGCACAAAGGTGCAACAGCAGGTGAAACAGCAAGGATTGGTAACTGCAATAATCAGAAGAAACTGTAGTGTGTGATGATCTGCATAGAAGTATTTGCAAATAGGTTGCAAGCTATGGAGCTCTTTTTGGGTCCTCGGGGCTATTATTGAAGTGTTCATGAGCTTGTTATCGCAAATGATTCAAAGTAGGTCTGAATTTTGGACTGTTAATCCTACTTGGAAACTTTACCATCTAAGACCAGGGGTTGGGGTGAAAAAGGGTTGTTTAGGGGCTTCCATCTATCTGGACAGAATGAAGAAGCAATGACCACATAGAGCACAGAGCCCAAAGGGTAGATTGCACTGTTGCTGGGAGCAGGCCAGTGAGTGCTGCAGAGGGCTGAGGTGGGGCAAGGCACATAGCCTACTCATCGCTGAGAACAACTATGGTGATTCTACAGACCAGCTGGGGTCTGTGGGCAGGACAAAGTCTTAATGCAGAAGGTTATTAGGAAGGCATAAATTAAGCAAGGACTTATACATACTCCCAAATAACACCAAAAGCAAAGGGGGCAAAGTGAAAGACAGAAAGACACATACATCCAGGAACCTAGCTCTGGGAAGATTGTTCACCCCTGGGGATCATGTTTCATCATCAACCAAAATGTCAAGTATTTTAATCAGAAAAACATACTCATGCAAGTTACCTAATATTTCCTTTGGGAAACCAATCCTAAATGAGTTTTGAATTATCTTATGACAACCAGAACATTTTCTGGAAAACTGAGAAATATAGCACTCTAATCCTTTCTAGGTTCTTTTACCACACATCCCTACTTTAAATGAAATTTAGCATTGATACAGCTGATTATTGCCCTACAAGTATCTCATTACAGCTTTGGCAGATGGACCTGCAACTGCTAATACGGAGTTCAGTTCATTCTTTGTCTTTGCCTTTCCTCTTCTCCCCCCAACTCCTCCAAGCAGTAAATGGGATTTTTTAAGATGGTTTAAAATATACCCTGCAAACACTGAGATATTTTCTATCCAGCTGTTCCACGTCAGTGAAGATTTGTTTCTTAGCACTGGGCAATGCTATTGTAAAATAACACCTAACCCAATGATTACTGTTGAAGAAACTGCTGTCAAGAATGTGGGTGTTTCCTGAATCAATAAAACCTTCCACAGATGCTGATAAGTCTTGGTTAGCAGTTTTCTAGTACCTGTGAGAAAACAAAGTCACTTCCCATTTGCTTTTACTGTGAGTGAAGGTGGAGGTAGAAGTGGGTGGGTGGGCAGGCTGGTTTTTGAGGGCTGAATTCCCACTCAAATTCAGGGCTCACTTTCTGGTTCACACATTGGGAAGGGAAGGAAGGTAACAAGAGAAAAAGTGAAGTGGTGAAAATAGGTCCTGGCAATGCATTTTGCTATACTGCTGTACTGGGCTCCTCTTGGATGCTCTTGGTCAGTAAACCTGAGAAGAACCCCCGAGCAGGAGGGTCGGGATTATTCAGGCAACCCTGAGGTCCAGCCAACCCCTACAAAGGACTGCTGCTCCTAGAGAGACTTCTACAGCTTCCCGCTAGTTCCCAAAAACCTGTCTGAGAGGGAACCATGGTGGTTTGACTCCCTCTACATGAATCTCATGCACATGAATTTTCCACCGGGCTTCTCATTCTATGCTAACCTTTAAGAGAGGCAATAAAGTACCTCATCTGAAAAGATGGGGAGGAAAGGAAAATGCAAATGAAATGTGAGTACAATACATATGTGACATCTACCAGATGCTCAGTTTTGCTGGTCTCAGTTACAGTATGTAATGACATAGGTTCCACATTTGTCAAGAGAGAGAAAAGTAGCCTGTTTTTCTAGATTTAATTACCCTGGAGTTTCAATTTCATAATGGAAGAGTTTGAAACTTGGGCTATGGTAGTGAAGCAAAAAATAGATCTGCTGGAGAGGTTTGCAAAACCTCACATCACCGGGTTCACCCATCTCAAATCGAAACCTTTCCCCTAGCTCCAAGGGGGAAAAATTAGCATCCTAGAAGTGCCTTCCCTCCCACTGCTTGGTAAGTGGATTGCCTTCCTGCCTCAGGCAGCTTTTGGATTATATCCATTTTCAAACAAAGCAGCTAATCTGGCACTACAGCTTGACCATACATATTCTTCAAGCGGTATAAAGCGTTTCTCATCCCTAGTTTTTCCACTCTGTTCTGTAACATCTGAAGATATCTTTTCCTTACCTGTGTACTATATGTCATGATGGAACCAACATGCTAATGTAAAAACGACATTTTGACCAATGTTACATAAATGTCAATGTGAGAAATTTCTAGTTTAGTGGCATCAGTCAGGGCATGATTCACACATGGACCAATTGATTTCACTGGAATTTAAAGGATTAATCCAGGAACAAAGTCTTCTCCCTTCATGGTAAGGATAGGAGCTTCCTCCTTTTTAAAAGAAATTAATTGCACCTCATTAAACAATTCCAGGCTTAGATAAAAATGTCATTAAATTAACCAAAATTACTCCTGCACTGGAAATATAAAGCATTAGCTTTGAAAAATAAACTAACCAAAAGGTTCTCTCAGGGAAAGAAAACACCCTAATTTGTCTATTGTTAAAAGACCAGCTATATTTATTTAAAATGTTTAATTAAGCACACTAATTGAACACATTCAATACGATTTCATTTTCTTGTTCCTGTCTAGTCAAGGCTTGGTACAACTTACACACTCTCATAACTATTTCTGCAAGCATAACAGCAAGAGAATTAATGCCACAAAACCCCCTACAAATTCAGTTTTCAGTTTGTAGGCTCCCATTCAAGTGAAACAGACTTTGTACATGAAAATGAGCCAAGGTAGGAAGTAAGCATGAAATTATGGAGGAAGGCAAATCGAAAAGATTCAGCATGCTCCTTACAGTAGGATCCTGCAGCTATTGCGATAGGCAGGGATGGAGCATTGAAGTTTGAAGGAGGGAAGACTTGTAAAAAGCCTCAATGCAGTGTGTTTGGGTGTTCATGTGAGATATATTTCCCAACACTGGGAGTATTTCTGTAAATAGCTGCCTAAGAGAAAGCCAGCTTATAGCCTGTTATGAACAACATCCTTCCTTGTTACTGTTTCTCAGATAGTCCATAAAACAGCAGTCTGGTCATTTTATGTTACTTTTTTCTTTTTTTGTTGTTGCTTCTAAGACTTCATCCATTGCTGCTTTTAGCTTTACTGAGTCTAATTCTGCTAACTCTACCTTGCCATACATGCTTTCACTCCCATCTGTTTTAAATGAACTACATGTCACTATGCGCAATGCACAGACAAAAATCAAGCCTGCTCCACTATGTAAGATGCAATGAGATGTTGGCCCAGCCCTCTATCAACCAATGACCCTGCAAGAGCAAGGTCTGCTCCTGCTCTACAGTGACTTATACCTGCCTCAGCCTCCTGATCTGCAATGAAGATGTTGCTCTTCATCTTTGCAGCAGCTGCCCAAGAGGGCCTATATCCCCATGCAGGACCTCAGGGTGTTACCACACACGCATAGCTGGGCATGCATCCTGCCTCCTTCCCTTGGCCACAGCCCAGAAAAGAGCTCTCCTGGGAGAGCGCTGGAGGCAGACTTCCCAGAGCAACAAGGTGCTCCAGACACTATACCTTCAGCCAGCCAGCCAGAGCAGCAAGAACTGTCTTGCCTCGCCCATGGCATAAGACAAATAAGAACACCATCGCTGCTTGGTGTCCCTATGGGAAGAGAGCTGGACACCAATGCACGCTGCCACAATACCTGTTTTTTCTTTGGCACACAGCAGAAAAACACTGGCAAAGGCTTGCCAGTGAGAAAGATGTAATAGCTGGACCTAACTGAGGTAAATGAAGTTGTGCTGCTAGTGGATCAGCAGGGGAGCTGCAGTGAGGTGTTTCTACCTCTGCTTTGCCTTTGATGAAGTCATAGCTGGGAAAGAAATGTTCACACTGATTCATAACCTGCAGATACTGTGGAAATGCAGATTTACTCCCATCATTCAAGTATTCATTAAGTTAATAAGTTTCTGAAGAAAGCAATATAGTAACAATAAGAATTTATCTTCCTGAGCTAGCTCTCTTCTTTTTAACTTCTGAAAAAGGAGTGGCTTTTCTGTTTATCTTCATTCTAAGCACTTGCTCTACTAAGAAATATTTCCTTCCTAAACTACAGGAATCCAAGAAGGTGTACACAAGTATTTGTAGTGAACTGCATTATTTTGGATATGGGTAAGCTGGGTACCAACAGTATAAGCTAACATTCGGCCTGAACTCAGATGATGCTAGAATAACCCGAACAGCTGAAAAGAACATGAGGAAGGAACAAAGTCATCATTTATTTTCTGTTCTTTTCTGAAAAAAGCAATCTTCAAGTTTCTCTTTTGTTTCTCTAGATCCAGGTTTTTACATACAGTTAAAATATAAAACAGTGATTTCATTTAGGTACATTAGATTTGCAATTCCTACTGCACTAGTAGGCTTTTCTTGATTTTTCATTTCATTTGGTCCTTAATTTGGACAATGAGAATTTGTCTCATTGCTGAACTGAGGATCTGCTTTTTAGGAGGTATGAACTCCCAGTAGTATAAAGGAGACCAATATTTCCTTCATGCTTCTGCAAATCAGGCTCTTGGGTTTGTAGGAATCATTTATTCCTTGAATATTAGCCCAATTCCAATTCACGGTTCATATGATTTTTCTCACAATCCAGTAGAAAGCTTTCAATTCCCATGAATATGGTGGTTTTGAAGCTACTGTTTCAATGTATTACTCCACCACTATAATGCACTTCTGCCTTCACCCCATTTTTATCTTCTGATTCCACCAGTAGAAATTGTTGATTTCTAATGGTGAGCCCATGTTCAAATTCCATTAATAATGAAGTATTATCTGGCTGGTAAATATGTATTTGCCCAGGGAAGAGTGAAAATAAGTTCTCCAAATATACCACTGGGGGAGGGAAAGGGAAGGAAAAGTGACACCACAATCAAAAAAGCTGATGTAAACTTCATTTATAACTGCAGTTGCCTGTGTAAATATTTACCCACATCTTACCCGCAAGCCAAACTATGAATGGTACAGGACTCAAAAACAAAGATTCAGCATGAGTTTCCTGTCAACGCCTTGCGATGGAAGTCAGCTTAATCATTTGTCTTTTCTGGCTTTCTTACACTTACCTTGATGCTGTTTACACTAAAATTTAAGGCAGTAAGATAACATATCACAAATCCAGGTAGAAAAAGCCAGGGAGTACACCACAGATCAAAGAAGAGGATAATATTTTAGAGCCACAGTCTGCCAACAGCAGCACAGGGCTTAGTACTTGAACTCAGCTTCCTCACCAAGCCTCTGTGGGCTCACCAGTCCTTCATGCAGCTACTGGCACCAGCCAAGGACAGACGTCTACACTGAGTTGTTGTAGGGTATGGGGATGGACCACTGGCGCATCTACATAAACAGCCCCATCTCAACTCTGCTAGAGCTCAGCCCCAAGAGCTCACAGACCAAATCCCCTTCAGCAGCTCCTTAGTCACATGAGCAACAAAATAGATCCTGACAAGCAGCTCACCTCAAGATAAGGGAGGAAAAAGGATATGATTTTGCTGCAGTTAAACACCCTGAAATTAATCAAAAGAGAGCAAAGCTGAGAAGTATATATGTGATCTGGGTGAATAAACTTAAAAATAAAATAGGACATGATATGGTCTGGTACTATTCAAGGTTCAAAGGTCTATGTTGGGACCTGTGTTTCTTTCATGTACCTAGGTGGCTTACATTTTATTGTTAACAGTGGTAGCAATAGAAAGGTTCAAGTGAATGAAGTAAGTTCATTTACAGAAAGCAATGAAATAGTACAGTTAGTGGGAAGATGATTAGTATTTCAGGACTTTTCTTGCCTTGAAAACTGATCCTTAGCAAAGTTGCATAAAGCTCTGGAAATTTTGCTGTAGGAACAACAGGGATGGTAGACTCAGTGCTGCTCTGTATTCCCTCTACTTCTGTGAGAGTACTGTATTGATTCGTGCAAGGACTGGGGGATAGTCACTCCCCCATTACTATATTTGTAGACCTCCCCAAATAGTCAGGGATTTGTGAGCGGCCACTTGTGAGGGCGACAAGTCTGGTCTGCTTTCAAATCATAAGGTCATAAACATATAGCTCAAGAGCACTGTGATGACTTCTACTTTATTGATCCATTTTTTAGATCTGTTTTATTAGTGTCATTGATTAGATTTATGAGTGTTATATGATTACAGCCTCTGGACCCTGCCATGCAGAGCTTTACTTTATCAAGCAGAGAGACTATAAGGTACACCAAGGAAATCAGGTGATAGATAGAAAACAATTTCTCATTAATATTGTTTCTCATTTATGAGTTTTTCCAGAGGGGGAATTTTCAATAGTTCAGGCTACATGAAAGCATTGTAAACTTCAAGCTGTTTTTCTCAAATTTTCTAAAAGAGTGAGCAACCCCACCCTGCTTTTTGGTTCTTCTTTTTTGCCTTGGATGCTTTCCTGTGAACCTCCTTTTGTCCCTGTGATTCGCCTGAGTTGGCTGAAGCCCAGCTCCTTCAGGTCAGGAAAGGAAGAACAGGCTGTCATTACTGGATGCAAGCATAAGCATCCATTTCCTCACCCAGTGAAGTACCAAGCTGCTGCCAGCTAACTCTACATTTTCCAGTATTTTGCAATCTCTGAATCTTTTCATGACTTCTTTCAAATCTTTTCGTGGCACCTCACTGATGGTGATCACAGCTGAGAAAAGGCTGATGCAGAGTAAAAGTGAGAAGCAAAGGTGCACAGATAGAAGGGAGAAGGATGCTTATGACTTGGCAGAAGATAGCAAGTTCAAAGGCACAGGTGGCTGCATAAGTGAAAGGGTTCACAGATGCAACAGCTCCCTGTTGAATATCAGGGCTCACAGGGCACCATCGGGGAATGCCAGAGCCTGATAAGCAGGACTTTAAGAAATAGCATGACTAATTGCAGATTTTTATGCAGGTTATAATTTTACAGAGCAATAAGGAAGCCTAGAGCAGGTTATAAAAAAAAAATCAGATTCCTCAAGAGATTGTCACCCAGAAAAGTGAGTTAAAATAGCTCTTCAGTACACTGAGTACCGCTGGACATATAATTTACTCATTCTTCATAAGGCCTTATTCTGTGCTGTCTTATTCTTTATCTTCAGATAAGCCTTCTGCCTCTGACAAAACACTAACCTAGGGATCTCAGTAACAATAACTAAAAATAAAATATTAAACATGTATTGCCTTTTTCATGTGGTAGGACTTCTGCAAAGACATAATAATGTATTATTGGCAGGTAGTTGTCACAATATCTATTAAACAGTAAGTCTATGAGCTGAAAACAAGCTATTTATTTAAGGTTTTCTGTTTGCAATAAGTGCCATTTCACCTTGTTATATGGCAGTGTTTCTGACCCTGGTTTAGAGTTTTATAGAGCACAGCATGGGCTCAAAGGCAAATGAAACAATGTTTGCTTTGGTACACTCCCATGTAAATAGTTCTTTTGTTAGGAGGCAGCTACTAAAACTTGACAATCTTTAGCATATAAAAGTAAGCATTTGGAATCAAAAGAAAATTTATAGGCCAAGGAAAAGTAAACTCTTGCACCCAATGTTGTTCCTAACTCACACATTTTTACTAGAGAAACAGAAGGAACGGACAGTCTCAGACAATTTGAACTGGCATTTGAACAGATGTGTTTCATAAACTGAAATGGTGCAATGTCTTCTTAGTGTTGGATTAAAGGCGCTGATCCAATAAGCACAGGACTCTCTCCATTCAGCAGATAGGGAGGGAGTGCTTGTTGTACATCATCTTTTTATCACAAAAAAAAAATTGTATTCTGAACAAGTAGGTAAGAGAGAACTTTTTGAAGGGACATAACCTGAAGTTTCAGAATAATTGCCAAGATGCTTTCTAGTGCCTGACCCTGAAACTGAAGCACAGCAAAGAAATTCTCATAAGTTGGCATGGTTTCTGCTTGTTTTCCCTGCTTTGTAACTGATGTACTGCTCTCTTACAGGTGGCACTGTGCCATCACCTCCTCTGCTTCTGTCATGTTCTTGCATCGTGAACTTATTCGGAATATTTGGTCTCGGCATTTTTATTTTTGTTTGGCTTGGTTTTTTTAATGCTGCGGGGACTGTTAAAGGAAAAACAAGCTCTCTCTAATTAGGAGATTTTCCAGCTGGAAAAAGCAAAGTTCCAAAACTACATGTTAAAAGAAGGGAGAACTTTCCCAAATGTCAGTGACTGCAATAATAGGTCATGCATTGTACAAGTGTTGTACTTTAAGCTTTTAAATGCAGCCATTAAGGATTGAAGCTTTTAGCTCTGACTGTACTGTAATGTGCAGAACGCTTTTGTAATCCTTGAGAGTAAAAGCAATACAATGTAATTTTATATATTTTTCATCCTTAAATCATCAGCTTATTTACACTGGGGCTAAGGGTTATTATCCCCATTTATTATGTGATAGACTGTGATGAAGACAGACTGGGTGCCTCACCATAGGGCTCAGAGCAGTCAGAAAGTCAGGACTGCTGACAACTGAGTACCTATGCTGTGCTTACCACAGCATATATTTGTTGCCATTGATCAGCTCTTGTTCTTCCCAAGAGATTCAGTATCTGGGCATGCACTCTGCAGAGAAAAAGATTTGGCAGCATGAGATATTGCTTACTTTTTTGTGTATGCTGAATAAAAATATATGTATATGATATAGACAAGTACAGATAATATGTAGATTAAAATGAGCGATGTAAATGCAATTTTAATTTCCATTTCCTTGCTGAAGCAATGGCTGATCCTCCTTTGTGATATCAATGTAGAGTAACATAACTGAAGTCATTACTTCTTATTTATTTTGAATGGTCTAGAATGGGAACCTTCAGCCCTGAAGATTCAGCCCCTGTAAGATGATTGCCAGATCATTGCAACCTTTCTGTTAAAACACCTGAGCCTGCAGCATGCCAGCAGCAGTCAACGTGGTGACACTTTAATGGTAAAGCATTCATCTGGGAAGGAGGCAGGGCTCACCTGTGATTATTCTGTGTCCATGACAAAGGACACTGCACAAATGCTAGAAATCTGGATGCTCATGAATAAGAACACTGAAACCCACATTCATCAGGGGCAAGAGGTCTTTAGCAATCACGAGACCCACAGTGGTGCAGCAAAACTAAAGAAAGGAAAGATTATTCAGGCAAATGTAGCTCACAGCAGAGAAATGTCCTTGAGTTATTGGAAGAACAATATCCCTGCCAAAACCATCTGCCATTTTCCGTAATTTCCTCTGCAGCTGAAGCTAGGCTGCCCTCAGCTGAATGTACTGTGTTTCTGGATTGGCATGTACAGGCCACAGGAACTGGCAGGGAGGAGAAGAAGGTAAGGGAACATGACTGGAGAGAAGGCGGGGGGCAGAAAGCAAATCAAGATGAGAGAGAATGGGCTACAATCAGGAAGGAAGCAAGCTGGTAGGAGATGAAGCAGAGAGCCAAAAATGGAAGAAGAAATGTGCCAGTCTAACAGCTTACTGCTGCCAAGGGACTGGTTCTGCCTCTCAGATCTCCACTTCAGGTAGCACTTCTTCCTCCTTTCCACCCACTGTGGTACTCAGCATTGTCTCAGTGAGGTAGTTCAGCTCACCAAGCCACAGTAAAACCAGCCTTTCTTCTTTTTCGTTTTTTTTTTTCCCTAATCTCTTTCTCTCCCCTTCCTGCCCCAGCTAAGTCTGCTCTTGGCTGGACCACTGGGCTCAAACAGAGCAAGGTGATTTCACATGAGCCAGGATTCAAGGCATTGGATGCAGGACTGCCATCTTCCTGACCACACAGATTGATTCAGTTCCCCCCCATGAAGCTTCACCCTGAGCACAGCCAACCCATCCTCAGGCAGCTGCAGGCACATTTGTCTGCACATTGAATCTGTACTGAATTCTCATCCAATCTGAGGAAGGAAGGGTAGATGGTCATTGGCCTGAAGTCTAAGAAAAGCTCTTAAGGAGGCAATATTGTGTTTAACAGATCTTTCCTTATTAAATCTCACAATTCAGAGGGTCTAAATCAATCTAATGCTGCAATTGCTGTGAATTAGCGTGGCTAAAGAAAATTCAATCACAGACTCTGAAATTTTATTTGATCCTTTCAATCACATCATGGTTGAACACAAAGTTATTTAACAAAAGAAAGCTGTTCAGTAAAAAGTGCTATTGTTACATATGTGGATACATTCATCATATTGTTATTACAAGATTCTTTTCAGGTTCTGACCTCACAAGCATTTTAATCTCATCCTTTGAGTGTTAACCAGAAGTTTTGCAGTTACAGGCCAATGCTTCTATGCCAGAGTGGACACATGTAAGCATATTCCAGCTGCTGTTAGAACAACTTCTGGTGTTACAAGGATTCACACAGCCAGAAAACCTGAATTAAATGTATCCTTAACTACTCTATCCTTTAGGTACTGTTAAGTGTTGAATTCAAAAGAGGGCTACAAAACCAGCTTCATCTCAATAAAACCCTGTCTTACGGAGAGACTGGTCAGCAAAATAGAATGGAATAGTTCAAAGAAAAGGCCAGAGGAGATCTTGCCATGATACATGAGTAATTGTACAGGAAGAGTTTTCTGATAGACTATCCTTTGTGCCTGCAGTGGCAGAGCAAGATTCAGTGGTGTCCTGGGTTCAGCAGTAGCAGTCATGTTTCTCCTTCATGGTAGCTGGTGCAGTGCTGTGTTTTGACTTCCAGCCTGGGAACAGTGCTGGTGATACTGATGTTTTCGGTTGTTGCTAAGTGATGTTTACCCTGACCAAGGACTTTGTGAGGCTCATGCTCTGCCAGGGAGGAGGGGAAGCTGTGAGGAAGCAGAGATGGGGCGCCTGACCCAGGCTAGCCAGGGAGGTATTCCATACCACAGCACGTCATACCCGGGCTGGGGGGTAACTGGGAGTTACCCAGAAGGACACGGGCTTCCAGGTGGGACTCGTTTCTTGGCCGGTGGTATCGTATTCTCTTCCCTTGTTATTTTCTCTTATCATTGTTGTAGTTGGTGGTAGCGGTGGTGATTTGTGTTGTACATTGGTTGCTGAACTGTTCTTGTCTCAACCCATGGGAGTTGCACTCTTTCGATCCTCCTCCCCATCCCCCACGGGAGTGGGGAAGGGGAGAGCCCCGGGGGGGGGGGGGGGGGGGTGCCTCGATTGCTGTCACTGGAACTGAGTGAACAAGCTGTCTGGCTAGGGTTTAAACAACGACAAGTGGCTGGAAGCTAAAGCTAGAAAATGGCTGTCACTCCTTCCCTCTACCAGAGCATCCCACAGGCATCAGCGTGTGGACTGTGTTTGCAGGAGTCCCCACTGTACCATACCCAGAATACCACAGGGTGGCTGAAAATGGGACAGAGGAACGTCAGCAGCATCTGGTTCATACAGAACCACAAATGGCCCCTAAAGCCTGGATGATCCCAGCTTTGGAGTGCTACTTGAGGACCCCATGCACATCCCCAAGGAGCCATGGCATGAATGTTCTCACACATTTTCATGCTATACTTGACAGAAATGGGCTAGTTCTTTACTTCACAATACGTGATTGTTCCTGTCATCCTGATCCACTGGTCTCATAACTGCCATTCTCATCCCTCCGCTTGTCATTCCTCTGTAGTGTTTCCCTGATTTGTGACTCTGGGAAAGAGGCTGGTAGCATTTCACAGAAGATGGACGAGGAATCATAGTGGTAAAACACAAGTCTTTCCTCCACTGGTGAGAGGAAGACAGGATAAAAGAAGATTTGGGATTGTTTCCTTGTTTTTGTAAAGGGATTCTTATAGCATGGCAAGCCAGGGACACCTGTGATAGGTTGACTATCTGCTAGTGACTGTAGTGGCAAGAAAGGGAAGAAGATGAGGATTTAAGGAAGAGAAAAGTTATCTGAAAGACAGGGAAATTAGAAAGGGGAGGGATAAGAGAAGAGCTGTGAATTTCAAGAGGAAGCAGAGGCATGGTTGATGAAAGCTATAACACCTCCTGGAGGCACCTTCACAAGGTATGGTAGATGAAGGGAGACCAATGAGTATTCTCTACCATACAGTTTAGTAACACTTTCAACAGTGTCTCCCATTAGATCCTCCTAGAGAAGCTGATGTAGTACAGGCTGGATGAGCAGATGTTTAGGTGGATTGAAAACTGGACGAATGGCCGGGCCCAGGGGATGGTTGTCAGTGGTAAGAAGTCTCGTTGAGACCAGAAACTAGTAGTATTCCTCAGAAGTCAGTACTGGATCAAATCATCTCTTCGTTTCAAAGACACTTTTTACCTCAGGAACATAAATTCCTAATTCACTACAATACACCACAACACCAAGCTTTACTACTGATCACCTTGTTAATATGTAAGATGAATGGAATCTAAAAAATATTTTGTAAATTCTGCTAAAAGTCTCCCAAAGTTTTCCAAAGAAGGTAAGAAATTTGACAAGTTTTCATAAAAACAGGCATCAGTCTAGCTGATCTCTCTGTACCATATTCCATTAATAAAATGCATTAAAATGTGCTTTCCTACTCAGCTCAACAGTGTTATCATTGTGGTTTAATGCATTTATACAGCAGCAAGACAGAAATTTGCATTTTATTTCCATTTTAACATGAAAGCCTGAATCAAGGACTGTACTGCTTCCACTGTCTTGTTGCATATTGCTTTCTAGTCTTATCAGAAAACAAGAGACACTTGAGCAGGTATTATGAAGTGCCTCCTGTAAGAGGGAGCATTTTAAAAACTCTCATTCATGTGGTTCTCCCATGAAAAGAGCTTGAGCTGACCCTCAACATTCTTGTAGAAAGGAAAAGATGTTCTTGCTCTCAGAGGCTTTAAGATATCCCTGTATATGGGATCATCTTTGCTTCTTTCATTTGTACATCATCTAGCATAACATCAGCACATTTTGAGACAAAGAACTTCAGTAGTGATATAACATAATCATATTTTGGAGTTAGCAAGGTAGCACTGCCAGAGGGCATTTGGGCATTAGTTTTCCCGCCTTGAGTCTACAGGGAATTTGAGCTGTAAGGGTTTCTGCTGACTGGATCATATTTTATTTTCTTCTCAAAAGAAAAAAAGGAAGCATCCTATCAGTAGAATCTCTGCTTTGTAATTCCAGCCATAAGAGATGCCGGGTGCCTTATTCAGAGAAGTAACCTGGTTAACACAAAGTATGAGACTGCCCTTTTCCTCCCAGGTCTGTTTTTTGAGCTAGAGTTTGATACAGGAAATGTTTCTGTCACACTAACACTTCTCAGATAAGGAATTTGGGGTTTTTTTCCTTTCCTCTTTCAAGGGTTTGTATCAGCACAATGCCGTACAGACACAGTGACCGTTACCCCAGCACCTGGAAGGGCCAGTATCCAACTTGACCAGTAACCAGGCCAGAAAAGCTGATGTGCTGGATTTGGCTTGGGCGGAGTTAATTTTCTTTACAGCATCTACTATGGGCTCTGTTTTGGACCTGTGCTGACAACAATGTTGGTAATACAGAGGTGTTTTAGCTATTGCTCAGCAGTGCTCACACAGAGTCAAGGCCTTTTCTTCCTCTCACACCACCTCAGAGAGTAGGCTGGGAGGGCACAAGGAGTTGGGAAGGGACACAGGTGGAACAGCTGACTCCCAGCTGACCAAAGGGATATTCCAGGCCATATGGACTCATGCTCAGCATATAAAGCTGGCGGGAGAAGAAGGAAGTTGGGGGGTGATGTTTGAAATGATCCCAAGTTTGAAGTGATCCCAAGTAGCCATTGTGAATGATGGAGCCCTGCTTTCGGAGATGGCTGAACACCACCCTGCCAGTAGGCAGTGGTGAGTGATGGCCTTGTTTCTCTTTGCTTGTGTGCACAGCTCTTGCTTTACCTATTAAACTGCCTTCATCTCAACCCACAAGTTTTCCCACCTTTACACTTCTGACTCCCCCCCCATCCCACCGTGGGGAATTGAGCAAGCAGCTGTGTGGGGCTTAGCTGCTGACTGAAGTCAAACCACAACAACTGACCGGGTTGTTTGACATCCATGGAGCTAAACAAAAACCCCTTTACCTATTCTGTCAATTCAGATGTACAACAAGATACTACAACAGTTATTTTCTAGAGAGTGGATCTCCACTGCGGATTTGGAACCCACAGTTTACTGTTCATGTCCTCAGTACAAGGTATGTGTAGTATTAGAAGTTAGAGATCCAGAAGATTCCCTTTCTGTGTAGGCTAGGTAACTGGAAATTATGTCCCTCTGAAATCACATCTATTACTTTGAAACTCGCACTTTAAATCTGGCATACATTTTCTCTGTTTGTTTTTAATGTATCAAATGTGATAAATCAGTATTTTTGACTCAATGCCTAGTAGTATCATTCACCCAGGGAAGGCTTTTAACATTCTTTCCAGCCAAGAATAAGGTGAACTTTTGAACCAGGGTTTCAAACCATTCAGAGTACTGACAACAAAACTGCACATTCGTATTGGTTGGTGAAGCCTACTACTGACAATTTTTGTTGCAGTGACCCGCCTAGAGTAATCACAAGGATTTAGTGTTTCTGTGGTCTCTCTAGCACCAATAATAACTGCAAAATTCTATGTGCTGCCACTACTGAAGTCTCAATCATATAAAAAAATCTTCGAAGTTTGGAAGCTTCTGCTTTGGCCAACTTTAAATTATTTTGTGTTTTCTTCTTCATTTGTTTGTTTGGGGGTTTTTATTACAACAAACAAGCCATAATTAAAGGTAGAGTTCTGGGGCGCTGCTGCTAGGGGAGACAAGAGCTCCATCCTGCTATGTTTGCTGGCATGGACATAACATCCATGTGTACCTGGAAAATTAACAGGTTGAGTGGATTGGGTTTTATAGGAGGCCTTACTTCTGTCTCTGTTACTTTCAACTTGTGAGCATGGCCTTTATGTAAAGCCAACAAAAACTCTTTAACAATAGTGTAATGCAAAAGAGCAAAATTCATGACTTCTGCCTACTAAAAAAGTACAACTGAAAAATTGCATAGAGTCATTGGCACACAGACAGGAAACAAATTAATGGCAGCCATTAATTCCTGGTGAAAGAACCAAACATGGAAAAATGCTTACCTGAACATGTAATGAGCTGCTTAATGACCTACATCATAGACTGATTTGTTTTGTAGAAAAGAAATTTTAGCCCCAGATTTGGGCATCTCATATAAAATACTGAGCTCCATAGAAAATATCGAGTGTGAACTCAGCCAAACCGAGAAATAATTTTCCTGCCCTGCCACAAATAAACTTTTCTCCTTATATGCCTGATTTTCTATTAAATAGTTGAAGATAGAAAAAGCTAAGAAAATATCATCTCTTTAGCTTAGTCCCAACCCAGATTTCTTCTGCCCTCTGTGTCATGCAAACTTGATCATTACATGAAATCAAATGCAAAGTTTCACTTACTTGGTCTCAGGCAAACATATCAAACTTTTTTTCCTCAGAGCTCATTAACACTCTATTGCTTTTCAATACGAAGATACTGACGGATGAAGTATACCTATGATCCAGACTAAAACCAGAATTTGCTTTGGCATCTGGGAAAATGCCCCAGCCATCTGTCTGGAATTTTTCACATTTTCTCTTCTCTCTCCTTTTCTGCTGTAAGAAATCTCACTTTTAGGAATCCCATTATAGAGAAGCAACAGGTTTAGGTGTTCCAGCCCTACAGCAGCTTTGGAGCCTGGTTCTTCCCTCACAGAGACATCGCTCTGGCCTTGCAGGTAGGTATTCATATCTGCTAGCAAGACAAATCATACCAGCACCTCTAACATCAGCATTTCTTACAGTTACTTTAAACCTTTTCATTTGCTGTCCTTCACATCTTATGCCTGTTCCAAACCCCTATTGGAAATACCTGAATCTCTACTTTTGTGTATGGCAATTACTGGCTTCTAAGCTAGAGGTGTCAGTGCCAGTCCAGGAGCCAAGCAAGGGACTGAAATAGTGGGAGTGTCACCATTGCATAAGCGAACTCTGAGAGCCTGTGGTTCTGAACTGGGTGTTTGCTAGACAGTGCTACCAACACATTTGCACAAGTTTATGTAGGTAGAAATAAAAACAAACATTTCATGGGATAAGACATATGATCTAACCCTAAAATAGTTTATTCTTAAAAACAAAGAAACAGTAAATTAATTCCCTTACTTTGTGGCCAGAGTCAGGATGTCTATCAATGAAAAAATAGAAATGGCATTCAGAGCCAACCTAACATTTTGCTGCTATGAAATCATAAAAAATGTATTTCATGTACTTGGCTGCTCTCAAAATATATGGGATGAACACTACAGAGAAAATGAGGAGCCTTTCCTTCAAGGATGAGAAATGAGTTTGTGAATGACTGATGATGTAAGAAGAACACACAGTTCATAGTATGCTAACTTTTTACAATTTACTTGCACTTGCAAAGTCCTTTTTGTTATCATAGAAAGACAAATCCCAGGATCTTCATTGTTCCAAAGTCTGTCTTTTTCCAGTTGCTTGTGCTTTATTTGGCCTCATGACCTACTGTAAGGAGAGAAACTCATCACAATCTCTCCAACTTCCCTGTAACATGCAATCTTTAATGCTATTCTATGCATGAAGACATGGAGAACTTGTGAGTAAAGCTTGAATCTGTAACACCTAGGTCCTTTTTGTTTTCCAGAATTATAAAATAAAGTAATGACTATTTGCCAAAAAGCTCAGCCATCCCACTATTAAGCTTCTTGCTGTCCATAATCCTGACTTCTGTGAAAGAAGTCCTGCCTCAGAACACAGGAGGTGAATGTCATGGTAAATGTAACAGGCATACTCTAGTCCAGACTTTGTGCCACACAGTAAGTTGCTTAATTGGATTCTGAAAAAAAGAAAGGGGTTTACTTTTTATATGGTCCCAGAAATTCCTAGTATTTCAGGCAGAAATCCTTTCAGACTGGCACAACTCTTAATGATAGATGTTTGAGTCTGAACTCAGCTGAAACCAGTGGTTAATGCTGTAACAGCATTAACAGGAATGGGAAAAGAGTTAGAAATCGCGTGTTTGCATGAAAAATACACGACTGAGTGTATTAATTAGAAGCAGAAACAAGCAAGAATTCAGAATGAACAGAATGGCCTTATTTATGGAGACAACTTAACTTGCTTTCAAATTCCTTAAAGTACCTTTAACCCTGCTTCTCAGCAGAGACCACTTTTTTTCTCATGTACATACAAAAGATGGTTCATGCCAGAAAACCGTCCACTGTGTGGTAAAGCTTAAAGAATGAAAACCTGTATGCTGTGTATGTGAACACAGCAAGCAACTTTATGAGCAGCATGGCAAGTCCGTTCAGAGAGAGCCTGTCCTGACATCTCATCTATGCTTTCTTGTAAAAAGCCTTCAAGAAAAGGAACAATTCCGAGTACTACCCACACCCACAAACAGATGTAGAAGTGGAAAGCTATTACAGCAATTAGCTATGATAAACTCTCCAGAGATATTTTGTAACCCACAATTTGCCAGGATAATCCCAGCCACGTAGTTTGTCTCCCATGAAAACACTTTGACCTCAGATTTCTTTCTTGGAGTACACAGCAGATTTTTCCCAGGTCCCTCCCTTGGGCATTCAGTGGAACAAGGCTCTGTTTACTAGTGTTTCAGCCACTCCAAGTATAATATGCGAGTGCTAGAAATGTAATGTTATTTCAGGTTTACAAACTTAAATTAATGGTACAATTGCTGGCATGTGATTAAAATAATGTAAAAACTTCCAAGGAATGTTACCAGATACTGAAACGCAATTTCTTGGAGATTTTCAGGAAAGGTTCCTTCATAGAAAAGTCTCCATTTTAAGTTTACAATAGTCACATTTTGAACAGTCTCAGATTTGTTGGAGTTCCATCCAAGGCAACTCTCAGGTATATATCAGAGCAGAAGCCCTGATTCTCTGTAAATAAACATCATATAGTAGCATGCATTATAGCATGTTACCTTTAGTCCTATAAATAGAAGACATGGAACTTGCTAGTTCAGCAACTCATATTCTAATAATAATAACACTTCAACAGTTTTCTGATTTTATGATGCCTTCAAAATTATGAAATTGATGCAAAATACTTTTTGCTAAGAGTTCTTGGGCAATAGCTGAACCCTGAAAGGTTTCCCAGAAATCTCCTTCTGACCCTCGATTTATTGTTATCTCAAAACATAGTCTCATACATAGTCAATCAAGCTGATGAGTTTTACGCTACGTCATTTTCTTACTCCAAGCCCTGTGTTCATGAATGAATCACACATTAGCACAAATCTTGGTTTTAAGGACATGGAACTGTTGGAACAAGTCCAGAGGAGGGCCACGAGGATGATCAGGGGGCTGGAGCACCTCCTGTGTGAAGATAGGCTGAGAAAGTTGGGGCTGTTCAGCCTGGAGAAGAGAAGGCTGCGTGGAGACCTCATAGCAGCCTTCCAGTGTCTGAAGGGGGCCTATAGGGATGCTGGGGAGGGACTCTTCATTAGGGACTGTAGTGATAGGACAACGGGTAATGGGTTAAAACTTAAACAGGGGAAGTTTAGATTAGATGTAACAAAGAAGTTCTTTATTGTAAGGGTGGTGAGGCACTGGAATGGGTTGCCCAGGGAAGTTGTGAATGCTGCATCCCTGGCAGTGTTCAAGGCCAGGATGGACAGAGCCTTAGGTGACATGGTTTACTGTGAGGTGTCCCTGCCCATGGCAGGGAGGTTGGAACTAGAGGATCTTAAGGTCCTTTCCAACCCTAACTATTCTATGATTCTATAAAGGTGTTCTGTAGGGCCTATTCTACATGATGAAAGCCATTAGTATAAAATCAAGATCACAGAGTTGGGAATTTTCTTCCTGCAACTGTATTATTTTGCATAGTCCCAAAGCCCATAATTCATGCCAGGGCAAAACTATAAGGGGTGAGCAAAGGAAGAACTAGGTCTACATTATTGTCTTAACAGTATTTCAACACCATAAAACTACTATATTTTTGATAGATACTAAGTGATGCTTATTCCAAGTTGTGTATATGATTCACATGCACAGGAGTTCACAGTATCAACAGCAGTATTGATTTTAGAAGTTATAAGTAAATCATTCTGATGGAAAACAAAATAACATGATATCTGACAAACAAGTCCTGCAAAATAAACTACGTGTGTATAACTTGTGAAACAAGGAGGCAACAATCATCTTGTCTGAAACATCTATAATCTTTGTTTCGTGCTTTGTTTGTGTACAGAGGCTACAGACAAACCAAGCGGCCCTGGGAGGTTATGGTCATCCTGCTGAAACTCCCTTTCAGGTGAACAGCTAGCCAAAAATGTGATGCATAAGTTCTTCACAGTAATCATGGAAGCTGGGAGTAAGACGGACCTAAATCACCATAAATTGTCCCGCAAGGATAAATTTTAATCATATTGTCATGTTCAGTAACCCAGCCATGCTTTGAATCTGCTTTGGGCCTGATGGAATATGAATATGAATAATAGAACAACAGCAGCTACATTTGCAAGTTGCTGGTCTGCACACAGGATTGTTACCATATGATTTATATCTGCCCAAAGCAAAAAAAAACAAACCTCTCAACATGGTCAGTGGAATACTCTGGCACATCTCTCTTCATTCCTTACTCCCACTGTATTTCAAAAGGAATTTATCACTGCAGCTACTATTCAATACGGTGACACTGGAGTGTTTTCTGGACAACAAAGAACTGAAGTAGAAAGCTTTGCCCTTTCCAAAATTCAGAATCTCAGCTAATATTGGGTATATTGTTATATTAAAACTTGGTAAATCTCCACCTTTGCACTGAGTAGCCTTTATTTAATGTGTAAATCCTAAGGAAACATAACAACACAAGATAAAACCAGAGAGAAATGGAGCATTTGTGATAACTGTCCACAGTGTTATACAACATGGCTTACTATAATGTAAAAAATCATTTGGGATCTTATCTGGAGTATTTTCTTTATCTGTGCATCTTTCTAAACTGTTCTTCTTACAAACTCCTTTGCTTTCAAGGCTTATTCATCAGGAGAGCTTTTGTTATCTGAAGGCTAAGTAGACAGGAGGGAAAACAAGCCATCCAAGCTATTGTATATCACCAGACAATGTCTTACTGCCACCTTGTGTTGAGCAAAAAATATGAAAAGCTCATGTTTCACAGGCATTTAAACCAAATAAATAAAAAGCTGTTCAGAAAATAAACAAGGAAATCTTTTAGGAAGGCGTGTGTGAATACACGAATACATATATGAGATTACAATAATGGTTTAAGAGTTTATAAAAAGAGGAAAGTCTTTTATTTTCATTTCAAATTTGTCTTCACAAGCAAGTGGCAAATGTCCACTAACGGTTAACAGCCTTTTTGCTTTAAAAGCTGCAAAAAGAGCAATTTTTTTTTTCTGGGGAAAATTAATGAATATTTATGATTTTATTCCTTGTGCAGGGTTGTTTTTTCTCTCCCTTTTTTTTTTTTTTATATAGTTACATCATGAATAATGAGATTTCTTGAGAAGCCAGAGAGATTTTTTATCTTATTCTTGGGCTTTTTCTCAAACATTACAAACAACACTTTCTACACATACTTTGGTACATCCAAATGATGAAAAATTCCTACAGTGTTTTTTCTTCTTAGCAGTTCAGAATAAATCCACATGCTGCAGACAACTTTCCCACCTACCAAATAAATCATATTCAATGGCAGGATTGGTCCTTGCAGTTTAACAACTTACAAAATCATTACTTAAAGAAAATCTGTCTTCCGGTAGTTCCATGGATTAGTTTTCCTTGTGAAGCAATCACTGCACAGCAACACATACACACACGCATGCACAAACTAAGCCAAGAGGAGGCAAACTCTTCTGCAGCATTTGACCTTGCAGACTGATGATTAAAAGAACACAATTAATCAAGTATGTATTAAAGGTGTTAGCATTACTACAGGTTTACTCTCTATATGGTTCCCTCTATGGTTTATTAAACACCATCCTTTATGCTCTAAATCTGTTGTTTTCAACTTGTAGTTTGCAAACCCTTCAAAGTCCTATGGACTATGTCTAATGTGTCTGCAAAACCAAACTTTTAAAGAAAACTCATTTTTAAAAGAGCACAGGTCTTTTCTAGATAAGTATAAACACAAAGTTTTCTAAGGCTTTAGTTTTCCATTGGTCAAAACTTAAAAATCCACAAACTGAAAGATGTAGGAAAGCGCTGAATTAAAGCTCAGACTTGATCTCAAAACTTTTGGAGATATTCAGAATCACATTTTCTTTAGGACACCACATACTTCTATCTTCAAACCTGTGGAAACCAGTGAACTGTTACTATCAACTTAACTGCTTAGTAGGATTCCAAGCCCCAGTTATAAACTTCTCGAGGCCTTTTAAGGTTGTCATGCTACCACGGCCATGGATTTCTTTAGTATGCTAGATACCATCATTTGACAAGTCTACAGTAAATGAGGAAGTATCTTGGGGTAGTAATATTGATTAGTGAGAAGTGGTCCCACTAATTCCATCATTATCAAAGAGTCCATGTGAGCATTACGGACTGGTACTGGACTACAGGTATATAAGTTTCACCTTCAGACCCAGTATAAAAGAATAGAAGTTCTATGGCTTTGTGCAGCATGATAAATAGATGAAACAGTTACTTAATTTTGCGTGGATGATAAAGACTCTTTTCAGATATGTATGACCCTCGCTAATCCCAAGTCATAAAATGAGCTTGGTTAATGCATTTTAAAGCACAATGCTGTGTCTTGAGGGTTCACTGACTTCAGTTACTGCAGTCTGTGCTCAGGGAATTATTTGCAGGGCTGGTGAAAGTACTTATACAGCAATAAAAGAATAATAAAAACCCACCAATAATTATTAAATATGTATAATATGAATTACCACTTAAGTTTTGATGTCTGTGACTAAAACAAGTCTTCCCACTCCCATATTAACTCCTTGTTCATTATAAGAGACCTTTATCTGCTGCTATCATTCCTAACTAGGAAAATCTATGCTTTAGGCAGTCACGGGAACATATTAACAAAGTTTAGTGAGTTGCAAAAGATGTTATGGCACAGGTTGAGAGGCCCAAAACAGAGTATTGCTTCATATCCGAGTAAACAACCCAAGTCACACTAACTGTGACTGCTGGAAAGACAAGATTAAAAAAAAGGAAAAAGAAAGAAAAGATAGCTCAAAGACAGGAATAGAGATAAAAGCATCCGAAAAGGGGCAAAGCACATTGTTTGTGCCCTAAATCCTCTTTCATGTTAAGAACTTTTCTAAAAGAGTAATTTTCAAACCCTAGGACTCATAGTCTTGAGTGATCTCTTACAGTACCCATGTTGGGCTCCCACTAGCATCCACAGCAATGCTTCTGCTGCCCCAAAGCTTCCCTTCTTCCTAGCCATCTCTGTTTCCTCAAGAATCCTTCAAGCTTTGGCAAGAGAGTCGGATCATCCTGTCTCAGTTCTGCTGGTTGAACAGGTGTTAGAAGGCAGCCCTCCTCTTACTACTGCTGTATTTGTCCTTGCTTTATTCCATTCCATTACACTCCATTCCATTTCTTCCTTTTTTTCCTCTGCTTTTTACCTTCCCCTTTTGTTACAGAAAGAAGCAAGATATACCCCCACTTCCAGTCCCACTTGAGAAGTGCTCAAGGTCACTTAAGTCAGAGACCTCTTATGGCTATAAGCAAAAGAGATGCCAGTAAATGAGAGTTTCTCAGACTTTGCTACCCAAGACAGCTTTCATTCTGTCACTCATAGTCTTAGTTAATCATAGGGCTGCTAAATATGTAATATAGTAACATGCTTTTATGAGTCTCGCCCAGTCTACATAACCTACCCAAAGTATACCTTTACAGAAGTGCCTCGTGGTCTTGTTCTAGATCCTGTAAAATCACACTTGTGGTTAGTATGTCTGCCTCTAACCACAAGGATCTTTGAGGCCAAACACCAGGAAGTAACTAGAGATTCATGCATTTAAATCTCTTCAGAGTAAAGGAGAAGTAATTGAGCCAGTCTTTTCTGTTGCAGTACTGTCAAATTACCAGGCTCAACCGGATGCCATGTATTCCTCTGGCAGGATGGGGGTGTAAGTAAAACTAAAAAATGGTTGCTTAAGATTGGAGATGTCCATTTCTTCCATACTGCAGGGAGAAAAGTCACCCATATATACAGGTTAAATGCTCATAGGTATCAAAGCTGCACAGTATGGATTTGGATTATAAATCCACAGGAAATCTAGATGCTGGTGTTTAATCCCAGCAAACCCTTGACTGTGTCATAGCTTTGAAGCATTCAATTGGAAAAGCCTGTCTGGAAGCCCCAGTACAAGAACGATGCCTTTTATGGTCAGATTTGAATCAGATTTGCCTGATGGTAGCCATTGGTGACCTTTAGCAGACTAGTATTTTCTCCTACTTCTGTCTGTAGAACCAGAAGCTTAGAAGTCATTCATTTCATTATGAGAATGAAGCTCAAATGCTTTTTCTTACAAGAATTTGAAGGATTTCTGTGTTAAATTCTTAATTCCTTGCTCAGAGTTTGTGACTGAAATAGCTCTATATTGTTCTAACTTGCCTGTGATAAAGAAAATATGAGAGAAAACGTACACCCACGCAGCAGCTCATTGTGCTGTGTAGATTTACCCACACCACCATGGACAATGACTGCTCAGCTGCCAGTATTTAACAATAAACAAACATCAACAAATAAAAATATTTGACAAATTTAATTACCGTTGGGGAAGGGGGAGTTGTTTTTTGTCTCAACATAAAAACAAGCAAGAACTTCTTCAGGAAGGACAGTCAGTATTTCAAGCAGAGGAGCTACGCAAGTAAATCATTGATGGAAAGAGAGCCCTGCATCTGGGACAGAGGATAAAAGGGAGCTAAGCAGCCAGCAGGATGCAAAATGACAGCTGTTTAAACCACATTTCTAACTGCTGTGTCCAATGGTTTGGTATCTCTGAGGAACAAGCAGGCAGCCACGGGGGAGGTGGGACACAGAAAAACAGAAAAGATCAGCATATTATTATTTCTATTGTGACCAGACTGTCTGTTCCTGTCCAACTTCTATAATAGCTAATTAACAACTGCCAGAGTTCACCCCATCCAAACATCTGGTTATCCAAGGCCTGCTTTCCCCTCTAAAGCTTTAATGAATTTTAGCATGTTTGACAGAGCATTTCCCTTTGGCTTACTGAGATAAAACAAGATATAAACAGACCCCTTGGGCCTGGTACATCCTCTGCTCAGTAGTGCTCTCAAAATGCTTATTCCCCTATCTTCTCAGGATTTATTTGTCTCCAGATCTCCTAGCTTTTGACTTGCTGAAAAAAAGAAAGCCCTGTGTCTTGTGGGAAGGATCATTCCCCTGCTCCTAAAATATGCCAGGAGCAAGAACAAAGCTGCTGAAGAAGATACTTCTTACCACAAAATGCTGTGAAGAGGCTTTGCAGCGATAGAGCACCCCAGCTCTGGTATTTCCTGTGCAAGCTGCCTCCATCCATGACAGAGCATACCTCTCCTCTGCAGCAGCCACTCTGTGAACACTTCTAGTCCTCAACTATATTCTTATACTGCTTGCATGAACCAGACCTCTGAAGTTGTCTCTAGTGAGAGTCTTACTAACCATGACCCACCCTCTCTAAAACACATTAATGCCATGCTAAGTATGTCTGTCCGGCAGAAGGAGGTTGGGAATCCAGCTGGCAGCTCAAGAAAATGAGATCAAAACCAGTCTTGGGAAAATTCAGTCCTATATGGCAGTGTGAAAGGATGAAAGGAAGGGACGTGGGGAAACTGACCCAGCACTCCAGTAATTCCTGGAATTACCCCAAACATGTGTCACAGGTTTCTTATTGAACCAAACACCTGTATGCCTTCACATGTTACACGGCTTATCTTCTTACTCCAAGCACCCAGAAAATTTCACAGGCAGGCAAGATGTTTAATCCGATAACTTTGTACTGTCAGCAGCTGGAAGTTAGAAAGAATTGTGACAGTGAAAGTTTCCATCCAGATTTCAGTAGGGCACTTCTATACTGTTTTAAGAAGTTTTAGCTAGCTGTTCACTCACATTAGGTTACACTGAAACAAGTTACATGAATGAAAAGTCTGGCTGTGGTATCAGATAGAATGATGATAAACAATTTATTAAGTTTGACAAGGTGTCTGGTGTGAAGCTCCATCACAGGGTACCAGACAAAGCTATCCAGTGTTTTTCTATTTGTAGAGAACTGCATCAGAGGAAGAGAAAGGTGACAGTATTTGTTTACACAGCCCTGCAAGCCTGCTGCTATAGCCACTGAATGCTCTCACTGTCAAAGACACTGGCAATAAGGATATTCAGAAAAGAAAGGAGAACGAGTACATGGCCAAAGGATGGATTTTTCTGCACCCACTTACTTCAGAGCATGGATAATTACCACACCTGCTGCTCCTACTGATTCCTATTTCTCCTAGTTCTCAATCTATTGTTATTATCTCCCCTGACTTCTCACTACAGCTGCGCTACTAAATATCTCAGCTACATCCTTGTACCGCCTCCCATGTGCTGTTCCATATGCATTTCACCTGTCCCTGCTCCTCAAGCATGCTTCACTGCAGCCCCAGCTATAAGAATCAAGGCTGAGGAAACCAGAAATCTTGTGGCTTATACCACTACTCATTAGGGGAACTCCATGAGCCAACACTGTGCCCTTGTGATCAAGAAGGCCAATGGCATCCTGGGGTGTATTAGAAGGGGGGTGGTTAGTAGGTCGAGAGAGGTCCTCCTTCCCCTCTACTCTGCCCTGGTGAGACCGCATCTGGAATATTGTGTCCAGTTCTGGGCCCCTCAGTTCAAGAAGGACAGGGAGCTGCTGGAGAGAGTCCAGCGCAGGGCAACGAAGATGATTAAGGGAGTGGAGCATCTCCCTTTTGAGGAAAGACTGAGGGAGCTGGGTCTCTATAGTTTGGAGAAGAGGAGACTGAGGGGTGACCTTATAAGTGTCTATAAATATATAAAGGGGGAGTGTCACGAGGATGGAGCCAGGCTCTACTCAGTGGCAAACAATGATAGGACAAGGGGTAATGGGTACAAACTGGAACACAAGAGGTTCCACTTAAACTTGAGAAGAAACTTCTTCTCAGTGAGGGTGACGGAACACTGGAACAGGCTGCCCAGGGAGGTTGTGGAGTCTCCTTCCCTGGAGGCATTCAAAACCTGCCTGGACACATTCCTGTGTAACATTATCTAGGTGTTCCTGCTCCGGCAGGGGGATTGGACTAGATGATCTTTCGAGGTCCCTTCCAATCTCTGGCATACTGTGTAATTCCAGGGATCACAACATCCTGTGAACTACCTATAAATCCCTGAAAATCCCTTCCACTTTGACCTGACCAGAATGAGATTAAAAAAAAACAACACAGATGGTGTTATGGGCAGTTTCTAGCCTGTATTGAGCCTGTATAGACAGAAAGCATAACTAGAAACTACTTCACATCCTAGGACACTGTAACTGTTGACTGAAACACAGTAACCATTTTGCTTTGTTCTTAAGTCAGGCAGCAGTACAAGAAAGCAAGTAAAGCAGAATTTTGTGCCTGGGTCCAAAATGCATTTTCAAAATGAGGGCATATCTATCACTTTACCTGTAAAGTCATGGGAAGAAGAGATTTGTCCCTTTGGACTTGGGAAGTTAAGCAATTTCATTTTCCTTTCTCCCTTACACATCCCTGAGGTAATTCCCTGTTCTCCTAGGAGGGCTGCCCTTTTCTGGCATTTTCTCTTCTTTGGGGTTTTTTCCGTACACATGCACATACACACTCAAAATGTTTCTGTTATACTTTGTTATCCGAGTCTTGTAGCTTTTGGCAGGGCTTATCAAAGACAAAGGAAGATGAGAGATTCGGCTCAGTGGACCTTCTGCAACCTGCTAAAATCAAATGTGACAGCATCAGACCAGCACAGCAGGAGGTCTCAATGACAGCTGAAAGACTGGAGGCACAGACCTGTGTCACATGTGAACACTATCCAAACATCTCACACATAGCCTCAGTTAGAGGCCAGTTCTGAAACCTCAACTACTGATCTCTAGTTGAGGCAGGATCTCATGGTTGCATGTCATGTTCATTTCTGACCTCAATTTTCTACGAAAAGCAAGGGATTAACTTGCAGTGCCCAGAGATTTTAATTTTTTTTTTTTATTGTTCCTCACAGGAACATTCCAGTCATAGTCCATATTTCATCTGGAGATCCTCTTACAGCGGTCTTTGTAGCGCTTGAGATGACAGAGCTTTGACTTTTATTTTACCAGAGTTTGAGTCCTCTTAGTTATCATTTGAATGCATTCCTATATCCACCTCACCCACACATTTGTCACTGCTTACTGACACATCAGTGAGGAACACCAAACACATGCACAGGTTTATAACTGGGGCCATTATATCTGACAGATTCTGTCTGAGGGACTTGAGGTATCTGTGCAGTCAGCCTGTGAGATAATGTAAGCAAAAAAGCAGCAGCACAATTACACAGCCAGACTGAGCTGTGGCATTTCCTGATGTTTAGTGGTTAACTGTGTAAATGTATTCTTGAGCTATCATAACTTTTGTATTTGACTTCCCTTGGATTTGTTGGTTTTGTGATTTTCCTTTGCAGATAGCATTTCAAAAGGCTAATCCCTACTGCTTTGAACCTGTGCTGCTTAGACAATAATTACACAGCAACCATGCAAAGGCTGTTGGTGTTTGACTCAACACTAGTCCAATCCTCTCATTTTATTGTACTTCCCTGTAACCAAGCTGTCTTTAAAGTAATACGTAAGAGAATTGTGAGAACCATCTTTCACTAGTCCCTAGATTAGCTTTCCTTTTCTTTATGTCCTATCTAGTTTACAATTGTTTTGGGGTTCAGGGAGCTTGGATTATACTGGACAAGCACAGACTACAAAATAACTTCTTTTTTTTCCTACTGACATGCTTTCCAAATGCTCATATTTTAATCAATTAAAAACTTCTGTGCTTTGAGAAAATACAGTGCCTTGCAGTCCAGGGACAGTTACTTCTATACCAATTCCAATATTTATCTTTTATTTTGCTTAAAAATAATGTATTCTTTCCATTATATACATATGGGCTGTTTTTACTCCATCTCATATCTCTATCTGAACTAATATTTCTGAAAACTTTCAAAGGCAACTGCCTTCCGTAAAAAACTCCAGGGAGGGGTTTAGACAGCAAAATGGTTATCTCTGTGCGGGGGTCTCTAAAAAGCAAGGAGCAAGAAGGGTGTAGAAGCCTATAAAAGTATAACTCTTGTGCTGGTTTGTATTACTTTTTGTATTGTCTGGCAGATTAATACTGGGTTTTATCTTGTGCATACATAACTGCCTCAGGAATAAATGCACCAGTGATTCAAGGTAAAAGCATGACACTGGCTTTTTTTTACATATGTGTGATTACTTCACTGAAAGGGTTATCAGGCGTTAGAGCAGCCTTCCTAGGGGAGTGGTTGAGTCACCATCCCCAGAGGTATTTAAGAGACAGGAGATGTGGCACTTAGCAACATGTCTTCTGATGGACTCGGCAGCATTGGGTTAACAGTTGGACTCGATCTTAAAGGTCTTTTCCAACCTAAATGATTCTATGATTTACAGCGTACTGAACATCGCTTCTGTCTACTATCTCAGAATTTAAGGATCAAGGCAAGTTGCCCTCATTTTCCTATGTGTTGATTTCCTGCTCTGTAAAACTGTATTAAGTATGATGGTCAGATAAATGGGACTTAGGAACCTCTCCCAAGTGCATAGGAGCTGTATGGGTATGAGGAAAAACAGGACTCATTTTTCTATCCCAAGAAGATCTTTGTTATAGTACAGTCAATCAAGCACTGGAACTGTTTATCCAGAGTCTGTGCAGTCTCCATTCTTGGAGGTTTCATGACACAAGAGGAAGCCCTGAGCAACCTGATCTGATCTCAGGGCCAACCTGGCTTTGAGTAGTTTGGACTAGAGACCTCCTGAGGTCACCTGCAGTCTGAATTACTCTGTGACTCTGTGTCTCCCCTCATCCTTACAGCCACAATAACATAAACACTTTGTAAATGAGGATGTCTTATCAGATGAGTTCTAGTTGCCATTTTGATAATTGATTTTAAACTTAATTATTGTAAGTACTGTTGTCTTCTGTACTGCCTGATACCTTCCATCAGGGAATATACACATCTGTGTCTGTATTGGTTTTCTGCTGATCTCTTTGGACATTTTCACCAACTAGTTTTTGCTCAGCATGAGCCCAGCTGGAAAACTCTGACCTTCCCTAAAGGGCTGTGGATTTTGTTTATTGTATTTAATTTTTGTAACTGCCACAACTTTAGAAGGAAATAAATAAATACCCAGAGTAACAGCAAACCTACTCAATGCACTTATGCTGTTGTTTTTCCATTTAGTAAATCACATTCTGAGCTCTGAATAATTACATTCTTTCTGCAAGTGAAGAGAATTGTCAATTGTTGTAATTGTCATTGTACTAATCTTTAGGTTTTTAGATTAATATGTGTCTGAGGGGGTGGGTGCAATTCTGGTCTAAGCAACACAGCTAAAATTCCAAGCCTTATTCCTAAAATGAATGTATAAATCACTTAAATGTGTTTATCATCAAAACAGCTGACACCAAGTCCATGGAGACTGCTTTTCATAGAAGTCTATAGCTGTAACTGTATAGTATCTTAGTGCTCTAGCAGAGGATCTAAAATACAGAAATGTGTATGAATACCCTGTTGAGGTGGTGAATCTGTGGATTTTTTCACTGTAGCGAAAAATTATTAACTTCTTAAATAACACAGCACAATACCAAAGAAAAACAAGAAAGCAAGCTTCCAGCTGCAGGGAAATTATTGCCTGGTTTGGGGATGCTCTTAGCTAGCCAGCAGCACCTCTGGTTTCATCCTCCAGGAGGCATGGATGCAGATCAGAGATTTTCAGAGGTGTTCACATAATAAATTGTTCATGTTATAAATGAAGTAGCTTTTTTAATTATTTAGTCAGAGTGCTCTGCTTTATGTTGAGGATGACAACAAAAAAGGAACAAAAGGGTGCCTTCTTTTGCTTGTCTTTATATTATGTTGTAAGCACTGGGGAACTAAGAGTATAATCACTGCCTACTGACTGTCAACAGCAGAACAACCTCTCAAGTTGTATTGTAATAACTTCCAAGGGTTTTTTAAGCTGATACAAAGAGAATATTACCACATGGGAGAAAGACAAACTACCACAACTATTTTATGTTTACCTCTATTTTTCATTATAAGACATATACTTATTTTCCTCCGTTACCTTTTCTTCTTAAGCTAATGCTAAAAGAAATAGATCATAGGAGTGGGTGTAGTCATGGTAATTCGTAGTAGATTAATTCCCTCATCAGTTCATGGTAGAGATAAATATTCTGTCATCCCAATGAACATCCATAACAAAAAGTGATTATCCTTCCTTCACTGAAAAAAATGTTGTCAATAAAAAATAGATTTATTTAAAAACTAATGCAATGTTTCCCAGTTTGGAGGAGGGTCAGTCACTTCATGTCTAGGTAATACCAGATATAGTTTTTTGCCAGCTAATACTAACAGCAACACCTGCCAACATCTGGTAAGTAGATGCAGCAAAAAAAATTCCCTTTAAATTGCCCTTCTATGGTCCTATGTGTTCTTCAGTTGGAAAATTTATTAAAAACCTTCAGTGGTCCAATTTATTGAATTTAGAGAAAAAATTTGCATTAACCTGATGATACCAGATATGAGTTTATAACTTTCTGAAATACTGGGGAGTTCTGTTCTAGGGAATCTTCTCTCATAGCACATGAGGTCCTAAAATACATGCACAGAATGGAAAAATGTTTGTAGATATTTGATATGGATCCTCTCATTTTCATTACTATGATTATCACGTGGGAAGCCACTGACGAGAACACAGAAACAGATGTCATTCTTTGCAACATGTCTTGGCAGGACTACTGTATCCACTAAGTCCAGCTGTCCAGATAAACCAATGCCAAAGTATAACAGTGTGAGGGGGATTCAAAACCTTTTCTTACCAACATTGCATGTTTCCTGGGTGTACAACATACAGAGCTGGACAGGAAAAAATAAATATCCTTAGGCTAGAACACAGGCTAGTTAACAGAAAGTTACTGTAAAACTATGAGTTTTCATGTACAGCTTTATGTTGCAATTATTCCATAGCTGATCAATCAATCAGCCTCATATAGTGCTCACACTGATGTCAGGATACTGGGTTCTTCTGAGTCAGTGTTAGACTTCTGCCTACAGCTTTTACATTGTGCTGTGAAAAAGATGGTTCTGAGGGTCACTGGGAGAAAGATCTCTGCAACTTTTAATTTAACAGCAGCTGTCCTAAGAACCACATTAAAGTAAAAGAATCAGTCTCATTTATCAACACTTCAGCACACGGATTACAGCTCTGTATTCCCAATTGATGATTTGCCAGATGATTCCTTTCTCCATTTCTAAGTTGCTTTTCCTTCAGCTGGAGGGCTACAATTCTTTCCTTCATTACACCTCTATTCCTGCAATAATTACCTTGCAGAGACTAGAATATCACTGTCTGAAACCAAGTGCGGCTGCAGAGAAGATGTTGGTTTGGAGGTCTGGAATCCAGGTTGAAGACCCAAAGTCTCATTGCTCATTTATTTATTCAGTTTTTCTCTCAGTTTGTCACTTATGAAATAAGGTAAAATATTTTACAAAACCCTTAAAATGCTCTGAGAAATAAAGGATATTCACATATCACCCAGATTATGTCAGAGCCATCAAGTGCATTAACAAGCTATAAGACCTCTTGCCCCCTCCTTGGGCAGGTTATTGATTGTGTGCACCCTGTTACAGATGGTCTGTGTAGAGCAGCATATCCTTGCCCTGGCCAGTGCCACATTCAGCCATGGGAAGTCCTTCCAGGTCTTTTCCTTGCCAACTGCAGGTTTCCACCAGCAGCTCAGCCATACAGAGGCCAGGCACCATCAGTCACACCCATGGATCAGAGTACAAACTCAAGGTAAGGCACAAGCTTACCGCTCCTTACTGAACAGACAAGGTTTGACAACCTCTTTGCAAACTTCATGCAGCTGACAACACCATGCTGTAAGACCAGCAAACATGCTCATTAAACGTAATCCATCACTGACAGGGTTCAAGGCCAGGCTGGATGGGGCTTTGAGGAACCTGATTCAGTGGAAGGTGTCCCTGCCCATGGCAAGAGGGTTAGAACTAGATGATCTTTAAAGCTCCTTCCAACCCAAACCATTCTACGATTAGTAACTGAGGGCCAGACAGCTTGAAGACCATGGGAGGGATTCATGTAAGATGGATAGATAAATCTGGAATAGTCATACCTAAAGCCACTAAGGAGAAATAGTAAAATCTACTGGGGATCCTAAAATAGGTGCCTAATGTTGGTCAGGTGAATTGTCCCCTGAAGAGCGCTGCGTGCATAAGAGGTTTTACCTCTGACTATACAGGGACTGGAAAATGGTTGCTTTAGGCGCATGCCTGTCTAAACATGGATGAGATTAATCCCTGTCCCAAAACACTTGAAGTGAAATTGGAGAAAGCAGACCAGCAGCTCTCAGATCTGCCAGGTGAGATTCAAACCTGATCCCTTGGCTGTTGCCTCCTAACTCTGCTTTGCAAGACACCACAGGTTTTTATGCTTTTTAGATTAGGTGCTGAGAGATGAAAACCAGGCACAGCATCTGAAAGGAAAGGCAATCACTCTAGATCACAAAATGATACCAATGTTGTGACCAAGATGCTAAAGTTTAAGCTGACACTCAAGGAATTTTTAAGGAAATTCCCAGAAGGGAAGAGGAATCATAAAGGGAGTGTAAATAAAGCTGAATAAGGTCTTCTTAAAATAGGTAGATTTGTTGAATTTTGTGGTTTGGAAGTGACTCATGTAATAATACTCAACAAATGTTTTCTTCTAAATATATTTTTTGGAACTAACTCTTCAAATGGAAAGGTTTCAAATCTTGAAGTGACCTATTTTTAATGTTAAAAGCATTACCTACCCAAAACAATGCTTCTCTAGGCCCAGAACAAAGTTAGAGGGAAGTTTGCTAAGACAGTCATTTCTGTTTTACTTCAGCCCAAAACTAAGCTGCCTCTTCACTATTACATCTCATACCCTAATATGCATACCTGGAGATGATTCCAAACCAAAGCTGCATACAAAAATTGGTAAATGTCTGAGAAATAAAAAATCTGTTCCTCCTTTGCCTTTTATTCCCTTTGGATATTAGTTGCATAGCTGATGTCACTGATTTCTGAATGGAAAGAGGATTTTCTCCATATAGTTTGGGTTACATAGAAAAATGACCATTGACATAGAAGTTTCAAAGTTAGATCTGGAAAAAGTCTCTGCTATTAATAGAATTATAGTAAGTTTTTCTATTGGGGGGGGGGGTTTGAGATAATTTTGCTTTTGTTATTCTTCTATAAATCATATTTTCCATTTGATCCAATGGAAGTTAAAACTAAATGTTTTATACAGAAATCCTGTAGAAGAGGTAAGGCACTCTGCATCATTTGCTAACTTCTGTAAAAGTGTTGATGTCTACTGATTTAAAAAAACTAAACACATTCTTATTATTTAAGGCAGAACTGGCAGTGCATGTTAAAATCATCCAGTACTTACTCTCATTATTATTAAATTCCTATTTGCTTTGCCAGATTTTAACCATTTGGCAGAGATCTCATGCAATAAATATCTGCCATTAACTGAAGTTTTTGAAACTTCTCAGGCAAAATGCTCCAAATTTTTGAGGGCAAGTGCAGAGGACAAAAATGTATTGCTTGTGCCATAACAAAATGGTGATTTCTTCTTTTGTAAGTCTAGCTTTGGTTGAGTCACTTAAAGTGTCACTGGCAAATAGAAAAATAAGTTTTGTTTAATTTAGGTTGGTCCCATGAAATTTTCAAACTTTGTTGAAGGTATAGTCTTGGAAAAATGGCAATGAGTACCTACCTGATTCAATTTCAGAAGCTTTCTGTTCACACTTACTGAAAGGATCAGCTGAACTTGCATGCTTTATGACTAAAGCTCAGAGACAAGCCAAGACTTTCCTCTAACTGAAAACAGGAATCTTCCTTTCTTTTTTCTTTAATTAGGGATTGGAGAAGGAGGTTGTAGGCTTATAGAAGACTGTACTTTGGTTGCAAAGCTATGCACCCAGAAATGAGAAAGTACCAGAACATAAATCCGCTTTGGTACCTTTTTTGGTCTCTTTGGGAAAGAACTCAGTTCAGATACTGGAGCAACGGCTGCAAAACCTGCAGAGCAGCCTGCCCCATTTCATCCAGTTCTGACATTGTGATGAGCCTTAAACATCTACTCATACTGTGTGTTGGATGAGACCGTTTCTCAGGGTACAGGATGTCCCAGCTCAGGGAATGAATCAGTACCGAGACACATAGGGGACTGCTATCTTTGGACCATTGCTCTTTATTCATTTAAAAGTTGAGAAACATGAGATGACTGAGGCTGGCATTCATAGGGAGAGAAACTGAAGTTCTCATGTGAATGTTTCCCCAGAAAAATAGATTTTATCTCTTCATCTACTACATAGTCTCTGTGGTGCTGTCCAAGCTATTTAAACTCTACCCTGTCTTGTGGAAGTATCCATGCTGAGACAGAAAATTTTCTCACCACAGAAATGCTTCTAGAGGAATCTTACTGATAGACCAAGAGATAAGACTGCAAAGTGTGTTCTGAAGTTCTAAGCCTTCATAAGGGTGCCCACACGTACAGCATGTAGGCTAGGACCAACTCGTACCTGGATTGCCCTGCAGGTCTCAGCATTGTCTTGCATTCTAGCTGGAAACCCATAGTCTCACATTGTGCCCCAGTTCTGGTAACCACTACACTTGTTTTTGTCAGAAACATAAGAAAGAATAAAGGCAACAAATGGTGCCTGAAAACCCAGGAAGAAAGTTGAGGAATTTTCCAGCCAGCTCTGATAACCCACATCTCTCTGAAGGACCTGCAGGGACATCATAGCTAGAGGTATATAAACATGGACCACATAATTTTATTTCTGGACCTTCCACCCTAAAGAAGCTATCAGTAGCCAAAAGATCAGCTAGGTGTGTTACAGCTAGAGGGAGGTCTATGATCTCCTGTCATGGAGCTGTGTGAAGTGCTTACAGACAGTGCTGCATTCATTTATTTCTCTGCCATGAGACTAAGTTTCACTCGAGTTCTAAGGACCTATTTAGAAAGACAAGTCTGAAGGCTACACCTCAGCCCAAATTTTGGGTTAGATAAAGTAGAAAACTACAAACTCTGAGAATTGCTTAGTTCTTAAAGGGCAATGCAGCAAAGCTGAGAACAGGTTTAATCCATCAGTTAGCCCTCTGGCAGATGAGGTTACCCTAGTGTTAAGGCTAGACCAAATGAGAGGATGAGATTATGTACAGACAGAATCGCAGTATCTCCTACATTAAGAAGCAACTTGCCAAGTGAAAAGGGAAAACGAATGAAGGAAGAAGTCATCGTCTATATTGCTGAGGTGACACAAAGCGTAAGGTTTCAGCATACAGAGGCTCAGTAGTAGCATGATTAATGTGCAAGTTCAAAAGGTGACTGCAGAGGCCAGAGAGGACACCTGGGTGGGTGTATTTCTGGAATAACCGGGGAATTAGGGCTGGAGAAAACATTTAGGATAGATGTGGTTATGTTCAAAGTTAGCAGAGATCATTGACCTAAGGTATCATCTTGATCCATAAGGGGACATAGGTCTAACTTGGAGATTAACCCCAGGACGAATCATCTGGCAAACCCTTCAGCTGTTTAAAAGACTATGGCTGAGGCTGACGGCAGCATTACAGCCCAGGTCAGCAAAGGCCAACAAACCAAGGCACTGGCTGTGCTCAAAAGAGACTACCAGAAAAAGATGGATAAAAGACAACTGATTAACTTAACCTTCAGATTGGAGGTGTATTTTAGAGTAAAGTTAGTTGACAGAAAGCTGAGGTTTGAGCATGAGTATTAAGTTTTTGACCAGAAGAGGCCATTTATCTAATGTAATTATCTGTTTTAGAAAGCACATACAAGGTAACTGGAGCTTGGCCAGTCAAATGACACCTACATTTGCTTCTGAGGAAAATTATAGTTCATGGAATTAATGCTATGACAAAGGCTTGCCTAGGACTGAGTTTATAGTTGGAGCTAGGATGATACTTGGAAAGGTAGTAGCTTATGCAATACGAGAAGAGGTGGTGATAGGAGCCAGTTAAGTACACATACATAGTCCAAGCTGAGACAGGTACTTGCTTTGTTACAATTAGGTCTAAGAGGCAAGTTAGGCAGTGCAAATGAATTCTGGGCAAAATGAGGGTAATCGTGATTTCACTTACATCCAAAAAGCCTCCCAAGTAAAACCAAGGAAATGCTTAAAGCTTTAAGAATAAAGGAAGCTCAAGATGGTTTTCAATTTATAGCACCAGGAAATGGGACTGAAATAGAATAACATAATTGCTACAAGGTTAATACAAGCATATTAATCACATTAAGGATGTCTCAGCTAGATTTAAAAAAAAAAAAAAAAACAAAAAACCAACCAAATGCCAAAACACCCACAAACCCTCACCAAACCCCACACCAACTGCAAAACACAGAAATACAAAACTCCAGTCACCCAACTGGCCTTAGACAGAACTTAAAAATATGACCTTAAAATAGGGTTACTGCCTAGCGACACCAAAAGCCATCTAAAATAGTCCAAGCACTGCCAGAGAGTAATTCACGCCAGCCCTGATCTCAGGCTAGCACTCTTAACATTTATCCTTTTCAGATGCAATTAAGTGACATTTTCAGCAAGTGCTCGATTAACTGATACTAGTGTTAGCAGTAGTGTTATCTTTTTCTGAGAAGCCAAATTGGATGAAAACAAAACAAAAAGAAAACGTATTACTGTCACAGTCTTTCAAATAAAGTCTTTCAATTTGGTTTTTTATTTCATTCTCTTGGAATAATCCTCCCTCAACCCACAGTCACATCCAAAGCTAAGCAAAATCAAAGGCACTTACACCATTTTGGTGTGTGGATGTGTTTTCAAAAAGTCTTTACAGAAAATGAAAGCATTGTCCTGCAAAGGCTGTCTGCATTTGCAAATGTTCACTCAACCCTCTGAAAATGTGTGTTAATTGCACAATATTTTTTAACATTTTTGGAAGTTAGTGCTTCCTCACAAGTTATGTATGAAATAAGCTATCTTTTGCCTAAGCTTCGCTTTCAGTTCTGCCAACCAAATAATGCCTAAATCAGTTCTGATGGTTTCCAATCAGTTCTGCAACACACATACACAAACTGTCAATTATTGATGTTTGGATGAATTTGCAAATACTCCAATACTAAAATCAGTGTTAAGAATTACTCAGATAGTTAGTACATTTGTTAAAATTAAACTCTTGCTGTAAATAATGTAATATCACTACTACTCTTCCTTGAAGGATGAACAATGTGTAGTTAGATCCAGCTAAATGAATAAAGACAAGCCGGGGGGAGGAGGAGGGAAATGAATTGTTGGAAAGGGGTGGAGGAATTTCATCCTCTCTTGCAACTGATTATATACTTGACTGACATTTCTCTTGCCAAACTTTATCAATGTGACAAATACCCTCAAAATATTATGAAAGGAATGAAGTTTATTAAAACGTATGGCTCATGTTACCTTTTGTAAATGGCATTCATCCTGAAGCCATTTCCGTCTGACCTGACAAACAAATCTACAAGAAGAAAAGCTAGTCCTCTATACCAGCAGTCAGTAAGGTGGCATTAGAAGAGAAAATGCTACTGCTAAGCCTAGTAGCAGTTAATCAAGCACTTGTTGAAAATGTCATTTAATAGCATGTAAAAAGGATGTGATATACTGGAAGTTGATAAATCTTCACTTGGCTACCTTGGTAAGTTTAATGATATATGCTAAATTTTCTCTCTGTGTGTGGCATATTTTTGCACTTTTTTTAACATGTATTTCCTTTACAAATATTTTGCAGCTTTATTCTACTTACTCATAAAAGCAACTCATCAATACTCATAAAGAAAGTAGCAAGTTTGGGCTTTTTTTTTTTTTAAAAGAAACACCTTATTAAACTGAAAAGCAAAAAAGATCCTATTTTTAATACAAGTTTTCCATGAAAAGATATTTTTCTTACTTCAGCAACGGAACAATATTAACATGAATATCTGGAAGCTCCATGTCAAATTGTAAAATTCTGCACAAAGAAGAGGCAGTTATTAAAAAGAAATAAAAAATAAAAAGCAAACGATGTCTGGCCAAACAATGATCAGTTTGATGCAACTGCACTTCACAAGTCTTGAAAGATTAACAGATCTCAGAGCAATGGCACGTATGCAATCATATCTTTGCTCAGAAGTAGAAAATAGTAATCATTTGTCATTATTATTATTCATGATATGTCTTGAATGGGATTTTTCATTCTAGTCCATTTTAAAAAGCATATGAGTTAATTACCACTTATCTATTAAAGAGGAATGAATAGATGCTAATATATTTGTGGCTATTCACCACAGTTGTGAAAGAAGTCATTTTCATCATAAAGATATGTTTTTTATTCCTGTAAGCATCTGAATGCCAGTCCTCTAACAGCTGAGGAGTTTGTAAAAAGCAATACTTTGAACTTTAATGAAAGAATTTATTTCTAGTGCCTTTATAAATCAATCTGATGGGACTACATAATTAGACAAAAGTCATATTCAATATGTGATGTTTAATAGCTCACAAAAAAGTCAACATACGTTTGAATAAACTCATTCTAATAAATGAAAGTCCCCAAAAGAAGCCAGCAATCATGAGAAGATTTAAGATTCCTCTTAGCAAACAAACTGAATTAAATAATAGATTGAAGAGGCTGAAATAATAATCTTCAGCTATAACTTGAAATGTCAGCCCAGCTTTAGAGACTAGTCACCACAATACTTTAAAATACAGCTTCATGAATCACAGAACATAAGATTATTTACTGATCAATCGACAGATTACTTTGATTTGTTGCCTACATAATGTTTACTACAAAATACTTTTCCTGATGAAAAAAAGTGATTAGACTCACCTTACATAAATGCCAAATTGCCTTTGCTTAAGCATTCAGCAAGTAATTAGTATTGTCCATAAACGATTTTGCAACAATTAGGAGTCCAGAGAGCTAGGGATTTCATTTTTATCCTACATACAGAACTGTCATAAACTCACTTATTGATGGGGGAGTGGCAACAAGAAATTAAGTGGCAGAGTTCCTAATTACAGGGTTACTCATTACCATCTAATTCATTCTACTGACTGATGCTGACACTGCTTGCACACTCAAAGTTAGCAGCCACTTAAACCATTGCTTGCTGAAATTGTTAAAACCTGCATTTAAGCAGGATTTGAAGTGTGGGCAATTGTTCCTGTGCTAGTGCACATATCTACATTATTCTGTTTAGATTTTCTTTTTCCATTTGCATGTTTTCCCATATGAAAATTCATGTGGCAAGTTACTAAGAGCTTTTTCTGATTGTGTTTCCTAGTAGCTATAAATCTTCATGCTGCAAATAAAGAATGCAACAACCAAGGTCTGATTATTCGCCAGACCTGGTCAAGGAAGCCTGCATTAGGGTGGAACTTCTAAACAGGGAAACTGATCTTCATAAGGAAAATGTTGCTTTGTCTGGAAGCAGCAGTCCAGAAGACGTCTTCAGCTGCTGTGAAACACAGGTATTATCAGTTTGTATGGACACCACCATGCCTCCAGACGACTACATTCAAAGGCGAGGCTATATAGAGCCTTCACTTCAGAAGCTTCCTGTAGAGGAGTTCATTGGGAGTCACCACACACCCTTCCAGTTTGACCGGCATGCTCTGGCCAGAATTTCCACTTCCCCAACTTTAAGACGTCTAAGGATGACCTCTGCTTCACAAGCACTGCCATTCCAGGACTGTTCTGACACAGCTCAGCTAGGGAATCTAAAGGAATACAACGGCTCTCTCCACCACATTTGCAAGAGTCCACCTCGGTGTACTACAACTTCCTCGTTGTCATTGCCTTCTTGTGTTCATGCAAAATTACTGTCTTCCAAAGCCAAGTCTGAAACAACTATTGCAAACCCAACATCTGCTAGCCCCAGATCAAAACTGTCAAGCCACAAAGGTCCTCTCAGCAATGGCAGAACCAGTGAGAGACTCCAGAACTCTTGGAGAGCCAACAGTGCTACCCTGACTAGGAGAATCCCTAGTCCCGGCCCTACACCCCAGGAGGATGTCCAGGTAGGAGAAATAGAATGATGCAATCTCCTTTCCGGTCTTGCATGTTCAGTGTTGGTCCATCGTGGCCAAGAGCATAAAATCACAGTTCTTAACCTGAATTGCAGCCTGGCCTGTGCTCCTCTGATATAACAGACCAACTTCTGTGCTCATCAGGAAGGGAGATACTTCCTTCTAAATCAGCAAAGAGACAGTGGTTCCAGACTTGTGTTGTGGTGACTAGGTTGGCCTAGTCTGCTCCTGCACATGGCCACTCTTTCTTACCTCTGTCCCTTATCCCTGGTAGACCAGTATAACTGGTTTTGCGACTACGAAAGAACAAAACTAAATGATTCACCCAGTTCTAGCTTGTGTTTTACAAGATTTATTTTCCAGGATCCTTCTGTGGGGTTCCTCCTAAAGCAGGGCAGTTCTCTATTCTGTTTTATTGTATATGATTATTAACCCTCCAAACCCCAAGAATGAAGCCATTCAAGACGGTTGAGCCAAATATAAGGTTTCCTACTACCAGAGGGAGAGGTCCCATACCCTTTCTTGATTTCCACTTACCTCTGCCAGCTCTGTCACTCACTGGCCCCATTCAGTTTTAAGTTCAGCTCAAAAAAAAAAAAAAGATACACTGGTCCAGCAAGTGCCAGTGTCAGTAATAAGAAGGGAGGAGCAAGCTTACTAGCTTAGAAGCTCACTAGCTTCTAGTTTTTCTTCTTTCCCTAGAAGAAAGTTACCATTCAGCTATCCCCCCTAACTTCACTGCAAGGACAAAAGGAGAGGCACCACATAAACCAGGTTTGCTGGCAGATCTACTCTCAAAGACCATGCGTTGCTTGCACAAGCAGTTGAATTCAGACGTATGCTTGACTCTGTCCACACATTTCACTGAACTGACCTGGATGGTGTCAAATAGGTGAAAAGCTCTTTACTAACTGGGTACTTTTGTGCCACAGACCAAAAGCTATTTCCCCCCTTCCTTCAAATATAGAAAACATTCTGGATATCAAACGGTTTCTCCTTTCTCCACAACAATAAAAATAATAAACCAATGCCTCAGTCTATGTAGTACATTTGTCTTAATAAGTACCTTTTTTAAAAAAAAAATCAGACTGCTTGCTTGCTGTCTGACCAACTAACAAGAATATGTCATTTTCTTTCAGCAGTGTGGATTGCCTATACAAAGGTATGCATGTATTTGTTTTATCTTGTCCTAAGCTTCACTTCTGTACATTTTTAATGAATCCACTTCACCCTAAGACAAAACTGAATAATGAGGTGTATGTGTAACTCAACTTCAATTCATAGATTGGTTGTGTGAAATGCCTATCCCTAGCTTGTTAAACTAAACTTTTTAATGAGATTTTCTTTCAAATCTGGCCCTCTCCGCAACATGCTTAGCTATATTTCAGCTGGACCATCATAGCTCTGCACTAAGAACTAACTGCCAAAAGGTCTGGCTCTTTGGATTAGCAGTGTCAAGTTTCTGCTTGAAGAACGTTAAACATCCCATAATCTTGAGCAACATTCTTCAAAACTTTGTGGGAAAGAAAATGGGAGCAAAGAAGCTAACAGAACAGCTCAAAATTGTTCTCATACATGAGCAAAGCAGAACTAGGTCTGCTACTAGATGGGGAGATTGTTGATCCTACAAACTAAGAAGAATTCTTGAATTTGGCAATTCAAGTGCAAGCAATATAAGGTGCTGCGCACCATAGAGCTGTGCAGTGATTTCCATCAAGCTCTTACAAGCAATTGTCAGACAGTAAAAGTTTGATTAGAAATTATTTTGATTCAGCCACCTTTGTTTCCTCCAGAAGTTCAAATGTTTACAGAAGGGAAACAAAGTTTATTTTCTTCCCCACACAACAACGAAGTTGGAGCTAGTTACCTCCCTTAATAGTCCTACCTCTCTCACTGATGGTGCAGTGCTCGCTAGATTGCATGATCCCCTTGAAGATTTCAGGTGCGTCATGCAGGTGAGTGAAGTATATTAAAAGCACACGCACTGGTGAGCAAGTCTTGGCAAAGACAGAGGTAGCCCCACAACAAACAACAATACACTTCTGTGACTCTACCATCAAGTCTTCCACTTGTTAATGCAGTAAACATCATTATTTGAGCTGTATCTCCTCTTCTTCCCAATGTTTAGTCATTTTTCAGGTAAAAGCTCTGTTATAACCTGCAGTTTATAAACAGGTCTGTGTTTCAAGCACATTTATGTTTGGGACTGGGCTGGGTAGGAGCAGGCTGATGCAGTCTATGAGCCATTACACAAGGCAGCTCCCTAGACAAAGCTTAACAGATGTGCACGTGCATCTGAAATCACATTCCCTGCAGAACAGGCCTCCTAGATTTTCTGAATTGTTGCAGTTTCAAATCCACTCTTTAGTATTTTTAAATTAACAATGGAGATTGAGAGAGGAGGCGAGGGAGACACCTTTGCACCTTGGTATGAAAACAGGCGATCTGTACCTATTATGGGAAGAATCTGCTCTGACCAAACTCAAAACTGTGATATGTATCTCACTGACAAGGTGAAGATCTTTGTGATCTTTAGCAAACTTCAGGGACTAGAAGGATACCATCTGCAAATGGCTAAACAGGAGAACACTGAGCATTTAATGCCACTTGCCTGGCATCTTCAGAAGGAAGGCACTATATGCCAGCTATTATATTGGCTCTGGACTTCTATCCAGACATTTTAGAAATCAAGAAATCACACAAAGAACAACACAAGCTTTGTTCCATAGCCACCAACACAAAAGACTGACCAAAGGAGGTTTGGATGATGTATCAGAATTTCTATATTTTTGTCTTGACTAATATTAGAATGTAGAAATATAAAACAAAAATAACCAACATATATAAAAATAACCACTAATAACAAAAATAAATTTCTGCTTTAAGCTTTTTTTTAATCAAGTTGAATTTAGTCCAAGGTCTGGGCAAAGGTATATTCAGCTCCTTCTTTATCCAAATCATTAGTCTAACTCCTTAACGGCTAATGCCCTCTTATCACAGCCAGAGAAAACTGCTTGAAATGTCAGGTTATTCTCCCCATCTAGAATCACGCTGAGGCAGATGGCAACTGTCCTCCAAGACTGACTTATATACCATCCCAGTTAAAAATCATACATCCATCCTTCAGTTTTAATGAATACCTCTTCTCCCCACTCCCAGGCTGTACTTTCAAAAGTCTTTCTTAAAGCAGCAATGCTCTTTTTAAACAGCGTTCCCACACACAGCACTCAGTCAGGAATGCCAGTACATCTTTGTCAGCAAGACAACATGCTGAAATGGTGCTGATTAAATATAATCAGCCAAAATAAATAAGCAAAAAGGACAGAGAGGTGAGGCTGGGACAAGACGAGATACTGAAGCCAACTCTGCTGTGGAAGGAAATGTTGATAGAATGAAACCTTTACTCTGAGCTCATTTTCTCCTTGCACCAATCAGCGTATCAGACTCACTGGAAAACTGCACTGCACTATTTCCTAAAGACAATTAACTAAAGAAAATTCCTCTCAGTAACTGACAAGGCAGCTCCTTTTCAGTTAATTGAGGGAGCTGGCCTCATCGATCTTGAAATGCTCCTCTTCCTCTTTTAATGTCTCATATGCCTGTGAAGTGTCATACTAACTCTTTGAATCAGGGATTCCAAACACGCTCCCTGAATGGCTTGGATGATATCTAACATCTATCTCAATACTGTGACCACCCTACAACATTGACTTTCATAATCTCTTCAGTTGCTTTTATTGTTATGTAGTGGTTATTTCTATAACTAACAGACCTGTTATTTAAGTAAGATGATTTATACAGACGTCTGTTCCTTGGGACAGCTAGTTAGGCTAAGATTATGGATATATAACCATATACAAACCTCTAAAAGGCAATCAGCTGAAACTCTCTGTGCCCTACAAGCAACTATATATACAGGATATTTATTTTTCCAGACCATGATCTGTTTCAGTGTCTTTAATAATGTTCATTCATAATGCTAATCTATGACATTATCTTGTTTCACAAAAAAAAAGGAGGAACTGTTGCATTCCCCAGGTGCTTGAAGTCATCCCTAAAGTACAAGGGTTTTGAAAACTCAACACTTCAGTCTTCTGCCCCCTGTAAGAAAACAAAGCAAACTAAAGAAAAGAGCAAAGCTATAGGGTCTGTAGGCACGAACAGATTCTAAAACACTGCATATAGACTCAAAAACAGGCAAAGTTCATTACACAGCACTCCAGTAGTTTGATTTCTACAGAAAAAACCAAGAAAAACATCTAACATATCTAAGACATCTAGACATCAGGCCAGTTGATAACAGATACCTGAACCTTCATCTGTGAAGTATGAGTACATCATTTAGTCATGTAAGTCATTAACTGGCCCAGGCATGTAAGATTGCAGAGGCATATTGTAGATACACATGCAAGTGACCCTGGCATGCTTCCACATATCACAGGTGTGATTACCTATGTGAAGAGCTTGCTTAAACATATGTGGGTTTAAAGTTCAAGGTGTTTTTCATCTAGGAAGGTAATGCCATTTAATTCAGTCACAGTGAAACTATGTTTCCCGTTACTTATCTTCATAAGCCACTAGCCTCCAACTTCAAAATATATTCTGAAATTGAAGTAGGTTAGATACTTTAAAAATCAATAATACATCGGCAATCTTCTTCTGTGATTCAAACCTGAAATAACTCTCCTGAATTTCCTAGTACAGGAGTGATAACTTTAAGAATTAGCTTTGTATTATAGTGCAGCATCTGGATTGTATAATAACTCAGCCGCCCAAGACATTACATTGTGGCATCACTGAAGGTTTCAGAAGCACCTTAATACAATATTTACCAACACTCATCCTCACTAACAAGGAGGATCTGGTCGAAGCAGTAAGGGTTGAGGGCTGCCTTGGTTTCAGCAACCACAAAATGGTGGAGTTCAGGATCTTGTGCGGTAGGACTAGTAGAATACCAAGTAGAATTGCAACCCTGGACTTTAGCAGGGCAAACTTTGGACTTTTCAAGCAATTGCTAGGGGAAATCCCATGGGCAAGGCTGCTTGAAGGTAAAGGGGCCCAAGACAGTTGGTTGGCATTCAAGGATTGCTTTTTCCGAGCCCAAGATCGGAGCATCCCGACACGTAGGAAGTCAAGGAAGAGGGCCAGGAGACCTGCATGGCTAAATAGGGAATTGCTGGGTATGCTCAAGTGGAAGAGGAGAGTTTACAGGTCATGGAAGGAGGGGCTGGCCACTTGGGAGGAATATAAGGCTGCTGCTAGAGGATGTAGGAAGGCAGCTAGGAGGACTAAGGCATCCTTAGAATTAAACCTGGCGAGAAGGGTCAAGGACAGCAAAAAGAGCTTTTTCAAATACATGGCAGACAAAACTAACACCAGAGGCAATGTAGGCCCACTGATGAACGGGATGGGTGCCCTGGTGACAGAAGATACAGAGATGGCAGAGTTACTGAATGCCTTCTTTGTCTCTGTCTACTCTGCTGCAGGCAGTCCTGAAGAGCCCTGTACCCCTGAGACCTTAGATGAAGTCAGGTCGACGGAGCGGTTTGCCTTAGTCGATGAGGAATGGGTTAGAGACCAGTTGAGCAATCTGGACATCCATAAATCCATGGGTCCAGATGGGATGCACCCGCGGGTGCTGAGGGAACTGGCGGAAGTCATTGCTAGACCACTCTCCATCATCTTTACCAAGTCTTGGGAAACGGGAGAGGTGCCTGAGGACTGGAGGAAAGCAAATGTCACTCCAGTCTTCAAAAAGGGCAAGAAGGAGGACCCGGGTAACTATAGACCGGTCAGCCTCACCTCCATCCCTGGGAAAGTGATGGAACACCTTATCCTTGGTGCCATCTTAAGGCATATCAAGGATAAGAGGGTTATGAGGGGCAGTCAACATGGCTTCACCAAGGGGAAATCATGCTTGACCAATCTCTTAGCCTTTTATGAGGAAATAACACGGTGGATGGATGATGGCAGAGCAGTGGATGTGGTCTACCTTGACTTCAGCAAAGCATTTAACACAGTCTCCCACAGCATCCTCACAGCTAAATTGAGGAAGTGTGGTCTGGATGATCAGGTAGTGAGGTGGACTGTGAACTGGCTGAAGGAGAGAAGCCAGAGAGTTGTAGTCTATGGGGCTGAGTCTAGTTGGAGGCCTGTAACTAGTGGAGTGCCTCAAGGGTCAGTACTGGGACCGGTATTATTTAATATATTCATCAACAATCTAGATGAGGGAATTGAGTGTACTATCAACAATGTCGTCCTGGGGTGTATTAGAAGGGGGGTGGTTAGTAGGTCGAGAGAGGTCCTCCTTCCCCTCTACTCTGCCCTGGTGAGACCGCATCTGGAATATTGTGTCCAGTTCTGCCCCTCAGTTCAAGAAGGACAGGGAGCTGCTAGAGAGAGTCCAGCGCAGGGCAACGAAGATGATTAAGGGAGTGGAGCATCTCCCTTTTGAGGAAAGACTGAGGGAGCTGGGTCTCTATACTTTAGAGAAGAGGAGACTGAGGGGTGACCTTATTAGTGTATACAAATATATAAAGGGGGAGTGTCACGAGGATGGAGCCAGGCTCTACTCAGTGGCAAACAATGATAGGACAAGGGGTAATGGGTACAAACTGGAACACAAGAGGTTCCACTTAAACTTGAGAAGAAACTTCTTCTCAGTGAGGGTGACGGAACACTGGAACAGGCTGCCCAGGGAGGTTGTGGAGTCTCCTTCCCTGGAGACATTCAAAACCCGCCTGGACACATTCCTGTGTAACATTATCTAGGTGTTCCTGCTCCAGCAGGAGGATTGGACCAGATGATCTTTCGAGGTCCCTTCCAATCTCTAGCATACTGTGTGATACTGTGTGATACTTAAAATTTCCACGGGGAAGCACTCACCGCACCTCATAAGGAAGTGGTCTCCCTGAACTGGTATGGGCTTGCAGACAACCAAGAAACAGACCCCACCCATAAAAGCTCTAATGAACCATATGTTAGTTTCAATTTCATGATGAACCTCAGTCTCCTTGTAAATCCCAGTTAAACAAATAGATCCAATGTTCCCCATTCAGCAGCACTACCAGAAAAGGAAAAACTCAACCATTGCACGTTGGAAACTCCTCAGCATGCAGTTTCCAACCTGTAATATGCCCATATTTCAAGTGTTTAAAGTCCAAGACCTGGCCCCCCTGCTAGCCTACAACCCTCTCTGTTGTTAGGACCAATCCTTCATCTATACAATTCAACTGGTTGAGCTAAAGCAACTGCAAGCAATGTCACTGTCAGTTCTTAACAAAAAGCATAACCTCCATGTCCTGCTCTACATAGCAAATCCCAGTTCTTTCCATCAGAGCTCACCTGCAACTTGACAAGTTGTCAAGTGACTATTCATGCACTTATGGGGAAAAACATACCTGCCAGGTTTCACATCAGGCCTTGGCAAGTGGCTAGATACTCAGTAACGTATCTGCCTACGCAAAACAAAAGCAGTAATTATATTTAACTGACCTAAAATACTACACACAATAGGTGGCGACTGAAAAAAATGGATATATGTACATACACTTCGTGCTTCCTCCCTCAGCTACTTAGCTACCGACCCTTTGAACTCTAATGGAATCTTCATGCATCAGTCAGTTGAAGACAATAAAAAAGGCAGCTGTCACTTTGCAGCAGTATACTAACACAATTAATTAGGTATTGGTGTGAGTTACTAGCAAAATACAAAAAGATTTTAATGTGCACCAGTAGTCTCTGTATTTGAATGCAAGCAGCCTCTGGCACAAACATGCTATTGGATACAGAATGCCTATGTCTCTTCACTGGATAGATCTATATCCTGGACAACACCCTCTATTAGTAACAACAGTAGTTAGCAAGAGCCATCTGGTTTTGATCAGCAGGGCCACCAAGTCATACTACATGCAAAACACATAATATTTGAATTAACAGAAAAATTTCAAAAAGACTTAAAAACAATAGCACGAACTGGCCAAAAGGTTAAATATTAAAAAATATATACCCAACATTTTAACTATTCCACTAGTATGCCATTTTTTCTTGAAATCACCCAAGTTATATGAAGGCTAAAAGTAATGACAACCCACGTATCAACTAGGGACAGGGGATTTAACTACTGCTTTGTTCTCCAGTGCCAAAACACACATTCTGAAATTCCCACTCACTTTTGTGCCTAATCTCAGAAGAACCCAGGAATTTCCTGTGTTTAAGCTCCCTAAGTACCTAGTATCTGAGGCAAGCCATGGTTGTAAGCACCTTGATCTCAGCAACAATGTGGAGTTAGAAGGATAATTAGATATCTCCTGTCGATCACTGAAATTTTGTACTCATTGTTCCTTCAGCACATCATTTCATAGCTGCTGTGATTTGGGGTTTTTAGCTCAAAGGAGTGCTTCAGAAGCTTCCTCTGCAGCCATGAGCAAAGAGAGATGACATGTTGTTTTATCTCACAGACCAGAAGGGCACAGGCGTAGCTCTGTGGTAGCGAGTCTGCCTGGACTGAAAGTGTTGCCTGGAGACCCTGTGGTGTCAGACACTGCAATGGACTACCTGCCCCACGCTGCCGTCTTGCTAAGTGCAGGTCAGATATAGGGTGGGGTTTGTTCATCCTGTGTGTGTGTGGGATGGGGAGGGAGGACCAGTGCAATGATTACACACGAGGCGTTTGTGGGGGATGCTGTAACCCACACCAAAGAGACTGCATTGTTAATTTAAAAATTCCCATCAGTTTGTTCTTTTTGCCTGAATGTTGTTGTTGAATACAAAATCTAATAGGTAGATGAGGTGGGGAGGACACAGATCACCTCCTTCTTCCATAGGCCAGGCACAACCGGAGCCCAAACCAGGATCTCCATCCACAAGCAGTTGAGTTACAAATCCCAACCTGTACAGCTTCAAGCAGAAGGAAGAGACTGGCCCGTGTGACCCTTTCAAGCAGTTTTCAATCACAAGGATAGCAGACCCAAGCTATGGCTAGAGATTGCCCGAAAGAACTTCCACCAGCAAAATGTGGACCTGCAATCAATGTCCACAAATACCTACTGTGGAACATAGAGAGATTGCCAGTGACCAGAGATCAAAGTTCCTTAAAAAAATAAGTCAGTCAAGGTCACAACCAGCAGCTTCATGAAAGCAAACAAGCCAGCCCGTGATGAAGGACTTCAAAAACCAAAAGGAGAAAGTTTTGACTGTGATTCCCAGTCACACACTTGCCTGAAGGTAGGTGCCACATATAGAAGAAATTTGCTCCAGATTTCTTGCTGAACAAACACAGGCATTCCTCACCTCTCACCCAGTGCATTCCTACATCTAGATCCTTAGCTTTCCCTGCGCCTCACTAAAGACCATGAGCTACCGCCTACAGCATTGTGCCAGTCCCATGACAGATCTGAGGCTCAGAGTTTGTAGGGTTGTTTATTCACAGGAGTTTTAAATACCTGCATAGCTCCAAGATAGCACTAATGAGCAGACAAAGCCAAATTCTTGCTTCAAAACAATTAATATCTTAAGGTATGATGTGTTTTCCCATGTAAAGAGCTGGCAATCACACAGTGATCATCTGCAGCAAGTGGGAGTGTTTAGCATCATCCAAGATCCCATTACAGACAGACATAATTCTTGCTGGGAGGAACCCAACAGGCTTCATGGGTTTTAATTCTGGTGCACAAACTGTCTAAACACAAGTATTAAATCTGAGCCAAGTAGAGTATATAGGCTTCATCTTACACCAAAAAACAAAACAAAACAAACATACATATAAATAACAGGGGGTTTTTTTAGTTATTTTTTTCTTTACTAATAACACGCTTGTTTTACCCATTAGAGTCCAGAAAAAACAAGGTGGCCATTTGCCAAAAGAGGAGTTGTGAGTATTTAACTTCTTTGTTCCCCCTTGCACTGGCCTTGCCTTCTCCCGCAACTAACTTGGGAAAAAAAGAGTTTCGTTACTACCTCTGGAGAATAGCAGCCAGCAGGTGAGCTGAACTCAGAGGTCTCAGCCCACCCTGGGCTCGGGCATTAACCTGCAATGAAGGCGGGTAGCTCCAGCACAGCCACCAGCACCACTGCACTTGAAAACGGTCGGTGCTGCTGCTCCCCATCCCCATGGGTGGTGGAAGGAGAGGTGCCCTTATCTGGGAAGACAGCACAAGAGCTCTCTCTCATTCAAGGTGTTCAGTGGTAGCAGCAGGTCCAGTGCAGCTCTCCAGGGTAAGAGGGCACAAGGTGGGCAAGCCAGTCTCATCACTGCTTTGACCACAGTATATCCTGCATGCCAACCTAGATCTTAGGCCCTTAGGGCTCTGGAATACTTGCCTAACTACCACTCATATGCGAGGGATCTAGGCTGTACCTATAAAAGTAGCTTCCTGGATGCTTTCTTAGGCCTTTCCCGTCTTCATGGGCACCCCACACACACACTTGCCAATATAATCATAAACACCACCACAGTTCAGTTAACTTCCTTGTCTAACACATTTCTGTGTCTTTTCCAGTTGTGAAAATTTTCACCTACTATGGTATTTAAATTTCCCTTCCGAGTGTTGTTCATCATTTCAAAAAATATCATTTACAAGTGTCTTGATATCTTTGCACTCCTAAACATGGAATTGTGTGAAGTCCCTTCCTCATATTATTTGCATTTTATCTTCTAAACCTCAATTATCAAAGGAGAGTTTGTGCCAGTGAAACCAATGCAAATACTCAGATTACACATACAATAATCCCCGCTTCATTTGATAGCATTCTTATATCATTTGAAGGAGCATGGTCTAAAACTGAGACTTTTTAAATTAAGAAAAATATTTGAAATCAGCAATAAAATGCATTTGATATTTAGCCAAAAGTGATTTCTGAAACTATTGAATGCCATGAAATTTGAAGGTTCATTGGTTAAGTGGGTGTATGTAAAATTGCATTACTGTTTCTGCTTCATTTCAAGCTAACTTTCAAAATTAAGAGTTGAGCTTAAACTCTGAATTTCAAATATTATAATCAAACACATATTTCAAAATTGGCCTGTGTTCAGTGCCTAAAGTTCAGACAACAGAAATCTGTAAAGTAAGAGCATACTGTTCCAGAGAGCAGATAAAACTTAAGCAAACACCTTACATATAGACTTACCTTACAACTCTGTGCTCACAGCACCGATTTATAGTTCATAAATATTGGTTAAACTTTTTACATGCACTGTTGGCCTGAAAAATAAAGCCAAACCAAAAGCAATTGTATTTATTTCATGATCCCTCCCACAAACTCTTCCTGCTCTCCAAGCTTTCTGAAGCTCATTTTATAGACACTACTCTGCAACTGACCAAAGGAGTTTTTTTTCAACATGTAGCCCCAAAAAAATAAACAAGCCTGCAAACTTTGCATGCCTATGGCAGGAGGATGTTTTCAACCATGAGGCTTTTGTTCCCTCCTTCTGACAGGGCTGAAGGAAACAAAGCCTTTTATTTGCTCTGTCTTCTGAGATAGCCCATTATTTGTTATTACCATACTGATGAGTTGCCCTGGCAAAAATTTCTGTGTTACATAAATAATACCTTACATACCTACACAACCCCACCCATAGCTACTACTAAACCTGCCATCAATGCTTCATGTCTGTGTAGGAGCGTCTTGGAGATAAAAGGTAATCAGACTGAGGGAGCTGGGTCTCTATAGTTTGGAGAAGAGGAGACTGAGGGGTGACCTTATCAGTGTCTATAAATATATAAAGGGGGAGTGTCACGAGGACGGAGCCAGGCTCTACTCAGTGGCAAACAATGATAGGACAAGGGGTAATGGGTACAAACTGGAACACAAGAGGTTCCACTTAAACTTGAGAAGAAACTTCTTCTCAGCGAGGGTGACGGAACACTGGAACAGGCTGCCCAGGGAGGTTGTGGAGTCTCCTTCCCTGGAGACATTCAAAACCCGCCTGGACGCATTCCTGTGTAACATTATCTAGGTGTTCCTGCTCCGGCAGGGGGATTGGACTAGATGATCTTTCGAGGTCCCTTCCAATCTCTAACATACTGTGATACTGTGATACTGTGATTCAGTTAAGGGCAAGCTCATTACAGATCAGAGCAAGGTGAACTGAACTGGGTAATCTTCTCAACAGTCTTTAAAATACTGTATGAATTAGGGATATTTTTTTGTTATTCAAGAGGCTAAAGACAAACAGAAGCAAGTATCTGATATGGAAAACTGTCTTTCAACTGTTAAGATCATAGACTTCAGCACATATGAATTTTTCTGCTTTAAGGTATCAAAATACTAAGTATACTGCATCAAGGATATTGAAAGAAGGGGATAAAAACTTTGTCTTATTTTCAAGTTACCATTTTTCATTACATTAATCTGGACACGAGACCTTTATGTAAAATTAATGTATAAGCATAAGGTATATTTTTGAGGCCCTTATTGACATGGTTTAATGGTTGGCTTGGAAGTCCTGGGGTAGCAGTTGGACTTCATGATCTTAAATGTCTACTCCAGCCTAGTTGATTCTATAATTCTATGAAATGGAGGGGCAAGGGGATTAGCAAGGAACTGACTTTGGAGCAGGTCACTGAGGTGGTAGCAGCTGCCTTAGGACTAAACAAAATATCTAAGTACCTATGAAGACCCAGACCTTCTGTACTTCGATTATACCATCTGGAAAATAGGAAGCTCTCATACATCCCTGCTTTCCAGCAGCAGCACAACATATTAAATTCTTTAGCATTTGAAAGCTGCCCACTATTTTTTTCATACAGCATCCTTCAAACATAGGCTATCATACAGTGTTATTTTCAGATTCAGTACTTTTATGTCACCAATATTTTGGAGGAAAACATCAGTTTTTAAAATCTCTTTTGAAGGCCTCTTTAAGCTTTCAGAAGAATTGCTAACAATGGCAGTCAGGCTCTTTGCAACAGTCGGTGGTTTTCTTTCTTCTTCAATCAATAGAGTAAATTTTGGCGTGAATTTGTACAGGCGCAACAGACAGAGCAGAAAGATGTCGACAGGCAGTTCGAAGTGAAAAAAGAAGCAGCAATGTGGGAACTTTTCACAAGTGAATGCACCTACTTTCTGGATAATTTGCTGGTTCTCAAAATGGTAAGTTCAGATTTCATTTCTCAAAAATAAGTATTTGCCCTGCTGCCAGCATGGCAGGCATAAAGCCGTCTGTTAACCCCTCATTGAGTGTCTGTGGGGGAATGACTTAAGTAGTTGTTTTTTCTCCCATCTTGCTGTTTCCCCAGTTCCCTTTGGTTTTTAACTTCTTTATAGCATCTCTACTTCCAGATATCACTTTCTAGTGCTTTGCAAACACCATCTGATTGCAGATCCTGCCGGTAATTTCAGCTGATACTCTCCTATTCTTCTCACTAACGGTGAAACCACTCTCCAATTGACCATACTAGATGTTTCTCTACCAGTGGTCTGTAACACTATAATCTTAGTTTAACTTCATATAGAGCCATGTTTAGATTATCCTAAACAGAGCATAAAAATCTCAGAATTCAGCAGACCTGTAGTTCTAATATTACAAGAAAACAAGGAAACTAATAAACAACTCCTCTCCCAAAAACTCCAAATTGTCTCCATCCATCGTGGTGAACTTTAAGAGCTTTGAAATATGGACAAGAATATTAGACACTGATACAATAACTGCACAATTTACATTCAACACACATCAAAAGTTAGTGTACCCATTTAAAAGGATGGAAGCTTCCCTAAATATCTTCCTAATGCTTTTCACTTATTCTGCAAAGAAAGTTTCTGTTTTCTCATTAGTCAGAGGAAAAGATTAGTGAAACATTTTCCATGTTGCTGCGAAGTTAGACCAGGCAGTACAAGAAATACTGCAAAGAAAAGGGAATACAGAACTGGGCTGAATTCCTCCTTGGTGGGGCAGAACAGGAAGGGAAAGTAGTGGACCAGGACCAGCTGTTGGTCCAAGGCAAGATGGAAGCATCCTTCCTTCCATACACTTTGTTCAAGGATCTGAGAAGATTAAAAACAGGTGAATCCTTTGGAAGGATGACAACAGGAGACACACAGGCCCCTTGGTGAGACTGATGTAGGAACCCACAGACAAACCTCAGCCAGGCTCCTGTGACCTGTGAATGATGAACTATTCAGCCCGTGCTAGCTTCCCAAACTTTTCTGCAAAGAAGAAATCCACTGAATTTGGATAGCCAGTTTTAGAGATACCTGCTACTCTAAATACTTCCCAGTATAGGAATATTCCACCGATTTTAACAAATCTTCACAGGGAACTTTAAAACCACTGTAAATCCCCTTTAAGCTCTCAGGTCAACTGCTCGTGGCGACAATCACACAAGGCTAAGCAAACCCTCCCACTAACTCTTCAGTATTGGCACCTGGATGATAGTTTGGTGGGTTTTGTTTTTTTTTTTTCATTAGTGCTTTTCACACATATACAAAAACTCTACTCAGTAATCTACATTGTTTAAGCCTTTTTCAGATTTAGGTCAGATTCAGCACAGCTCCAAGATCACCATCAGAGCTCAAATACTATAAAACCTTAAACAGCCAATAAGTATCCATGCAGTTTTCACTCAATACAGGCTAATAAAACAATCCAAAGAGATGAAAAACCTTCATGAGCCCTCCACTTACACTATTACAACCATTTCTTAACCCCCATACTAACTCTAAACAACTTCTATAGCAGCAGATACATGGGATATGGAGGAAAGCATTTAGAAAAGTCATCATTACAGAAATCTGTAACAATGACTCTGATGTTATTAATTCTTTCACACAGAAAGAATGCTAGAGGACCCAGCAGGGACATAGCTGCCTCTGTGGCAGCCACAGAACACCCCAGGGACATCACTCATACCCTCCTCCTCACACAAAGCCCAATATTTAGCCTTCAGGCAGGTCTGGAAAAGTTTCACAAAGTGTCATCTTCTGCCCTCCCCAGATGAAATAATCATTTAGTAAGAATTACAGTGCAAACATGTTCTCTTCAGGAAAAAGGCAAAAAAAGAGTACAGATACATTGAATTGCCTCAAACGATAGGTAACATAGATTTGGTTTGTTTTTAAAGGTATTTATGAACACTCTAAAATGCCTCCAGACTAATGAACTTCTCTTGGATGTGGATTTATGGAGACCTTTTGCAAACTTAGAGGTGTTAAGCAAGGCGAGTAAAAAAAAAATAGTGTTATTGAGATCAGAGACCAGCCCAATAAAAGGAGATGAGAAACCACCCATAAAGCTTCTATTAAGATCCAGTTCTCACAACTGAGACTTAGTTCAAATAATTAATCTTTCCTTCCTCTCTATTTGGTATATCAGGGGTTCAGGTTTCACCAGTGCAAACTATTCTCACGCACCTCCAGCAAAAGATAAACAGGCATTTGCACAGCAAGGAGAGCTTGTTTGGCAGCTGTTTCTGAAGTAAACATGAGATTGAAACTAATTCTCATAAGCAACATCCTTTTGAAGATAAACTCTGACTGCACAATCCTTACAGCAAAGCAGCAACAATGGCAAAATAACTTCAATAACAAGTTTCCTTCTGCAAATGGACACAAAAACTTTGCTATCTATAGTGCCACTCCAGCAGGGCAAGTTAAAACAAAAGACTAACCACTCCTCTCCTCTGAGGTTTCCCTCAGTGTGAGTGGATAGTTCCCACACAGACTGGATGCTCTGTGTTCATGTGCTACTTACCCTCCAGCTTCCAGGAGGAGGGAGACCACGTGGCTTGGCTGTGATGAGCTCCAGCTCTTTGCTGCTTGTGGCCAGCTGCTGGGAGACCATTTCCAGCTCTGAAAGTTAAAGGAAGCCGTAAGTCCAAAGCAGCTTTTACGTAACTTCAGAAGCAAACCAAATCTTTTTCTTAGCTTGAGAGCTCTCTTTCAGGACACCTTGTCCTTAATAGCAAAGTGACTTTTTGGAAGGTACTCTCCAGCTACGTAAATGGAAGGAAAGCTCTTCAAAGTAGGGGCAATTAGCCAGAGCTTAAACGCATGAGCAAGTCACCCCTGCTCTGCTGAACCTCACACCAGGTGAGCTGCTGTGAGTGACCACCTGAGCAGGCCTGGCGATACAAGAAAAGGTGTTTAGCTGATGTGTTTCACCTTGCACTTGTTGTGTACTAAGACCATACACACAGCCAACTACCAGAGTTCAGCTTATGTGTGGTTGCTGATTCCTTTGTTCTTGTTCAAGGAAACAAGTGGGTTATAATGCTGTGTGTCATTTAGCAATCACAAAAGCTTTGAGCTTGGCTGGAGCTGGGTTACGTCTAGAGAGAATTTTCTTTAATACATTTTCTGTTTTGTTTTCTAATTTTTTGTCCTTACTAATAAGGATGTTAAATGATCACGCTTTACTCATACTTGTATATAAACCAGTGATCAAATTCTGGAGAAAATACCTGTTTTCAATGCCTTTTATGTATTTTTTCATGCATTTACATCCATTTCTTCTTGACAGCAGGCTGAATCCATCAAAAAATGCATGTTCTAAAAGGCATAAAATACACCCTTGTCATAATGAAACAATAAGCATCATCTTATAAGCAACACTGTCCCCATAAATACACCAAACAAAGCCACGTGTGAACCTCCAACAGCAGTTCTTAACAGTATCACAGACGATGATGTTTCCTTCTGGCCTAAAATTTGGCCTAAAGCTGAGCCTGGTCATGAATTTGTGTGCAAATAGTGTGTTAAGAAGGCAAGTGTGGGTTTAGGAGCAGGCTCTCATCTGCATCCGACTGACAGTGTGGGCACCCTTGAATCCAGTGCAAAGACATAAAGTTAACTTCTGGGGAATATGTGACTTTTTACAGCATTTTATAGAGATTTCCCTCATCTCCAACAGCATGAAACAAACTATGAAAAATGATATCTTCTTCAAAGGACCATGAAGACTCCTTTATCATCACAGCTAGGTCATATGCAGTGTTTTCCAATAGACAATTTTTCATGTCAATTCATGTTAGATACAGCTGCTGCCCTAAAATAAGTTTAAATGGAATAACTAATCTTGTTTCAAAGCTTTTGTCACATGGCATTACCATGACGTAAATGCATATTTGTATAGATTTGATTTAACTTCTAACTAAAGCATTCATGATGTAAGTCTGAAGATAATTCTGGCAATGCTGGGAAGATAAGTATAGGCACCCCACTGGGATGGGACCAGGGATGGGAAATAAAGTTGTTTTAAACTTAACTTCAGAAGATCGTTGCTGCTAATTCCTCTTCTTTTTTCCAATTACTTAGATAAGTCTCAGTTTTCTGCAAACTTTTTTTGAAGCCGTGAAGGAGCACATCAGAAAGTCAAACTCTCCAATGGATTTCAGCTCCATACTCAGAAAGGTAACATAATTACAAGTATTCTTATTTAATACCAGGAAGGCCTTGCAGCAGGCCATTTATCATAGCATTCAGGTGATTTAATGCAATCAAATCAGTCAAGGACACACCATCTGTCACAGGCAGTTTGGTCTCAGCCTGAAGCACCTTCTCTCAGTAGGATGTTTTCCTTTTTATTCATTGGCATGTTTGAGGTGGTCATGGAAAGGTGCTCTGTATGTGGAGCTAAGTCTGGAAATGTTTTCTCTTCCTTGAGATTAAGTAGCCCAGACCTTGAGGAGACTTTGCCACTGGCAGATGTGAGCTTCTCACTCTGTGGAAGATGTTCTCCCTGAGACCAGACTCCAGCCCCACCACTGGATGTCCCTGTCTCCTTTCACTCCACTGCATAGATCCTTCCTTTATTCCATGGACTAAACTCACAACTGTGTTAAAGTGCTTAATTAAGAGCTCACTGGGACTGAAATACTTCTTACTCTTTGGCCTTTGCTTGCTAAGCAAGAGAGAAGCACAGACACAGCTGTCCTGCCACTGCTAAGTACTGCCCTGCTACCTTTCTGGGCAGGCTTCACGGTAAACATGGCAGTTGTCCAAACAGCAGCCTCCAGGCACTGTATTTCCTGCACAGCTTCCCAGTGACTGAACAGTTGGACATACTAATACAGACAGAAAACCAGTTCATGGGCTTGAACCTTCCCTGGTAGCAGAGGCCACGGGAAAACTTCTGGAAAATACTAAAACAGACCCTATCTGAGGGTTAGGATTTTAAAAAGGGGGAGTGAGGCTGGAGCTTATCTTCTCAGCCCCATTACCTCTGTCTTCAGGCATTCTCACCAATAATGTGTCTGTGAGACAGGTGGAATCCCAGAAAAAATTGAGTTTTATCATGGGTGGCACATAACATTTCTAAGAGCTATCTAACACACTCAATATAAAGTGACATGCTATACAAGGGCATGTAGAGCTGTTGCATAGATAGTGGGTTTATGTTCAGCTTCCACATGAATTTCACATGACACTTATTTCTAATGAGAATAAAGTCTAAGAATTCTTCACACCTCTGGAGAGCTGTTAGAACTGTGCTCCCACACATTGTTGAGGGTTTTTTACTACTTTACCACTTTTACTCCTTTTTAAATTGCCTTTTTCTTAACTCCCCTTTGTCTCTTCCCCCATTTTCCTAGGTAGGAGTAAATCTCAGGTAAAACACACATTATGAAACCAAAACTGTTGTTTCTCCCTTTCGCGTGTCTTGATAAGTTGCGAAGTCTTTTCTGCAGCTTTTCCAGGGTGACCTCTGCCAGACACATCAGATATATTGTCTTAATTATACCTCCGCTGTCTTCTACTTGGAAAACCTGAGACAGAGAGAAGAGTTTGGCATCTACCTGAACGTAAGGTGATGGTGATGATGGTGGTGGTGATGTCTTCAGCCTTTCTGCCTCATGACATGATTTTAACAGCAGACTAGGGAAGTTCATTGGAAGCAAAACTGTGTAGGTAGCATTTTACACAGATTTTTTGAACTGCAGAAGGTATCACAGATATGAAGTCACCCTCCTGAGTGTATGCTCCTCTGCACATATGAAAGCCCATACTTGTAATTCAGAACAGACAAGAGGGGGAAGCAAAAAAGGAACAACTGGCTGCATTTCTGAAGGCAGAAAGTATGTACTGCCAGCCTCTATCATTCATGTGTTTTGCACGTAATCCCTTGACATGGTGACCTCCACCTTAACAAAGTGAAATTGTTACAGAAAAAAAGGAAGCAAAAATCAATCAAGGCACATTGTAAAATCTTTCTCAAGTGTGTTACCTTGATACATGTCCTGCACATCAGCTTGGTTTAGATGTTGGGTAGGAACACAGCGTATAGGGTATTACACTCCTTAGCAGATGATAGGGCTCACATTCCCTGAGTACAAAACAGCCCCCAGCATCTACACTATGCCACAGTGACTGGAGAAGCTTATGACGGGTTTCTTCTGCATAAGGAAAGGGCTATATGATAAAAGCCAATATAAGGGAAATAGAAATCCAGGTGCACATCAGTGCTTTCTTGGCACCTTTGGTGAAAGGGCAGGGTGGGTTTTGGCTGAGCCCTGGCAAGAAAACTGGGCTGCTTTCCTCACTTATGGGTATTGCTGCCCCATGTGCCCTCAGGGAAGGAACATCCTGGATAGAATAAGCAGCAACCCTCTGCAAAGACAGGAATAAAGTTAATTATCTTCCTAGTAGATTGTATAGTGCTGTGTTTTGGATTTAGGATGAGAATAATGATAACATGCTCATGTTTTAGTTGTTGCTAAGAAGGGTTTACACTAAGTCAGGGACTCTTCTGCCTCTCACACCACCTAACCAGCAAGTACATCGGGGTGCACAAGAAGCTGGAAGGAGACAGAGCTGAGACAGCTGACCCCAACTGACCAAGGGATATTCCAGACCACATGGCAACATGCTCAACATATAAACTTGGGGTAAAGATAGCTGGGTGCCACTGCTTGGGAATTGGTTGGGCATCAGTCAGTGGGTGGTGAACATACTGTGTTGTGCATCACTTCTTTTGTGTATTCCAATTCTTTTATCGTTATTTTTACTTTGCCTTCCATTTCCACCCAATTAAACTGCCTTTAGGTCAATCCAGGAGTTTCATTTTCCCCTTACCCCCCAGTTCTCTCCCCGTTCTGCTGGGTGAGGGGAAAGTGAAAGAGCAGATGCACAGTGTTTAGCTACCTACCAGGTTAAACCACAAATGTTTTACACTGCCCTTGCTCTCACTGTGTGAGCAGTTCACCTTTAATTAGTCCCAGTCTCATTACAGTCAGCTGATGACGCAGAAAACGATGAGGCATAAGGCAGGATTTTTTATCTTCAGCAGTGGTGTGAACAAAAGGAACAGTGAGAGAGACTGCATGTCAGAGCTGCTGCTCTCTCCCTTGCATCAACTGATGTGCTATCCCCTCCTCCTCAACATCATCTGGAAGAGGAGCACTGATGAAACAGAGAAAGGCTTTATCCAGTCACTTAAAGAAAAGGTGGAAAAGTCCATATGTAAGTAGCTAAGGTTAAAAGTCAATTGTGCAATTAACTATTTGCTAGTTATGTGGCCATTTGTGCATGAGTGTGAATTGGTCTGGTCTCCCTGGAGAGATGCAATGAGGATGTGCATGCCTTTCTACAGTCCTGAGCCTTTCTTCATTCTGTAGGAAATGATTGGTGCCACCCTTGGGCTATCAAACCCTCTCAAGGGTTTGACAAGGTCACAGGACTCCTAAATCGTGAGTCACCTGTATTTGCTCAGAATCCTCTGCAGTAACATGCAAACAATTAACAGGAGTTCACAAATAAGAGCAAATCAGGAAAGTTCTCAAAGAAGGAATCCCTTGAGTTGGATTTATGTCTCAGAAGGCTGTGTTGGGGCTAATCCTTAATAGGATAAAATTGCACTCACAAGGGGAATATTGTGTCAGTGGCCTTTCAATAAATGGCAGGGTCCTACTATACAAAATAGCTGAAGTGCTATCCCAGCTACAGATTTTCTCTAGCTACTATGGAGAAAAAAAGGGATTGGACCAGGATTTTTTTTATTAATTCTATATAATTTATTAATTAGGTCTTGATCGGAAAGCTATAAATGCACCTCTAAGTGTCTTATAGTCACATAGTACATCAGTACATTTATTCCCCAAAGGCCTCATGCAGCCCCTACTAAATCAAAGACAAGACAGTACATCAGCAAGACACTGGAGAGGTGCCAGGCAGTGCCTCATCCTCACCAGCAGTACACTCAGCATGGTAGTAAGCTCTCTGCCATCATTCTTCTCCCCATCCTAGAGGCTGAAGGGTCAAGCATCTCCTTTGGAGATGAGGCAGAGAGTTAATGTCTTCTAGAGACAGATAAATCTGGGGCTCCTTCTTCTTAGGTGAATACTCCAATGACAGAATCACCACCTAAAAGAGAGGCCTGGGTTCTTTCTCGCCAAATCCTATGAAGTATCTAGCCTAATGGCCACCCAAGGAGTACAGGTTTTGGCAAAGAACAGGTCCCATAGGAAAATATGATTGTTTTTCACTAGTCTGGAGAATTCTGCTGGGCAGACAGCAGATTTAGGTATGCCCCAAAAGACCATGGGATACCTGTGGAATATACCTGGCAAAACAAAAAAAAGATAGGTCCTTCCAGAGTTTAGATATTTCTGGGCTAAGGAAAGGAACCATAGAGGGGTGACCCCTCTTTATCACAGCACCTAACAAAGATGTGGCTTCAGTTTTTGATCAGAGAATCAGTGACATAAGGAACAGCTGCAGTCCCAGAATTCCCCTTCTGATGTTTGTGTGTGTGTGTGTGTGTGTGTGTGTGTGTGTGTGTGTGTGTGTCTGAAACCATTATCTGCAATATCACTCAACTCAAAAACCTGGATTTCAAGTTGCGTGCTCATTAAGGTTTTCCCCATAACAGCCCTGAATCAGCAAAGACTTAGTCTCCACTTTTCACCTTCTGAAATCCCAGTCCCAGTCTTTGGTAGGTCCTGGCACCACTTCCCTCAAAATGAATTCTCACTACTTTCAACAGTTTTTTTACCAGGTTGTATATGGTGAAAAACATTTTTATCTCACTAGCCCAGACACTTTAAAAAAAAGCAGCATTTTTTAAGCAACTTTTAAAGATTCCAGTTCAATTGAGTTTTATACAATTCCCCCAGTTTCCCAACCAGATTAGCAAACACCACCTTTTCATTTTGCCCTGAATTTAAGCATGTTTGAATGCAAGATTAGAAATTCTGGTTCTACAGACCTAAGAAAAGCTTAAGCATTTTTTACAGTGAGGCCAAGATTTTATCTGGGACTTAACATGTGAGGAACTTTGGCTTCTATTGAAGAGAAAACAATATTCAGCATCATCTGGAAACAGGACTGGGTTTGCCAGCCTTGGCAGTAACCAATGTTCCACATATTTCAGGGCATCTGGAAGGTAAAGTCAAGTGGTTGGACAACTTTCAGAAGTTCAGACAGCTGCAAGAGGTCGTAATTTGGCCTCAGGTCTGGGATCGTGACAAGAGGTTCTTTGTCCAAGAGGTAAGCAGTTTTCTAAGGGGCATTTTTCCTCGAGGAATGTTTAGTTTCCTATCTATCTTTACAGTGTGGTCTAAAGTTGGCTGCTTGTCTATATTTTAGTTGTGGGAGATGGCTTTGCTCTAACAGGAGCAGCTGCAGCCTGAGCACTACAAATACTGTAGCTGAACATACAGGCTGTGCACAGTGCCTCGGATGATAGCGTGGGCTGCTCTTAGCTAGCATTCAAGAGACTACGATCCTGTGATCCAGGAAGACTCTCCAGAAGTTGCTTTTAGGGGGCATAATGAAATGGGATAGATATAAGTATTACTACCTTTTTATAAGGTTATGAAGCAGAAATTATTTGCCTCTTTCACTCCTCAAGCTGAGCCAAAGAAATTTCTATTGACATTAAATACACAGTATACCTAGGAGCACGTGTACCTTTGTGCTGTGGTTACCCCCTTAGCCATACATACAGACTTCAAGCATTATGGTAATATCATCAAGTGGGTCTCACCTCAAGGATTGTGTCTGTTCACACACAGGGCTGCAAAAAACATTAAAACCACTCCGGAAAATCAAAACACAGCTTAACATTTCAAAAGCTTAAACACATTTAAGCAACAGCGCTGTTGAAGAAACGTAGCCATGCTCAGTTATTAACTATGTGATGTATTTAACCTGAGATAAGAGCACACGTGTACTCAATTTAACTGCTGGCTGCCTTGCAGTTCTCCATCAGATGTGCAAGATTCCCTATTCACTCTCTCTCTCTTTTTTGGGGTCAAGTGTTTGAAGCAAAGCCTAAGGGAAAACGGCAGTGAAAACATTTTGTGTTCAACGAACAGCCTTCTCCTTCATGAAGGGAGGCTAACACTAGCAGGTAACGTCCCTAAACATCCCAGTATCAGGAGTTAGCTGAATGGAATCATATTTTGCTGTGGCAGATCCAGAATGAATCTCTGCAACTGTATTTGGGCAGGTGTGGGAAAGAAAAAGCAAACGTACAGCTTGTCACAGAGAGACTGAGAAACAGGAAAGCTGCCAAAAGGATGAGTAATCTGCATGGTTGTTTACTGTCACATCTGGATATTCAGTCTGCCAGGTGCTGAAGAAATCAGCTTGACTAGCCAATGCCTACACTCAAAGGGAGCATTTTACTGTCACATTCAAGAATGTGTCAGTAAGAAAACAGGAAGTTTAGACTGTCCTATACGAGGTACCTCATGTGCCTGGGGACCGATGTCAACACAACTCACCTCTCTGGCACCATATCCACCATGTGTTTCCTTGAAAATCACTGAAAAGCCCAGAGGTTTTTCCTGTTTTTATTTCATATTTCTTCTTTGCTAAGACTGCTGTTTTGATGGATGCCTTGGAACAAGAAGGTGTTATCCTGGCAAGTGGCTTCCCTTCTATGAACAGAGCACTCCTACAACATGACATTAACTCCACGGGTAGTACAGTGGTCCCACACGAGCATATTGATTTCTTCATCTCTGTTTGCAGCTGTCTATCATGCTGGCAGAGTGGAGACTCGTATCTCCAGACAAACAGGCACCATTCTGTGGCAGGGTACAGGTTGCTTGCTGGCAAGCTGCTGCAGAATCTACACCTGCAGAGGAAAAGCAAATGTCCTCCTTGTATGAGCAGGAAGGAGAGCCTGGTCAGTTTGGAAAAGACCATCATGTGAAAGGATGCTGGAAGCTGCATGCTATGGTGGATGCAGGGCTATAAAAATTGACAGAAAGGAGCAGAGCCCATGTCTTATGTTTCCTTCACCACCTCCTCAGAAATACAAGTGAATAAACTTTCTGTCTCCCAGCACCATTATTACTGTTATAAAAGGAGTAGCAAAAGAAACACGGTGTCTGTTTTTCAGTGTTTCATGAGGAGCATTATAGTTGCACAGAAGGCAAGAGAAGTGGTTGCTGATGATGTTTAGGGGGTGGCAGGCATAGCTGAAAGAAAGCCACTGAATCCTCTCCTTTCCATGCTTCCCTCTGCACTCATTGATCTGTTGATGAGACATCAGCCCCCAGTGCAGGAGGTAAGGGTGGCCGTTGGGTGGCTACATTTCTTTCTGCAATATGTAATCAAAAAATGGAAGGAGGTATGAGCATAATTCTTACCCACCAAGCCAGCTGCCTGCAATCTGTAATATAAAAGTGCCTGGCAATTGGCACTTACCTGAATTAAATATCTTTCAAGACAAAAATGAAATACCACACAACAGAAAGCTTGTCCTAAAGTCATCGCCCTGAACAGGCTCACATACATTTGGTGTTAAAGTGAATGCGATTGCTTGAATGAAACAGAGATCACTGAGACTACAGTTGCTTGGGGCTTTTGTAATCCTGTAGCTGAGAATAGGAGCAGCTGAGAGAAGTGGATTTGTTCAGATGTAGGAACAGAAGGCTTAGGGAAGACCTTAGTGTTGTCTTCGCTGCCTAATGGATGGTTTAAGGCAGATGAAGCTAAAGGCATCTTGGTGTTGCACAGAGAAAGGATGAGATATAGCAATGCAAGTTGTAGCATGGGGTATTCCTCCATTAGATACTTGTAAAAAAAATTAACAATTAGGGTGGTCAAATAATGGTACAGGGGACCAGAGAGGTTGCTTTTATGATGCTATCAATTAACATTTCATCACTACAAAAGCCTGTGAGGAGGGCAGCATACCAGTATTTAAAGGTACCAGGGAAAGGTGGCACTTCCCTCTTTATCTCTGCCATTTTCAGAGGGTTCACTGTTTACCAGGTAGGATTTGCTAATTTACAGCATGCCAATGGTTGCCTTTGTAGGTAACTCCAGGGGATCCAGGTCACTTTTCCTGGCAGTCAAGTAGTTGTTATTCATGAGGTAGCTGCTACAAGGTACAAGCATTAGTAGCCAAAATCAACAAGAGACATTAAGTACCGCATTTGAGAGTGCAGACCAGGGGAGAAGTAGCTGTGTACTATGTTGGAAACCATGCTTCTTTGTTAAAAGCATTTTATCCAGTGCTTTTAACAGGCATGATTCACAGATGTGCTTCATTATAAAATAACAATTCCTTAAAATAGTTACACCATAAAACTGATTTTGTTTTGGTTTTCTCCTCAGAAAGCACAAGACTCCTTGACATCTATCTACCTCTTCCTGTTCAACAGTTTCCTATTAATTACCAAAATGAAACGTCACAGAAAGGTAATAATGGATAGAGATCTACATGGTTGTGGTTGTTACGGTTTTTAGCTTGGTAAATATTTTGAGTGTACTTTGGAAGACTGACCTAATGATAAATACAAGATGTCTCATCAGCATGAAGGACTGGTGATACCTCCTTAATAGAAAACCATAACACTGATTCAAAACACTGCTTCTAGGCTCAGTATGTCACAGACACACTATGACAGGCAGAATTTACATTACAAGACCTTAGTATTTGCCTGTGTGCCTGGTGGAGTTCTGACACTCTGGATTCCCGCGGCTCAGAAAAGTGCAAGGTTATGATAAGGTTTGTAATGCTCCCTTAAGACTCAGTTCAGCACCTGAGAAACTTTTATCCCAGAGGTATCAGAACTCTTGGAAAGAAGTAGAAAAAAAGAGGGGAGGCAGGAGAAAACGGGGAAATGGAAGGCTGGCTTTGTTCTCAGCGCTAACACAGTCTATTGGACATCTCCTCCCTTTGCCTTAATTTCTTGTCGTTGTTTAAAATGGAGGGAGTTCTATATATGATAAATATCTGTATTTAGCCACCAAAAAAGGGAGCGGATGACCTGATATTACTAAAGCTTCAGTGCAGGTGTGCATCTAGCTAATTAAGTTTATGAAGCTGATGTCAATTAAGGCTAAGTGAACCTATGCTGATCTCAAGACCTTTGTGTCTGATTTAAAGACTTGGGTTTTTCTTTAAAGAAGTAGGTGTTCTGCTTCTGTAGGAGATAGGGAATGCATGCAGTGAGAGATTCTAGATCAGCAGCACCATCCCTTAGCAACAGAGGTGGATGAAGGGAGCAGGGATTCAAGGGACCCACAGGCAAGTCTCAAAGGGTTGTCCAACATTCATATTCTGGGGAACCTTCTGTAAAGGGCTGCAACCTATCTGGTAGTCCAGATAATCTGGTGCCCCTGGCACCGTCTGCATCTATGCGAGGGGAGTTGAGGAAACACATCTCCAAGGGATGGAGAAAAAGTCCTGCTGTTAAATCGGGGGGGGGAGGTGGAGAAAAAAAAAAGAGAGAGTTTTGAACACTTTTGTTTTCTGCCTGTGGACTCATACTGTGTTTCTAATGAGGCTTTTTAGTACAAGGTATGATGTAGAGCTCCAGGTACCAAAGATTTTTCTGAGGTTCCTCAAGCAAGTAAGCTGTCTGAGTAACTTTGGTAAGAGAAAGCACATAATTTAGGCCTGCTTAGTGCCTAAACTTCATGAGCAGATGGCAGACAACCAGCTAAGCAACTTCATCTTCTATTCCCAGAAATACAGGAGCTCAGACACCAGTTTAATGCCTGTCTGTCCTTCCCTCACTCCTGAGCTGCAGCCCTTCATCAGAGAGGGTAGATTTTGCACTGTCCTAGACCAGCCCATCCCACTAGACAGACTGATACTGAAAAACATTGACCCCATCCACGTTACAGGTATGTGCCTATGTGCACATGAACATCTTCATAAATACCACCTCAGTGCATTGTCTATGTGGCAGTATAAAGGGTAAGATGATATTTGTCCACAAACCACCCTTAGATGCCTGGGGTGCCTTAGCACTCTGGCTTCACAGCTCTTCTCCTACCATGAAGCATGAACTCCTTACACAGATGTCACATCCCATGTCCCCCTGCCTCTAACAGTGACTTTTACATATGCACCAGGTATTACCCGTTCACCCTAAAGGAGGTAGCTAGATTCCAGTGACTTCTTGCTCACAAATCAAGTATTTCCTTGACCTAACTGTCCTCACACTCTGTCAAACCTTGGGCATCCTTCCCAAGCACACTTTCAATCCCATACTAGTTATGCAGCATTTTCTGCAGTTGTCCCACAGCACTGCTTTCCTGGGTGTCCTCACATGTGCACAGCAGCAATTCTCAAGGAGGCTGGAGAGATCTACCTCCTGTTGCTGCTCCTACTCACCTCCCTACCAGCCCTTGAGAGGATGGAAATCACCTACTGTACATCAATGCCTCCTTGCTTAGAGACATCCAAATGCACTGCCAGGGGAAACCAGCTCCAGTAACTGCTGCTGTGCCCTTGGGTGAGGTAGGGAGGAGGACTGACCTCCACAGAGAGTGACCAAACTTACCCTGACAAAACAACGTCTCTGAAGTCACAAATCAGAGCTTGGGTGAGGGAGCAGGCATGAAACATCAGGTTTCCCTTTGGTCTGAGCCACTCATTCAGGCTCTCACACACCCCAGTCTAACACTGCCCAGATCTCCGGAGCCTCCTATATCAAAAGGAAACAAGAGAAATACAAATCTCCAGGGCCTGTCAGCCATCCTAATCCTAAAGGCTGAGAGGAAAAGTTCAAGGAGCTAGAGTGCTCTGTAGAAAATCAACAGATATGGAAAGCAAACCTAGAGCCCATAAAATTCATTATAACTTTGAAATATATTCACCCAGATTACTTAGTATTCAGCATCGATACTGCTAGGAAATAAAGGTAGGCAATAAAAGGCAAATTACTAAAGATGAGATAAGGGGATGAACAGGGAATAATAACATTTTCCAGAAGGTGCTTCAAGCACTGTCTGTCTGTCTAACAAGTCTCCCTACCAACCCAGCAGAGAAGTAACTGCAGCGGGCACCTCTCACCAAGGGGAGGGCAGCCCCATGATCCTGCCTAAGCCCAGACTAGATGCAAGGTTGACAGCTTCTGAGTGCTGCTGTGGGCAGTGCAGCCACCCTCTGTTTTGTCCATACGGCCATATACACCGTAATGGAGATGGGAATAAGATTTTGGGATTTTTTTCCAAGTCAACATTTCCTGCACTCAGAGATTTCTATTTCTAACCAAGATCCACATGATCCAGCAGCAGAATAGGCAAAGTTACCTGCTGCATCCCAGCCCAAGCTCTGGCCACTGGCTACGGCCCTTCCCTGCACACAGGACCTCATTGCCTGACTTCTCTCCCACATATTCCTACCAGGTTTATTACAGTCTCTGTCTATAAGTCTGTCTCTTTATGGCAATCTCTGTTACTTACCTGTAAGTCTTGTAACACCTTGGAAGCTCCATCCTAATACAGAACTCCTTGGAGTGGAATACAATAACAATAGTGAGAAAAATGACTACAGGGAGCTTGTAGTTCAGATTTCCGCCATTTTGTGTAAAACAATAAGCAAAACTTTCATTGCCAATGGAAAATACCCCTTTGCAGGAAAAAGTTAAAGTTTAAATATCTGGAATGTGTGACCTTGGGAAATGCTGCCGATTCATTTGCAGTCTCAAGGAGAATTTTGCTATTGGTGGCAGTAAAATATTAGAACTGCTGTTGGTGGCAGTTCTCAGAAATGGCAACATCTGACTTGTAGTGATTGTAGGGAAGAAACCCTGATTTTTGATCTAACATGTACTTTTGCATTCACTCTTTGGCTGAGGGTTGATCTCATTTAGGGGAAAAAATGTACCTCAATACGTAGACTAGGAAAAACTATATATATTGCAATGTCATAGAACTGCTCTTTTGGTAATGGGCAGGAGGATGACAATTATGCAAGATAATTCTAGCCCGAAGCTTGCTACATATCAGTGGAGAGATAAGAGCCATAATGGTGTCCTTATAATCCTGGGAAGCTACCCTAAAGCAGAACTACCTGCAAATGCCAAAACCTTTTACGAGAGATTTACACTTATATGTAAAGTGTAATAGTAGGAACCCATATCTGAAGCTCATAAGAGCAACATACTTTCTGATTAGGAAATCACTTTTCCTTTAATATTCGGCTGTGGATTTAAGATTTGGGGAGAACCCAAATCCACCATCATCAGTCCAAGTGCAGCCATTTCCCTACATGGGAGTCGTAATATGCACTTGTTTGAAATAAAATTAAAATGGGACCTTTCTCTTTAATTTCTGATATTTGTTTTTCTTTAATTTCAGTTAACATTTGGTCCACTTTGAGTGGAAACTTCTCTTCATGACCCTCAGCTAGACTCAAAAGCACCACAGCTGTACAATGGTAAAATCATTAAAAGAAATGAAAGCAGTATTAGCTTTTGGAAATAACAAAGCCTCCTGCACAAAAAGAACTAACCCTATCAGGGTGTACTGCCCTATTAAGAATCATAAAATATGATTCATGTATCATTTCTTCAATCATAATCAGACAATGGGATATAAAGTTGGACTGACAGCTGTACAAGGGAATTTCTATCACCTCTTCACATTTTTCCAGTCTTCAGCCTGTGAAATGCTTTCCTAATACAGCATGCAAATAGGTACTGGCAGTGCATAGCAGTCTTCTTGCTACAAGCTCAGACAGAGGCCTGCTAAGGTAAGTAGCACACTATTTTTTTCTTCTCTAATTACACAACCACGCTTTCCCTAGAAGAGGATTGCAGCCTGAAAGCAGCCGTGCTGTGATAACAATCTACTACAGTTGTGACATTTGAACAGAACCAGACCAAAACAAAATAACAACCCAGTGCTCTGGCTCACAGGATTTTTGCTGTTGAACACGTACCAATTTGCTATCAGGGCTGGCAGCAGGTCATATTCTTGTTGAAAAACACTGTAATTTCTGATTGGTAAAAAAACAGGCATTTTTTTTGTGTTGCAGAAATGAAGACATTCAGCCCCTCCAGAGAAGTCAACGCCAAAACACAAACCCCCAGCTTATAAGCAGTAGTACTCAGATCAGAAAACTGTAGCATGCTCATCTATGCACAATACACATCTTGCAATTTCAGGTTGAACAGATGGTATGATTCATTCTACCATTACATACGTTTACCCCCATTTTCACACCACATCACATTCTAGTAATAGCGCTGCATGTAACATCTGAAAGTGTGGTAGACACTTCACAGAAGTATATTTTTTTCTCCTGTAAGTTGAATTCCATTCTCTAGTACCTAATGCACACAAATTTGACTAGCAACAATAGTAATTCTTAAGAGTAAGTAACAGTAGACAGACTTCTTCAGAGAAAAGCAATGAGTGAATTCTTCCCAAGTTTGTTGGTACTTGGAACAGGTATCTACTACAGATACACATACTATAGATACCTACTCAAGAAGTAGTTACCTTCTCCTATAATTGAAATATTACGTTTCCCTTCTAAAGCTGCCTTCACACTAGGTGGCTACCATCTTCTCAATGTCTCCCAAGTCCAGTTTATCAGAGAAGAGAGCCCTGCTGTGAAGGGTACTTCTCACTTGGATGTGCTGGCATTACCCGTTTTGTTGACTCAGGGTGCTCTAAGCCCTGGAAAGGGTAGACTTTCCAGCACTGGTTGAATGAAGTAAATTACCTCATTTCAGCTCCCAGGAAGCCAAATCTCAGCATGATCGATAAATTTTTTAAGGAAGCTTTGCTAGCCAAGATGAGCTCATGGGTTTAGCTGATGTGATTCTGCAAGGCACAAAGGAAGGTGATCTGAGTAAGATTGATGGGTTGGTCTAGATGACCTTTAAAGGTCCCTTCCAACTCAAACTACTGTATGATTCTGATACTGCTGAGTAGTATACAGGGAGCTAAGTATACCTGAGGCAGATGAGTGCCTCAAGCTGGCTAAGCTATACCTAAAGGGAGACAGCAAACTGAAGCCATACATGTCATATTCCCATTGACTCATCCCAAGCAGAGGGCTGACTCTTAGATCTCCTGACTTTTGTGCAGTGTCTGCCTTGGCTCCCAGCTCCCTTGAGAGGCCCAGGCTCACCCTGTCCACCTGCCTCTTGCTGCAATACTGCACTCTACCAACCGTGTGGGGAGTTCACATGGGGCATTGAATGTTGATGCAGTGAATCCCATGCCCTACTCCCACCTCTTTCTCAGAGACCAAATACTCAGCAGACACATGAAAACACAGACCTGAAATATACTGCTGTTGCTCATCCCACCCATACCACTATCCTGCCTTCTGCTCTCTAACCCATCTCCCACTCTTCTCCCTGAGCCTTGAAAAGCTCAACAGCTTAAATCCTGATCCCTGTGAGCCCAGTACTGCCTGGCAAAGCACTGTGAAACACCATCACTCTGCACATCAGACCTCCTCTGCTCCAGAGGGGCCAGAGCAGCCACCCTGTACCAAAGGCAGGCTCTGTGCTCTGCCAGGCACATGCAGACTTTTCCATGTCCTCTGCTGGGACCCCTTAGAGACCTGTAGGTCATTCAATTTATCTCCAGCTTTCTATTTTTCTAAGTGATGTTTTTAACTCGTTCAGGGTATAAACACACAAAAAAAACAACCAGATGGGTCAATACAAAATGTATGAACCCCAGCATAGCCTGAAGCATGAGGCTGCCCCTTTTCTTGTGTTTCTACTCTTTGCACCAAAGCTCAGTGTCTCTGCATGCATTACAGCAGGAGAGCAGCTCCTGACTAAGCAAAATAAAAACCCTGGGATGGAAGAAGCACAGTTAGACCTTAAGCCTGTATTGCTGCCAACTAATTTGTAATGTCTAATCACAGCAATTCAGAGACAACTCAGCTTCTGTGACCCAGACCATCTGGGCTTGCACAGAGAGAAGGAAGTTATGTGCTTTAAATCCTATCTCTCCAGCCATCACCCCCTGCTCTCGTATCTTGATGACAGCAGATATAGAGCTGAATGCTGTCAGCATGATTCTAGAAACAAATTCATGTGGCAGCACACGACAGATCTCAGAGGGGAACAGAATTTGTGATGCTGATAGCACTGGGGTCATCTTAATCAGAGGAACAGGAAGCCCAAACTGCAGGGGCAGCATTAAGCTAATAAATATTACACACAAAAAAAAAAAGAGTGAAATAGCCTGCAGCAAGCTTCACTGTTACAAGCAAACAGAGCATTAAACCCCCACCTTCCAACCAAAAAGGAAACAGACCTTCACTGGAAATCCCTGGCCCTAGACACTGACTCCAGCAATGTGTAGTGACCTGAGCAACTGGGAGCCTTGGTTCTGAGAGAATTCATGTTCAGTTCAGGAATCATGAGCATGCACCTTGAAGAAAGGCTAAATAAAACTCTGGTGGTTTATCTGTTTCAATTACTAGAACTTTTTTCTATTATCTTGGTTAACAACTTATTTTTTCCTGCTACAGAAAACATGGATGTCACAGATAGAAACAGCAATCTCCAATTACTCCGTGCAACATGAAATCAAGAAAAGCACCACTTTCTGCCTCCCAGCTGAATCCTCTGGAATTCAATAACTTCAGCACAGCACCGACAGAGGCAGTGGAAGACTACTGAAGTGATAACACAGTTATATCTTCCAGGATGCCTTAAGTTTCTGAAGCTAACAGATTTCTGACTTGACTAGGCAGGTGTAAGGAGTTTTGATCACAGAATGTAGGGGTAAACTGAAGGGGGGAAATGTGCCTTGCAGTAAGTGTATCACTCTTAGAGGCTCCTTTGCTTCAACTAGGGTAAGGCTCTTGCTATCCAGCGGAGCTTTGATACAGCTTGTTGTTTCCTAGAAAGCAGGACAGTGGAAACACCTCTGTTCGTGACAATACCTTCACGAGAAAAGTCTAGAAAGGTTATTTTGAGAGCAATCATACTGTATTAATAAATTTCATTAAATTAATATTGTGTAGCCATAGCTGCTGATAGTTATGCCTCTCTACCAACTGAATTATAATATCACAAGATGTTTTTGCATTAACTTGAGCATGAGATCAGTGAAAGCATATGTTGTGTTGACTTACTAATTTTTAAAATGAGATTATTGAAGTTTCTTTGGGAAAAGTCATAATTACATATAACATTCAGTTAAACCAGAGATGCTACTGGATATATAAAAAGAAAGAAGTGCAATGATGCCCTGCTTTATTTGCATTTTTTTTTACCTGAGGTTTTTCACCACTTTATTAGCAGCAGATCTGTCATGATGCATTTTTTTACACCCATTACAGCCTTTTAGGTCTGCTTCAGAAACTCGAGTGTTCCTTTTGCATTAAGCCGTTCAATACTTCTCTGCTATTTGAGATCTGTGGTCCATGTAGCAGAAGTGTGCCCATTATTAGTCACTTCATTTTTCCCTCTTTTGAGGTACTAGAAGAGACCCACAGAACAGCCCGAAATTACTTGCCACAACATTTGTGCAGGTTACTACCATGGAGGAAGGGTGCTCTAACCAGGTTAGCCTTGGCTAATCTCCTGGTATTAGCCATAAAGGGAGACTTCCCTAAAGCCAGTCCCAGTGACTGTCACTTTTCCCTCTTTCTGTCCCAAACCAACTAGTCTCCTCAGCAGGAAAGTATCCATTAGAATATCCCCTCAGAATCAGAAATTACTTCAGGGGGAATGGAATAGAGAAGCCTCGCAGATGAGGGCTATGCTGAACAACAGTGCAATTCCAGTTGTTTACAATATTCACAGCAGAGCCAGCATTCACCTCTACACCACAACTGAATTAGTGATGAGTTTGAGTGCTGCCCCTAATCCCACTCCTCCCCAGCAATACCCAAGTGGATGTGGTTGTACATTTTACCCACTGGTTCACCAGTACATACAAGCTACTGTCTGGAGGCTGTATATTTGTACGTACTCACCTGGCTGAGCGCCTTCCAGATGCAGCCTAAGGCCACTGCAATACACATCCCTGTGCTTTTCCCTGTACCTGAGGTAGGCAAGCTCTTGTCACAGCTTCCTGGGAAAGGAACAGCCACTCAGGCTCAGTGCCAAGTGGTGAATGTGTAAGGCAGGAGAGCAAAACAGTGGAGACAACAGATCTGCTGCAGGGCTCCACACAATCTGCAAACACTTAGCCACAACTTGGCTTACACAGCTGTGCTCAATCTTCCTGATCCCAAGCCAAGCTTCACACTGCATCACACCCTCCCCCTTCCACTACTAGTGCCTCACCAGAACCTCACAGTACCTTGAAACTCAGGCTGTCTCCAGGGAGATGCAAGCTAAACAGGCTGTTCTGTGGTCTGAAGACAAAGATGTCTCAGGCAGAAATTAACTTCCCAACTCAAAGTTGGGAAGGAGACCTCTTTTCTGTATCTTTTCCTACTGTCTACACAGTGGTGCAAGAAAGACCTGCTTCAATAGTTAAACACAGGTTTTTGTGAATGCCCCACAATTCAATAGTGGCTTTGTTATGGAACTGGTCTCACACACATCAATCACCTGGCTTCTATGCAATACAGTTCCACCCTGAAAGACGTTTCCATCTCACAAACAAGCCCTTCATTAGCCTAAAAAAATAAAACAAGAGCTACTTCTGAGCCTTCCAGTTATGCCAATTGTTCAACTGCATTGAATGCAATGGCTGAACACAGACAGTGACTTGAATGCAGGATACTCAGCAGCCTTTTGCAGTTACTGGGAATGGAAAAACTACTCTGAATTTAACCTCTGAGAAAACAGATTTGAAACACAGCCATTATCACTGCCTCCTCGGGAATGTGAAAACTTTTCTTGCATCTCCCCACAAGTCAGAAACTGAGCATTTAGCTTGTTCTTAGATGTACAGCTTCCCAACAGGTCATTTGTAAAATGATATATCCTCCATTTCAAAGCAGCTTTGCTATCTTGAAATGGGGCAAGGTAGTCCTGAATGACAAAACTGGTCAATTAGAAAGGTCTAATTTTCCTTTTTTTTTTTTTTATTGTCATTAATCATTCCTTTAACAGGTTAGAAAACAAAAAACCCAAAACATTTCAGTAACATTTCATCATAGTTTATACAGAACCAGTTGATGCATGGTGTCATCTCCTCATCCAAATCCACAGCCGCTTTCTGTATCGCTGAGTTCAGGAATTACAGTGCACACTGGACTATATTCTTTCACAATGTAAGGCACAACTACATGATTGCAAGTAGTAAACACACACACTGAAAGTAGAACTTAAGAGAATGGAACTTCAAATAAAAAAAAAAAACAAAACAAACCAAAACCAAAACACACTCATGCAAAAAATCTACATACACCTACCAAGATGGTATGATCCAGTTTAAAAGAAGTGCAGTACTCTGTAGGTAAAACTGCAACATAAGGCTATTATAATACATTACATCTAAATACTGGGTAAGAACTTAAAACTTTTCCCATTTATATTTTATGCAATCATACAGAAATCAAGCTGTATGAGCAATATTCACATCTGCAATAATAAACTGATCATTAAAATTGAGAAAAGAGGCAAACAAGACAATGTAATTTGTGGCACACATCCATTACAGTACTGAAGAAAAACCAAGACTAAACTAATGGTACATTTGGTGAATGACAAAACTGCATACAAAATTGCTTACACCCAGCAGACCATAATTATGACAGCTTGTGGTTATGATTTATTTTCTGTCCAGCAGCTGAAGTTTGCAAGATTGGAACTACAGAAGTTAAAAGAACACAGAGTTTACAGTAACTTGAAACAATGGAATACTTTCAAACACATTAAATGAAGAGACTTCTTTCCTTTTTGGTGATAAAGCTTTGCAATTTTGGCATCCACTATAACTTGTACATAATGACAGTGAGCAAACCTTATTAAACTTACCTAATGTTTGAATTTCACACTGAGAGGTAGTTTAAATGAAATCTGATGTAATGGCATCAAATGGTGGGGGTTTATGATTTATTTTTTTTGTGTGTGTGACTTTTTCTCTTTTTCTTACAAAAGTGACAAATCCTATACAAGCAGCATTTTGGACACATTACTATAAAAAGTTCTGGTATTTGCTAACCCAGTGAGATGTTCTTTCAAACATCCCTTTGATGCCCAGAATGAAGCTATAGTGTGATACAGAGTACTTTGCCATAAAGCCACCAGCAGGAGCGTGGACTTGCCAGCACTGACCTGTTGACATATAACGATGAACACTCTTTCCCAGCCCTCTTTACCCAAGAATGGCAGGAAATACAGACGAATGTGGTTTAATTCAGGTCATAGGGGGAGGAAAAATTGGAAAACACGCTTACCAGGATTCTGCTTTCATAGTAACATTGATCTAAAAGGGTTAGCAGGGCTTCAGTAATCTTCAAATGAGCAGATGCTCCTGTATCTGTTGCACAGCGAGTGCAGTGTGTGGTGAGCTACAGACAAAAGGCATAGTTTATTACCTTAACTAGTACCTATCTTCTTCCTTACTGTGATCTTAAGTGGCATCTAATGCTCTTTCTAAAGATGCAAACCTCTTTATTCAGTGCCCTTAGAAAAAATGAAAAAAAAAAACAATCCAAAACTGAGTTTCTGTGGCAAGGACTTCACTATCCAGTTATTGCTGGGTCTGAAAAGTACACAATTTAGTGCTTTTGGAAAGCCCGTGGTTGGACAACAATTCTAAACTTACCCTAGAAGGGATGCTGAGGTCAAGACTTCAAAAATTACAAAGTATACAACTGGCAAGACCCTTGAAAATACACAAGATTCACGTTTTCTCATTTAATAATCTTAAAATGAAGCTCTACAAAGACAATGTGTATGTGATTACATGGGTTTTGTTGTTACATGTGCTCTCAGACGATGATCATGATTTTGGTACAAAGAAATTACAAGTGCAATTCTCCTTACATAGCAAGGGGCCAAATGTAATACAGTGAGAAGTTCAGCTGAAGACAAACTTTCTGCTCATTGATTACAGCTAACACATGCATTGTAAAGTATGCCATTCCACTTACTGTAGATTATATTCAGTTAGACAGCAAAAAGTGCATAGTGCAAATGACAGTGTTGTTTCCTAGTCCTCCAAGAATATGAGAGTGGGAGGGGTGGTACTTGGAGGAGTAATTTATCAGTTTCAACATACTCAAACCATTATACCATTCTTCTTGTCATAGCTTATATTCTATTTGAACTTAAGCTCCAGCAGTTTAATATCTGCCACTACATCTGGTCATAATAAGTTACAAAGTTTTCCAACAAGCATTTGTTTCCATTTGATGTTTATCTGACATTAAACAATCCAGAAAAGTACCCGAGTTTTCCAGGTCCCTTCTTTAGGAATGTCACTTCTCTTAACATCTAGCATGAAAGAATCAGTTATTCTTGCTCATGTAATACAAACACAGCAAGGTTACTTCATGTTTCTGCTCCCAAAACCCTTCTTGCTTCACTAAGAAAGCTTTTCCAGTGTGGATTCACAAATAATCGTCCCAAAACCAACAAAAATAGTTATTCATTATTCTTGTGCACCTAGTGCTCCACACTTTGGCAACTTGGTTACTTGATGCCTTCCAAATAAAGAGGGATAAACCTGCACTGTACCCTGAGCCTTGGACTCTTGTGCCAGAGAGTAAAACCAGCTGAAAAATGAGATCCTGCTAAACCTCTTTCTTGCCTCTGCTGGAAACTGCAGCTGAAAATTCCTTTTGTCTCTTCATCTGCAGAGAAGAATTTTTCCTACTGTGACTCATTAATTTTATCCTTTCTGTTCAACCTCTGCAGAAAGGGGAAGATTACTGTAGGGAATACATGAGGAGAAGAAATAAATAACAGTGAAGCACATCCAGCTAAGATCAAAAGCCTGACACTGACCTCTGCAAAGCTACCTGCCTGCAGAGGGGTTGCAGGACATAAGTATGAACTGCTGACCTGAGGTGCGAGTAGAACTGTATGACTGGCATTCTGGAGGCAACAACGCAAGGGACTGTGGCTCTTTGACTAGGAAGAGAGATGAAGTCTCCAGGAAGTTCAAGAGCTTTTCCTACCCTTAACAAGAGCCTTTACACTTTTTGGATTGCCTCCGTAGCTTGCCTCTGCCCATGTGGCAGCTGGTCTCTCATATTCTGCTTCCCCAGCACTTCTGAATGTGGATGGAGTGTCTTGCAGAGGGGAGAGTTTCAGGGACAAATCCCACACTTCACTGTCCCATTCCTGATGCCATGGTAGTGCCTAGCAATCAAAAGCAGCTTGATGATACCACACACCTACTGGTTTGAGCACTGGTTTTACTGTTATTTCCACCTCTTGCTCTATAATGGCCTCTCCTCAGTGAATGAGAGCAATCTGGTTCTTTCTAGAGGCTGTTGAAACACACCACTATGTATCCTCCAGTTCCAAGATTAATCTCTTCTGACATTTTATTAGTTTTTCCCTCTGTTCCTGGGTCTGTGGTCTAAAAAAACCCAGTACATTAAACTATTTCGTCTGGAATCCTTTAAAGCAGCATGGTAAAAATTACCAGGCTTTTTACTAGGTTTTCCTATTATTATTTCAAGCAGTGCAACAAAACACCTACGTTCCTACTGATACATGCCCATCAAATCAGTCAGACTCTGCAAGCAGATTTATAAATACAAAGCTTTTCACCTTCTAGTTTCCCTTATTTAGTATCTCATAGTCATTTTACAGAGCTTGAACACAATTTCCAACCTGACATTGAGGCCAAGGGTCTAGTATACCATCAACTTGGCAACACATACAGACCAGCACTAAGAATCCTGAGCACAAAAGAAGGAGCATAACATTCAGCAATGGAATCATAAATTCACTCCATTTAAAAACTGTAGCAATCCTGACTTACTGCTGCAGACTCAAAGCTCAAACATGAAAGCTCCTACCCCTGTTCTAGGTAGTAGTTACCACTGTTTCTACCACTGTTCCTTCAGGTTTTAACAATCCCTCTTTCTACAAATGTGTATTTGGAAAGCATTTCCATTCCCTCAAAAAGTTGGTCAGATAAACTGATCAGCAAAAAGGAATCTGCAGAAATCTAGCTGGCTTTGCCCTGAAGCTGAGGAGCTCCAGATCAAGGTCTGATTTGCAGTCAGCCAACCACACTGCTTCAGCAGCCAGCTGAGTGAGGTGACTCTGCTTGTCTTTACATAAAGGCATCTCAAAAGCTGAATTAAGAACAAGCCTACTAGAGCTTCTACCACTTCCTTTGTACTGCAGAGCTCTCTCTTAATCTTTCACATGTTCTCATTCAAAAGCAAAATTCCTGAATATAAGTGAGCCTTTTAGCCGTTTTCCTAGCTCCCCACAAAAGATTTCCATCTTCCTGTCTCATGTGTTTTGTCCCTGTGAAGTCACAAGAAGCTTCTCTCTTCCCTCTTTAAATCCCTTCTGCTCCACGTGGTCATCCTTCACCCTGAAAGCAGCACAAGGCTCTCTGTGTTACCCAACAGGGCAGAGCACATCTACACTGGAGCACGACTGTTGCTTATTTTCCTGTGTTTCTGAAGTCATGTGTCAGACAAAGAAAGGCTTGAAGGCAAACTCTTCAGATTCTCCCAGTAAATAAATAAATATATAAAACAATTCCCAGAGGCAGAGAATCTGTTCATATTTTCTATTCAAAAGATTCTTATGACAAACTGTTACACTGATGAGGAGAAACAGCAAGTCCAGGGGCTGTTCATATGGAATCGTTGCAGCAATTTTTCTTTTTAGCCAGCAACTCTCAAGTTTGAACCAGAAAAGCAGATCAGTATTTCAAATAAACCACACAGTACCCCAAACTCTTCTGCAGTGAGGAGAACCAGTTATGTAATCCAGCTGGCTTTTGGGAAATAAGAATTTAATATTAAGAAAACTTCTTGAGGAAGACTCCTTTAGGCTGCAAATGTAGAACTAGACAGGTAAACTAAGAAGAGACATGAAACATGTAGATCACTACTTCTGGAGAAGAGGGATTAAGAAGTTTTTTCACTGAAGAGTTTATCAGGACTAGGCTTTTTTTCATCAGAGAGACTCTTCTTCATTGACATACAGAGCTGTCAATAGATAAAAGCAAATGAACCTGCCTAACAATGGCTGAGCTTCCATCATCGTGACAGAATTTGTTTCCTTACCTTGGGCAATAGGTAGAGGAAACAGTCTTTTTCTCTAAACAGCTGGCTACATTTTGTAGGAAGGCTGAGGTGTGGGGAGCTTACTAGAGTATTTAAGATAAAAAGTCCCTAAATATTGTAAGGCATAACCCCTGCTCAGAAGAAATGACTTTAGTGGTCTTAAAATACCAGACACAAAGGGAAGAAAGTCAGAGACAGGCAGGCAAGAATGAACAGGTGTAAATAAAATCACAACAAAAAAGAAGTTTGGAGCCTTCATGAACTCTACGAGGAACCTGTGTTGCAATTACAGTAAAGAAAGTATGAATAAATATCTAAAGACACATATATTGCCCTCTTATTTAGAGCTGATCGTCTATAACTAAGCTAGTAACGGGAGATTCACACCACCGTTCTGAGCAGACTGTCATATAACTAACATAACATTTAAAACCCACTGGTAATGGGATGAGATGTAGCATAAAACTGAGGTTTGTTAGGTGTAGCAGGAGTTCAATGTCTTCCACTAAAAGCTGAGGAAGGGACAGAAGAAAAGGTCAGACATTTGGCAGCAGTCTCAAAGACTTTTTCTTAGTAGGATACCTAGCATGGAAGGTCTGGATGTCCCTTAGAACCTCAAGGACCTCCAAGGGCTTCCACAGCACAAGGAGATATGTGCTACAGGCAATTGCCAGCATTGTTTGTTTGCTTTTTAAAGTCCATGTATAAGGGTTTCTGGAATATTAAAATCCATCAAACAAATATGTAAAAGTGAAATCAATCAATACAGAATGGAATATTGTAATTTATCATTTAATATTCCTGCAATGCCCACTAAACTCTATCTCACCATTGGTTCACATGTACTCTCTCTCAGACACACACACACAGACTATGAAATACAGTATGTGTAAAGATGTTCCAGTAACCAAGCACTGTAGTCGGATAAGGACTCAGGTACTGATACTACAACAAGTTCTAAGTGAGCAAATAAAACCAGGTTGGAGTCGAGTCCAGCCATTACCCTCACTGTGCAGTTCAAACTTTAGAGAGAAAAGTCTAAGAACCAAAGAGATAGAAAGAAAACAAAATCACAAGGGGTTATAAAGAACATCAGATATGCAATTAAATGCAACAATTAGTTATGCTTTTTTACAGCAACATTCGATACATAAAATCCTCACAAGTTTTTGCATCTTCCTTTTTTCTTTGAAGGAAACAAGAATAAACTACAATATCACATAAAAGCTGTTTCTCTTGAACAAAAAAATAAAAGATAAAAAAATACATTGTTACTCCTCTGTTTAAACTTTATTTACAAATAACTGGATATTTCTAATCTAGACATAGAAGCTCTTTTCAGGATAAATGGCAATAAGCTATGGATGATCTGAGCCCATGTCTCACGAAAAATACAATAGTTTTACTTGGTATCAATAAACATTTTAAAATATACTAAATTTTGCCAAGTGTTACAATCATTGTCCAAACTGAATAGTAGTCTGAGTGCTGAACGAAGTGCATTGACAGAAACTGTAATTTTTAGTGTAACATTTCTTTGTCACTCACGATAGCCAGTCATCCTTGCAAGTCATTAAAGCAAGTATCACAGACTCGGACAGGCTTTTTAGAAGAAGGAGTTAAGGCATTCTTTGCTGAGCACTCGGCACAAAAGATATTTCCACACTGTCTACAGTGATGCTGCGAAAGAAAAAACATACATGCCGAACATCAATGCATCGATCACCAATAGAGATCATTATGTCAGGTAAAGTCTCATGTTTTAGAAGTTAGTTTGACTATTTAAATAGTAGTTACATGGCACACGGAAGGGCACAAGAGTAAATTCTTTCTAAATGGTATTGGAGTAAAACCTTCAGAAGCACTTCACTAAGTCGGGAGACTATACCAGTTTTGGAAATAAACTGGTTCAGGTTCATCCTCCTCTTAAATTTCTCCTCTTGGACTTGTTCTGGTCACATAAAACATGGTCTTACCTGTAACTACCTGCTTTCACATTGAAAAGTATCCTTGATTCAAAGGATCCAGCAGCCTTTGTTCAAAGACTACCCAAAGAATATCACTCAAATAATGCAGGACAGGGAGAGCCACCTAAGACCAAGCCAGGAAGCACTGCAAAAATGAACCTCACAGGTATACCTCATCTAGTTCATGGAGCACACCCTGACAGCAGCAAAATGCTGTCAAAGAAGGTCTGACCTAAAACATATCCAGTTCTTTCTTCTGTTCCATGTCTAGTTAGTGTTTAGAAATATATAGTCACAAAGCACCAACACATGTTGATGCCTCCTATTTTCACATATAAATGCTCTGTCCCTGGCGGTGTTCAAGGCCAGGTTGGACAGAACCTTGGGTGACATGGTTTAGTGTGAGGTGTCCCTGCCCATGGCAGGGTGGTTGGAACTGGATGATCTTAAAGTCCTTTCCAACCCTAACTATCCTATGATTCTGTATCTAATTTCAACAAATACACATTCCTTTTATATTTGTAAATCCAGTTCAGGCTGGTTATAAATAAGTTCACTGTAAACACCCTGACAACAGCGTAATTTTGCTTGTTCGCTTAGGGGATTGAGCTACTTTAACACTGTTTATAAACTGATACTGTTAAAATGGCAAAAGAATTATGAATAAAGCAAGTTCCACACACTTTATTTTTAATATTGAAAGCACTGCAAGCAATAACTGTATTCTGAGATGTCCTGAATTCCACAGCACTATTAAGGTAATTTCCTGAAGTTTGTATCCTATGTAAGAGTTTGAAAGCAATAGAAAAAGAAAATCCCCACAGACACACAGTTAAACACACCTACCCTTCTCACTGTCACTGAAAAGCCTTTTCCACAGGCCATACAGTTCTGTACCTCATTGTCTTCTGCCCACTTCCTGTTGAGAGCTTGGGTGTGTTTGATCTATATAGAAGATACACAAAAAGGTTTGTTTTTTAAAATGCTTACCTAATTTCCTCTGTTTTCACTGCACACACTACCCAGTGTGGTATGAAAGCACCATCTCTGCCATGATATTGAGAGCTTATATTTGTTCAGAGAGAAAACCTTCTGACTTTCAGAACTATAAGCAGATTTAATAACCCACAGACAGCAATATGGCCCTCATATACACCAAGCATAATATCGTAATCACTCTGGAAAGTAACCCACCACCAATCTGACACAAACTTGAAATTCTCGTAAGTTCCCACACAGAGAGTCAACAGGTTTAATTGCTTCAAATCAAATTATACCTGTAATGACTGGTTTTCTCGGCCAAGTTCCTGCATTGCAGCAGTAGTGTTGTCCAGCTTTTTCTTCATTTCCACAAGTTTGGCTTGAAGCTTTTCAATTTCTCCCTCACTTTTTATACACCTGAGGAAAAAAATAGTAAATAGTCAGCTCAAAGCATATACAGCAATACACACTGCCTCCTTTGGGCAGGTTGTCATGTCTGAGAAGCTTCTCTCATAACTCTCAGCCAAAAATATCCTTGCTGTGAAAAGTTCTTGGATGCCTTGACTGGAAAAATATTCTGTTCTAACAGTCAGTTTAAGATTATCCGGCACTGTTCCCAAGGATCTGTGTCTTATTAATATCTGGAATTACTCCTAAACCCAGGGACATTACTGAAGGAAGTCCATCAACAACATGGCCTAATATGTACCCCTGTGCAACAGTTTCCTGCCAAGCTGCAAACAGCTACTGCATGAGTTCAGAACAGTATGGCAAGGGATTGCCAAAGAAAGAGGACCTCTTTTGCATTGATGCCATCCTCTCCCAAGGTCTACTGCTCAAAAAACAAGTCAGCAAGCTTGACAGTATTCAAAAATGTTTTCCATTCTGCCTTCACCAAACATGTCAGGAAATAAGGACAAATAAAATTTCCTGTCTCACAGGTGTTTCTTTTACCTTTGTAATCACTGCTTTCAGGTAACTTCTGCTGCCTTGCCAGGCTCCTGCTGCCTGAAGGAAAGGCACTCTTCTTACCTAACATTTAAATCTATTGTAGTGACAATAGCAGAACTGGAGAAAAGAGGACTGTCGGTTTTCAGGCGGGATAAAATGCCTCCTGTCTGACCCTTAGCCTACCTAATCCAATTGGATATTTAATCTCCTAACATTGAGCAGTGGGCATACCTATAAGTGCCTAAACAAGTTCTTGTTACTGGAGGCACTTAGAAGTCTCTTCCAGGCTTCTGGATGAATAGTACACCTAATCTGATTAAGTCAAGGCAGGGGAGCCTTGGAGTGATGGAGAAGGATAGCTAATTCAGATACGAGAAGCTCCCTCTGCAAGGCCTTGTAAGGTTCATACAGCAGATCAGATGAGAAGCCACAACCTACACACTTCAAAGTTCAGAGGAGCCCGACAGATTTAGATGGCTTTTATGGATGGGTGTAGATCTTTGAGCACAAGCACGTAAGTGTGACTTTGGTTATAAATAAGGTCCTGATATGCCTGCCTGATTTTCTATAAAATAGCCACCTTGTCAAAGCCCACGGAGAGCACAGTTTAGTCCCAACACCCTTTGCTGTATTTTGGCAGGGACAATAGAATGTTGCACTCTGGAAACTGCACCCACAGCCCAAACACTAGGAACAAAAGCAGATTAAAATAAAGCACGCATAGGGAATCCTGAATCAACTGAAACAAGTTTGTAGTGTGAGACTTTCCATTTCCCAAACTATACTTTCACATGTGCCATGACCATAGCTTACCTCTCCAGCAACGCCCTTCTCTCATCCTGGTTATTCTGCACCGTTGCTTCCAAGACAGCAATATCCCCACGTAAATCATCTGTCTGTTTCTCCAGCTCGCTCACTCGCCTCTGACTGCTTTGCCACTCTTTCTTCATGGTAGCCAGGTTTTCATTCAGGGCTGTGACCTGCGTGGTGAGTTTGGTCTCCTTTTCCTCATGTTTCCTATTTTCTTCTTCTTTCTCTTTTTGCTCTGCATGCTAAGAAAACAATGGAACAATGAAAAACAACCTTCCAAGTATTCTTTCCCTATTCCCTACATTTAATTAAAGCAAGGAAACTTACTGCACTAGAATCACTACTTTTAATCAACAAACTCTATTAGACAAGGTTGTCATCCTATTAAATTCTCCCACATCCTTAAATGCCTCAAAGATTTCTGACTTTGTAATTTAAAAATTAATATAATGTGAAACTAAAGTCAACTCTTTGCTTGTTCTCTGTCCCTGGAAGAAACCAAAAGCATGTGCACAAACCAAGTCTTATACTCTCTAACATACTAACCAGTTTAGCTTCAATTTCCACACATTCTTTCTTCAGCTCCTCTTCTCTCTTTTTCAGCTGATCTTTGACAGCTTGATGGGTTTTTTTCTCCTGTTCCAGAGCTGAATTAGTATTATCTATTTTGCCCTGCAGCTCTAATTTCTGTTGAATCAATAGCTGGTTTGCATCCTTGAGATTTGCCACCTCCTGTTAGGATATAGAGCTCAAAGTTAAAGTAGCAACTTTGAAAGTGTAAATGATTTTAAATTCAAAACTACTGTAAATTCTTTCCAAGGAGAAGCCAGAAATAATTTTAGTTTTATCACTGGAAGAAATGATAATTTTATAGCACAAAATTTTATATATTTTTTTTTTATTTTATACTTTTAAAGTATTCATGATTTTCATGATCAAAGATTTTAAACTTTTACCTATATTATGAACTACATTCATTTATAAAATAAATTTACTGTATATTTCTACTAAAGCAGTTGAAGTTCTGTTGGATTATTTTATGCAATTCTTTGAAATGAGACATCCATGGTCATTTTCCAGAGTCTGTTTTAAAATTTACTTCCCATCATTCTCTAGCTGCAATAATGAGGTTAAAGGCATTGTAATGACAACTTATAAACCTAACATTGATGGCAGCTACTATTAGTCTTAAATGTATCAATAAATACCCTCTGTTTTAAGTAAGCAGGACGATACATTTGCTTTTAAGTATTAGTTTTACATGTTCTTCTGTAATAAAATATAACAAAATCCTGAAGTAAAATAGTCAATTTACAGGAATCATTTATCTTAAAATTACATAGCCAAGCATAAAGGTACAAAGAGACTCATAGGGGCTGTCAGCTTTCCATAAATCAAAATTAAAACAAAACCAAAGACAGGGAGAGAACATATCCTGAGAATAGGAGGATGCCCTATAGACGCATATCTATTTACTCCTTGGTAGATGTGAAACAATATAGGCCTTTAGGAGACTTTTTCTGGTTAGTCTGATTGCTTGTATGTAGATCAAGAGATGAATATTAAGCTGCCATTGGTGTGCATGCATTTTATATACATCTTTATAAATTTTCTTCCTTAGAATAAATATTTTAGGAGTGATGAGAATTATAGTAACCTTTCCCCCAAATCCAAGAATGTACTGGAAATAGATTACTTGACATAAAGTACAGACTTCTAGCTAAAAATAAAGAGACCAGTTTCTAAATACTGGAGAACAAAATAACATCTGAAACCCATAAGGTATCATGTTACTTTCTTTTTATTAGTGTATAGGGACGGTACCTTCATTTATACTTATAAAGCAACTTAAACCCCATGTACTTAACAGATGTAAGTATAACTCTAATACTGTAACATGGAAAACAAACTGAAGTCTTTTAGGAGCATTTGTTTCTGCAGAGACTAAAAAATACATACTGTGTGGTGAGAAATGGTTTGTTTTACAGCAGACTGAACGTTATTTAATTAAAGTCTCCAAACTTTTACCCTTCAGAGAGCTCATTTGATTGTTATGATTTTGGTAGAGTGAGTCTTTTATGAGGCTCCTGACATTGTTTCTTCCCTGACTGTGACTTTTACAGACATTTTAAGAAACCACAGCACATCAAGGCAGTTTCAACTCTACCACGCATCCTTGATAAGTACCAGATGTGCCTGGAATATCTGGGAAACTTCACATTCATGACACTTTTGGACATCTTTTCTGCTCTTCCAAATAGTCGAGTAAGCGTATGCACAGTGAATCTACAGTGGTGCAGAAGAAAAGCCAGGACATACAACCCATCCTGAAGCTAAAACAAGCTGTGTGGTTCACCTGGCCAAGGACACTGGGCACCGGTGCCCCAGGATTATCACTAATCAAGTCATCATTGCTCAGGAACCGCAATGAAATTTAGGCTTTGGTTCCTTTACCTGTAATACTGACACTGACAGCAACCATCTTTGCAAAGCCATTACAAATAACAACTACCGAGTAGGCATATTTTTCTTATAAGATAACCAACCACATTAAGACTCAGTTTGTCTGAATATACCTTCTCAAATTCGTGCTTGGAGGCTCTAAGCTCTTCACCCAGCTTGGCACTTTCTTTTTCAAGTCTACTCCTTATTTCTTGGAGCTCTGTTGTTTTACATTTCTCATTAGCCAAGTCTTTTTCTTTCAAAATCTTGAAGAGAAATAGGAAGTGTTAGAAAAGTTACTTCTTCCAAGTTCACAAAATAAATAAATGAACAAACAACAAACATCCAGGGCCCAAAACCTACTTGGAGGCTTTGTAATTAGTAGGAAACAACTGCCACATATCTCTATCCACAGTTCACAGCGCAAACATTTAGCAGCATGTTTGTAGTTCTAAATTTAAAACTAATAAGATTTTTTCACCTGTCTAGCCACTTAGAACAAATTAACAGCCTATTTTGAACCAAATTCGCTTCAACTGCTGTTAGAAGTCTTGGCACCAAAGGTTCAGTAAAACTGCCATTGCCACACATTACAATAGTGCTATGTCCCCCATACACCCTTTGTTTAGAGATGCAACAGAATTTAATAAAGGGTGCCAGTGTGGGGTGTATGTGCCTGTGTGAAGATGTCAAAAGACATTTACCCTGTCATTCTGAAGATCCTGTAACATTTTGGTCTTCTCGCCCAGCTGCTGCTCCTTCTTTGACGCATCCTGCTCCAGCGTAGACTTTGCTTTCTTCAGTTCCTGAATCTGCTGATTATTGCTAGCAATTCGATTTCTACTGGAAACCAATTCTTCTTGAGCTAGAGCAAGTTTTTCTTCTGTGGACTAATCACAAAGAGAGTTCCGCAAGTTACCTATCAGCACAAGAACTTCAGACACCCAAGTATCTGAAGTTTTTCCATGTGGAAAAACTGTTACCTAGTGTGCAACATTTAGCTTCAAATGTTGACAGAAACTTCTAGGTTACAAGGTTACCCTAAATAAAAGAAACTACCCCAGTACCACTTCCACCAGCAATACCTTACTGTACATATTCCACGTTGCATCTTTCCACAGAGAAAAGGTGAAAACATACAGAAAGGCAGAGAATGAAAGGTAACTGATGAAAAGCGGACAAATTTGAATTCGCTCACACAAACTTATTTTGTTCTCTGGGCAAATCAACTGATCTATAACTCTGACAGTTGTTACTTAAGCCGCAGTGAAGCTAACTTGCATACAAGGCTCATTCTATTTCCTCACAACAAAGTCAAATTTTGGGGTTCTGCTTGAGTTAATATTCTGGAGGTTATACCTTTTTAAGCCTTAGGCTTAGGGAAGGACTAGCTCTGCTTAGAAGCATGTTCTTTCATAAGGAACCAATGAGAAAGAAAAATACCAAACTCATCCTCCACTCCTCCAAAATATTGGTATTTTATGGAAATCTTTGATGCTACGATCATGCAGAATGTGAGGATATTTATTATTAGTAATAAGTTTATTACCTCCAGTGCACCAATAAGGATTTAAATTCTTTCAAGATATACTAAATTCTTTTTTAAGCTCTTACTTAAATCCTAATCAAACCTCTTGTTGAAGGTTAGTGTTTTTAAAAGGAATAAGAACAACTTCGGCTTCACTTAATTATGCATATACTTTAGCCTCTCCTGTGTTGATTTAAAACCAAATTGATTTCTGATGCCTCCTAATCCTCCCTTGAAATGTCTGAAGTATTTTTCCTGTAGAGTCAGATGTAGTTTGAAACATCAGTGATGGACCACTGCTGACTCAACAGCATTTTCAACAATCCCAGTGGCACTTAAAAAGTTCGCACTGGCTTTTAAAATGAATTTGCAGACAAATTACTTTATTTGTTTTCTGAGCTATTAGAGTTCACTACTTAGCAAGGTGTTAACTCAGATTTTTTTTTAAGCAAAATGGGAAGTGCTTCTGCAATTTCCAGCTTTCAGCACAGGGTGGGTCTTTCAGAAAGCAAAATGAGCTCTCTCCCCTCCACTGTGGGCAGTGGAGTACCATATTTGCCTAACAATGAGAAAGGATGGGAAGTGTACCATCATCATGTAGCATCTTCACAGGCAAACCCAACAGTAACTGCGGTTTTAGAAAGAAACATAATGAAACCACAGCTTTCATTCAAATTTGTTTCCAGGAGTGAACATGGTTTAAGCATCCAATTTGTTAGCACAGGATGATAAAATTTAATGAAGTGAATAGTGACACACAAATTAAAAGCCTCACATAGGGAATACTTCTCTCTCACCTCCCCTCTCTCCCCCAAATGTCTATGCTGTACAGGCTATCTCACTGCGCCTGTACCTACACTAAGACAATGTAAATCTTATTATAAGTGGAACTAGTATTCAGCCTATTCTGCTCTGTATTATGCACAAACATTTCTGTAAGTCAGTAGTTTTTAATATGAGTCTTGAAACTTTTCATACAATTCAGCATGCTATAGCTTACATGTGTAAGTGCCTCAATTGTGCTGTGATTAATAACAATACTACTGAGAAACCCTTCAATGCAATTTTAACAGTAAATCAACCTTCTACCTATCCATGCCTTTCTTTCTGCTTTGCTCAAAAGTCCTTCACAGCATCCTTTGGAAATGAATAGAAATCCTCTGGCACATGGTTAAACATTCCAGTTATTATCCTTGTTCCTCGCCCAGTCTTCACTATGGCAGCAATTCAGCCCAGTTTTTTTGACTGCTGAGGAGACTGCATCTTTAACATAAAACCACCTCTCAGAAAACCTGATGCCATTTACCTTATTTAATTACCATTCACTTTTGCCATTGCTCCCAGAATATGACAGGTATTCTAGCAAGATACCCTTAGTCATGAGACTGCTCTTCAGGATGACAGACAAAACTGAATTCGAGGAAAAGATACAGAACAGAAGATGCTAATCTGTACTTATTTTTGCAAATAAAACCGGATGCTAGGATGACTGGTACAGAGTTTAAATAAATAAATAAAAAGATAAGAAGATAGCAAAGCCTGATTCACTACAACTTGGTCTGTTGCAGTGTAAATTATAAACAGCAGAACTAGTCCAGGCTGGGCAGTAGGTCCTAGATGGTTAGGCACCTAAGTGAGGTACACAAAAATGAGCATTTTAGTCCGTGTGCTTCCTGATCCCAGTCCACAAGGAGACACATGGATGCTAACCTGATCTCTCTTCACCTCCTAAGAAGAAGGGTTAGACTGACAACAGGCAACTTAAGTTCCTGACTTACAGGCCTACGGTTTGGCAGCATGAATACTGTCCCAGAACATCCACTGAAGATATGCTGACAGAGATGCCAATATTGGAAGCAAAGAAACATTCTTTAGAGAACACAGAGGAAACCAGGACTGACTACAAAGAGCACAAATGCCAAGACTGAAAGATACTTGGCAGATCTCAGGAGAGAAGGATTCAACAAAGTATGTTTGCATGAACTCAAAATCAAGGCAAAAATAGCAGTTCTGAATTTTTATTAACCCTTCTATACAAAAAATACCTTTTCCACAAAAAAAGAAGCTTATGTGTGTGCATGCAAAAATATGTATATCTTATATATATACACAAGTATATATATGTGTATATCTATATACACAAATGATCTGTGGTGCTATTCTTTTTTTATTATATGTATCAAAAGCTATAGCATTTACAAGCACTCAAATCCTACCCGATTTGTTTTTTCAGTCACAAAAATGCATGAGTGTAGTTACTGCTATAGGCGGTAACTTATACCAAAGTAAAATTGCAACAAATAGTATCCATAAAATTATAACTACATTCTCACTTCCAATTTTGTTACAACACTCACTTTTCCTCTGCAAGATTTACAGCTTCAAACTTGCATCTTACTACAGCTCCACATCAAGGATCTTCTGTTACTGAACCAGAAACTAGGACCCAGCTGTGCTGGTGCACTCCAGGGAGCAGCTGCCCACTCTGCATCTGCCTCTCATGCAATGCTGTATCTTCAACTGCAGAACTTCACTGGAACATTTGCTCACTTCTCAGCCTCCCAGCCCGAGACGAGCCAGCAATTTCAGCAATGATATTGCGAGCAGATGCCAGAAGATGGTGCTCTGTGTACAGCCCAACTCCTTCCATCCCGTGAGGATCTAGCCCTACCACCCTATTCGTGCCATCCACTCCTTGTACAGCCTTTTATGATCTATCCCCACATCGAAACCTTGCCCTCACCAATAGCACGGTGCTACACCACGTAAGAATGTTTAAATTTTCCCTTGTAGTATTTTTAACTAAAGAAAACCTACCATTGCTACAATCTCATAGTACAGCCTGGTTGTGTCAGTCCTTGACATTGCTGGGCTTCAGACCCTGCTGACTCAGCACAGCTATGCAGGAGGATCGTTATTTCAACTAAAAATCACAGAAAGGCTTGGGCTGGAAGGGACCTTAAGGCTCATGCAGTTCCAACCCCCCCTGCCACAGGCAGGGACACCTTCCCCCAGACCAGGTTGCTCAAAACCCCATTCAAAAAAATCCTGCACTGAAGGACACCCAAGCTCACCTTACATACAAGGTTTAAAAACTTCTACTATTGCCTACTAATAAGATTCAGATCAATCTGAACCCCAGCTCACCCATCAGCTTTGGTTCCAAACTTTAACCAAAATCCATAGCTGTGGCTCAGATTGTATACTTTTATTAAGTAACTCATTCAAGGCAAGACATTATCCAGACAAATGACTTTGAACTGGACTGTGAAACTCCACCATAAAGTTCTTCTGACTTCAGTAGCATTTTGATGTTCAAATCTCAAGACTAACATTATCACGCTGAGGCTTTCCCAATGTGCTTTTTTCTTTGAGGCCTCCTAAAAAAAGTTATCTCTAGTTCTTTAGGTTAAGATTGCAATGAGGCAGCACACCCACAATTAAGGGTCAGCTCCCCACCTTTTCTCTCTTCTACATTTTACGTTAAAAAGGGGTGGCAAGCAGACCTCACTAGTCATAATTAACATGTCTTAAAATTTCTATTTTTTTTTTAATCCAATAAACAGCCTCCAAGTTGGTACATCACCTCACTACTGAGGACCTCAAACTTCCTCAGGCCCTTTAGGCTCAACAGACACTTACATAATAAATCAAGTTACCTGACTGCTCATCTTGAAAGTCTTGTTTTCCCATGGTACTCACCTTATTTTACCTTTCTGCAAGGATGTTCTAGCTTTCTTTTTTGCTACCATCCACATTCAAGTTTAAAAGCATGTGGGATGCCTACTGTCCTATTTTATACTTGTCAGAACTAGAGATCATTGAGCTGGTTCAATAATACTTGTAACAAAGCTATTTTTTGCAACAAGCGATACTTACATGAAAACTATACCAAAAAGAAAGCCAGTTAAATGAGCACATCCAATGCTTTTACAGGTCATTGCATTACCAAATATTGATCTAAGTGCCTTGCAGGAAATTAATACACAGAGATATGTATGCCATAGAAACTAACTATAAGAAAGAGGTTTTTTAAACAACTGTTGCTTGTTAATCATGCTGAAGTTCTTCACAATTTAACACAGCAATTCAACCAAGCTACACTGAAAGTAAAGCCTCTGTAACCTGCAGGGAAATGTGGCAGGTAATCTAATGTTACAGAGGAGGGGGAAGATTAATAAAACTCCAATGACCTATATTTAAAGGAGTTATTTCTCTTTTTCTTAAAACTACCCCGAACCTGGAGTTTGGCTAGGGCTCCACAGCTCACATGGGCCTATCTATCTGAAATGGCCAGGAGACCTTTAACAGTTCAGTGGCGGAACTGAAAGGCCACTGGGACAGGTGAAAGGGAGTGATGAAATCTAAGCCATCAATGACTTATACATAATGAAGCCATCAGAAGCTGACATCTAAAACAGATCAGATGATCCAATCTCCCGATGTGCCTAGTTCTCTCCATAAACTTCAGAAAAGCCTAGAACAACAGTGTCACACACAGACAAAGCTGCAGTGTGATTCATCTGAAATGAAAAGTGATGAAGTCACAGATCTTGCCAGTAGACAGCCAGTCTCTGCAGCGCAGTATGTGCTGGGACTAACTGGAGCATTGGCTTAGCACTGACATGAAGAAAGAAGGCAGAAAAAAAAGACATAAAAAAACACCTTTGCTGACTGACTCAGTTGCCAGCAGTACCTCTTTGAAGGCACTACACCCTAATATCGAATCAGGTAAATTCAGTTTAGGAATATCAAAAACTTCAAAGACTAAGTTCAGACACTTGTATTCCAGTCAGGTCCCTAAAACTACCATTTCTATTAGCTTGACATCTCTGAACATCTACAGTCGACCAAGAAGGAAGGGGCAAGGGCATGGGAAAAGACTGACAACTAAAATTCTAGTTAAATCACCTAGAAGCTAGCAGTTACTTACATGCTGACAGACCTTGCCCTAATTAGCTATGCTGTTTAAATTAGCTGAAAGCTGCAATATATAACAAGAAAGAGAAACTCAAAAAATCAACTTGTTAAAAGAATACAAAAATAAATCATCTTTCAGTTTGCTGCTGCATAAATGCAAGGGTATTTCAGGTAAACTGGCAAATATCCTTGGAAGGGTTTAAACAGCACTAAATTCTATATATAGCATACGTATAGAATATGAAGAAGAAGCATTTTTCTGCCTATACAGTTCTTGAAGTTTCTTGGATTTCAAAATGTATACAAAAAGATCTACTAAAAGTCACGTATGACATTAACATGACTGTAAGTACCTTAAGGTCTTGCCTTATTGCTAGCACCTCAGACTCTTTCCCATAAAGATCCAACTGCAGCTTCTCCATGCTTTCCTTATTTTTTTCATGGCTCTTCTGCAAGTCTGCTAACTTGACTTTCTCCGCTTTAAGCTCCTGTGCTGACAAAATAGACTGCTGTTGCAGTTTATTCTCCAGTTCTGCCTGAAACGTAAGCATAGCAAGTTTCAATTAGAGTTACAGTCAGTAAAGCTTAATCATTTTAATAAATTGCATTTCTACTGCAAGGCAAGATTTTTTTTCCCCACTTACGAAATAGCACTTCAGTAATCTGGTATTTGTGATTTTACAGTAATATTTTGTAAGCAATCTAACAGCAAAATTTAATTCACAACAAAAAACTTAGTGAAACACATTAAGACCAAACATTAAAAATCTTAAGAATGTTTTCAAGTGTTTCAAGTTTCTGGCTGTGATAGAGATAATTTTCTTCACAGTATCTAGTATGTTTTGGATTTGTACTGAAAACAGTGTTAATAATACAGATATGCTTTAGCTATTGCTGAGCAGCACTCACACAGAGTCAAGGCCTTTTCTGCCTCTCATACCACCCCACCAGCGAGTGGGCTGAGGATGCACAAGGAGTTGAGAGGGGACACAGCTGACCCCACCTGATCAAAGGGATATTCCAGACCACATGGAGTCATGCTCAGCAGATAAAGCTGGGGAAGAGTAAGGGGGTGATGTTCAAAGTTACAATGTTTGTCTTCCCACGTAACATTTATACGTAATGGAGCCCAGCTGTCCTGGAGATGGCTGAACACCTGCCTGATGAGGTGAAGTGGTAAATTAATTCCTTGTCTTGTTTTGCTTGTGCATGTGGCTTCTACTTTACCTATTAAACTGTCTACATTCCAAACCATGATTTTTTGCATTTTTATCCCTTCCATTCCTCTCCCCCATCTCAACAGAGGGGAGTGAGCAAGCAGCTGTGTGGTACTTAGTCATTGGCTGGGGTTAAACCACGACACCAAGTCCTAAATCCTGAAGTTGCCACAGACTGACTAAATACTATCATGTAGCACAGGGCAACCAAAACTGGAGCAACATTTAACAGTGGATGGCACAGAACGTAACATTTCCTAATGCTGTGAGACATTTGAACTCTTTCCATTATAGTTTATGAGTTTCATACTGTCACTCAGATAAATTCTTCTGGTATAAGAGAAGACTTGATTTAAAATTGTCACAGAAGTTCCAAAACACTGTAGAGTATGTCTAAACCACTCTCACAAAATTCTACTGCTTTACAGAAAATGTCAACTTTTGCTTCATAGCATGATCATGAAGCAAAATAAACACATTCAATCCAGTCATTTTTATTACTTTACTGAAACTCAATTCCTACCAAATTCATATATCAACACTGGTTTGTTTTACTTTATTATTGTTGTTAATGTTGTTTGTATCTCCAACAGCTCTGAAGACCTTGTTTCTACATCCTGACCTTATCTACTACAACAAACAGCTGTTTATCATACAGACACTGAAATAAAAGTTGCAGCATTTATCTGAGAAATTTATATTCATTTTCTTACAGGAGTATGAGAGGCCAGTCTTACCTTTTCTAAAAGGGCAGTTTTTAATTCAGCTTGCAGTGTTTCACTATGTTTTTTCTTCTGCTCAAAAGATTCCTTTAACTCTCTCAGCCTTCCCTGGAGATGCTGCTCACTTTTTTCTTTCTCCTTCAGAAGAACCTGAATTTCCAGTATTTGTGTTTTTGCTGCATCAAGTTCTATCGACAACTGCTTAGAAATCTATATTCAGAAATATTAAATAACTGCATATAATTTTAATCAATTTTTTTATGAAAGTATTAAAAAAAGTAGGACATGGTAATACCAAGTAACTGTTTCACTAATGAAAAAACCTGAAGGGTTGTAAAATCCCCACAGCTAAGATTTGCGCCACACAGAAAGGTAGGACTAAAACCTGTATGTTAAAGCTTCATGTTATCATCTAGGAAATTTTAGCACCACCTTATTTCAGTGCCCCAGTTAGGTTACAATTTGAGAACTGCAACCTCTTTATCCCTCATCAGTCCCAGCATGTGATACTGAAAATTAATCTTTTAAATACTTATTATTACTGATTTCTGGATTTTCGAAACCAAACAGACAGCTTACCCCCTCCTTTTTTTCCAGTGAGTTTTTCAATTCATTCCTCTCTTTAGCTACAGACTCTGTTTGGACCTGGAGCTGCTGTTTTAACTCTTGGCAAGATTTTTCCTAAGAAAGATAAGAAAATATTATGTGAGCTTCTAAGATGGGGTACCAGATATTTCTGCAGGATCTACAAAGCCTTGAAAAATCATGCTTTCCTTTCCAGTGAAAGAGCTTTCCCTCTCAGCTGCAGACATATTTTCAGCTCAAAACTCTTTAAAACTTTCACAGTGGTAACTCTAAGCTGAACACAGCTGATACCCTGTACTAACAAATGCAGCCATGTGCCGAAGAGTTTTTCCAATTACGGATAGTCTCCCTCTTTGAAGCTGTTGTTGGCAGCCCTTCTCCTTCTTGTGGAAAGCAGTAGGCTCATCACTCTCCTCAGGATTCAGAGTTTCTTGATGTTCAAAAACTCATGAGCAAAGTACATTTGCAGGAGTTGTATTCAAATACAACTACATTTTAAGCCCAAATACCATGGACTTAAAAGACAGTGGCAAGCCTCCAAATGACTACGGAATTAGAAGCAGAATCTGGACTCCTATCTTTAAGTCTAAACTGGGGAGCAAATCCTTCAAGTTTTTAGGAGAAACAAATATTTAAACAGCAGTAACTAAGTAAAGCAAATAAAAAGGCTTATCTGAAAAAAGTGAAGAGTAAAGGAAAAAGTTATTTTTAACTTTTATTTTTTTTTAGATCAGAATAAAAGCAGCTCTGAACGAGTTCTGGGAAATGGTGACATGCAAGATGAGAAGGAAATGGGAAAGACACCCCTACCATGTCTGAGGCAGGGGTGTCAGAACAACTGCATAAGAAAATCTATAAAATATGTACTCATACAGTGCCCACTCATAGTGCCAACAAAGCAAGAGAGGGAAAGAAAGCATATTTTAAGGCTAGTGAGAGTTCACTTCTTTACCATAGTAGGTTGTTCAGGTGATCAAGCACTTGTTATACCACCATTTGAGAGACCTTTCCAAAACTTAAATAGTTCTAGCACTCCGATAACACCTTAAGGCCTCTCCACAAACAACAAATGATATCACTCTGCCTGCTGTACACAGCCTTCCAGCATGTCAAGTGCACAGGAAGGCTGTATATACAAAGACTCCAGAAACAAAGTTCATATGGCCTTAGCAAAATAAATTATTCTTCAATATGGTGACAGCTTAGCAAAGGGCTTATAACTTTGTGTTGTTATAATAAGGCTGATGTACTTTTTAAAAAAAGGGACATTTCCCATCAATTTGTTTCACTGCTTGTCTCCATTTAGTTTCTTCACCATATTAAAGGCATGCAGCAGGAAAAAGGGATCACAGTGTGTGATGTTGACTACTGTGAAGATCCAGACAAAAATTTAAGGTAGGACAAATATACAAACTAACAAAAATCACAATTTGTTTTCCTTAAGGCAATTAATTTTCATGCATTGTAATTGTATGTACACTCTTTTCAGACAGAAAGCAAAATCATTTTATCAGACTATAAATTCACCCAATTTAGCATATAATGAAAGAAACTACTAACCATTTCTGCCATGGCTGCTTTTGCTTTTTGTGCTTCTTTTTCTAACTCTTCCTTTCTTTTTTTGAAGGATTCAGAACTTTTGGAGAGCTTATCTTTGGTAGCTGTAAGATCCTTTATTAGAGCATCCTTCTCTGATTTCACTTGTTGCAGCTCTGATAATGCTGTTTGCATTTTACAATCTAATTCTTTGAGTTGCTTACTAGTATCTTGGTTTGATTTTTCAAGGTTTTGTTTGAGGCTGGCCTTCTCCTCCTCCTGCTTTGAAATTTGCTTTTTTGCTTGTTCAAGGGCTTCAGACTTCTTCTGCAAATCCGATTTAGTATTAGACATCCTACAAATACAAAGGGAAAAATAATATTATTTGTTTTTAAATTCTTCTCCACAGCTCCTTTGTACCATTAATGTCTCTATTATTTAATATATTAACTGTAGAAGTACTTCAAAGCATACCACCTTCATCCAGAGCATAAGCATTCTGTCCCCCTGAGGAAGACATACCAACAACTTTAAAAACTATTTTGAGATAGACTTTTCCTCCTCAACTATAATGAGCAGAAACTACCCCTTTACTGTTTATGCATAAATTGCAAACTAGTCTCTGCAAAAAGTTGCAAGGCTATGGATACTTAAAGATGAACCTCAGTGTTTAGATACCTAATGTTTAGATAGCTGACATTAAGCACAGTGAATGCTCTGAAGATGAAAACTGAATCAAAGCAGTCAGTGATTCACATGAGACAACATGGCAGATGGAGTCTGCGTGGCACAGAGTGAAAGAAAACGTGGGATAAAATTCAGTTCTTGTAGCAAAGGGGACATACCACTTATCTATGATTTTCAGAAATCACAGCAGAGAAAACCAAAATTCCAACACTAGTCCAAACTACTCTAGTTCTATGTCTGACTTTGAAAAGCATAATAACACAGGAAATGCGTACGCTTCTCTTGCTGCTTCAAGTTGTTTACTCAGTTCTGTTGTTCGGAGGTCTAATTCTGTGGATCGCTGTCGCTGCTGCTGTAACTCCTGAAGAGCTTGTTCTTTGCTTGCTTTAGCATCAAGAATGTCAGCTTCAAGTTTCTGACATATAAAAATAAAAAATTAGAGCTATCAGAACACAAACAACAAAATCAAAATAGCAGTAAAAAAGCAAAAGTCATCTAGTCTGAGAGTAGCATTTATCGTAGCTAGTCTTCACTGCAGAAAGCAGTCACAGTGCTTGCACATTGTCTACCTATTTCATTAGTTTCTATTTGTCTTTCATTATTTAGTTCCTGCAAACCTCTTGCTCCTCCAGAACTGAACTATTTTGGTAAAACATTTAAAATCATCTTTAAATTAAAAGCCAAGCAGTCATTTTACTGCAAAGAAATAGATAAAAAGCACGTATCTTTAAAGAGCTTATTGAAAACACCTATATAAAGAAAGGCCATACACAGTGCTCAACTCTGGGGCCATGTCCTATCCACCACTGAGTAGTTTCAGCAGTTTCAAATGACTGCGCATTTACATATCCCAAGAACTCTGCTATTCTTTATAACAAAAGCAAAGACACAAACTACACTGGTGAAAAAATCCTATGCTCATCTGGAAGAAGTTTTTATTGGTTTGTTTGGCGTTTTGTTTTGGGCTCTAGTTGTTTGGGGGGAGAGCAGGAGGGTGGTTTTGTTGGGTTGTTTGGTGGTGTTTTTTTTTTTGAAGGTGCTTCTTCATTTACTTGAAGTATAAAAGAACACAGGAGTCTTCAGTCAATGTGCACTGCTTAGACTCTTCAACGCACTGGCAGTTTTACAGGCACTTCTGCTTTCACACAGTGGCCATAAAATAAAACGGACAAGTTTTTCCAAGAAAATTCCTGAGGGCTCTTTGTTTTCCATTTTTTTTTAAAATACCATGCATTCAACTGGAATGATCCCAAAGAACGGCAATGACGCCAAGGTTTTACACAGAATTGCATTCCTGTTGACAGCATCAACAACCCTGCACTGTTTCACACTTCAGCTGCCAGGAACCTCATAAAATCTTGTGCAAGCAAGCACTGTATTCCTCCCAAACATTTGTGTCTGTCGGTTACTTGTGACATTTTTGTAACAGGATGAGAAATAAAAACACAAATCAAAGGGAGTGGGAAAAAAAAACCAGTGTGCAAAAGAAGAGAGCAAAGGAAACACAAAATAACTATGCTGGTATACATTGTATGACAGTTTTTTTTTAATAGCATTGGATTAAAATTTCTTATGAGGAGAACAATCTTATTTATTTTCTATAGAGCACATGAGAGTCAAAAAACTCTATGCTCAGTCTTGAGCACAGAGATTGCTAATCTCCCTCAAAACAGACAGGTAACACTGCAAAGGCAATTTTGCATTGCTCCCAAAGCCCTGTACCATATGCTTTTATGTATTGTGAATTTTGACTGCCAAACTTTGTAACAAATATTGAACAAAGGTTAAATCTCAAATTTAAAAGCTCTCAAGCACTAGGACTAATTCACATCCTTAACTGAACATACCAGTATCTCCAAACACCAAAAGGTTCTGCAAACCTCCTGCCAGGATTATTTAAAAGAAAAACTGATTCCAAAACTAGAATGCAAAATTCAAGATCAAGTTAGAAGAAAAACACAATAAATAAATCTTGATTAAAAGCCTCTGTAGAAGCTCACTGAAATGCTTTGGAAATGAACAAACCAAAGAAGCAAAACTTGGGCTAACCAATGTTAGCACATATTCCCTACTACCATTTTCAAAGTGTTAAAACTGGGAACTTGAAGACTCTAATTTTGGGATATATTCATATTTCCTCTCATAACACTTCCCAGGTATCACAGAGGTTGGTAGAAGCACATGTACAGGAAAACGACAGTACAGTGGCAATATCCTAATCCTATCTTCTTACTGTGATAAACTAGAACAGAAGAAGGGGAGAATAGGATTAAATGGTGGATCAGGAAACACAAGTGAAAAAGAAAACCTACAAAAGTGGTATTGATATAATCCTTCCCCCCTAATTTGAGCACAGCTTTTATCACATGCAACCAAACAGTGGAGAACATCAGTTTTTGTAAACTCAGATACTGTGTTCAGTACAAACCTTAAGCTGTCCCTCTAGGTCTTCAGTTTTCTGCTCTAAATAAAGACTTTTCTCTTTGTACTCTTTGAGACTGGCTTCCAGCTGAGCACAGTACTCCTGCTTGTCATTCAGCTTAGCTGTAACTTGATCCAGCTGAACGCTGACCTTATTTAACTCCTGAGGTAAAATAAAAGTATGACAGTTGTTAGTTTTTAAATAACTTCAAAAATTACTAATGTCATATATGATTTAAATGATGTAATGTGTTCCAATTAAAAAGGAAAATAATGGGTTTTTTTTATTCTGACGGGCAGGAAATTGAGAGGAGAAACACAATCGTGCACAAATTCTCTCTGTTAAACTGACAAAGTTTCTTTTAAAGGCTCGATATTCCTCTCAAACTTTACAGGCTGTGGGCTAAATCTTAACAAAGGTGTTTGAAGTTACAAATGGAAGAGAAATTGTAGGTAATAAATGCCACTGGATCCTGCACTTAATGGACCAGTAACTAGAAAGTAACATTATGAAGCCCTAGAGAAATTTTTTGCTGTCTTCATGAAATCGAGCACCACTGAAGAGGAAAGCCAATACCATGTGGAGTCAATTCTCCAAATACCAGAGATGATTTCGAACCATTTGGTTCAACACAAACAACATGAGCACATTCACCTTGTAACCACTATTATGACAGCTACATCAAAACTCGCTGCTTTCCAACCAAGCCGATTTATTTATTAATTAATTATTTAGTAGTTGGGGAAGAAAAAAAAGTCTGCTGCTTACAGCAATTAATTGCATTCCCACACTAAAAAAATGGTGCTATGTTAGCATCTGCTGGATGTTTCCATGAAGACCCCAGCAGCACTGATTTTAACAACGCAAATATTAGATTCAGCATCCGGCGGAACGCATCACTAGGATTAACACACATTAAAACATGCAATTTTAGCAACAGCCTTTGCACGGAATTACACCCAATAGGACAGCTTTGATTCTGAATCATATTCCACAGCAAAGAGTGGATTATTTATACTACAAAATACAAGTAAATTATTTATACTATAAAATATACCTGGTCCAGATGACAGCAAAGAGAACTAAATACATATCACATGGTTAAAATATCCTAAATTATTATTTCCAAATCATAGAATCATAGAATGGTTAGGGTTGGAAAGAACCTTAAAATCATCTAGTTCCAACCCCCTTGCCATGGGCAGCAACATCTCACACTAGACCACACCACCCATGGCTCTGTCCAACCTGGCCTTGAACACCACCAGATATGGAGTGTTTACCACTTCTTTGGGCAAACCATTCCAGTGCCTCACCACCCTCACAGTAAAGAACTTCTGCCTTTCTGATCTTCCCCTATTTAAGTTTAAATCCATTACCCCTTGTCCTATCATTACAGTCCCTGATGAAGAGTCCCTCTCCGGCATCCATGTAGGTGCCCTTCAGATACTGGAAAGCTGCTATGAGGTCTCCATGCAGCCTTCTCTTCTCCAGGCTGAACAGCCCCCACTTTCTCAGCCTGTAATTGTACAGGATGTGCTCCAGCCCCTTGATCACCATCCTTTGTTTGGAGGCATACAAACCAAGCTCCGAATAAATCCAGGTCATTGGCTGGAGCAGATAGGGTAGCTCTGCATTGCTCCGAGCATTCACTACAGGTGCTGGCAACTGACTGGTAGCACTGGGATGGATTGGTGCCCTCCTCCCCCACCAAATCTATATGCAACAAGTGCATATTCACATGTTTATTCAGTTTGTAAACAGACTATTCTGAGGTTTTTAAGTAGTTTTTTTCAGTAACAGAGAAACTTTATATGTTGCTTATAACCTGTTGCTTATCTTGCAATGCATGCTGGGCAGTGTCCAGGTGATTCTGAAGATCTGCTCTTTGAGCAGCTTTCGATGCTTCTGCTGAAAGTAGCAATTCAGTCTTTGCTTTTACCTGAAAGACAAGTTGTATTTCAGTACAACATCTATTTTACTATGGCTCATTTTAATTTTCTTTATACTTGTCAGTAAGTTTAATAGTAAAATCAGTAGGTTTTATGTGCTAGTATAAAAAAAAAAAAAAGGAAAGAAACTCTTCTCAAGGTTTAGACCAATATTAGGATTTTAAGCCACAGAGTTCTTATCTTTACTTGCTAACAAAAATAATGGGATATCCTTATTGCATTCACACCTATGCATACCATGATAGCCTCAGACTACATGCACACTACAGGGCCTTCAAACCTTCAAAATTCTTAAAAGCAAAAAGAATAAGAAACAAAAAAAAAAATGCTTCCACATGTATGCTACCTCTGCTTCTACCTGCCTGTTTGCGAGCAACCTCCCTTCCTTCCACAACACCCAGCAAACCAAATTTTGAAGGTGGGTATGACTGGTGTTGGAGCAAAGTGGCAATATTCAGGGTCACCTGCTCTTGTGGTTTACTATTTTTCTTCCTACTAGAAATGCAACTTCTCTGAAGGCTGTAAGGAAGCTCACATTGTCTTAAAAAGCAGCTGTAACAGCTCATAGATCATAGGAAAACCAGCCCAGACAGCGCAGTGAAGCCTAGTAAAAATGGCACAAAACTACACTGGAAGAAATTCCTAGACCTGTTTGGAAACTGTATAACACTAATAACAAAAGACATCAGAGTGCATTAATCCAACAACAACAGTACTTGCTGCTCCAAGTGTACCAAGGCAAGAACTTCTGGCTAAATGCTGTTTGTTCTTTGAGATAGCTGAACACAATTAGCAGCTTTTTAGCTTAAGCAGAACTTAACAGTAGGAGAGCCCCCATTGAGTCCATGCTAGGAAATTTCCTTGTTTAATAAATTAAACTGACAACAAGGCATCCTGCACTTTTTTTTTGTTTTATTTTTGACAAAGACACCAGCATAGGAAACGTCGAGGCAACAACATCTTAGTGACTCAACAGACTTTCACTCTGGTGCACAGAATCCAGGACTGATAATAGCTGGGTTTTGGATCCTGCTCTTTTTATTTAATCATAACAAATATAAGAAGAGATGCTAGAAGACAGATTTTTCCCAGCTCAAGTACTAACACTTTTTTTTTAATTTAAAAAAAAACAAAACCAAACAAACAAACAACAAAACCAATATAGACACCCAAAAAAACCCACCAAAACCAAAAAAACAAAAAGAAAAAAACAAAACGAACAAACACTTGCCACACTTGCCATCTATTCTATTCAGAATCCACTTACATTTTCCTCAATTTTATCTGCCTTATTCTACTTCATTTATCTGTTAGTAGAAACATAAATTTTTCCCAAATGACTTTGTACATTCTCTGGAAAGAACACAGCAATTGCATGCAGAATTTATCATCACCAGGCACTCCACAGTTCCATTACCTGTACATCAAGTTGTGATACTTTCTCTTTACTTTCATTTAGCTGGCTGGTTAGTTCAGTGATGTTTGCTTCTAGGGAAAGCACACGGTCTTGAGCAGCTCTTAGATGTGCCTTTTGCTCCTGTACTTGCTCATGCAAATTCTCTTGGGCTTGTTTATGACTTTCTGATTGATTCTTCAGCTTCTCTGTCAGCTGAGTTACCTGCAGTGAAAAAAAAAGTAAGTAGAAGAGAAAGCTGGAACAGCAAGTCCAAGGAAGTCATAAATCTTCTGAATTTTAGCATGTCTTGTCACGGCTCTGGAGACTCAACGCTATCACATTTCTTTTTCTGAACTATTACAGTAAAGCTATATTGCAGACTATACCAGAGGTTAAACAGGTTACCAGCTGAAAATAAAAGCAAAAGGGTATCATCAGTTTGGCCTTACGGTAACAAAACCAAAACACTAAGGAGACAACAGATCCAGGCTAAACTGAGTTTTGGCTTTGGCGTTGAAAGCTGGAATTAAACATCTTTTTAAAATAAGAGAAATAAACATGTACATGTATCAAAAAAAATATTTGCAAGCACATATTACTAGAGTATGTACATAGGAAACATCTAGGAATTCCTTCCCCTATGCTGATAGCAAGGAAGTCACCAAAACACAAGTCCTGTGAAACGTACATTAAGATCTTTAAAGGAAGTGTCATAGAATCAGCAAAACACAGGAAAGTTTAGCATTATACCTGATGAACTAGGAAAAAAAAAGAAAATGGAATTCAGTAATGAGAACGAAACCAGTCTTCAAAAAGAAACAAGTCTTCGAATTCGTACCTGTATTTGCAATGCATGGTTCTTCTCTTGTAGCTGGTTAAGAACTGCTGTTTCTCCTTCACCAGCTTGAATTTTTGCATATAAGTCCTCTCTTTCCTTTTCTAGCAGAGAGATGTTTTCCTTGCTTTTCTGAAGCAAAGCCTCAAGATTTTGAATTTTTTGGTCCTTATCTCCAATTTGTCGCAGTACTTGCTCCAAATCATTCTAGAAAATCGCATAATAGCTTCCTTAGTTATAACGACCTTAGAGGTTATTCCTAATGCACAAGATGTTGGACAAATTTATTAAACACTTTCTGTATATTCTCTTCTAGATCTGAAAGTTAATTTACTGAAACTAATATAAGTCATGCAAGTCACTATTACAGAGAAAACATCTTTAAAATAATGAAATCCTGAAATACACTTTGACATGATGATACATAATCATGCTACCTGGGCTTCTCGTAGTTTTGCTGTAGTATTTTGCTGAAGCGTCTGCTGTTCCTGGTGCTGCTGTTTTGCCTTATCTAATTGATGTTGCAATTCTGTGGAATTTGCTGCTTTTTCCTTGAGCTGAAAAAAAAAAACCAACCCAAAAAACAGACAAATCAGACTGATGAGTGAACAAGCACCATGCAGTAAGCCAGTAGTGCTCCATGTTCCTTCTAACGCTAAAAGATTTTAGTCTAAACATGAATCTTTGAAACATGGTATAAAAATAGAACTGTGTAATGCTAGTTAAAGAATCAAAATCTAACCAAAGCATTTATTACTATTAATAAATGAGATCCTGTATCACACATATGTATTTTAGCTCTCAAAAATCTAAAATCTAAGAGATATTTAGTATGGGTTTTTTCCAATATTTGTCAAGCTGTAACAAGACTGATAATATCGGTATCTGTAAAATGACATTATTATTACTATCATTAGCAGTTTTAGTAGAAACTTCAGTTTAGCAGTCTCCCCACTTCTATACTGGTCAAGGCTTTGCAAATTAGCTACAGATAAGCTTTAAATCCTTGACAACGTACCACTCAGGTATTTGGCCAATCCCCATACAGGCAGCAGAAAATCAGCAATATATATAAGACACTCATTAAAACAAATAAAAATTAATTAACCAAGTGTTTTGTGCCCATCCCTCCTACACAGATTATTACCTACCAACGACCTGCTGCACCATGTTCACTTTTTCTTTATGTACAGCTTTATCTCACAAGAATATTTATATACAAAACTTTACCCATACGGGCTTAGGCGCACCAAAGTTTTTTTCTCGTAAGACTCTTAGACAAAGTTCATAAGTGTAAAATGCATATCTTTTGTTCATCTGTAAAGTGCCATGAACATACATGCACCTGATAAGCATTTAGCCTTACAAAAGTTCGTAATGCAATTGCCATTTCAGCAGATTTTGACAATTCTACCATCTACCATTTGACTAATGCCTTAACAGCATTAGTTAAATGAAATCCCAATGAGGGCAAACTTTCTAAGCTGTAACTTCACCACAAGTGTACATACAGGCTACTGTCAGAACAAGAACGAAGTAGAGTCTGCATAAAAGAACCTACCTGCTCTTCAGCTCGAGAAAGTTTCAATTGCAGATCAGCCACATGCTGCTCTTTGTCCATCAGCTTCTCACTAGACAGCTGCCTCTGTTCTTTGAGCCGCCCATGCGCTTCCCCTAGCTGCCGCTCTGTTTCTAGAAGTTTACTGTGCAACTGCAAAAATAAAAGTCATCAATTTTGTAGTCATTACTTAGCCAACAACACTGTATTTTAGACTCCCTTTGTACAATGTTAGCCCTAAGTTTTCACAACCCAGAGTAAAACAACCACATGAGCTCCCAAAGCCATGATGTACAACATAAAGCTCAGAAACACAAATCATGTTAAAGAACAGCATCAGCTGCACAAGTTTGAACAAATATTCAAAAAAGTAGGTTGGCAGGACCTAGAAGCATCATTTATCTACAGAAGACCTTCAATATGATTTACAGAGATTTAAGAATCCTGACAAAGAGAGCAATCCTTCAAAAATATAAGGACTATCATATAAAGTAATGATCCTTAGAGCAATTAAGGCTCATACAGCACACACCTTTGATCATATAGATCCAGTGGTTGAAGCAGCATAACCTGCTTCTCTGGCTCCCACACATATTGTTTCTGCACCGCTAGAATAGTAAGAGTGTAATTTTTAGCTTGACCTGGCTACATCAATGGCATTCATTCTCTGCAGAAAAGAGATACTGAACCTTCAGTGTAGAGCACACAGTAACTTTAGTAATTTTCAGTCCAGCCCTTTCCAGCAACAGAGCATAAGTAAGGGGCTGTGCTCTTCCAGCTGGACATAAGCCTGCCTCATGACTTTTTCAGCCATCAAAAGCAGTGCTGCACCATCTTCAAAGTGCAAGGATGGTCTTTTACAATTCATTGTTCTAAAGAGCTCTCTCCATAAAGTCAGCTTTTTCTTCTACTTGAAGCTCTCACAATAGGTCCTGGGTTACCACCCGCCTATTTCTACATGACCATATTCACAGATATACAAACAAACTTTCAACTCAATGCAAAAACAGAGAATGAATCAGACCTTGCAGCACAACAAGAACCTTCCCGAGGTATCAGGATAAGTAAAGCTTGCTTCCCTATGAATTTATGTCCAAGACCCTCGAATCATTCGCTTTTTAACTCCAGGTCCTCCCTTCAACAACACTAAACCCTTCTCGCACTTTCCTCAAATCCCTGCTAGTATCTAGGCAAAAGCCTGCACAATCTTACTGTTCACTGCAAGCCACCACTTGTTGACTAGCTGGCTGCCTAGCAGTACAGAAAAAGGAACAGTGGTTTTGATAACATTAAAACTTCCCCTCAGGCACTGAGGGGGTGAGGCATTAACATGTCTTTCTCCTTTACTCAGCTACCTGTTTCCATAAGAATTTAACAGTGAAGAACCTAACTAGGAAGAACTTTGGGCCATCTGTCAAAATCTGGCTGAAGTTAGCAAACAATGCAAAAGTTACAGGGGACGGGGACAGGGAAACAAACATATCTATGCCTTATTTTCTTAGGAAACCAAGATAAATAATTCGTTTATATGTCCACAACCACAAAAACTGTGAATGAAAAGCTGTTTAGCATGTGGCCAAGATGCTGCCTGCTAGCTGACTGCACAGTTAAGAGGGAAGTAGGAGAAGAGGGGGGACGGGGTGTGGAAAAAGACCATAATCTCTCCTCCAGTGATCCAGAATGTTTGTCTTTTTCCACAATAATCACTACATTATTAATACTTCTTCCTCACTAAAAATATGAACAAGAGCTGGAGGAAAAAATCTAATGAAGAAAGAGTGCAGCAAGATAACTACTATAACTATTCATGGCTACATTGATACTGGGAGAGAGTATCTGGAAAGGGGGAAATCAGCAAACAACATTGTACAAAAGTCCCTTTTATTATAGACACAGTTAAGTATTTCTGAAGGACTTTAAGACTGACCTTAGTAAACAGAATCATAAAATCCAGCATTAACCTATGTTGCAGAATAATAAAATAAATACTTAAAGTGTTCACGTGAATTTTGAGAAGATGGCAAGGATTCTTTGAAAATGCATTTTGACTAAACGGCTACCCTTTGTAAGCAGCATTCATTGTGTCAACATAAGCTATTGGACTACATGCATAAAACAGAAAATTCCATAAAGTATGAAGTGAGCAAATATGAGAAATTTAGTCTTTTCATGACAATAGTAACTGAACACTTCACTTGTGTGAAGGGAGGAGAAGGTTTCGCTTGGCTTTTATTCTATTTTATTATTTTATTTTATATCATGTATGATAAGGGTTTTTTCCTCCACTATTCTTTCACAATTCTAAAGCACACCCTGAGATCCAGCAGCTTGTTCAGGTTTTTCCTGCTTAGATTGTCTTCTTTCCCAATGGTATCATCAGAGAATGTGTGATGCCTCCATTTCCTCTCGTAGGACATCATTCAGCAATGCTTTATCCATCTTCCTTCTCTTTCGTTTTCTCACCCCAAATATCCTTCCTAAAAATGCCCTCTCAGGCTGAAGCCAGATTTCAGCTCAACCTCTTGGCTATGCTTCTGAAGCTTGCACACATATTGCCTATGCAGACTAAGGCAGTTTTACCAAGTGAGGATTCCTAAGCAGGTAACTAATATAATTATTTCCCCTCTCCCTGACAGAAGACTGACAGGAGGAGGAGAGTCATTCTGGGGATGTAATACCGACATAAATGAAGTCTTGCCAAGCCACAGCTCTTCCAGGATAACCTATAAGCTCACAGTTTACAACTTAATCTATTTCAGACTTTACAAAGGCTTGCAAATTGAGAAACACTTGCTTTAAAATTATAAAGCTTTCATGAGAGATCAAAATGAAGTTATACTAACAAAAAAAAAAGTTGGTTTTTTTAACATCTTAGGATTAGACATGATTCCCAATGCACAAATATTTTTCCAGACTAACACATTACTCCCCAAGACATTAGATAAAACAGAGTTCAACCAGCCACAAATTTCAGCATGGTCAATGTTATATGAAAGTCCTGCTTCCATAACTCATTGGACTTAGCAGAACAACAAATAAATGGTGAGGGGATGTATACTCTGCATGTTCTCATAGCTATCAGCAACGTAAAGAGAAGGTGTTTGCACAGAGAGACGAAGCAATATTAAGATTTCAAATTTTCCCTGCTTTTCACACTAAGTATTCTCTACTGTATTCACTATTCAATTTTAAAGCACATAAAGCATTTTTCAGTTCTAATGTAAAATGAAGACTCACTTTTCTCAAACCTCCTATAGAGCAGTAAAATTACTACTAAAAGTGAAACTACTTCTAATAACCTACCTGAATTTTTTTTTCATAAGCTGAATTCATTATAGCTTCAGCTACCTTACTGAACCAGGATAAATAATCTTGCTGGTATCTTACAATTTGTCTATTACATTATTTATCATGCAAACTCAGTATTCTGGGTTGCCTTCTCATTTGACAATACTGCCCTTATTTCAGGCAACGCATCAACAAAAGAAGGGGAGGGGAAAAGTTGTAGGATGAAAGAAGAGTTCATTTAACACTTTAAGAGAAAAAGAGTAGAGGAAAAAAAATAGATCAGCTAAAGCTTTTTTTTTTTCACATACAAAAATAGTAAAATAAGAACATGAGAAATAAGCCACAAAGTTTATGTTCATTCAACCTTAATATTCAAAACTGAAATTTCAAAGATAGTTTTAAGAAGAGATCCGGAGTTTGGACCTACTAAAAAGATCCAGACATAATGATAAACAAATACCAAAGAATTTCTGCACTCTTATCACAGCCTCTCCTTTTTTTTTTTTCGCCAGTTCGTTTTTTTACTTATCTAAGGAAAAGAGGTGATTGCATTTCATTCTCTGCAGTGTTAGGAAGAATACATTATTCAAATACCAGCTAGCTTTACCTTTATTCAAATGCAGATACTGATTAGTTACTCCCCTTCAATAAGGAAATGCAAATGCATGAGCACAAAAAATATGCTTGCACAGTTTAAAAACCCCCAATGGGATGGTTTAAGGCACCATCCCAACAGGACAGTCTAGGAGGCTTAAGGAACCTTACCTGACTGAGCTCACTTTGGAGCTGCAGGCCATGCTGCTCTTTTTCTTCCCTCTGCTGCTGGAGCTGTTTACATTCTGCCTTAAGATGTTGGTACTTTGTCTCTACTTCAGACAACTCCTCTTTAAGTTTCTGGCTTGCTTCCCCCTTCTCACCTAGCTCTGTCTGTAATCTCTGTATCGAAGCTTCAGCTGCAGACAGCTTTGCCTGAAGCTGTTGGCAGTCCAGGTCCTTCTGGTGAAAGCTTGCCTGCACATTCTTCTTACTCACAGTTACTTCATTGTGTTTTTCTTCTAGCTGGGTGTAGTCCTGTTCTTTCTTCAGCAGTTTCTCAGTCAGACTCTATAAAGAGAGTTACACAGCTATTCAAATACAGTTCTGCTCACAGCCATTCAATGCATTATTCAAATTTCTTCTCAAGTGTTGATGCTGAACAGCAAAGAACTTGCTTAAAAACATTATTAAAGTAAATATTGACCTCTATTTTGTTAATTCTGGAGCTCATACACACACAGTTTCAACTGGAAATACTGTTCTTCATAATCTCACCTAAATCCACTTCTTACTGAGAACACCACAAAAACTCTATTTCTGTATCCTGAAGACCAATTTGCTTTCCCTGAACATTTAAATTCTAGGGTATTACAACTGCATGTGTTTGGACAGAAGTTGAAACAGTAATTTGAGCTACTAGTATACACAAAAAAAAATAATCAAGTTATTACTGTCCTTCACACAATTCCTTAAGCAACAACACTTGTGGCTTAATTCCTGTCTAATCCTGTGCAGTCATCATGCTGATAATTGTAAGAAGTATCCTAATTTTGCCCTGTCACTATACTTACAAGAATGATCTGCTATCCGAAGCACAGAAGAGAACCTGTGAAAACTAATGAAATTTGTGATGTTGATAAATCTCTGAATGAAAGACTGATGATTTAATATTCATTTCAGAAGATTATATTTTAATTTATACTATTTAGTTTCTTTGCATACAAACCAACTCAAAGAGGATGGTTGCTTTGAGTTTGAAAACACTAAAAATTGGTATTCCCTAAAGGAAAACCATGAACATTGCTGAGTGTCAGATTTTCATTGTCATATTAACAACAGCAAATATTGCAGGGTCTAAACTCATACTATCAAATTTACATGCTGAAAAAATACTAGGAAAAAATATTAACAGATCACTTTCAGCTATTACTTAATGATTTTTATCAAATTTCAGGAAATAACCAAAACTATATTCAGATAGAAATTAAATATCTTAACGGATAAAATATCATTCCAGAAAGTTTGGGTTTTCCCCCAAGCTTAGCTGAGCCACTAACTAGAATTTGAGAACAAAGAAGTCATGAGAACCATTTTAATTTTCCAGTGGCACTTTTTAAAGCACAGAAACAGTTGCAGGGAGGCCCTGGTCATCACCCAACCACTAGCAACTCATTCCATCTTCTTGAAATGTACCAGGAGGTTCCATTTATTGCAGCATCGTACTGACATCTACCTCAGCGGAGCATTACTACACAGATCATTTAAATCCTTGTGCTCTTCTGGCAGTTGTAGTGAATACTATATTCTCTGTTCTCTTTCAATTAAAATACAGAAAAATAAAGAACATTTATAGCACATCAGCCTGAAAAAATGCCAACACCGAAGTCAGTCTTATGTGTCAAAACTTCAGACAGCTCTGCGACTTTGGAATAGCAGTTACAAAGATAGTGCTGCAATTCCAGCTATGCTGGCCATCTTACAAGTGCACTGCTGTGCAGTATCCAGGGATGAAACCTGTTTTGCCAGAAGAAAACAGCTGTAAAATCATTCAAATAAACTGAACAGCTGAATAGTTTTGTTCTACAGACTTTAGCAAATTATGACTACATTGGTTGTTATAAACCATATACAGACACTTCTATTTTACAATCATGATAAAATAAACAGAAGAATCCAGAAAGAAAAGAGAGGTTAGAAAACAAGCAATCTTGCAAATAACTCCAACAGTCCAGCAACCCATGTGAGAACAAATATAATTATATAATTAATGCCTATGTGTCCTTTTACAAAAATGTGTATTTTCTAAAGTATACAACTAAGTCAGAAATTCTGTCTTAACATTAAACTTTGGCTATTGAATTCTAAACCTGAAGGAGTATATTTTGAAATGTTTCTTGAAAAATAAAACAACTTGGTGCTGCTAAAGTTATGCGAAAGGTATGCATAAATTTATTTTTGCACACAGGAAATGCAGGAATGGACCACATAAAGAACATAACTGAGGTCAGGTGTCATCTTTACCCTCTTAAAGTCAGTGACAAGGCTCCCACTGTTTTTAGAATATATTTCACCTTCAAAATAGAAAATAATATTGCAATTTCCTTTCCATTAAAGAGAAACTACCAGGCAGGAACATTAATATTTGCACTGAAGAGTGTTCCTGAAATATCAAAACACCACAGACTCCTTTTCACCTATAGCTGGGCAAATCAGAGCTAAAGTATTAATCTTACTACTACTTTATAACTGGAGCTACACGTCACAATTAGAACTGCTATGAACTACTTCATGAAGAGTCAGTGCAGGGCAAAAACTTAAGTTGGGGGCAGGGAGGTGTAAAGAAATAGAAACAATTACTGTTGTCTTGAAGCAGACTGAGACTTGAGGCCACAGAGCTGACAAGCTATGGTCATTCAGGTTACATCAGTGGACCCAGCAGTGTTTCTTATGTGGATGCATGTCCCAGCTGCATCCCAGATATATATGCATCCCAGATATATAAAGAGATATGGGTACACGCAAGCCACCTCTCCTCTCCAAGCCTTCATTTCCACAGAAAAGGAAGAGGAAACGACAGTATGTTACAAGAGTCAACAGAAAGCCCATAGCCTTTGAAGGCCACAAAATGCAATGGAGAACACCACATCAATCCCCTCTTTTAAAACTGCTCCTTGGAAAAAGTAAATATAATACACGCTAGTCGTGACAGTGGCTAGGCATTAAATAACAAACTCTGTGGGCACTGATTGAATTTCAGAATAGTTACATCAGTAGAGGGTTAGAAACTAAGCTTTTTTCCCTGTAGGCAATGCATCACAATTTTCTTAAAAAAAAAAAAAAAAAAAAAAAAAAAACAAACAAAAAATACAAATGCAATGAGTTTAGAAGTCTTGTACTTCAGGGAGTATGCTGGTTTTACACATTAGGTCTCTTCTGGGCTACCGGCCATTACTGGCCTCTGCAAGGCAAGCCAAGACCCAAACTTACAGTGCTCTATAAATGAAGGAAAGTTCCACTGGTCTCTGAGAACTGATCTTATCTACTTGTCATTCACTCTTCTCGGTATAGATTGCTTGCTTGAGGTTGTACATGAGCTTGAAAAAATCTGCAACAATGCACAGAAATACCTTCCTGCATTGCAATGGAAATATGAATGGATGTACAAATAAAAACACAACACATTCTATCCTGTATTAATGGCTCCTCCCTCCTCCCTGACAGCTTCTTCAAGGATAGCAAACTGTTTGAAATGTGAACAATTTCTGTTATTTGGGAAGCTAGTGTTACCTGTTCTAATTCTAGGTCCAATTCCTCCAGGGCCAAGGTTCTTTGACTAGCATACCATCCTTATGGATATCACCTTTCAAAAAGCTGCATAAAGAAATGGCTGTAAACTGGTTTAAGTCATTGAAACTGAAAGAGGAAATGTAGCTTGCTGCCACTTCTTCCTATTCCTCAAGTGGTATTTGGCATTAGCCTGACATAGCAGAGGACTGTTAAATTATGGTTATCTTATGCATCAATCTGTTTCACTTCACATTGTTAATGGAATAGCAATATATTCAGGCAAGGCCTCTATATTGTACAGCAATACTTCTGTCAAAAGTTTGATGCAGTGTTGCTGGTCTGTGGAAAAGTACAGCTCAACAATTCTCACCATTTCAGTTCTGTACCTGATTTAATGAGCCAAACCAAGAGTCACCCTAATTCACAAAATTTTAATTGCACCTTATTATCTTCTTTGCAAAGGCTGTTTTAATATTAATTACATTAAATACACACTGTTTGGTCTCTGTCTTTTCCTATTTTTCAAGATCAACAAGGTTGCTGGTGAATACATATACATAATGTGTATAGTTCATACACAGTGTTAGATAAACATGTAACAATCAGCAGCATGCATAGAATCATAGAATCAACTAGAGGTTGGAAAAGACCTCCAAGATCATAAAGTCCAACCATTACCCCATGACTACCAAATCCACCACTAAAGGCCTCATCTACATGGTTTTTGAACACTTCTAGGGATAATGATTCCACCATGTCGTGGGGAAGCCTGTTCTAATCCCTGATCACCCTTCTGGTGAAGAAATTTTTCCTAATATCAAGTCTAAACCTCTCCTGGTGCAGCTTGAGGCTGTTTCTTCTTGACCTATCACTTGTTACTTGGGAGAGGAGACTGCCCACCTCCTCTCTGCATCCTCCTGCAGTTGTAGACAGCATCTTTCTCCCTGTCTCCTTTCCTCCCTTACCTACATTTCTTTCACCACAACACATACTTTTTTTAATGCAAATACAAAAAATGCAGAAAGCTAAAAGGGCTTCAATAAAAGCTCTCAAGGAATACTTACAAGCTGAGAAGCTTCTGGAGTTTATTTCCATTTTCTACCATTCATGACTTTAATAAATGGCCATAAAATATGACAGGACTACAATCTAAAAGCTAAGAAGCTGCAAAACCAATGAAAAGAGCTAAAAATGCTTTCTGAATTATGATTTTTAGTGAAACACTGTAACATTTCAAAGGGTACTGATTTTTCTTTGCATGTGTGAGATGGGAATACTGCTTAATGACTGGTAAGCATAAACTACAGCAATTAGAAATCTGCAATCGTAACAACCCTGAGGATTTCAGTTGTAACATACTGATGATCATTAAAATATAGTGTTTGCTTGTACAATACCCTTCATATTAAGCAAAATGGCAAAGGAATTTTCAACTTCTGCAACCCCAAGAAGTGTTTTGCTACAGTCTTCAATGCTTCCCAAAGCAGAATGTGATGTGTTTCCATTTTAATATGAGCTGACAAGCATAGAAAATAACGGCATTCTCACCTGGCTTTTTTGTTGCAACTCTTTGACTGAATTTTGAAGTTTTTGCAGCTCCTGAACATACACAGCTACCTCCTGAGGTCCTTTGGCAAGTTCAGCTCTCAACTGGTTAATGGTAGCCTGATCAGACAAACAGAAAAATCCACATTTAAAACAATGCTCTGCATGCATATCCCAACAAAAGCAAGATGTCTGGTAGCAAAACAAAAAAGTACCTTGTAATAAAAAACAGCCTAATAAAAAAATCACCTGCAAATTAATCTCAGAGCACCATTAGCTACAGAAGCACTACTTGAGCATAATTTCCCAGCTGAGATTCATTCATGTCCTACTTCCAGAGACAAAAATTGGTTCCAGTCCAATAGGAAATGCCAGGTTGAGCTCACAACCAATGAAAAGCACAACAGATTATCTATTAATCATTACCATAGTTCTAGCTCAAGGTGAAACCCTCCCAAGTCATAGCAGTTACATGGCCAAAAGCTTTGCCTCCCTCGTAAGGAAAATTTACTGGAAAAGGCACTAGAAGTGAGTCTGGCATCTGATGCAAACTCAGTTTGCGACTTTTGGACACATCAACCCTGCAGGTCAGCATAATCAGGGAACAAAACTACTCCATTAAAAGGATTGGCACAAAACAGAATATATCAATGACTGCAAAGTATTTGAGTACCATAATGGAAGCAAAAAAGAAAAGCACTTTAGATGGGTAACAATTGCTGCCCTAAAAGCATGCTGTGTATGAATGCACTCACTATGAATACACTATATAATGACCTTTTAAAAGACATTTTCCTTCTTATTGTTCTCTTAACTACAGATTTCAGCATAAATGTATAAATACCGAATTTAAGTATGAACTAAAGCAGAAGTAGTAGACAATAAAACATACTAGCTACAACCTTCGTACAGAAAACACAGATAAAAGAGAACATATGAACATATTATACAACTACATACAGTTATTAACTGACTTTCTGTACTGCTGTGCTTTACAAGACTGTTTTGTTACGGAGCTGTTAGGTAAAACACATCCTGGGATCTGCCTCTGGCAGGCAAACATTCCAGGATGTTCTCAGGAAACACAGCATGGGTTTTTCACTACTGAGAGAATATAATGCAGAAAACATGCAAAAGATTGCTAAAGATACCAATGCAGGCTTTCAGACTAGAATCATAACTTATATCCATAAAGACACATTTCCCTCACAATTCAAGAAGCCCATCCTACATTTCATTCTTAACATGGAAATACATCATGAATGAATACTCATTCCTGATACTGACTGCCTGATGTGTCTGTATGATTAACTAATCAATAAGCAAAAGAGAATGTATCTGTTTAATAACCTCTTGAAATTATCTTGATACAACAGAAATCTACTATAAGCATAAAAAGGTTTCAAAAAATTTACCTCAAATTTAAGGGTCTCCATTAGAAAACGTAACAAATAAAATGGATGGCTGAAAGATGGAAATGAGCAGTCACAAAAGGTATAAGTAGACACATTTCCTCAAATTTGTTTTCAAATATTCTGGTGGTTTTAATGCCTTTGCTTAGTGGAAGAAAAAAAAAAAAACAACAGTCTTCGCTTTATTAAATTTACCTATAATTTAACCTAATTAACCTGTTTAATTCTGTGAACACTCTAGTTAACAATAAAGTCTAGGCCCTGTATTCTATGAAGATTTATCAGATACTGAAACAAACCCCAATCTGCAGAGGTTCATAGAAATGCTTAGTTCACAGCAATGCATATGTTTTCATTCTGTGTTTACTATGGAGGAGCCAATATAGTGAAAAACTAAACATGGAAATAATAGCTCAGAATGAACATTCATCTGAGATACACACACACCTGAAATAAGGCACAAACACCCAACCATAATGCACACATTTAGGCGACAACTGTAGAGCTGCACAGTTCTTCACATTCCCCTCCTGCAGCATCTAAAAATGCTCACACAGGGTTAAGATTATCTTGGTTATTTTCTTCACCCATGCCATAAATTTAACTTATTTTTAAAACATCTCACTTTGGAAACCAGAATTACTGTATGTATCCTCAGCCAGCTTGGCAAAATAGTCAAGGATGGCATAAGAATCACTTTCAGTCCTTGAGGAGCTCTTAAAGAGCAAAGCTCTTAAACAGCAAAACATGAAACAAGGCCAAACTTTTATGGCCAGAACTGTACCCATTCTGCCAATGAAGGACTTCCATTTCTTGTTTTCTTATGGCTAACACTTTCCATAACTGTGTTTTTTTTAAGAAAAGTAGAAAAGTTTTCACCACTATGACTTTGAGTAATTTTGATTTTTTAAAAACTTCTGATCAGTCACTTTACACCGACAGGAAAGCTTTTAGTGTGAACACATCTCGGGTTATTGTTGCCGTATGTTGGAATTAAGCAGAGAAGACAGTAGCACTTCTGAGAAGAACCAGATTACCACTGCTTACCACGTTCTGCCACACAGCAACTCGATCTTCTCTCATTCAGCCTACATACTGATGATACTACACAGACATCTGATATAATTGTTGCAATGTAGCTTATAATCCTTCTTAGAATGTAAGAATTGTTATGTGAACACATAATAACAGCTAAGGGCATCGTGCAGCCTTCTCCCCGACCTGCTCTTACTTCCAGAAGGGCTGAAAAAACCTTCTTCACTAGTCTTTTTTCCTGTTAAAAGCTACACTTTAAAGCTACATTTTAAAATGGCTAGTTATGTCAAAACTTAAACATACCTAATTTGAGGGAACAAGAACAGTTCGCACTCCTATGAGAATGTTTTAAGATGAAAGATTTTTGTTACACCCTTACTGCTATGTCATTTTATCTTCACATGAAAACTAAATACCCCAAACCACAAAAGAGTACAGAGACAGTATTTTGAAATGAAATTTAAATTCCACAGCATAGTTGTGGGATCTCACAGTTAAAACCAAACTGCGATTATGCAGCAACTTACATGGCCACATAACCACATTATATTCACAATACCAACTGTGATATTCCTTTTTTCTGATCTGATGAAGCTCTTGGCACACGTAATTTTAACTTGAAAACAATGGTAGGTTCATGTTTAGTACAAAACATACCCTTGAACAATTCCTGGAGCTCAACATATCTGCTGGGAGGAGAGGTAGAAGGGAAAGCCTGAAGAAATTCATAATAATGCCAGGCAGGCAGCACTTCTCTAAAGCAAGTGCAAATGAACAAAGTCAAAGCTGCAGTTCTGAAATCTAGGGCACATGAAAGCCTAGAATAAAAATATACCAGAAATACTTCATATCCACAAATCTCAACAGGACAGAGGATACTAGGAGTCCTACAGAAATCCTAGGCACTCCCTCATGTAAACAGGGGAGTGCTGCAATGACCCCACTTCACTGTGGACCACAGCTCTGCGTTGACAAGTTTTGCTGATATTGCTGTACTGGTGTGGGACAATAGAAAAGGGGGAGGACAAAATTAAAAGGTCTTAAACACAGCTGACAGTCTTCAGTGAAGACTTACCCTGCCAAGTCATCCATTTGTAAAACTACATCAACCAACCTGCCAGACAGGTGCAACAGCACCCAGCAAAGAGAATTCTTTGGGAAGTATGGATTTACCAACTCATCAGTAAATAAATCATACATCAGACAAAAGCCCTTTTAGTGATACTGTAATTTTATCAAGATTTCTTGCCATTGTCTCTGTCAGAGAGCTCCCTCACTGTCATGGTAAACATCAAACAGGCCAGGAGTGATACAGAATCACAGAAACATAGAATGGTTTGGGTTGGAAAGGACCTTAAAGATCATATAGATCCAACCCCCCTGCCCACGGCAGGGATACCTTCCACTAGACCAAGTTGCTCAAAGCTCTATCCAATCTGGCCTTGAACACTGCCAGAGATGGGGCATTCACAGCTTCCTGTGCTTGTTCACAGCAACCTGTTCTAGTGCCTCACCACCCTCACAGTAAAGAATTTCTTTCTTCTATCTGATCTAAATTTCCCCTGTTTAAGTTTGAGAAAGTTTGACGAGTAAGATTCACTCTTACAGATCAAAGTCAGAGATGTTGCATTTTATGGAAGCAGAAGTGTTCACTGGTGGAAAAGCAGAGAAACCAAAACCAAGAACACTGAATATTTGCTATGGGAGAAGCAGTTAGCTTTGCTTCCTTTAACACAGAGTTATCATCAATTCTGTATGTAAGAACAATGAAATTGGACAAGTGCTTTCAAATCTCCCATCAGCAATTTAAAACTTCTTCCACTGACTCAGCCAAAGCAGAACAAGCCTTCACAAAGTATTTCTGAAGAAATCAGCATATTCTGCAGCTCAAGTAGACAGTTAAGATACTTCTTAAATGTGATAAATTTAAAAGTTCAAAACCAGCATAATAAGGAGAAAAAAATATTAAAAGAATAAACCTAACATGAGAACAACAGATTTTATTTTATACTTTAGACCTTTGGTCTGCAGCAACAAGGATAGAAAAGGTGGTATCACCTGGAAACAGATTACAGGTGACATCCTGACATCTTGATCTTGAGACATGGTGAGGCCAGGCAGTCACTCACTTTCTGCTCTACTTGGTAACAGGCAACACTTGAAGTCAATTATGCAGTGGACTGAGGGAGGGCAAGTGTGCAGAACAGATTTGTACCTTACACACAAAATATTCCTATAATAAATAATAGGTGCAAAAAAGCCTCCCATTTGACATTAAAACTAGGAAAAAAAAAAAAGAAAACCAGTTTATCTCAGTTCCACTGACATTTTTAAATCTTGTGTAAGTTCAAGAATTATGTATGTCTTATGAGAATACTGCAATTATTTTTACCTTGTCTTAATAATTTCTCTTTTATGTATTTTAACACTAGCATCCATTTTCAGGCACATCAACTCAAATATTAACCAAAAACATCATTTTCAGTAACAACTGGTTTTGTCTGGATGTCACTTAGTAAGAGAAACAAGTCTTCAAATCACACAGGTATTGCTTTATTTTTCCCACCCAGTACAAACAGCACAGCTCTGCTAAAAGGTTTCTTCCTCTGCTATTGGGTTCTTGTAATAACTTTTTATGCCAAGAAAAAGTTTTACAATGAAAAACATGGAGGCTTTTGTAGAAAAGACAATTTTTTGACATAATTATGCAATTTACTATAATGAAGAAACATCACTATTAGATAAGTTAGAAGATTGGGTTAAGAGGCTTTTTTATGACGAATTAGTATTTTCTATTTTTTATGAAAATTGTGGTAAAGCTAGCACGCACATCTTTAGGTATGATTATTACCTCTGAATTAGCCTGCTCTGCCTGCAAGTGCTTGCACTCGTCTTTCAGCTTTTCAGATTCTCTCTCACGTTCCAGTGTCATTTTGTCCATCAACGTCTGAACTTGGACCAGCTCCTTTTTCAGGACAGCCACATCTTCCACACCAGGTCTCTGTAGCTGAAAAGTAGCAGAGTAGCAGTGAGCAACATGCTGTTGGCAGACATGCTTCCAGTGTCAATATCATCTCTAAATATCTTTTAAATCACTAATCTATACACAAGATGACATATACTGTATTACAGCAGAGAAAAAAAGAACAAACTCCACACAAAAACAGAACCATGGAAAAGTACTCAGCATTTCCAAAGGAAAAAGGATTTAATGGCTGGTTGCCAGTTTTCACCTGCTAAACTTAGAACTTGTTGATTGGTTTCAATGAAATCTGACAAATGGGAAAAAGTCTCAAGGATTATATTTCAGTAATTTTTATGTAGGTAGATGCCTAGGTACAGGAGGGAGACATTCCCTGGAAAAAACACTGAAATGCCAGGGAATCCATGCAACAAATTTATCTGAAGTCACAATTCACTGATAAGTAGGAATACTGTATATACTTCGCTGTTGTAATACAAGCCCATCTCAGGACTGAGACACAACATAATCCAGTGCTACACAGACTTTTATAATGATGCTGCCTCTGTCTTCAAGAACTGTTTAAAAAAAAATCCACAAGAACAGACAAAAAAAAATGGAAATGTCTTGAAAGTACTTAGACATGCCTTATACCAGATCCATAGGTAAAATCTGTTGGTAATTATATCTAAAACACCCCAATGACCCTCAAAATGAAGCTATGGAGGGAAAGGAGAGGGAAGCCAACAGTGGGCACCGAAGAAAGCAGAGGAGTGTTGGCATCTAGAACAGCAAAGTTACAGGAAAAGGGTAAGAATGCAGGAGAAAGGAAGATGAGAAACAACTAAACAGAGGGGAATGGGTAGGTCCAGTGGCTGGGCAGGGCCAAGAGTAACTCATGAGCCCTTCAGGGCAACTAACTACAGACAAAAAGAGGGATAAATGAGTCCTACTTTCCTCCAATGTCTAAGCAGTGGTTGAGTGGGGGAAACTAGGAAGTCCCCTTCACTCCTGCTTTAGAAGTGGTACAACTGCTGAGTCACTGGGATTGCTCTCTGGAGTCACGGCTGTATATAAAAGTCACCAGGAGACAAAACCCTGGAATACACCCACACTGGTATTATCAGCCAAGTGCAAGAGGGACAACATTAGCATAGGCATGGTGATGACAGCTGCCAGCCTTTCAGCCATCATGTCACAAAACACCTTGCTTCTTACAAATGCAGCTGTCCAGGGACAGTCAGAGCATAACACCTCATGGAAAAAGGGTGATCTAAAGCTGTGGAAGTCAGCCACGGCATGATCCAAATACAGGCCTGCACAGCACATCTATATGTGCAATACCCTGCAAAACTGCTGAAGGGTAGAGCATCAAACAAGCAGACTACAATATAAAGTAGGGTAAATTTTAATACATGAGTCAGAAACAACATGTATTTCCTTACTGGAAAAACACTGAAAATGTAGGTCAGAGAAACAGATGAGAAACAATGGTGTTCTGAACTATTTCAGCCCACGAGCAGACATCTCCAAGTTCAACAGAGTTCAACTGCTTTAAAACTGCATTTGCAAGCATTTTAAGTATATCCCTCCCTGGACTTGAAAATAACAAAAACATTAGTGTGATGTGAATACCAGCTCTGTCTTTAAATCTTCAACTGTACTTCTCTCCTTCTGCAGTTCTTGTGTCAGGTTTGTCACTTTCTGTTCTGCTCCCTCCCGAAGGCTGATCTCTTCATCATACTTTGATTTAAGTTCTAATAAGAAGGAAGTTAAATAAATAATCACTTGCCCAAGTTGCCCAAGTAGAAAACAGAATCAGACCTCATGTTAATATACTTACCCACAATTTCAGTGGCTAGTTGTGCTGCTTTTTGCTCAAATAAGTCTTTCATTTGCTTAATGTTAAAATTTTCTACTTGGATCTCTTCTAGTTGCCGTTCTAATGATTCTATTTCCACAAAAAGAACAGTATTATTTTCAGAAGAGGTAAGACAATACAATTATGACCATAACGAACCACAGCAGGTAAATGAGTAATCCAAATTCACTTAACATCCAATTAACTTAGCAAAGTGAACAACTTTACTGAAGTTAAATATCTGCAAGCATGATGCTGGAACCTGTCACTAGTTGAGCACTCTGCAGGATTAAGTACATATTGGTCACAAATAGCAACAGGCTGCTGAATTGTGAGCCCCAAACTGTGATTAAAAGCTTTAATCATGATCAGTCAGACACTTTACACTCACATAAAGAAAATTTTATTCCATGAGTGCCTCGTGGAGAAAAATATAGAGCAAAAAGTATTAGTCTGCTAAACAAAAAGTAAAAAAAAAAAAAAAAAAAAAATCGTTTACTTTGCTAGCAATGAGTACAGAAAAACACTAAATAAAACCAGCCCTCACAAGTGCCATAGTTTAAACATAAACAGTCACAGTCTTTCTCAGCAAGAGACTTGTACTGAATGCTTGAATATATGAAATTATGAAAAACATGCCCAAAACTATTTGTGAGCACTGCTTTCAGAGTCAGAACTTCTGTCTCACTTCTAGAAATTACAAATCCCAAGCCTCTAGAACTATTTCCCCAGACTATGCCTATCAAAATCTACCTATCTCAAGCACTTACAATGAACTTGTTTTCCAGTAATTGTACCATTCCAGCTTTCTAGCTCTTCAATTTACCAAAAGTGCTTTTTCACAAACCTAAAAGCTACACTGAATAAAAAAAAACAGAAATTCCAGACAGTGCAGAAATTAATATAAGAAAATGGTAGCCACCTGTAGATGTAGCCGTTGTCAATCCATCAGACTTAGAATCCTTAAGAAAACAGAATAAATGCATCATTAGACAGAAGGAATAAAAATTACTACTACCACCAAAGTTCATCCCATTTTTGGAAAAGACAGAGATAAATAAAGACTTTCATGCCAAATACTGCAAAGCAGATTAAAATACCCAATTTAAACAGTTACATCTCAAAGACTGAAAAAGGCTAAGATAATTTTCCATTTCATATATCACTACACTATCAGGCTTCCAGACTTGCAAGACAACCAGTAACAGTCCCTTCCCCCTCCCTCTCCTCAGTATTGAAATGTGCCCTAAAAACAGAGGTTACAGATATCACTAAGTACATTCTGAGAAGGCATTCTATCAGAAAGCAATTTCTGAGGTTTGTTACAATCCAGTGTGTAAGTAGCTCACAGTAACAAAAGAAGCAAGAGCTTCCTTAGGGCACAATGTACCAGCATTGCCCTTGCCTTGTTTGTTCAGTTCATCTGCATATCAGTGACATCAAACTATCGTTTTCCAAAAGTTCTTACAATAAAGACCTGATTGCCTTCCTCATAACAGAGAAATGCCACATTTGGTTTATCTGCTTTAATAAACTGAGTTCTGAATAAGCCCAACAGAAGGAAAAATCTGAACTGGACTTGCAGTGAGTAGTATGGAAGAATCATTATCTATTCTGACTTTGTTCTTCAGATTTATAAATACCTCTCCACAATGCTCTGTTTTCAAGAACATGTCAATATTCAAATTACAGAACTAACTAAATCAGGCCACGTGCCTTACAAAAAAGGTATTAATCTTCAATGTCAATGCTGATGATAAACCTGCTTCAAGTATTTTAAAGCAATTACTTGCTGCCGCTGCCCCTGTAATTTCTCTAGTTCTTTCTTCAGCTCTTCTGAATACCACCTCTCCTCCTAGGGGGAAAACATACAAAGAAAAAAAGGAGATGGGGAGAGAGAATGGTAAATTTGGTTGCTTTAGAGAGTGGAACATTTTGCAATTTGAAACAAAGAACCAAGTGCAATTAAAATACATTTCCAACCTTCAGTGAAGCTTGCAAGTCTTGGACTTCTTGTCGGAGCAGTGATACTTCATCTCTGAATAAATACATCCACAGAGTGGAGAAAATGAATATGAGTAGTTATATTTTGTCAATTACATACAGGTTATAATGTGTATTAAATAACTGGAGTGATAGCCATGTACTACATAAACAAAACATAAAAATAAATGTAACATAAATACTTCTTTGATTTATTTGAAACTTGGAATAAACCAGATTAATAGATACTTATTAATTCACTTTGCACATCACTTGAAAAATGCAAAACACATTATTTGGAAAAATAAAGAAATAGATATGCAAACAGTCTCATTAAAACACTGTGTAAATCTGAGTGCATCAGCTCAACCACATGAGTTCATAATGGCAAAGCTATGCACTGAGACATTTAACTGTTTTGCCTGCCTCTTTATGAAAATGACAGGTTTATTCTCCTTCACTTCCTGTATGACAGAAAGGAACACTGCTAAGAGACACTCATAATTTTTCATGTACACAGCAACTCTGTATGCCCCACAGACACATTCACTTAATGGTCTGAAATTTTAAAGCCTTGGGATTCTAAATTCCCAAATTTCATCCTCAAGCCTCCAACCACGCAAGAACACAAGATCCAAGGCTACAACTGTTACTAATTGATTTAGTCTCCTTACAGAATTGCACAACTATACATGCAAGGATGATGTTGCATTACCGAGATACAGCTACTCCAAGTCTAGAATACACAGGTCATTAAAATAACTCAAACATATCCTTTCTTACTGTTTGTACAGTGGCAAGACTGAGGAGTACACAGAACTCCTCAGAGTATATGTGTGTGGGTGCCAATGCCAAAATAGTCTCTCAGTTTTACATATACCATACAATTTTATCGCTGCTGTGCCGCATTATCCCCATTATCCCCTCCTCCACAGTAGTTATCTTAAATTATTTCATACTTAGGAGGAAAAAAACAAACACAAAATAACAAAGCAAGCTATTCCTTAGCTGAACGGGGAAGAAATACAACCAGTCTACATTAGCATGTTAACATCAGGTCAGGGCCATCAAGAAGCAAGTGAAACACACACACTTGAACCAGTGAAATAAGAACTCAAAGGTGGATCAATTTCAATGGCAAAACAAAGAGAATATTGGGAGGCTAATTTTATTCAGAAGAAGATTTTCTGCTATTTGCACATTGTTGTGCCTGAGACATTCACTGCAGGTTTGCAAATACAATTTTACTGAGGCAGGTATAGCTGCAATCCAAATCCCGTACATGGCTGTGGGAGGCAAAGAGGGAGCAGCTTTCTCACCAGTATGAGTAAGTAAATCAGCTAATATGCTCACTTAAGATTATAAATGAAATCTCAGGCAGGTGAAACAGTTAACTGTATTGAAGCTGGGCTGAACATATACCAGATCTGCAATACTAAAGCATTTAAGATGCTCTGGTCTTTGTAGCAGATAAAAGGCTTTGAGCTACATAAAAACAGTTTGTAGTAGATGGGAAGGAAGAGGGGAGGAAAAAGGGAAAAGTGCAGTTGGCTCCATATTCCCAACACAGTTTTGCTTGATGATTTTAAGATGAAACCTAAATTCAGTGTAATTGACCAGTGGAAAATGGGGGGACGGGGGCGGGGAGGAAGTGTAAGGGATCACTGTAGACACTGTAATTTTGTTTTTCTTACTGTCACACAAACCCTCACCAAATCTGTTTTTCTGCTAGGCCTGTTACAATCCCTTCCTCCTCTCAGCACATCTGAGCCTCACCATCTGGCAAAACCTTACTACTTTTCCTTAAGCTCCACTCCATTCATTACCTGCAATGCCAGTGCCTCCGTCCTAGCATGGAGTAGCAATGGCCTTGCTGAATTGCCTGGGGTAGAGTTAGATGATTCACCCTTGGCACATAATCATGGCAGTTTACTGGCAGGTGGGAGGAAGAGGATGCAATGTAACTCACAGTACCTAACTTTTTCTATTGACTAAATAGGGAATTTTACCTCCCAGTCTTGGTACTATGAATTACATGCAAGCTTCACTCGTAGTTGACTGACAAAGTGGCTCCCTGATGTAGCTTGCAATATTTCTTTAATACAGTATTCCAAGTCTTGGAAAAACATATTTATGTTGAATGAGAGTTTTCTCAAGCAAGCATGCAACAGAGAAGCATTAAAGAATACCACACTAATAGGAAGAAACAGTCATATTACACAACAGCTCCCACCAGACTCCCTTCACTCCATCCAAACTCCCTGACCTTGTCTGCTTTTTTTTCAATTATATTAGAGAAAACAAAACCTCTTGTCCTTAAATTGCCAAGAGCCACGAAAAATATAAATAAATTTCACCAGCCAACATCTGGTTGACATTGGAAACTTGAAGGCATAAAAATAAACATTTCATAAACTATACAATGTAGCTATTACCGATAATTCCTTTATGTGAAAGTTATTATTCTACTAAAAGAATCATTTCAGGTCTAAGTTATATCACTCCAAAAAGCCTTAAGTTAGAGAAGAAATGCTCATTCTTGAATAAATGTGTACATAGGAAACCCAGTATAACTCCACTAGTACCCTACCACTTTCTCCTTAATTTTTAGGACTTCCTCACGTTAATTTTTAGGACTAATTTTGATTTCTTGTTTTGCAGCAGCAGCTGGGAGAGAAGGCAGCTATCCACAGGCAAGGGCCCATCCATGCATGAAGACCAGACCTCTGCTAACGCTGGCTCTAACTGGCTTGCCAGCTCTGTACAATACTGGGAAGATACGGATCTTCACTAGGATAACAACAGAAATAGGTCACTCTCCACGCTTTTTTCTCAGCAAAGAACCACCCTCTCTTGAGTTAGTGACGTAAATATCTGTATTTCTTTCAATGCAATTATTATTTTGGGTCACATTTCTACTAGTGACAAAACATTTGAACCATTTACTTCTCAGCGTCAACAGAAGCCAGCTCCATTTAGCAGGTGACCACCTGTGTGGTCATGCAGTGTGTACCTCTGCTGCTGAATGATGCCACAGGTAGCTGCTCACTTGGACACTGCTGTGTACAAACCCAGAGAGTCTGGGAAGCTGCAACAATACAGGAGCATGGACTATCATTTACAGTAGTCCAAAATAATCACTGAACAGAAAAAGAACTAGCAAGAAGCAAAAGAAAACCTATGTAAATTTTACCCCTAAGAAAAAGCTTCCCAGACCAACACAGGCCAACTGCTCAGTTAAACTTTTCTGGAGAATGTTTCGCATTATCTGTTCCTGCTATCTGATGTGTTTCCTAGGAATATACTTAACAACACAGTTCTGACCAAACAGTTAAATAAAATAAATCAGAGAAGATTTCTGAAGATCAGCATGGAGTTTCTGGAAGACAGAAGGAGAATTAGTGAGAAAAACAGAAACTTCTCAGATTTACAAATAACTAGGCAACACAAAAACCTATTTAGGCAAATACTGATTGCTGTAATCACCCAATAAGAAAGCTAAATACCCAGGGACAAAAATCATGCTTCTTCTCTATTTTCAGAGTTACTCTCCCCACCCTCAAGAGATGAAATTTCAGCTCTATGCTAGAAATTAGGAGGAATCTCTATTTTTTTCTGCCATATTCCTAAAAATCACTCCAGTCTGTAACATCACATTACTATCTGCATGAGAAAGAGGTGACTTAATTAACAATATAAACATCTGCATCTGGTTTTCATAGAATCATAGAATGGTTAGGGTCAAAAAGGACTTTAAGATTATCTAACTCCAACCCACTTGCCAAGGGCAAGGATGACACACTAGGTCATGTCACCCATGGCTCTGTCCAACCTGGCCTTGAACACTGCCAGGGATGCAGCATTCACAACCTCCCTGGGCAACCCATTCCAGTGCCTCACCACCCTCACAGAAAAGAACTTCTTCCTTATATCTAACCTGAACTTCCCCTATTTAAGTTTAAATCCATTACCCCTTGTCCTTTCACTACAGTCCCTAATGAAGAGTCCCTCCCCAGCATCCCTATAGGCCCCCTTCAGATACTGGAAGGCTGCTATGAGGTCTCCACGCAGCCTTCTCTTCTCCAGGCTGAACAGCCCCAACTTCCTCAGCCTCTCTTCATATGGGAGGTGCTCCAGTCCACTGATCAGACTCATGGCCCTCCTCTGGACTTGTTCCAACAGTTCCATGTCCTTTTTATGTTGAGGACACCAGAACTGCACACAACACTCCAGGTGAGGTCTCACAAGAGCAGAGGAGAGTGGCAGGATCACCTCCTTCGACCTGCTGGTCACGTTCCTTTTGATGCAGCCCAGGATACGGTTGGCTTTCTGGGCTGCAAGCATACTGCTGGCTCATGTTGATTTTCTCATCGACCAACACCCCCAAGTTCTTCTCCACAGGGCTGCTCTAAATCACTTCTCTGCCCAATCTGTAGCTGTGCCTGGGATTGCCCCGACTCAGGTGTAGGAGCTTGCTCTTGTCTTTGTTGAACTTAATTTATTTTCATTTATTGTCAGATTGATGTCATGCAATGTAATTTCAAGCTAGTTTTTAACTGTAGCTGGAAATGGGGCATGAATATTTAAATACTGGACTACATAATTACAAATTAATACAGCATTCAGTGTAACTAGAAGCAGCTCAACACTGACACAAAAACACATGCACAAATGAGTACTGCTTCACCTTTCTGGTGACAGATGACCTTCCCCTCCATGAGTTGAATCAATGCCAGAATTATGAACTGCTTCATAGTGCTTGAACAGCTCTTCAGCTGATCCATGAGATTTCATACAGAGAGGACAAATAAAGCCCTATTATAAAAAGGAAAACAAAAACAAAGAGAGGTGAGAAGTAAACTTTTATTTTTTCCATCTTATTTTTACATAGAATTGTAAATTTTGTTTGTGTACCTAAAACATACCAGATACAATCATTAAATTCATACCAATTATTTCATGCTCCAATAACAATTTTGGCAATTAAAATCCTAGAAAATGCCTACAAAATTCATATTCCATTATTCAGTAGGGTTTTCCCCCAACAGCATTACATACTAGCAACAGAACCTTTATTTAGAAAAATTAAAAGTGATTTCAAAAAGTCTGCACTACAATTTCTTCCTCCCCCCAAGAAAAGAATTTTCAATACAATCTGATTCTTCCTTCAAAAAGGAGGTAGGGTTTGGAGTTTGGTCTTAAAAAACAAGATACAAAAGTCCACTCTAAGAATTCAACAACCAAACACTTAACTCATATACATGTGCGTGTGCCAAAATGGCTACAGAAAATGTGTTAAACTACTGGGTTTCCAGTAATGTCTATCTGATATGATTAGCATATGATGGCAGCAACAGTCATTCTGAGCACAAGAACCAGAGGGAGATCCCCGGCAAACAGCAACAGCAATGAAGAATAGGAGGGGCCAAAAAGCAAGTGATTTATTTTTCCTAGCAGAAAGCAGACAAATTCATACAATGACAGCACAACAGCATCCTTTTAGGATGAATCGCTACTAAGCAGTTCTCAGTGGTATATTTAGTTTCCCAGTGATGGGAAGGTCTCCTGTTCACAGAGAAAAACAAGTGCTCCTCATAGCATGAGTAAGTGCATGTAGAAAGAACAAGTGTAGAAAATTGCACTGGCCGCTCCTTCCTTCTGCTCTTTATTTCTTTCCATTTAAAGGGCAAAATCTGTTTCTTTCGCTGGGTTTGTTTACTCTGTTTCGGGTTGTTTTGGTTGGTTGGTTGGGGTTTTTTTGTGGTGGGGTGGAACGAGGAGCTCTGGAGAAGGGGAAAGAATAGATTATATGTGCAATTAGCCCAAAGCAACAGCAATCATTCATCTCAGCTACTAGACAAAGCCAGCCCAAGATTTCCTAGGCAGGTGGATCTGAAGACAGTTGCTTGAAGAATGAGGGGCCAGAGGCAGAGCAGAGCTGCCAAGCCAAGGGAACGTGCTGCAGCTGAGAGGCCACAGAGTTGACTGGAGCTCTGGGGGACAGACCTGCTGTCAGCAGCAGAGGGGGGAAACATGGACAAAACCTTCTCTTTATGGTAGAAACCCTTTTCCTCTCACTCAGGCTGGGATTAAAAGTGCATCACTCACCAGCCCAAGCTACTCCGCTGGCACTATCATGATCATGGCTGGCCTCACTTTTGCGAGATGTGGCACTGTTGAAGTCAGCACTGGGTTATGGCTCTCACAGACACCCTTACTCTAGCTGAGCTTTTCCTAGAGGTCTGATGCACAAGGTTTAAGAGAGTAAGATGTCATCCTGCTGCAATGGGGCATCATCACCATGGAAAATGTCACCCTTCCTGTGCAGAGCTGCGGTGGGCAGAAACACTGGGTCCTACAGCTTCAGGCACCACCACTTGCACATCAGAGCATTACATTGCACAGACACAGTACCCTACTGCATCTTACAGCCTGTTAGTATTCAGATGTTAACTCTGATGTCAGCAGCACTAACTCAGTCCTCTTCAGAGGAAAAAAACTAGAATCATCAGGATCTTCCTGGGCACCAGAAAGCAACAGACACGAGTGTACAGGCTTCCTGGGCCTGCAACTATTAGCCCTAAGTGACAATTCAGGAACTTGGGTTGATGGGTCTCTTCTTTTATCTCTTAAAAAAATAAATAAATAAATAAACACAGACATAAAAATATCTCTCTCAGCATCATCTTGAGATGAATTTTGAAAAGATATGCAAAAAGTGTATTTTACTACTCTAAAGACAAATGTGTGAGAAGAAGGATGAGGGGAAGAAATGTGATAGCTCAAGATGTTTAAATCTTGTAAGCATTTCTGTTGGTTTGCAGGAATTTGTATCAAGTGCAAGCTACTCCTATATCAAGACCATGCCTGCCCTGGACAAAGAATAGATTGCACAGTTACCTCCATGAATGTAACACTGGTCACTGTAACTTGAGGGAGCTGAGATGTCCTTTCCAGTAAGCCTATACTTGGCTCCCTTAACTAACAGACTCCTTTACAGAAGAAGCAATGACAGTAGCATTCTCATATTTGAAGAAGGAAGTTAACACATAAAACATGCACAGTTATACTTTTCAAAAGGCTGTGTTTGCCAAGAGACACTCCGTAGGTTTCCTTTTACAGTGCATTTAGGAATTACTTTGCATAAAGCACAGGCACAGAGAAGTGAAAGACATTTCATATTCTCCATTTAATAAAAGTAAAGACACCACTTATAGCCCCCTGCAGTGCTGCACTGTAAGTCATAGTTTCCTAACTAATGTTCTACTTTGGCTTTATCTTTTGCTTTACACAGGTAGAAAAGAGCCTAAAAAAAAAAAAAAAAAATATAGTGATGACTAGCTAGGTTTTGCTTTTACAAATAGGAAGCTTTTCACCAGGAAATGACAATTTATAGAACCCAAAGCTTTTTGCACATGCCTGTCAGTTAATGGAAAACAAAAATAAGACCACAACCACCACATGCAGAAGTTTTTAGCACGAAAGGGTTCTTAAGATCACCACAGAATTTCTAAAACAAGACAGAGCTAGAACAATAAAACAGGAGTCCAAACCAAAACCCCACACACATGCACAGACAAGCCACTAGGAGTCAGCACACAATTTGCAGCTCAAAATAGCCCCTGGTGGTCAAGGCATGCCGACGAGAACGAGAGGCACACTAAACTTCAAATCCCACTGTTCTGACCCAAAGGAAGCGGTTCTCATTCAGATGGATGCCTGTGAAACATGCCTTTTACCAAGCACCTCCACAGCACCATGCTGTCCATGGTGGGATAGGCCTTCCTCGGTGCAAAGACTCCAAAACACACCAGTACTGCAGGCAAGTGTCTTGCCTCAATTTGGAGTTATAATGACAAATCTCACCAAAGCTCTTGGACTCCGTAAAAGCACTTGCCTTTCTCAAGACAGACTTATGAATAAGCCTCTAGAAGATATTTGTAGCTACTTTTTCTGTCTAATAGCTAAGATTTACTTTCAGGCCTGATAAAGATAAGCTTCTCTCTCTTAAAGGCACACAAGGTAAATGATTCCTTTCAAGTAACATTAATATTTGTACAAATCATTAATACAGTATTCTTTGGGAAGTATGCCAGGATGCTAAAAGCAACGTTGGAAGGAAAGCCTTGCCAAAAGAACTACCATATTTATTTTTATTGTACCAATATAATTTACAGGGCTATTAACTGTTGGGAGAACTTTGGCCTCCCACATCAAAAAACTGCCCAGGGAGACCATGGGCACAGACCACAGGCACGAAGAACACAACCAGACCAACTGCAGGCTACCATAGAACCATTCTAATCCTCAACTATTTATAAAAGACTCAGAATTAGTTTACATAACAGAAAAATTGCTGTATAGAACTGAATGGATTCTGTTTCTCTTGCTTCTTCTTGTATTACTCTGTAGAATTGAGGAGTGTTGGGCAGGGTGCAAAAATGTATTTCTAAAAATTTCAGCCTTCTCAGAATATTGTCTTATTTGCAATGTTTTTTCCCTCACTGTTCTAATCTAATGAATTTGTGTAGTATGATGACACTTTGAAAAGCAGCATTTTCCTTACTCACTAGCAAAGACTGAAGGTTTTCAAAGATATTCCCTCAACAGGCCAAAGGCTCTTGCCTGAGGTTTAAAAAAATAACCATTTACACAAAGGTTTCCACTCCCCAGTCACTGCCAATGCAGAGCTACTTAACAGAGTTAACAGAGCAAGAAGCTAACCAGCTGACCTAACAATTGTGTGTAATATATACACATATGTCACCATAGCAGCTCCCTGGGCTCCATCATCAATAAGCTTGAGACACCTATGAATACATGCTTTAAATTTGTCTTTATCTGCCAACTGCTCTTTTTCCCCCCAGCTTTAATTAAATGGTCTTTGTAAAGTTACTATGAAGTCTAAGCAATTATGACTGAAAGCACAGCTTACTTTACCTGAAGCTCCCTCTTCACAAATTAAAACTTGAGTTATCTGGCAGAAAGATGACAACACTTCTTGTAGGGCAGTCCCATGGGCAAAACAGGATGGAATTCAGATTTACTCATGTAGTTGGAGTTCAAGAAAACAGGCATGCTATTTAAGTTTGAAAGTAACAGCCATAGCTACCCAGTTTCCTTAGCATTTTCTTGAAATATCTGATGACTATGTAGTTTATTCTCCAATCCCATTTTAATACTGCATAGAACTGAATAAGTGGTTCCATTTAGACTGCTACAATTGCTGCTGATCTACAGCTGTATGTGGTAGAAAGACATATAGCACGGGTAGCATACACAGAGCTAGATTTGCTAATACAAACAGAGCTTCTTCAACATCTTGAATTTTTATGCCAGCAATTATGTCATGAGTCAAGCTTAAGGAACCAAAGAACTTTGTTGTTTTCCACTGTGAAGTCAATTTTATTCCACAAATACTCTTATTGGAAAAATATTTAAGTACTGTGGTGAATAAAAAAAATTAAAAAAGCCGACAAAAAAAAAAACAAAAAAACCAAACAACCAAACCGCACAGAATTTTACTATAAATGATACTTCTACCATACGGAAAAAATTACTATTCTACCATACAGATGTGATAGGACAACTTAGCCCAATCCCGTATGCACTTTAATATGCCTGACATTCACATGAACATGCTTTAAGTTTAAATAAATTAGAGTTTCTGGGATTCATCTTTGACCTTTCAGAAATCCTGGACCGGCACTCAAGCCCCCAGTGAGCCGCATGAACAAAATGCAAGCCTAGATTCAAGTAAAGGGCTGTAACACCTTCCAGCCATGACCTATACTTGCCACACTTACATTAACAACTCTTTAACAGCTATATTGGTACAATAAGCTATATGCTGTGAATAGGCTTTATGCTGTGAATAAAGTCCAGTGTGCTTAAAAACTGAAAGTAAGTTCAAGAGCTGTATGACATGTTCACATGATCAGAGGCATACACACTCTTCTGGAGTTAATTTTGGGTTTCGCGTGTCATGAATATTTTGAAAAATTCTAAATTTACCATTCATGTTTTTTCCACTGCAGGTGAACCTTCGCAACCTTCCCTGACACAAGACAGAATCATAGAATGGTTTGGGTTGGATGGGACCTTGAAGGTCTAAACTAAAACTCAGACACCCTCCAGTTACACAGTGATTTAAAGGCTGAAATACTTTACACAACAGAAGATTAGGAACTGTATCTACTTAGGGTCAGAGGACAGAAACATAATAATGTTTCAGAGCCAAAAGATGTATCAAGTAGCTTCTAAGTTTTCTTTCTCAAATATACACCAAACCAATTAACTGAATCCTCAGGAAGTCCTCAGAGGCAAATTAAACTGCTTAGAGAGCAAGTGCAAGACCACATTTCATCATTTATTTCAGAAGACTTATACCAATTTAAAAAAAAAAAAAAATCACAATGTATTTTAAGCTAAAGAATAACTAAACTAGGTCAGCCCCTTTATATATTGTTAAAAGGAAAACGAAGTTGACATTTTTTTCCATGCCTTCCACCAGAAAAAAAACCTTTCCTCTGTGTTTACATTAACAGTAAGATAGCAGCTTCCTCTGACATTACCTCTATATTTAATCATTACAAAATTAGTAATTTAATCATTAGAAGAGTAATCATTAGAAAAAAAAGGTCATGTTTTCTATAATTAAGACCTGCAGTACATTTCAATTTTACAAGTATTTAACTTTCCAGACAAAAAGATAAAAAAGGTGTTTTGCTACAGTTTATTTTACACCAGACTGCAGACTCAACATCTTCCCAGAAAAGAACCTGGATTCTTCCTGAGTAGAACCAACATAATTTCTAGTTCAGTTCTCTCCTGGTTTTATTGCTATTGATGAGTAAGACTGTAATTCTGTCACAGCCTACATGACTACAACCTTGTCACAAATTAGGAATTCTAATCCAGTGGACTATTTCTTAAAGGAAAGTCACAATACATGACCAAGTCAAATCAAACCAGCATCTCTAATTACTGCATTCTCTTTGTATCATTCAGATGTCGTAGCAAATTAATGTACTAATGTAGCTCAAACAGTGATTTTTGCTCCTCTGCAAAGCAGGAAAGCACCACTGAGGTGAAAACAGCCAACAACATCTAATTTGAGAAGCAACTGAAAAAGAATAAAATATCAGCATTAAAGCACTGACATGATGTTCTGCGCAAAACCAGTCAATCACATTTCAAGGGAATCCATAAAAACAGAAGATGCAATATGCCAACTGACATCTAGGCAACCTGGCTACAAAAAGCCTATTCAGAAAACATCAGGGTCTTATCTTGCTTGTATTAGCTAAGAAATACGTATTTACTAAACATCTGGAAAAATATGAAGACTACCCTAAAGAACTGCGCAAATAAATCGCCTTACATTTAACCTTGCTATAGATAAGACAATAGATATTAACAGCTACTATATTCTAAACACTGCAGGAGTACCATACAGTGGGGTTTTTTTGGAAGCCTCAGGAGAAACCAGAAAGGGAAAACTGAAACTAAGCCTAACTGACTCACTGTTTAGATGTCCTGAGTGTCCAGAGACAGTCAGGAAAAGCTGGACACAGTTTAGAAAAGTGCGATTCCTTTAGGAAATGAAAACAAAACAGAAGACGACACACAACTTATGCTAGCAACACCACTGTATACATAAAAGCTGGGGAACAATGTCGCTATTTGGGAATGTGGTGATGTGTGTAACTTCTATACAACATTTGTTTGAACAAGTTGGCTATATATGCACAGAGACACTTGCCAATGCTTTGGTGGCTGTTCCTGCAGCGGAATAAGCCTTTGTTTAAAGTTTCATCAGTGCTAGGTGTAAGCCCTAGTTTAAAAATGAGGGCTGCAAAGAGAGCTGTTTAAGAGAAAGTCTATAAATAAGGCTGTACAGTAGTTAGGATCCTTTCCCACAATAGGGCATCAGGCGCCTTCAGAAACTGCCAGCGTGGACGTCCATAACTGAAGAATAAGACCAACTTTCACTGTACAGAGGTCAGACAGGAGGGAAGAGCAAGGAGAACAGCAGGGTGAATGACCTGACTTACTAAAATTTTCATCAGTAGGGAGGAGTGGAAGACAGGTTAGTGAAGAAAATTACTATCAAAATTAACAGCAAGGTACTAATGCTTTGACACAAAGTAACAGTTTTTCAGGTCTCACAAAGTGTGAGCAAACACTGGCCTTGCAACATATTCTATCTCCATGCCTGAGGAGAATGCAATGACAAAAAAACCTGAATTCAGGAGCGTCTTGAGCATTGTTTCCAAGAAAATGTATTTGAACTTTTCACAGTAGTATCCACAAGCAATAGAAAGCAAAACACCAATTTATGCAAGACAAACTCAGCAATGTTTCATATGTCTGCTACCTAAGATGACACTAATAACATTATATGGCTATTATAACGCTGTCCCAGAAATGCCAAAGATGGAATGAAGGGTGATGACCTGCCTGTGTTGCTGTTTCAACAGTGCGCTTACTGCAAATACATACTATCCTTTTCTATCAACAAATACAAACCATCAGCTTCTCAGTAGTGAAGTATTTCAAACTTTACATACTAGCATGGATGATATACATTAACAGACCTCCCCACTTTGTTAGTGTTTCTAACATGCTGATACAATAAAAGACCAACGTCTTTGTTTCTCACCTCTTCCAGATACTTACCGAATCACTGTACCAAGTAACACAACTTTAGCAACGGGAAACAGCAACAGCTAGTAACAACTGAATTTGCATTTTATGTGCTACACTAAATCCACAAGTTTTCTCAAGTTAAAATTGCAATCAGCTATTTACAAGTAAAAAGAACTGACAAGTAACTGATTATGGAAAAACAACACCTCAAAATGGGCAAGAACCCACAGACTTAATGAAACTATGTTAAACACAACCCAGCTTAAATACAAGAGTACGTTCTTCAGGTAACCAAACCACCTCTGATGGCTCATATCCCAAAATCTACCTTTATCATCTCATCAGGAATGACACAGTCTGTCAGGGGTAAGTCACAGCTTATTCAAGTAAGGTGTTTGCATTGTGACCAGATAATAAAGAATACATATTCAAAAGGAATACACTGGTGACTGCAAGTATTCCAGTACCACAAATGCCTCATGTGATAGACAACTGCAAATCAGAAAGCTAGATATAGATTAATTCTTCTGCTGAATGTATACTTTGGAATCATGCATAAGAGGTCAAATTATGTTTCAGCAAAGAATCAAAAGAAACAATTTTAAAAGCTGACACCCAAGCGAGGAGAAAAGATGTATGTTCATTTAAAGCAGCCCATTACCAAAGCTATTGAAACAAAACAAACAAGACCCACAGTAATAGCTCGGAGGTCACGAGGCTCCTGTCTTCCTTCTGTTCCAGTGTGCTCATTCTGGTAATGTTCAGACAGATCAGTAGGAGTTACATACACTTTCATACATAGTGGACAGATGAAGCCCTGTGAAATGTATATTTGTTTTTAAGAAACTAATAAAGACAAAAAAGCAGATTTGGAATCAAACACTGTTCAAATTCTTACGCTGAAAGTTCTCTACAATCGTCAAAGTAAGGTCTGTTTCCCTTTTGAAAGGGTAGTTTTTTCAAAACACATCTGAATATCATGGAGAAGGCAAGAAGGAACAGTTATTAAGAACATGAAAATAAACAAATCTAAATCACACTGTAAAAGCTAGCACCGTGCTGCATACTATGTGTTTTCCAGGCACTCCTGGTACCCCTTTCATGTGACAGAGGAATAAACTGCATAATGAGGTGTGAATGGACCGCTACCATGCATCAGGTCAGATCCCCCACAGTTTTCCATAAGGGTGTTCAGATGTTTCACAGGGAGAGGCAAGGATGGTGTGGTGAGATTGAAGAAATACTCCTGTAAATTAATAAGCAAGGTTGCAGCAGCAGGATAGGTCCAAGTACCAGCACGCCTGTATGCCTGCCTGGCTGTCATGCTCATATAGGGAAAATTATGCACCTTCCTTGGTAGGATTTAAAAAAAAAAAAACAAACTCTGCATACTCACCCAAGATTTACCAAAACTACAATTTAAATTGGCAGACACATGCTACATGCTTAAACACCTAGAGAAAGTAGGCAGGAGAGTAAAGTGCTCTGATGCCTGCACCTCCATGGCAGAGCACTAGAGAGGAAGTTAGAACAGACTTTAACACAACCCTCCATGGATGCATGGTGAAGCTAAGGCCCCTTACAAAAAAGGATGTCTGTGGCAAACCTGTCCAGCTCATGCAGCCACATTACACTAATGAAAGTGTAAGCATGCTTGTGAGTTCACTTTTAGCATGGAATATTTAACAACCCTGTAATGCAGAGAGTGTTGCACTGGGACCTAAGCTACAAAAGGTAGGATAGGCTCAAACATTTCCTCCTTGGGCAGACTGCAGTGAATAAATTATATCTCTAGACTTGATTACAGGTCTATGTGTGATCTGAAACTGACATGGCCACAGGCTGGACTAAAATAGATTTTTACCTCTCCTTGAGCAAGGAACAGTTTGAATTCAGAATTCCCCACTCATACTATAATTCTCAAAAATCAGGAACCAGGCTTGAGGAGGTAGAAAACGTAAGAATCTGCACAGATTTAATAATTATTCTCCATCTGAATCTTGCAGCAATGCAAATTAGGAAATCTAGCCAAGAAACCAGAGTGCAAACAACTTAGCTGGATTTCTGTCTACATAATACTGAAGAACCAGGTGGCAACATAACAGTAAAACAGAGAGCAAACATTCTGCAGAGTCCCACTGTGGTGCTCCTGGAGAGAAGCTCTCAGAGGCCACATCTCAGGCCAGCTGCACAGGAAAAGGAAGACCAACAGAAAGGCTCGAGTTGCATGCTGCAACCCATGAACCTTAGGAGAGTAAAAATCCATCACCAGCTTCAGAGCTCAGCTTGAAGCAGATTTTGAAATCATATGCTAAGCAGAACACCCCACTTGTAACTAATGTAACAGATGGTAGAATTATTGACAACTAACAGATAGTCTTTCACGTTATACAGTATCAACCAAAAGTGACACAGCAGCCTTTGGTCTCACCAAGTTTCGACTCAGTAGCAAGGAAAACCAATGGTGCAACAGCGCAGGAACACCACTGCTGTGAAAACTCATCCTATACTAAGAAAATACTACTACATTAGTATTGAGGTACCTTGTGACACCCACTAGCTGCACAGTCAGTGATACTGCACTCATACTAACAGAACTGTGCCATTTTAGACAAACTGTGGAAAGAAGCAATTACCTCATTGCATGTTTTTATGCCTTAATTAACTACAGAAGTAATGAAATTTTAGTCTACAATTCAAGAATATTTGTTTGCTTCAGGGACAGTGTAAACATGAATGTGAGACAGAGCTGGACTCACAAATGCATGACTTGTGCAACATGCAACAAAATATTAAGGGATGTCTGATTATACTGACTACAATAATGCTTCAAGAAATAAGCAGATATGCAGATGGAAGGCAATTATGATTTTAAAACAGCACAGTGAAAGTTTCTCCTATTTCTTATCACAGAAGACATTGGAGTATTTATATCACCATATACTTTATTCCATGCCAGAAAAGGCACTTTGCTCCCTTTAATGCTGTAATAGGAGTAATGAACCTTGCACTGCATTTGCATGCTAAGCTTGAAACATTTTCAAGCTAGGTAATCAGGCTACATTAGCACAAACTAGCTTCAACAGCCAGTGAAGTCAGTTTGCATTTTTCAGAGTTAATATTTGACAACACTGTAAATCCAAAGACATTGTAATATGGGATTGAAGCAAGGACAACAGCTTATTCTGCTGGTTAAGTATGGCAATCAGCACATAAAAATGGATAGGGTAGCTTTATGCACCAACACCAAACAAAACCCAACACATTTGATGTTTCATAAGGAGGAGTAGATTTCCTGTACACATTATAGTGCAGCAGAAGCAAGGTGAAAAAAGAGTACAGGTGTGATAAAATGTTAAAGCTTGGTTTTTTTGGAACTCTCATAAAATATTTACTAACGAGGAGTCTTAAACTTATGTCTCATTTCTTTGAATTTTAATAATTCATCTCTAGGATTATAGGAATTATTGCTTGCAACCATTTAGATAGGTAAGCCTAATTGACATTTACATATAAATATGGTCTAGCCTTCCTTTTTCTTTTACTTAAATAACAACCAATTCTTATAAGGTAACACTTCTAAGTATTTATTTAGTACAGCTGTTATTTAGGTAGGGCATCAAAAGTTACTCCCAACAGCTTCATGGACCAGAGAAACAGCACCCCAGGTTTAAGACTCCAGTCTCACGTACGGTGCACAGTACCTCAGAGGAGCCTTCACTGTTCACGTCCACGGCATTTCCTGGTGTGGCAGATGAATCTGAATCAGAGCTCTGAGATCCACCCCTACCAGGAGTCTGAAACAGAGGGAGGAGAAAAAAAAAATAAAATGAGTGTCTACAGAGTACTTAATAAAGCATGATATGCATGCAAAGGCTTCTCTTCTACTTGCTGGAATACAGAAGTATTTTCCCTCCACAAGAGCAATGACGTGAACAAGCTGACAGACAATGATATAATTTTCAGTGCAACACTTCAACAAAAGCTTTTATCCAAGGTTCTTCACACATCAAAATACAAGCAGATACCACAAGCAAAGGCCAGGATTTTAAACTACTTCCCCCTCATGAACGCTCAACACAAAACAAAGAAGTAAAATTCTTCCCTTGTATTACTGACTAATGTTAAATTACGTTTCTGTATTCTAACAGAAAAACACTAGAAATTACAATCTAAACAGTTTCAGAAGTAGTAAACTAGTATCATACTACTTACTTGACAACTTATTTACAATCTGAACACACCTTTAAGTATTTGAAAGACGGAAAACTGAAGAGTGAGGACTGTGCTAATACAATACGCATGCAAGAAGGTACACTGCCTTGATTTGGAAATATAAAAATACATATTCTGTTAAACAGAAAGCCAACCTCTAAAAAAACCTCCTCTGAATATGCTGAAAATGAAACAGTATTCGAAACTACAGAGAAAATAAGCAAATAATTTGAAATACTACATAATTCAAAATCTGGATAGATGAATCGCAGCTTATAATGCTTATTTAACTATAACTTTGATTTAAACTTGATTTAACTTCTCTTACTCATCTCCAGAACACTATTGATTACCAATGGCAGAAAACCTAGTAGTCTCAAAGGAAACACAAATAAAGAAATTAACCTAACCCTGATATGCAATCCTAGTTTCAACAAAAGTTTATTATCCAATTCCATGATGACAACTGCAAATGGGATGAAGTAATGCTACTGCTGTAGCTTAGCACATCTGGAAACACTTGCAATGTTATAAAGAATTTTCTAACTTAATATAGGGGTATCAAAGATACAGAATTTTAACTATATAGGTTGAAATCTACAGAGACGGACAGAAGTAGATAGTTTTCATTTCTAGATCCTGGTGTCTCCAAAATAGGATTTCGTTTTGAATTTTCATGCTCAAATATATCCTTTTTTTCCCCTACACAAATCAACTATATAACCTTTTATAAGATATCTGTAGCATGCGAGCTTTTCCATTCTTTGAAGATTAAGTACATTTTCCTGCTTTGTTTTGTAAAGAAAGTTCTATTTCCAACTTTCATAAAGATAACTTTTTATGACTAATTAAATAAAAATATGTAATAAAAGGGCCAAGTTTACTGATTAAGGGACTTAATTGCCATAAAGATACAGTTCAATTTTAGAAACGCTCCAAAGACTGGCCAAAGGGAAGTGAGGAGGAGTGAAGCAGCAAGCTATTGGAGCTGACAACAGTGAGAGGACTCTCTCCTCATTCCAGCCTTCTCTGAGGTTATCAGCTAAGTGATGAACATATGCTAGTTCTCCTACTCCCATGCCTTTTTTTATTGTAGCTGGTTTATGTTTCTAAAGAAAGTAAGAACACCATAGTTTCCTTCTAGTACAGCATATCAAAGCAGTAGGCAAGGTGATGCAAGGTTACCAAGTTAATAATAAGAGAGGCAAAAAAGGTGTAAGCAAAGAATACAATGCACATGCAAAGCACATAAAAATGAGGGCATCAATCAGTATTTCTCCTCCAGATCACTGATACAGACAGTAAACAAGGCACATCCTAGCATGGACCATGGGTGTATGCTCATCAAGTTTTCATGACATCAAACTGGGAGGACCAGTTGACACATTCAGGGATAGGGCTGTCATTCAGTAGATCCAGACAGACTGCGGGAATGGGCCAACAGGAACCTCATGCAATTGAAAAGGGACAAACAAAGAGCCCTGTGCCTGGGAGGCAAACCCCTGGCTGAAACACAAGCCTCTGCCAAAAAACACCCAGGGCTCATATCAGTTAGCAAGCAGAGTGCTGAGGCAGCAGAGAGGACCACCAGCACCCTGGGTTGTAGTAACAGGAGCCCAGCCAACTGATCAAGCGAAGCGATCACTCCACCACTGGCCAGCACCCATGGGGCAACATCAAGATACTGCATCCAGTCTTGGCTCTCCCAGTCCAGGGCTGATATTGACAAAACAGAGTAAGTTCAGCAGAAGGCAATAAAGGGAGCTGGAGCACCTGCCCTGTGGGAGAGGCTGAGGGAACAGGGCTGGCTCAGTCTCAGCTCTGGGAGGGCTCAACAGCAGCCCCACCACCATCTGTGAGGAGGTCATCAAAGGGAGAAAACCAGGCTGCTCCCAGCAACACACAGTGGGAGGACACTACACAAAAACTGAAACAAGACTGGTCCCACTGGATGTAAGGAAAAGCTATTCCACAATGAAGCCAGGCCTGAACAGTCTGCTCCTGACCTCTTGAGCTGGTCCAGCTCACAGCAGGAGCTCAAGCTAGAGAGTTCCTGAGTTCCCTTTCTGCCCAGATTGTTCTGTGATCTCTGAAGTGCTGCCCTGAGGAAACACACATCCCACAAGAGAGCTCTGAAGCACAAGTTTAGTAACTCCATAAATGAAGTTATGGATTGTGTGCATTGACAGTTGGAAGAATAATACCTAAAGCGATTGGTAAGGTATAGCCAAGTTTCTCAGTAAGACAGGGAAGTTTAACTATTGCATCTAATGTTATAAACCGTTTTCTTCAGTTTATATAGTTCAGAAGTTCCTTTCCATGCAACCCATAAACCACAGTCATGCAACCCAGATCTAAGTCTCACTTGTGAATCCATTTTGTGCAAAAACAAAGAATCCAAAGAAGATGTACTATCTATATGAGGGAAGATGGCCAGGTGTCAAAGTTTTCTTCCATAAAGGAGTTGAACTTTACAATATAAGAATCAATTTCTCATTGAGATGAATTTTTTAAAAGGCTTTAGAAAACTGAACATAATAAAAAGGCTTTTGTATGGAAGTTAGCTATGGTAGCTGTTTTATTCTAGAAAGCCTGAGAACTTGGACCCCTCTCTGTCCCAGCATCTATACCTGCAAGTAGAAATGTCATGTTATAAATGGAGGAAGTGTCAGCACTAATGGATATGAACTTCCTTATGTAGCCTTGGACAGAAAGGTACAAAAGCAGAGGGAGAACTTTAACAAAACTCAATAGCCTGGACAATGGCAGTAAGAGACAGTCCAACCATCTCTTTAGACGGGCAGCATATACCTCCACTTTTGCAATACTCGAGCGTATACATAACTAATGAATCAATTCATCCCAAACCTAAGAATCTTCTGCAACAATTAACACAATATTTTCTTCACCTTATAACTTCTTATACTCTACTATGCATTGTTAATCACCTATCACATTCCACCCCAGAGCTATTTCGCAATGAGATTTGCATATTAAGTCCTGCTAGTTCCAGCACCATAAATTGGAGATTATTACAACCTCCAGGATGAAAGCTTTTATATTAGAAGCACAGTATTATTAGTATGTAGTTGATTAAAGTATTTGCATTATGAAACACTTCAGACATGCTATAATCATGCTAAAAGGCACCGCACAGCATATCCTACAACACAGAATATATATAACAGAAATTATTATACAGTACCTGCTAAAACCCTTTTAACTTTAAAAAAAGCAATGCACTCTCTTTAAAAGAAAAATGCTGGTGACATTTCCTGGCGAGTGGCATGCACAGGGAAGAAGGGTGGGAAGGAAAGGGGTCATTAAGTAACTTTCAGGATCAGGAGAATCACCCCATAGCATCCATTTGCAAAGTAACACAGACTATCAAGAAAAAATTATTACAAATTTGAAAGAATGCTATGGAAACCAAGACCATAAATGCAATTAACTTATCTTTCAGAGCTGTAACATAGTTTAAACTTACTCCAACAGCCAAATGATTGGGGGATTGGTAATATTGATCATTCAAATAGGTTCACAAACATGTTGAAGCTTGGCTCCCAGACCACTGTTATATCACATTCCATTTAAAAAGAAAATTTTAAAAATCACACCATATTAAACAACTCAGACTTCATGAACTAAGGAAAGGCTCAGAATGATGCTCTGCTTTCAGTTGGACTATAGAGGGGAGCAAAAGAATGAGTTATGAATCCCATAGGCAAAGTAAATTTTCACACAGGTTTCTGTATATGTATCTTTACAAAATTAACATTTAACCTTTAAAGCCATAGCTGGAGTTTAAAGACTGATGCAAAATTAGTCTTTCACTCAGTGTATTTCTTTTCTAGTTGTCAGTTCTATTTGCTTACTCTGCAGAGAGGCATGTTTCTACTCCTAGCACTACAGCTGTAGAAGTAATACGCTAAACTTTCATGATGTTCTGTGTTTTCTCAAATCTGCAAGCGAATAAAAGGAAACATCATTAACAACTAAAAGGATGACAATGATTGCAGCTTATTTTCTGCAAATTATATAATGAATGAGTTGAGCTAATGCATTAAAATGAGTATAAATATGGATCGCTACCATGTCATTTTGCATCATCATTTACCTGTCTATTGCTATGCTTCATTCAGTTATGATACTCTATTCAGCAGTTTTAAATTCAGAATAATTGAAACCTTTGAAAAATATGTTAAGCCTTGAGAAAGTCTAAAACAAATAGAGATTTATACAGTTTTCCTAACACAGATTTAAATACTACAGGAGGGCCCACACATATTAAGGTCGTGAAGCTACAGACAAGATGCAAGAATGGGAAGATAAGAAGGCCAAAGCTCTTGTTATCAAACAACTCTCAGTGATAGTGAATCAGTACTATCACTTAATTCTAAAGAAGTGCAACACTGTTTCATGACTCCGTAAAATGAAATGACTCCTGACTTCATAAGGCATGAAACCTTTCTTTCCCAACGCACCATCAGTTACAGGGAAGCAGGCCTTGTACCTAGGAAGAAGTACACATGCTCCCTTCAACCCCACAGGAAGGTCATGAGCACAGCTGCACTTCAGCATCCACCTAAGCAGATAAGCTCTCTAGCAAGTCCTGCAGTTATAAACATAAAATTATAGGTAAGGCATGAGATGCAATGCATCCTGGGCAAGTAAATATCTCCACTGCCGAGTCTGGAGTCAGAGAAAAGGTGACTGTACTACCCAAGCTACAGAGTTGCCTCCAAAGCCCTATTCTCCACCTAGAACCCAAGATCTCATGACCAAGCACTCAAGCATTGCTAGAAACAGAGCAATGGGACCTTACCACCCAAACATAGGAGTCACTAACAGGCACAGACAGCCAGTTTAACACACTGAAGACAAAAACTAGTGTAAACAGCAGTCAAACTGGCCCAACAGTTGAATCCTTCACTACAAAACACCAGCCATGGGAAGAAGGCTCAGAAGGTCAAGTATCCTTCTTCCACCAGCCGAAAATAAATGCCTCCTTATTACAAAAAGTGGGATTTTTTTCTTTTCTTTTTTTTTTTTAAGTTTTTTTATCTTGCAAATGTAAGAAGTGAAATCTCCTCTAACAGATCAGAGGCAACAGCCACTGCCCTGCCAGCAGATGAACAAAGGAGAGGTGACACAATGGCCACAAAGGGCCTTCACAGTTGAACACAATAAAGAATAGGCAGCTCTAAAAAATACCCTGACAAATATCATAATATCTTGGCAGTAACATTTGTGTCTCAGACATTCCACAAAGGTGTCTTTTGGGAAAGACAACCTTTTTCTAGATCAGCATGACGAACCATGCACAGAACTGAGAAGTGGCAAGAATGAATGAACAGGGGTTTTACAGTGCAAACGTACAGAACAGATGGATCCCCAGGATGTCACACAGAAAACACACATAACATTTAGAAACAGCTTGCAGGGAAAGGACCTAAACTGAAGACCTAGCTGAAGACAGCATGGAGATACTAAATTCAAATACTAAATGAGCAATGTTCAGTAGTGACAAGTATATAACACTTTCTATTTTGAAAATATGCCATTCAAAGTGACCGTGAAGGTGCTTTTAAAAACACAAATCAACACATGGATGAAATAAAAAGGTGATCAAGGCACAGAAGCAGTATAAAAGAGAAATATCTGATGTTTTAAAAATTCAGGATTCAGAATTTCAAATAAGAGACAAGAACTATAAACAGTATCTTTGTAGCTTGATGGCCAGCTGAGTTATAAATAAAAAAAGAACGTAACAATTGGTGGGTTTTAACCATACTTCCATAACTCAAGTTATATCACCAATAATGACTAGCCATCCACCCAGAAAGGACAGCACTACCTATAATCAAATAATATACCCAATACGTATACAAGAAACTATGTTTCAGTGACTGGAAGGTGGGTTTCTTTTGCCATTTACATTAATGATGCCCTGCCCAAGAAAAGGGTCAAGAGGTGGTTCCTCGGCCTTCAAGCTATTGCCGCAGAGATGTGAAAGATTTTAATACATAATTTTTAATTTGCTCTTTATGAACAAATTTGACAGCAATCTAAGGCTCACTGTTAACACCAAATACATCAGAAGTCTTTTTCATACTTTGCCAACCACAGACTGTAAGTCAGAAAGGTATGTATGAGGTTGTACATTTCTAAAAGCCCTTTTAGCAAGAGGTATTTCCTTAAAAGCATAGTTATTTACACCAATTAAAACACTGACACCTTTAAAAATCTCGGCATTTCTCTGTTTTGGGGCAGGAAGAAGTCTGTTTTGCCTTTCTTGGTTATTAGTTCTGCTGTAACCCTGTAATTTTTGGGAGCGACTAGGGAACAGTTTTTTCTTTAAACTTTTCAGAGAAGATGCCCATTTCTAACACATGAAAACTTTCACACTGACTTTAATTTTTTATAGGAAGTGTTCAGCTGAAATTATATTTAGAGGCAAATTTCCTCTGGCACTGTATCGAGCTTCCTCCTCTATCAAAGAAGCTTTCTTTGATGGCCTGTTACTCCTCAGAATCAATAAACACCCAGTTAAAAGCTGCCAATATTTAATTAGGTCCACACTAAGTTTCCCAGCTTGTTAGCAGGGCTTCCCATCAAACTTCAGGAAGGAAGTTCTTCCTGTAAACACAAAGCTCCAAATAGACCAAAAGCGCTCTTCACCTGCTTAGGGTCTATGACCAAAAAACATCGTGAGGCACACTTTACACTGAGAAAGTTGGCGGTATGCATACTGATGTACTTTCTTCCCCTCTTGTTAACTTTCATTCTTGTAGCAATGCTTCCTTGCATGGCAGGTGAAGAAAGCATGCCACGGTTTCCGATAAAACACCCTTCCACAGACGTGCTACACGGACAGCATGCTTTGAAAGAAACACCTGAAAGACACGTCAGATAAAACACGCTGGTTTCCCCTTCCCGTGAGCGCCTTCTGCATGGCACGGTGCGGAATTCGAAGCGCTGCCTTCCCACCGCCGCCGTGACTCAACCCTTTTGGGTGCATCCTTCAGCCGAGAGCCAGAGACGGACTCCCCGAGCCATGATGACTGACACCGGCCCTTCCCTTTACCATCACCTCTCCGACGTCTTCCACCGGAGCCACCAGCGAACTTCAAGGCGACTAGTACCGCCGCAGCGATACGCGAGGATTTGGGATAGAAGGGCTTCATAAACGAGTGTCACAAGTTGGCTTTACACAGCAGGCAGAGCTGCCGGAAAAGCCGGTTCCTAACATAAGGGACACCGCTGGCCGGTGGCTGCCGGAATGGCTTTCGGCGTTGGAAGCTCGTTTGCCTGCTGGTCATGGGGCAATCACCCCAGGTCACCGCGGCGGATCTCCCCAGGCGGGGCTTCACTGAACATGCCCGAAGCGCGGCCAGCCCGGAGCCGCCGCGACGAGCGAAGGTGGCGGGAGAGGCGCCGCCGCACTGCAAGAAAGAGCCACGCCGGGGCAGGGCCGCCCCCCGCCCCACCGGTAGGCCCCTCGCCCGACCCGGGGGACCCACCCGCTGCCGGCACCCCCGCGCAGCCCGGGGGACGCGCACAGCGGGCCCGGCCCACACCGTCGGGGCTCGGGCCGTCCCCCGCTTCGCGGCGAGGAGGAGGCGGCGGAGAAGCCCACGGCCCTGCAGCCGTCACGGGCCTATCACCTCCGCAGCGCCGTAGGACGGGAGAGGACGAACCGGGCCGAGCCGGTGACTCCGGCCCCGCCGCGGGGAGCCCAGCCCCGAGCGCTGCCGGCACCAGGAAGTGGCACCTCCCCGCCACGCCACGCCACGACAGGGCAGGGCACGCCGCCCTTACCGCCGCCAACCGGGGAAGGTCTCGCTGCCTTACCCGCTGCAGAATTCGCCTTAACATGGTGGCAGAGCCTGGATGTCGCCGGGCGGCCGCGGCCAGGCCGAGGGGGAAGCTGCGGGGCCCCGCACAGCACCGCCCTCGGCCCGCAGGATCCCGGCACGGCCCGCTCGCCCCGTGACAGCCGCCGCGGAGGCGGGGCAGCCTCCTCACCGCCCCGCCCCGGGGAGGGACGGGCACGGGGGACCGGGGTTGTCACCGCCCACCCGCGGGGAGCGGAACGGGAGTAGGGAAAACGGGTGAAAAAGGGCCGGAGCTGCCGGGCGGAGGATTCCAGGTCGGCGGGGCTGATCATAGGGATGGGGTGGCTGTGGCGGCGCAGCGTCTGCGCCTCTCTCTGTTCCGCGGGGCCCGGGCCAGACTCCTTCCATGAGCGGCGGGCCCATCACCGCGGCTGTCGGTGCGCCTCCTGTTTTCCGCCGGTGTCTGTGGCACCCGGGACGCGGCCCGGTTGCCAAAGGAGAAGCGGAGAGGGCGGTGTCACCCCTCCTGCCCTCGCCCGCTGCCCGCTCGGCCTGCAGAGCCCGCGCAGGCCGCCGGTGAGGGAGCAGCCGCGTTCACGGTTCGCCGCAGCACAGCCTCGCCCTCAGAGGCTGCCGCGGCAGCTGCAGAGCCCCTCGCAGCAGTGATTGCTCCGGAATCGGGTCCTGGGCAGGGGAAGGAAACGAGCTGTAGATTAAACTTGCAGGTGAGGCCTCCCGCGTGAGGCAGAGCGCAAACGCAGCTCCGCGTTACTTTGCTGGTCGTGAGGTATTGAAAGCGCTCAGGAATGCACGTTAGAGTACGGCTGAAACATACTGATTTGCATAGTGAACTGGAAATTTAATTCTGAAGGAGCAAGCTGCTTCCTGCGAGCCCTGAGCTGAAAAGGCGACCTTGTGGCATAGAATCATAGAATCGTTAGGGTTGGAAAGGACCTTAAGATCATCAAGTTCCAGCCCCCCTGCCATGGGCAGGGACACCTCACACTAAACCATCTCACCCATGGCTCTGTCCAGCCTGGTCTTAAACACTACCAGGGATGGAGCATTCACAACTTCCTTGGGCAAACCATTCCAGTGCTTCACCACCTTTACAGGAAACAATTTCTTCCTTATATCCAATCTAAACCTCCCCTGTTTAAGTTTTAACCCATTACCCCTTGTCCTGTCACTACAGTCCCTAATGAAGAGTCCCTCTCCAGCATCCCTATAGCCCCCCTTCAGATACTGGAAGGCTGCTATGAGGTCTCCACGCAGCCTTCTCTTCTCCAGGCTGAACAGCCCCAACTTCCTCAGCCTCTCTTCATACAGGAGGTGCTCCAGTCCCCTGATCATCCTCGTGGCCCTCCTCTGGACTTGTTCCAACAGTTCCATGTCCTTTTTATGTTGAGGACAACAGAACTGCACACAATACTCCAGGTGAGGTCTCACAAGAGCAGAGCAGAGGGGCAGGATCACCTCCTTCAACCCCCTGGTCACACTCCTTTTGATGCAGCCCAGGATACGGTTGGCTTTCTGGGCTGCGAGCACACACTGAAGCCAGCTCATGTTCAGTTTCTCATTGACCAGCAATCCCTAGTCCTCTGCAGGGCTGTTCTGAATCTCTTCTCCACCCAACCTGTAGCTGTTACCTGTAGCATGACTCACTAGGTGTTCTTTAAATGTCAGAGAAAAACATTTGCTCACAAAAACACACACCTACCTTCAAAAAAAAAAAAACAACACACCCCCCCCCCCCCCCCAAAAAAAAAAAAAAAAAAAAGAAGTACAGCTCAAAAACATCAGTTAATCCAAGAAAGAATCTGTCTGGTGAAGCCCCACAAGATGTACAGCATTCAGCTCTGGACCCGCAACACAAGAGGGATGTGGACCTGTTGGAGTGAGTCCAGAGGAAGCCACAAAGATGATCTGAGGCCTGGAGCACCTCTCCTATGGAGACAGGCTGGGAGAGTTGGGCTTGTTCAGCCTGGAGAAGAGAAGGCTCTGGGGAGAACTTATAACAGTCTTCCAGTACCTAAAAGGGACCTAGAAGAAATCTTTGAGAGTGACTTTTTACAAGGGCATGCAGTGGCAGGGCAAGGGGGAAGGACTTTAAACTGAAAGAGGGTAAATTTAGATTAGACATTAGGAAGAAATTCTTCACTATAGGGTGGTGAGACACTGGTACAGTTTGCCCAGAGAAGCTGTGGCTGCCCCATCCCTGGCAGTGTTCAAGGCCAGGTTGGACAGGGCTTTGCGCAATCTGGTCTAGCGGAAGGTGTCCCTGCCTGTGGTAGGGGTGTTGGAACTAGATGATGTTTAAGGTCTCTTCCAACCCAAACTGTTCTATGGTTCTATGATCTGTAGGTCCTGAGGCAAAAACCCACATGAGATGTGGCGAGAGAGTTGTTAGAATACCAGTAGCTTCTGGAATACATAATTCAGTACACTCCAGTTCTCTGTTCTCTTCTAAAGCTGTAACTTTTACATATTGGATGCAAGAAAAAGTGTTATGAGTAAATAATAAACCTGTTCAATGACTAATTGTGCTGAGTAGAACAAATATCATAGGAGAGCACCGGCTGTGCTGTAAAGATGGAAGATGTTTTTCTATTCAAAGGCTGACATTTCTAAGTACTCTGAAATCCTCAGATTTAGCATGAGTTACAAGCACATGACAAGAAGGATTTGGCTGCAGCACCTTAAGGCTTGAGGCACAGCAGCATTATGTGATTGAACTTGGTTTGCTCCAGCTACAGGCTCCAGTGTGCTTCATGCCATGTCATTTAGTCAACAACTGGGGTGGGTCAGGAGTCCACACGCAGTTGGTGATTGCTTCAGCTGATGAGCACTGATGTCTTTGGCCACATCCATTAAACCATTTTCATTTATGTAAAATGTCCAGAGTACAAAATGGTGTTGAAATTTGGCAGTTAGGTTTGTTTCAGAATTTTGCACAGGTAATTAATTATAAGAATTGATTGGGTCTGTATGGCTGTGCAGTTAACTATCCAGGAAGGCTGTACATTTACTCTATAGACATTTACTCTAATCAAACTGACCACAGATTTTAATATCTCACTCTCTTTACTAGATAGTTCAACAATAGTGAGTGGCAGGCCAGATGATGAATTGCTGGAGTGTTCAACTTGCCATACCCATGTAACTTAAGCAGCCCATCCTTGCAACATATTTTTTATTCTCCTAGGTTATCCATTCCCAAATGCCCAGAGGAAAATAGGATCTGAGGATACTAGTTAAAAGTTTTACATCAGTTGAGGATTTTCTTAGACAAGTCTTGCAAGGAAATGCATGATCCTTTGTTTGTGTGGATTTTTGTGTGAACATATGCATCTGTCTCCCTGTCCACCCATCATTCCCTTAGTAACTTATGAATCCATCAGCCAATTTCAATCAAGTACAACAGAGACAGATAAAGCTTAAAGATATCAAGTTTCTACAAATTTAAACAGGCAGGCAGAGAGAGGAGAGAGACCCTATTGATTCCTGTCTGTAAAGGAAAGACTGCAGAGTGACTGCCTTTACTCAATTCCAGAGAATGCACATAAAAATTCACCCTGGGGAAGAAATCTAGGGTGAAGGGGGAGTTTAAATCAGTCCCATTTGCAGTGGAAGTCCTTGGTTTTAATTATTGTTTGTATGGTAATGCCTATGAATTCATAACGTGCTACTCTAATACTGAAATCTCAGGCTGATAGAGTATTAGGCTATATCCTCAGGCATGGAAGTTATAAATTTTCATTGCATCCAACTTTATAAACTCTGTGGGAGGTTTCATGACAGGGAGATTAAAAGGTGCCTTTCTGTGGAGTCCACTGGTAGCCATAAGTTTCAGACTACAGTCTTGATAGAGACTTTCCCACATCCAGCTGGAAGCAGGCACTTCATCCTCTGAACAGAAGCCAAAGGCTGAAAGTCTGAACTACATCAACTTCGTGCATACCTGCAGAAGTCAGTGTGCCCTTATTTCAGTAGAGAACTGAAATCAATCTTTTCACTGTATCAGCAGTATTGAGGATGGCCCAGCACCTCTCAGACCTTCTAACAGATAACTGCTTTTGTTTTCTCTTTTTAAAAAAAAAAAAGGTTATGCATATAGCCAAATAAAAGCAATGATTCCTGGACCATGGCTCACAGGATTCAGTGCCCTTGCAATCTTGTGCCATAAGTGAGGGCCACAAGGAACCCCCATCACTTGGTACAAAATGTCAGGGAAAATAACATGTGGTATGTCCACAGCATTTATGCTCACTTAGACTTGTGGCCTATATACTTGGTAAAGATTCTTGGCTACATGGTCCTACATGTTTCTAGTGTTTATATGGATGGTTATTTTCAGTCATGTTAAGTTCCTAACCCCAAACCTCTTGGTCACAAGCTCCTTGGGTTCATGATGTGCTGCACTGGAAAATTATCACATTTTTTCAAGTTGTTGCTTTTAAGAATCCTATTTATAAGGGGCATGAGCCTCTTCTTGGTTTTGATTTTTGTTTGATTTGGTTTTGTTTTTTTCCTAGCTCTTTAACTGTACATTTTTGACTGTCACCATATGCTGCTCATATACTTTCAGCAAGTAGCTTTCAAATTGACCCATGTCTTTTCCCAAGGCTCTCTCCTGTCAAGTTAAACTCTATGAAAAACAGTTGAATACAGTTTGTTTAAACTATTTGAATGTTAAAAACCATAATAACTAGCAGGTAAAAGTAATATCATGTTAAAAATCCACATCACAAACCATGGAACAGACAAAGAGAAATAATGAAGTTAAAAAGCATTAAGAAGGTGCCAACCATCTGTCTTCAAAGATTAAATAAACTCCCTTTTCTCCTCAGCCAAGCTCTTCCAACAAACCTGTGTTTGAGGTGTTGGAGCAAACTGGCTTCTTACACACAGTTTAATTATGAACACGCACACACACACACCCTGCCCCAAACCCCAAGAAATGATACATATGGAAATTACTGATCAAAAGAAGTATTTTATCTTAAAACACTTCACACAAGCACAGGAAATTTGTTACCTCTTGGAAATAGTTTATAATATTTGTACAACAACTACTGTGCATATTTATGAAATGGCAGCCAAGGAGTCACCACAGAGATTAAGATATGGCCGTCATCCACTGTTCGGTCCTCAATGATTTAGAAAACCTGCCTCCTGGAGCCTGGATTCTAAAATGATGGTAAAGTAGATGACATTTCATGAACAGTTAGTAAATTTATGACTAGAAAAAAAGAACAGAGCTATTATAAGAGAAAATTCTTAAGTTGTACAGCCTAAATTATAACATAGCTGAAAACATACATGTGGGATTTTTAAATTCCTCTAAGTAAGTGGCTTATTAGCATGTATTTCATGGAATATCATGGATTTGGGTATTCCTAAATCAAAGCAGCATTTCATCAACTGCCTACTTGGAATTATCATTTAAGAAGAACATGGCTGGACAAATTAAAGTCTGTGAAGGAAAAACTACCTTGAAGAAGAATGTTTCAGCTATTGATGCTCTTGTTCCTCAAAAATGTTTCAAACAAAACAAGCAGAGTGCAGTTCAGATTCATGGAGAGTTTTTTTCTCAGTCATTTTGCTGAGAAACTACAATTGAAACTCATCATTCTTGCAGGCAGCACCAAAAAGCATGATGAGACCAACAGCTGAAAACACTTGATAAAAGGGAAGTTCTTGGTGAAAGCAGTGATACGGAGAAGTAAGTGTTTGATGGTTGGGATGAGACATCAGTGAGACTCACAGTACGTCAAGAAAAAATCATTTAAAAAGTGACACATAAATGTTAATAGTCCAAAAGGTAGAAAAGATTGGAAACGAACATTTTGTTTAAATCTTTGTAGACTTATGAAGACACAAAGTAACAGAAGCATATGACAAAATTTGGAAGCTTTACAAAGTATAGATTTGGGAACAACTGCATCTTCAAATGAAGGCAGGGCTGCTTAGCAGCACATAGTGGGGGTACATGGACCTTGCCAGACACTGCTGAGGCAGGCAGCTGCCAGTCCCTCACTGACTGCCACCTGCATATATATAGGGTACATCTGCTCCACAACAGCCAAAGGAGAACTAAGATAGCCAATGAATAACAGCTAAAAGGCTTTTCAGAGTTCTCAAAATATGAAAATCTGTTACTGATTTTTCTATTTATGTAGGAATATACTTTAAAATTCGTGATGACTAAGTATTAAAATGACAGCACCTATCTTGCCTTCAAAAGAGTTTGATAGTTCAGATTGAACTCTTGGTATTTCATTACTTACAGTTTGGCTCCCCCTCAGCTTTATCAAGGGAAACAAATGTGTTTAGCCTTGCAAACATTTAGGGTGGTTTTAAACTAGTGTTAGCAAATCAAGATTATCCAGTAGCTTGGGCACTAGTCTAAGGCTTGAGAGACTGCATATAATTTTGCACACCACCCGAAACATCCTCTGAGTAACACAACACCTATAAAAAAAAGGAAATACTGGTACCTCTCAATTGCAAAAAGAAATTGGAATCTTGTGATGAAAAGCATTAAAAAGAGTCAAATAGTACTACTAATGTAAATTTATTGGCAATCAATTAGGTTGTAATAACCACATGATTTATAAGCAGTGAAAGAAATGTAGTTTCCCACAAAGAACATATCCTACGGCTTCACCTTTATAGAAACTCCATCTTCTGCCTCTTCAAGGCCAGTCAGGGCCTCCATCATGCAGGAAACAGGATGTGGTGTGCTCAGTCCAGAGCTGCACAGGAGCTCCTGTACATCAGCTTGGTTCACTGATCTTTTCAGTAGCATAAATGTGGATCTTTTACCTCTACCCAGTCATCAGTTTTGTCAGAAACCCAAGAAATAGAACTACCTTTGAGACATCTATGCCTCTTTCATTTCAGACTTAAACTGCCTCATGGGTTTGAAAGACACAAGAGGTCACCTGCTTCCCTCAGAAGCTAGGCAAAACCTATGGGTGGTTTTAGTCTATGTTTGAACTAGTTGTTCCTGACCCATTCCCTTCTCACTACAGAGAGAAATAGCAGCTTTTCAGTTCCTCACTCAAGGCACTAAAGAGGTTGGCTAGAACATCAGTACTTCACCCTGTGTGTGTTAGGGTGTGTTTGCTCAGCTACTTTAGAACCAGGCTGACTCTGTGATGACGTCTGTAACAAAGAGCTAACAACGGGAGGCCAGCTCCTGGGCTACGGAAAGCCTCTTTCAAGTCAGTGCACTTACTCGCATGAGTAACAAGTGTGTGTACTAATAAAGGTTGCATAGCTAGCATTAATACCAAGTACAAGGGCTCCAAGTCATGGCTTCTATCTAGTGTTACAGAACCTGAATGTTGTAAGATTTGCACAGCTTCACCCAGATAACCCTGATTAAAGGCAGAAATAATAGAATTATCTCTATTAGCAACAAAGAATTCCTCCAGTGACTGAATCACTGTGTAGAGTAAGTACGCTGTGTAGGTTTGCTGCTGGAGTAGCTGTAGAGACAGGGGCTGGAATTAGAGAAAGCCCAGCAACATGCAAGAGAACGTAAGTCATAAATATGTATGAGTTTGTGTAAAAAATAAACCTGGCATTAATATAACCAGACTCTGAGATGAAGATCTGCCACTGAGTCATGCAGAGTACTCTTTGCCAAATGTCTCAGCTAAGAAATTATTCTGCATAAAGTTGAAAGCCTGCTACAAAACAAACACTTTCCAATTCCACCCTAAAAAGCTGTGGTGATATCATGGCCATTCTGATCCCGTTACTCCAGAGACGTTAGCTCTTGCTGGCAAGTTTTGTAGGCACTTTCCAGTAAATGGCACAGAAAATGGGTAAAAAGGAACAAGAAAAAAGGGGATTGGTGGAATTCCACTGGCGGGTAAAATTCAAATATTTCCAAGAACACATTCTTTGAGGTTACTTATGTGCTCACATTGATACGTGCTAATATACATACGTAACTTCTTTTTCTCTGGATCTTAGACACGAGCTTATTCATCTCCATCAGTCTAGGCACTTTTGAGACTACTTTAAAGGTTTTTCAGCAAAATACTTACAATGCCAAACGAAGTAAGCAGGGGAACCCTTAGTTACGCAAGTTGTAGGGGATGTCAGTAGTACTGATTATTTAAATTAATCTTATTAGGAATCTCTTTGTTACAGCAGAAATGTAAGATAGATTTTTCCGTGTCATGTATGAAGATTTAGTGATAATAGAGTTATGGATGTTGTCTTAATCACCCTTATGCATAATTAAAAAAAAAGCTGAAGGCCTGTGAGTTTTTTTCTCCAACACAAATCTAGCCAAATAAAATAACAAGCTTTTTAACATATGAAGGTCCATACAGCACCAATTCAAACACTGCCCTCTCTCTCTGAGAATTAATGTGCTGTTTGCTCATGGCTTCGTATAAAACCAGATGTAAAAAATGTTGACTTTGTTGGGAGTCACTGTGCACAAGCATTGCATTAGCAGTTCAGTTAGCTGTTTTCAGATGGTCAGAACAGGGACTGCTAAATAATAGCATCTATTATTATAAACGTAACCACAGTATCACAGTATCAAAGTATCACAGTATGCTAGAGATTGGAAGGGACCTCGAAAGATCATCTAGTCCAATCCCCCTGACAGAGCAGGAACACCTAGATAATGTTACACAGGAATGTGTCCAGGTGGGTTTTGAATGTCTCCAGGGAAGGAGACTCCACAACCTCCCTGGGCAGCCTGTTCCAGTGTTCCGTCACCCTCACTGAGAAGAAGTTTCTTCTCAAGTTTAAGTGGAACCTCTTGTGTTCCAGTTTGTACCCATTACCCCTTGTCCTATCATTGTTTGACACTGAGTAGAGCCTGGCTCCATCCTCGTGACACTCCCCCTTTATATATTTATAGACACTTATAAGGTCACCCCTCAGTCTCCTCTTCTCTAAACTATAGAGACCCAGCTCCCTCAGTCTTTCCTCATAAGGGAGATGCTCTACTCCCTTAATCATCTTCGTTGCCCTGTGCTGGACTCTCTCCAGCAGCTCCCTGTCCTTCTTGAACTGAGGGGCCCAGAACTGGACACAATATTCCAGATGCGGTCTCACCAGGGCAGAGTAGAGGGGAAGGAGGACCTCTCTCGACCTACTAACCACCCCCTTCTAATACACCCCAGGATGCCATTGGCCTTCTTGGCCACAAGGGCACAGTGTTGGCTCATGGTCATCCTGTCATCCACTAGGACCCCCAGGTCCCTCTCCCCTACACTGCTCTCTAACAGGTCGTTCCCCAACCTATACTGGAACCTGGGGTTGTTCCTGCCCAGATGCAGGACTCTACACTTTCCCTTGTTATATTTCATCAAGTTACTCCCTGCCCAACTCTCCAGCCTGTCCAGGTCTCGCTGGATAGCAGCACAGCCTTCTGGCGTGTCAGCCACTCCTCCCAGCTGGGGGATCCTCTCAAAAGTCTTCCAGATTTGTATTTTAATGCTAGAAGTTTCCTGAATTTATGATCCAAAATGCTATTTTTAAGGTGTATAGTATTGCACTGCTAAATTCTCAGCTGGCCTGCCCTTGATTTTCTTTCAGTACTGGCCAAACCTCTCTATGTAGCAACTGTAGTAATGATTTAGGCACGAAGAAGACTCTTAGGTATAAGCAAAGGAGGATTAAAAATATCCTTCTGTTAAGGTTTTTTTTTTTTTTAGTGTTAAAATGTTCACACTAAAAGAATAATGAGTGGGATCTTTCATTCAACCTCTTCCTTTCCTGGTATAGAGCAGGTATGATTTGTAATTTCATATAATACCAGATAAAGTTTGCAAACAAAAAATAATGCTGATATATGAATAGAAAATAAAATGTGTATACAAAAGTGTAGGGCAAACGGTCACTGGGAATCAATGAAGGAAAACTAACAAATGCATTTCTTGTGGGATGATGAAATGCTGCGTGGTAACATGGTTCTCAAGAATCAACCCTTCAGTACCTGAGGCTTCCCATTCATTAATGCCAGCTACATGCATTACTGGGTCAACTGACAATACAGTTTTAATCTGGATCAAATACACATGCACTATATTTCTGCATCTTCTGAAATAACAAGTGTGTAGAATATAGTGTTAAAGTAGTTTCATACTTTCTGTTGACTATAAGTTGACTGCCAGCAAAAAAAAAAACAACAAAAAACGCCAAAAACCCAAACCCATCAAACCCACTATAAAGCTAGGCAGAAGAAAGTTACTGGTTTAAAACAATGCTAATACATTCTGTTAGATAGGATAAGTTTGCACCAGAACTGCAATTTTACTGTTTCTGCTGGTAAATTTTCTGGTTCACCATTAAGTACTGAAAAGCCAGATTTACCAACCACAGCCTGGCCTCTATGCCTGTCTTTTCTTAGATGGTTGTTAACTGTAATGGTAAAAGCAATGCCAGTGATGCACATGCTCAGAAAATAAGTGTTCACTCCTCATTTCCAGCTTGGCATTATAGTGATAGTGAAATGGCTCCTCCAAAACTGGATGTTATATATTGTAGAAGGCTATAGCACAGGCCATCTCTGCCTCCCAAAGTTTTTGAACGAATAAGCAAGAACAAGCATCTTCTAAAGAAAAGATCTTTTTAAGATTAATTACAAAAAAATTAAAAACAACCAACCTGCAAAATATCTCAGTGGTAATTTAACTATTTGGCTAAACTATGTGTTTAGTACACCAGAATCTTTTGATGAGTTTGCCAGGGGATTTGTATAAGCAATAAATGGAAAATCAGGTGTATTCTTTGAAGCTGGGATATTTCATTTGTATTAGACATTTCTGATCAAATATAGAGATTTCCCATGGTGAATAATAAAGCCCTTTTTTTGGTAGGCAGTTGGACAATTCTGATTTGTATAAAAATCCTTCCTTTTTAAGCCTGTGTAGCGTAATCACAGCCACCGATAATGTAATTGCAAAACATATAAGGTTAAAATTGTCATTTGTCTTTAGGAAGGAAGCAAGGGTCATCTATATGTACTGCTACATCATTTCTCAGCTGCCCAGCAACATGATGGCCACAGCCAATTTCTATAAGACGTTCATTTTATAGCCTGGCCCAAGGCAGAAAAACAAATGAGCAGGCATTCAGTGTTTCATTTCAAGTCATTCAAAGAAACCTCCCAGCTGGTGTCAATATTGAAGGCTCAACTCTTGGATTTCTTGCAGACAGTGGGAATTTTACTGCTGGACCTCAGTGAGGCATTGAAATCAGTATTTTAGTCTGCAGTAAAAAAAGAGAAGAACCATTACATATGGTTCATGATTGGGCAGGGCTTTTCTGGTTATCCTGACTTTTGATTCCCATTAAGGACTGGGGTCCATGTTATGTAGAAACACAGCTTGGGACTATTTTGACATGAAAGATAGATAACATGTACATGTACATATCAGAGAGGTGTTTGAAGCCACAGCAACAGACCTGGTTGAGTGAATCCCCAGATGCACAGTGCAAGGGCCCTGCTCTGAGGTCTCACAAGGACATCTGTACCTGCCTATAGACACACATGGAAGCTAGGAGTTAAAACAAAATACACTGAGAGTCACAATCTTACAGTTTAGATACTGGGATACTAGATATGGAGCTATCTCAGTCTCACGGATGTTTGCAAGGAAGGGCCCTGAAACAGAAAGGGGTTTTGTGAAGTGGTGGGCAGTTAGTTGTAGTAAGCAATTTGCTGAAGTATCCAAGATTCTTATGTTTATAAAGGACCCACTGATGTTTAAGTACTATTTTTATGAATGTAACAAGAATCAAATATTAAAAGGTACTCTCAGATCTGAGCAGAAATTGATGCTGAATGAGTTTACTAACTGAAGTGATTTTAAGAGTATTAAAGATATTTTACACTAAACTTGCAGTCAGGATTTCAAATTGCAGCTTGTTATTAAAGATCTTGGTTTCCTGATGACTGCTACCCTACTTACAAAGAACAAGCGCTGGCTCCTCTAACTATCTCTGCATGACAGAAATATTTACAGATGATTATAACAGGTCTGTCCATTTTTAGTTAGAACTTTGTACAGTTACTATTTGGTGTTTCTCACTGACCCTTTAGTACAGAGGATGGCTGCGATTTGTGACCCTATGAGTTGCAATCCTCTGCATCTGTAGGGTCATGACATAAAACCTGAACCCTCCTGACAGCCTGTTGGGGTTGGGGAGACTTCTGGGGCTTCTCTGCTTTGCTCTAGAGCTATCCTCTAGCAAGGCTCCCTCTTCATCTCTGCTCTTGCCAAATCCTCCCTGGAATCACAGTCATAGAATCAACTAGGTTGAAAAACACCTTTAAGGTCATGAAGTCCAACCTCCACCCCAGCACTGCCACAACCACCTCTAAACCATGTCACTAAGGGCCTCACCTACATGTTTTTTGAACACTTGCAGGGACAGTGATTCCACCACTGCCCTAAGCACCCTGTTCCAATGCCTGATCTCCCTCTCAGTGAAGAAATTGTTCCTAATGTCCAAACTAAACCTCCCCTGGTGCAGTTTGAGGCCATTACCTCTTGTCCTATCAGTTGCTACTTGGGAGAAGAGACCAACCCCCACTTCACTACAACCTCCTGTCAGGAACCCATCCAATGCAGATTTGCTAGGATCTTTAGCATGCCCTTCCTAAATACATGATCCTGTCTGTTCTTTCTTTGTGATACCACTGGGAACACCAGCTTCCTCCACAGCAGTTTATCTTTCTCTGAGCTAACACAGGGGCAGACCCCAGAGGTTGTCCCCCCGTAGCAGCATGCCTCCATCAAGTGACCACATCCATCAAGCAACCAGTCAGGAGAGGTTGTCACAAAACAAATCCCATTTCCTTTCCATACACCAAAAGATATTTCTAAGACCTACAGCAGACAGCAATACTTTTTGCAGCAATGGCAGCCCAAGAAACAAAAAGCCAGTCATTCAATGCCAGGTAAAGATGCTGAAAGAAAACTATTATTGTCCAATGGGGAAAATCTGTGCCAGCAGTCCCTGCTAAAGCAGAGGATCTATGGGCCATTCCACCCTTCTGCCTCTACCAGCACAGCCCAAAGGGCAATCACACGCATTTTGGAAGCATGTTTGAGTATACCATTTCTCCGGAGATTATTTTTTTCTTGCTTATCCCCATTGCCCTTAACAATTTGCATTTAATGAGTAGACTACATATAATTTTATGGCTGATGCTTCACAGCAGCAAGTAAAACTTAACTGCATCTGGGCAGCATGTGAGTGGATCCTAATCCTATGTTGAACCACTCCTGTTTTCTGTCCCTTCAGCCCCAGAATGGAACTTGAGCTTCCAGGAAGGCCTGATGAGGAAAAAAAAATCATTAGCCACTATGTATGAACTCCATCTCTTTGAAGAGACCTGCTTGCTGCAGACTTCAGGAGACTGAGGATATTATATCTTCTGTTAGAAAAAGCTGTGATGGTTGAACAGCACCCAACTAATTACCAAGATGTCACCACCCTCAGCTTAGCAGACAGCGTAGGTGAGGACGCATCACATTCAGCATTCAGGCATCTCCTGAGTTTTCCTCTCTCCACCCTGACCACTCAGCATGCCAGCATTTTACATGACCTTTGCTTCCAGCTACATTCAGACATGATGAAGTCTTGTAACACATGTTTTTAGCATCATTGCACAATCAATACATGAGCAAAAGCTAGTTCATTGGGTGCCTTTTTTCTCCTCTCCCCACTTCCTCCTAAGCATCTGCTCACAGGTAACTTAATCATCCAGCAACTGAGGAAGGTTGTGGTGGGACAGCAGAGGACCTGCTGACTGCCAAAATGCCATGCAGTGTAAGAACTGGAGGAGCGCATGGGGAAGGTCCCTGCAGAGTGAACGAGAAGGGCTGCTTAGGGGTAATAACAGTAAGTACTGAAAACAACAGACATGCTTCAGTTACTTTCTAACAGAACTGTCCTTAAGCATTGTCCTCCATGAAGGCCCTGTAGCTTCTTCTGCATTTGCGGAGAAACTAACAAGAGCCTGATCTGATTAAATAAGTCAGGTGTAATAACAAAATGTAGCCATATTATACTTTTATAACATACATATATACCCAGAAGGACTGATTTAAGGGGGTGCAGGCTGTCTTAGCTTTGGCATTCTCCACCACTTGAAAACCTAACTATTGGCATTCGTAAAAATCTTTCAGTGTAGTATTTTTCATGCAGTTAATACAAGTTAGTCTATCAGTACAACTGTCTGCATTTGAAACAATTAGAGATACATTTTTTCCCATGTTGCATTAAAAACTTTTTATCTATTAATTTTGCTCTGTCTTTGGCAATTCCTAGTCAACAACATAGTTCATTTCTCACCTTAGACCCACCCACCATCTTTAAAGGAGGCTGTCAAAACCAGTCAGATTTATTACTTCTTTTTCCTTATGCCACTGTCCTGTTGACACACAGTCCTATGCTCGTAAACCAGGATGAACTGCTGTATGTGTGGCTTGTCCAACACTGCTACATTCCTAAAAGCAAAATAGAGGGCGGGTTTCCTCCAGCCCAGGAGTTGTTTAGCCCTATCCCCTACTAGAAGTCAGTTGCCTACCAAAAATGCTTCTCTTCTTTGAAAAGACATGGCCAAATCCATCTGCAGAACAGTAATTCCTAGAAAGGTACGAAATGAAGAAATCTATCCTTTTTCCTAATCATATCCATACTAGGAAGGTGCAAGAATAAGATGCAGAGGGCTCCTATAACAAGCTAAAAATCTACTTTCTGAGTAGTCTTTCTGAGCAGCACGCAGGCTGTGAGTCACAACTCCTGAGGCTTCCAGTTAGCAACTAAAAAGGAGAAATGATCAATATAATTTTTCTCAGTGAGTGATTAAGACTGCTTTTTAACAATGCATTCATGCATGCTATGTACTAAAAGGGGTGATTCATTAGTTACTTGGAAGAGGAGCATCTTCTTTTCTCAGTTCAGAAGCCAGAGGGATTAGCCAGTGCCCCATGAGCAGGGCTGATTTGCATGTAGAAAGAGAGGAGAGGAAATACTGGCTACTTTTGTCCCTGTCCCCACATCTGCAGTGCTCTTCTCATCAAAGCAAGAAAGAAATGGGGAAATTTTGTATTCAGCAGTGACATTGTTTTAGTCATACTTCGCATAAGTCTGACACCAGAGATGGTTACTGGCAGCTCCCTCCTCTGCACTGCACTTCCGGGTGCCTGCATCCAGCCCAGAGCATGGTTTTCATGGCCCTGCAGAGCAGCCCGAATAGCAATGCCAGCTGCTCTGCACACCACTTTCTGATGTTGCCCTGGCACATAGGTGGGAAATTTGTTCATCCTGATTTTTGTGGTGCTTGCCTCTTCTGAAATAAAGAAGAACAGATACAGGTAGAACTGGCAAAGAGGATGATGACAATAATGTATTTTTTCTTATTTGAACCATGTTGCTGCTGAGATTACATTTAGAAGAACTCTCAACTTTCCATCAGCTTAAGTTTGCTAACAATAATCTTCCTTTTAAGATGAGGTCATGCATACAGTAAAGAATATGCCACTCCCAAGCCTTTTTACGTTTGGGCAGCTCTGCATTTTAAGGCATTCTTTGCAACGCCCTGGTGGCGCAATACAGTAATGAGATGGCATAGCAGTACGAAAAGTAACTCTGGGATTTCTTACAGTCTTTTTCCTGTGAGGAGGAATGATGTTGCCAAAGCCTGCATGCAAAACATTTCCAACAAGTGGAAATTGATGTTTCTGTCATCATGACACGAGGTTAATTTATAGGCAAGTACAAAGCTTTTTTTCTGAAGAGACTGATGAAAGACCTACATCTCTTTTTTCTTTTCTTAGAGCCTAAATAATAGATATAACTCACGTGCAACTCATTTGGCATGCTTCTAACTGCAGTCTCATGTAATAATCATTTGGACACACTGTACTCAGAAAACTGGCAGCGATTCCAAGACTGATGTATGCGACAGACCTCTGGCACCAGCTTAAAGATGTTCAATATCTGCAATGCTAGTACATACAATGCCCTTGCATCCAAACATAACCACCACACTATTCCTAAGCACACTTATATCCTGGCTACCACCAATTTCACAGAAACTTTACATCACTCATCCCTGGGCTAGGCCTTTGTCTCAGTGTTTCTCTCTCTGCATTTGCTTATTCTGTCTTCTGGCCTAATCCTGGCTAGCCCTTTTTGCCTTTCACCTCTCTTCTTCTCTGTCACAGATTGCCTCTTTGGCAGCCCCAGCACCAGCTATTTAAACAAAATGATTCATCCTTTCCTCCCTTACTCATACCTCTCTTCTCTTGAAGAGGCCTGGGTGGGATGAAAGGAGATGCAGCCTCCACATCCCAGGCCATCCCTGACCCAAGTGAAGCAATAGCAGCTCTAAGGGATGGGTAAGCAACCCCTGTCAGTCCTTTCCTCCCCAAACACATTTGAGCAATATCCTGCCCTGAACATGGCCTACTATCAACTCTCCTCTGCTGGCTGATATTTATCACCAGCCTTTCATTACCTGAATCCCTTCTTATTTCACTTCCTTGAGTGCAGAGTGTGCTTCCCATAATGACAGAGTGGAAAAGAGTCTCTAAAGGTGTCTGTATAGTTGGGTTCCTGACAGAAAGACCACAGGGATTTTGATTTATATTATTAATTATGTAGAGGTGCTTAAAATCTTGGGTACATAAATTCCATGCAATAAAATTCCAGTAAGCAGTACTTGAGGGGGAGAATAAAAAAAATCAAAAATACGATATTTAAGTCTAAAACAAGGATATTTTTTGTGGTTTTGAAGGTCAAAAAATAAATGTCTCTTGAAAACCAAACAACAATTGAATTGTAACATGGCCAGGGTTTCTTTTCATTAAATAGTGGAATATATTGACCAGAAGAAGGATTCTTCTGTGAAATTGTCACTTTTGGTCAAAAAGTTTAAATCTTCTGAATCTCCTGAATATATGCACAGCACACATTGGACACCAAATGAGATCATCCTCATTATATTTCTGTATATAACCATGGAAGAACAATTTATTCCTTATAAAACCAGAGCATTATCAATTCCATATGTGTGGTGTTATGTAACTTACATTATTTTTTCTTTCACCATTATGCTTCAGCTTTCACCAGAAGCTTCAAAGACAACAAAACATTAGTCATTTAACTGGTGAAATACAGTACTCAGATTTGTCATCTCTGGCAGGTTTTTGCTTTTAAGCATAAGTTAAAGCAATTCATTTGTGTCCTAAGTGACATAAGTACATAAACTTCATTGCAGCAGATCTCTGGTAATGCTGAACACAGAACAAGGTCAGGCCTTGGGAAGGAAAAGTGAGCAGAGTGCTGAATGGCTGCTAAGATTGCTACTGTAACCCAAGCAAACTTGTATGTTGCTCTTCTGACACTTCCTTGGAAATAGCTGCATCATTTTAGCTAAAACATTTCCTGCCTTCTCCCCTCAGCTCCCCACAAGAAACAGAAAGAGGCATTTATTTAGCATTGAAAACATCTGAACAGTTTATTCACATTTAAGAAAGTATGGAAGAACTGAAAATGGTATCATTTAGTGGGAAGAGCTGTGCAGTCTTTTCCTGGGAGTTAATACCCGTGCTCTGCAAAATGGAAAAATTGCCATTTCCTTTATCAGTGAGATTGTTACTGCCACTCTCTGAAAGGTCGTCTATAGTGGTTAATATATAACTCACGCATGTGTCAGTTCTTCCCTAATGTGTTACTTCAGACACTGCAGGAGAATTCCCTCTGACCTATGTCAGAGCAAAGGTACACTGGCAGCTGCATTTTCAAAAGGGGGACTTCACCTGCAAGGCCAGCTTGGGAACATCTGCCTCCCATCCCTACCTTGCCTCTGGCTGCTTCTTCACACTCCTGCTGCTCTGCAGCTGTTGGTGGTGCTGTGCTGTAAATCAGGTCACTGAGCTGTTATAAACAATCTTTTTTATTTACAGGGTTGTTCTTAATATAGGTTACTTTTCTTACCAGAATGATGCCATAAACTGCAGTGCTGGTGCAATTGTGGCGGCAGAGGCCCGGAACAGAGAGGAGGGAAAAGCAGTTGGGATAGCAGGCACTGCGGAGGAAGCCTGCCTATGTTCATGGAACTGCTGGCTCAGGTGGTGTCCCTTCCACTAAGAAGGGTAGAATGCAGTCAGGAGGGTGCTGTAATAAACCATTAACAAGCAGGAAGTTCATAAACAAAAGGATCATGCATTGGTTTAAAAAATTTCTCCATATCCTGGGCTGCATCAAAAGGAGCGTGACCAGCAGGTCGGAGGAGTTGATCCTGCCCCTCTCCTCTGCTCTTGTGAGACCTCACCTGGAGTATTGTGTGCAGGTCTGGTGTCCTCAACATTAAAAGGACATGGAACTGTTGGAACAAGTCCAGAGGAGGGCCACGAGGATGATCCGAGGACTGGAGCACCTCCTGTATGAAGACAGGCTGAGAAAGTTGGGACTGTTCAGCCTGGAGAAGAGAAGGCTGTGTGGAGACCTCATAGCAGCCTTCCAGTATCTGAAGGGGGCCTATAGGGATCCTGGAGAGGGACTCTTCATGAGGGACTAGCAATAGGACAGGGGATGATGGGTTCAAACTTAAACGGGAAATTCAGGTTAGATATAAGGAAGAAGTTCTTCACTATGATGGTGCTGAGGCACTGGAACAGGCTGCCCCAGGAAGCTGTGGCTGCCCCATGCCTGACAGTGTTCAAGGCCGAGTTGGACGGGGCTTTGAGCAACCTGGTCTAGTGCAAGGCTTCCATGCCCATGGCAGGGGAATTGGAACTGAATAATCTTAAAGTCCTTTCCAATCTAACCCATTCCATGGTTCTGTGATTCTGTATATCTGACTTCTGCAGAAAAAGAAGCTACATATACAGGTGTTAGAGAATGTGTGTGGATATGCATGCACATATACATATTCCCCCACACATAAACACACAAAAATAATATCTAAATTTTAAAGAAATGCAAAACATGCCTTACTTCAGAGTTCTTGCCAGCCTGCAAAGCTTGCATTCAGCTCTGATCCCCTGGATGGCCGGTTCATGAAAGCAACAACGGGGAAAGCCTATAGAGGGGGTAGTTCGCCTTCTTTTCCTGAGCGACAGGCGTTTTCCACCTTAAATGACGACCCTGAAGGAAAGGAGAGATAGAGGATGAAAACGTCTTAAGGAGCAGTCCCAAGGGCCAGAAGCAGTTACCCTGTAAACAGGTGGACCGGCAGCAGCACCTGCCTCTCAGGGCATAGCAAGAGTGTTGCAGATCCACATCTATCGTCTTTTCCTTCTTTCTTCTTCATGTTCTCACTTTGAGCTCTATTCAGAATCAAGAGTTTCCCAGCGTTCTCTCCCTTCTGCAGCCACTGGGGTGTCCCGGTACTCTGGCCTCTTCTCTGCACATTGCAGGATAGAGATTTGCTTGATTGGAAATTGAACAGAATTTTTAGTTCCCACACTGGCAGCCAATGTAATAGAGCACTACCCAGAAGTAAGGGCAGAATGCAGTGAGAAAAGCCTGGCGTTTCCTGTTGAACAAAAAGAGCAACTAGAAAATCCATAACTGTACATCACAGACAACATAAGAGAAGTAGTATTAAGAAGAACCAGCACTAAAACTGTATTCAGAAGACAGAATATGCAGAACTATCAAAGAGATATTGTCAGTAGAGGCTATGTGCTGAATTAAACATTATGGTTACGTGCATACACAAACATTTCTAACAATCTTTAACCCATGCAAACCTGCACTGGAGATATTTGTACGACTGTAAACGCAGAAGGCCTGGCCTACTCAAAACTGCATTTGCTGAGCATGACACAAATCTGTACCAAGAGCATTTGCCCTACCATGTCTATTATAGTCCAACAAAAGAGAGGATATTTTTCTTTTTCTTTTTCTTTTTCTTTCTTCTGAAACAGGTAGGGAGCCGTGACCAAAAATGTTCAACAGAAACAGGATCCTATCAAACAAACCCAGATTCAGCCTTTGAGATCAGAAGACTAGTAACTTAAAAATACCTGTTTGGGAGCAATTACTCTTGCAAGATGCTTGATTGAGTAGAATATGTGTTTTTAGCTTAAAAATAACAATTAAAAATTAAAAAATGGTGTGCAATACCTGGCAAACAGATTTCTTACTTACCATGATGTACCCAGGAGTTCTCCCTGCAGAAAGACTGGCCACCAGAGTGTGCACCAGCCAACTTACACTTCTGTAAAACTCTAAGCACGGCAGTAAAGCATACAATATTTATACATTAAAATTATACTAAGAACTCTTCCCCCCACACACTAAGGTCTAATAATACTTCAGCGTTTTTCTCCTGGGGAGCGAGAACAGGTCTTAGGATTGCAACATAAATAGTTAAGCACAAGTCATGCAGCAGTAAAAGAGAAAAGGAACACTTTATGCCCTTCAGTTCCCAGACACTGCAGCATGAGGCATTAAAAAAAGATAATATTACTTTTCCTCAGCTAACCCATACAACACATTTCATCTTTTCATAAAGGTTTTTTTGTTTTTCCTTGCATCATTATAGAGAGGCCATTTGAGGAGTATACTCTGCACAGTGATGTGATTCAGCAACTTTCTGGAAAACAAAAAAGCAGCCCTTTTTTTGGTGCGCTAATGAAACACAACTGGCAATAATTTTCTTCAAATTGAGCCTAAAAGAAAGCAGACAGTGTACCGTGTAAGTTGAAGCTGAGTGGTCTTGGATCACAATGTCATTTTTCATGGGTTTTTATGTGATTCAATATGAGCTGAACATACCCTGCTGCTGAAACCAGGCCAGTGACAACAAACACATTGTTATATTGGCTGTTGCTTTACCAAGAATGGCTCAGCAAATACATTTTCATTTTTATCCAAATTCTAGGTAGCTTTTGTCCATATGAACACATGAGACCATCATTTCTGAGTATCTCCCAAGGGCATATCCAAAGAAAGTTTATCCTGCAGTTCTGTGAGGGCAAAGCCCTGTCATGACTTTGCATGCCATGACCATTTTGCATAAGGGCATTGAATGGTATTTAGTAACACACTATATAATTTTGCATATTTGGTATTCTTTTCCCAAGTCTGGGAAATAAGTTCAGGATCAAAAAGCATTTGCCTTAAAAGGAACAAAATCTCCCACAGAGACACATGGGGTAGTCAAGTTTAGGAAGCCATCGTGCCCTGGTGCTTCACGGGCATGTTTCCCATCACGAATATCCTAATAAAGAGATCCTTGCCTATTTAGCCTGATAGAGGAGTCCTATCTGTAGGCACGCACAATGTGGTAGCCCTGGCAAGTGATGAGCACCTGAGCTGGGATGCACTGCCTGTCCTGGCTTAGGGCACATACCGCTTTTTCTCCGAACTACATGTGGCAGTGGCAAGCACCATGAGTCCCGCGTACCGCCGCGACCTTTACTGCCCCAAGCCACAGGAGAGCTGCTGTAGCATCTCTGCAGCTAGCAGCAACCGCAGCTTGTGAGGAGCGGGTCCCACCACTCTGGGAACCAGCCTGAAGATGAAAAGTGCTGTGTAAGCACCAGCCGTTATTGTTACTGGCAGAGCTGTGTGGGGACATTTGTTCACAGCGCCTGTGGGCTTGGCTAACCACTAACCAGCATGGAGTCTTTGCACTCAGAAGCACCAAGCAATATTCCCCAAACATATTGCCATTTGCAAAAGAAAGAGTCATTGTGACAACAAAGTCTTCCAGTGATTAAGTGGCCAGTGTGTTGCTGGCATTAAATAGCTAGCGGAATTTCTATCATAAACACTGCTATCAGGCCATTGTATCTCAGCTGTAAAAACTTGCTCCAGGCTGATATTTGGCAAACAAGGCCCAGCAAGATAATCCTTTTTTAAACATGTTATCCCATGCGAGTAATCTGCAGACATGTAAATCAAGTCTGCAGGTGTGTGCCCCACTGGCACCTTTGCTTATTTCTTCTCTGCTGATGCTATGGCCATCATGGGAAGTGAGCACCCAGCCACTCCAAAGCCCTTCCTCCAGGGCTTTCCTTTTGCATTCAGATGCCCTGAATGGTTCAGATAAAAATTCTGGGGAGGCACAGGGTAGAGCAGAAAGCTGCAGGCAGTGAGGAAACCCATAGGAGTTTCCCCAGGAGAAAAGCTCATCTTCTGAGAATGCACACATAGCAAATACCCATCACTTTTGTACCCAGCTGAAGAACAGCAGCCATCCAGAGTCCCACCTAGCCATATAGATCCCTCCTTCCAGATCTGGAGCAGTTAACTTGCCCATGTAAGTGAAAGAAAAATTGCATCTATTTCTATCTCAGAGGAAATGTCTGCTGTTGTTTAAAAATTAAAACAGCTTCTTAGTCATAATGCCATAACACTGCACTACCTACACAGTCCTCTTGTGTTTCAAAAGGTTTCCTATGGACTCTACCACATCTGACAAATGCTATGGTGGAAAACATATCGACCACCAGCCCTTCTGAATGGAGATTTCCAAATCTGTGCAGAATATCTCCAGGACGGACAAATAAGTGGTAAAATGAGACAGGGCTGGAAAACTCAGCACTCAACAAACAGTAGCAACTCTTCAGGTATCCACGTCAAAGTATTCAGGATTTATAGTCAGAAATACTCTTTTCATTTATTTCATTATTAAAAGTCAGTTACAGCTAAGGGGTTTTTTAAATGCTAAATCTAATTTCCAAATGCCCTGAGGGAGCAACAGCCACAACAATAAAATTAGGAACCCATTACTGAAGATAAAATTAGAATAACTAAGCTAGACACTATACAGGGAAAATGCAGTGTTAAAATGTATGAGGTAAAATGTTTTCTAACTATTCCAACGTTAAACTTCATTTTGTCCTTGGAATGAGCAAGGGCAGAAATTTGTGGGAAGCTACCACATTATTAAACACAACTGTGTCTTGTACAAATCACATGCTAAATCAGTTTATTTTCTTACTGTAGTTAAGGCTGAAGAGGCTTAATAAGATATTTTAAATTAATTTTTAATTCAAAACTGCTTTTAACCCTCCCTTCCTTCAGGACTGTGATTCAGGGAAGTACGAGGAAACAGATGGCTCACTTTTCAGTCGTGCTCATATAAGAAACCTGGAGGGGTACCTCAAGTGAAAGAAATTCTTCAGCAAGCATGGAGGAGCCACTGCTATCGCACCTACCACTTCCTTGGCAAAAGCAGCAGAAGGTGACAGGTATTCACCTTTCTGTACTACAGCAACCACTCAGATACTTGGTAGTGAAATTTCCTAAGGAAGTTAGGATTGTGGTTTCAGACCATACAAACTACCACTACAGTCAGGCTTTAGGATTACAGTTAGGTTCCCCTTATCACTCCTGAAGAAGTATTTTCTTGAGACAGACATTCGCACACTGCCTGTGCACAGTGCATGCACAGGTTGTGCAGGCCGGATAATGGCAGTTCCTTCACACAATCACGTTGAAAACATCATTCCTTATTTTTTCTTCTTTCAGGACCAAAAGAAGAAATTGTGCATTTCCAAACCCAGAACTGTGTCATAATATCCAAAATGGGATAAAAGTGGCAGGGGGTTGTTGCAGTCTGCTCTTTCTTCTTACTTTAGGTAACTCCCCCCCCCTTCCTTCTTCTCCTGTTCCAGCCTCAAACACATGGCTGTCATAAATTCTTTGAGAGAATATTATCAAATACATTCATCAAACATTCTGACACTGATGAAAAAGAATCATTCAAATGAAAAGCCACAGTAATGAAAATACTCTGTTTAGAGCATTGCTTCACATTAGTGAACAGCTCACTTGCTATTCCTGGGTATTAGCGTTGAGCTCAGTGCTTTTGCAATAGATATTTTTAAATAAAGGTTAAAGAACATGTTTGTCTTATGTTACGTACTCGAAATGTCTATGGAAACAAACAAGCACCCTCTTCTTACAGTAGTGTCACTAGATCTTGAAACCAGCAGACACACCAAATACACATGGGTTTCACAAACTGTTCTCCAGCAGAAATCTACATATATGAGCTGACACCTTATCTCTAATTCAATCAAATGAGCTTATTGTTAAAGTTTTACAAAGCAACCCAGCAGCAAGGTGAAAGATGAAGAGATTATTGAATAATAGATAAGAATATTTTTAGTCAGCCTAGATGTATTCACGTATCTGAGAAAGCACCAAGAACAAGCCCTCAGAAAGGTGCTGGCTGAATTCCAGCAAAGCAACCCAACCGTCAGCACCCCATTACGGCCAGAGGCTCCCTGGGGCCAGGCTTCCCATGGGAGGTGGCAGGACAGAGCCCAGAACAGGGCTACTGGGGGGACACCAGGGCACAGAGGCAATCCCAGCCCCAGGCACTGGGCATCTCCTTCAGGATAGGGACATGGACCCATGAGGGGGCCGAGCTTGGAAGGCCCATGGTTGGGCAGGGCTGTGGAGATACGGACACCAGCACTGCTGTGGTATCACTGGGGCAGGGATCAACAGTCTCAGAAGGCTAAAATGTGGTCCTGGGCTGTAGGCAGGGTGGGGGGAGCACCTGGAGATCAGGCAGGGGCAGTCAGGGCTGGGGGTACCCTCAGGGCCCTGACACTGTCATGCAAAGGTGCAAGATCACTAAGAAGAAAGTTCCGGTCTTTCTGTTCCTGGAACTGATGAGGATAATGTCTTTGCTTCCTTTTCACTCATAGCTTTATAAGCCCAGCAATCGTGTCCTTAAATTTGAAGCAGCTGGAACTGTAAACCCATTCCCAAGGTCATTCCTTCTCATCAATGTCCTACAGTGTCCTACAATGTTGTTAAATGCAGAGGCAACACAGAATTAGTAATGCTCTGGAAAGGGTCTTCCTCACACACAAAACAAGGGAACTACTAAATTGTCTGATTCCAGAGCTGTTCTCTTTCTTACCCTGCATCCTTTAACCAAGCAAGAATCACTGCTCCATTATTATGGTCTGAAGAGACAAAGATTTTAAAAAGCCAACCCTTTCCCTGTGTCTTCCCCTTTTAATGAAGATCACAGGGTGGTTGACATCTCTGATCTCACTACAGATCCTGACTGCCTCTGAATAAGTGGAGATATAATAACATCATTCACTTAAAAGCTAGGGAGATACTGACTGAAACTGCCTCTACTGAAATAAAGTACCAGTGAAAAAAGGACCTGGACATTAAGAACTTAATTCATTTAAAACATTTCTGAAAGGAACTGGCTCATGCGAGAATGCTGATACAAGTGCCATGCTAAATCAGAATTGGTATTTAGTCTAGAATCTAAGTACTTGCACATAGTCCATCCCCCTACAACACTGACTACAAAGCAGAAAAGCTCTTACCTTACCATGTACAGCTATGAGAATATACGCAATATATTCTTTTAAAAGGCAGGTGGAAAGAGGGGATACTTATCTCAGTGTGACCCAAGCACGGTCCAACAACATTATTCAGTTTCTCTCCTCTCCACCTGGAGGTATTGTAACACGAGGGTGTTTTGGCATAAACCCCAGACATATGTATATGCAAATGCAAGAGGCCATCAAAGGGCCAGCAGTCAGTTTTGGGGCTATAGGCAGGTACATACAGGGCCCTTTGTCCTAGGGTCAGGCAAGCCCAAGTAACAAGTGACAGAACACTGGCAACATGGGACATGCAGCCCCACATCATCTTTCTGTGAGGACTTGGCCAGGCTACTGTGCCATTACCACACATAGGGCCCAGAAGGCTGCTGCAAATAGCACAGCTTAGTAAGAAAATAGTGGTAAATACGTCTATGCATTATATTCTCCTTCTGGTGACACCCCTTTCCAAAAGAAAACACAACAAGCACCTTCAAGAGAAGAAAACCATGTAAGAAGCCCTCACAGAATCTCAGCCTGTACACACACACATACACAAACACAAACACACAGGGACCAGTGTATTTATCCAAAATCATCTCACATAAGATCTCACTTCAGATCTTGCAGATTACATGGAGGTGGAGGGTCATCCACATGCAGATCCACTGCTTTCGCAGCTGTCTGGATCCACCATCTGCATCTTCCACTTCCCAGCTCTCTCAAAGTGAAGTTTCAGAGTGACTGAAACACTGAACATTTCCCTGCCTGCAAATTGCATCATTTGGAAATGCTGTGTTAGCTGATCTTCACTCCCTGTAATTGCACTGTTTGACATTTGAAGCTGTGTTTTCATTTCTGGGGAATAATGCACATACCTCAACTCCCTTCTTAGATGTGCCTTCCAACTGCTATTCCTTGCTACAGTTTGGTATTCTCTTAAGTGAACACAATTGCCGAGAAAGAAGTCCTCACTTTCACCCACTCCTACATCTTCTCCTAGATCATCTGTTGTACTGTGCCATCATAAATATTTGTGTGGCTACATAGTGAACCAGACCAGGGAACTGATCCAGCTTAAAAACAGCCCCTGGGGGAAAAATATGCAATTTTTCCAATATAGTTCCCCACAAGGTCATACAAATGCTTGTACTGCAATTTTAAGTAGGTTTCTATAAAAACAGGAATGAATGAGAGAAGAAAGGGGGAGCAGTCTGCTTTTTTAAGCAGCTCTGCTGGCCTTACTGTGGTGGCATGGTTTGGCATTTGCTTTTACCAGCATTTGTCCACAGAACACATAGAAACCCCTGTTTTGGGGAGTAAAAAGGCACAGAGCTACCAGAGGTTCCTCCTGAATGGAGAAAGTTCTTTGCACAGTGATATCTAATTCTTGCCTTCATTTGAGGCCAAGTCTATAATCTCCAAGACAGCATCCTTACACCTGAAGAAGAGCTTTCTTCTATCAATCAATGACAAGCTCATTGGAGTCAACTGCTATCAATTCAGAGGCAAACAACCTGTATATTCTTCCACTTTCTCCAGATTTTAGGACTGATAAGATGGAATACTGCCTGGTTACCTATTCCACAGCCCTATAGTGTAAATGGGAGGGAAAAGTCTGGAAGCATTACCATTTGATTGCATTTTATCAAAAAGGCTTTTGAAAACAGCTCACCTCCCCATTTAACGGTTTCTAATAAACTAAGCCAAAAACTAAAGCCAGAAAGTCCTGACACTAATTCCCTCAATTTCTCTTCTTTTTGTCTTATTTTTCTCACAACAAAGCGGCAGTTCTGCTGCTGATACTTCTCGGGATATGTGTGATAATCTTCTGTAAGACATTTGTAAATTGCAGTTACATGCAAGCTTGCTGCCGAATAAAGCCACACAGGATCCAAAAATGTCTTTCCCTTGCTTCTTCCGCTTCAAAAAGAGTCAAGAATTACCGTTTTCTGCCTGCTGGTTTGTGGTGTGAGATAGTGAGGATCCGAAACTAGCTGATCCCATGAGTGGGAGGACTGACTATAAAGAGAACTCTTCTTTTATTATTTCCAGCAACTGTACTATTAACTTAAATTGTGGCTATCTTTTTGCCAGTGGGCTTAATGTATTCAGACTAAGGATAGTGTCTAAGTGAACATTACAATTTCCTGAAGAGACTGCAAATCAGCAGCCTTCCCTGAAATCCTATACCATTGCTTACCCTTCGCTGAACTAGAAACACAAAGGCTGTGTGGTATCATATGCTAGGGAACTTGTTCACGCAGTGTCCTTGCCATGGCAAGGCTGGGAATAGAGCTCTGATACATAAGTCGATGGACATGTTTAGCTTGAGTCAGTTTATCCAGTAAAGATCAGGGATAATTGTGCACAAAGATAACAGAAAGAGACTGACCCTGGTCATCTCTACTCTTTGGGTAGCTCTGCTAATTTTGGAGAAAGCTGAGTGGGACTTGGCTATGTAACAAAACAGGCAAGCATTTTTAGACATTAAATGGGTTTGAACTCTAGGGACCCTAGAGAATGTGAAATCTACTGCTGAGCAGAGACTGTGTAAGGAAGTCAGAGACCTGTTTTTAACATATCCTTGGGATAGACAGCAAGAAAAACTGTCTGTTAATTTTAATTCCAGTTCAAATGCCAGTTCCCCAAACTTCCTTCTGTCTCTACTTTTGGCTGTGATAGTGTGGCTGTTGCAGCTGTGATGGTCTCAGGACATAACCAAGGCAATATTTGTAAGGACAAGTCCTATTTTTTATTAAATTTTGCATTTGGGGGAAAAAGGAGCAGGCATATTTTCAGACACACAAGCTCATCTCCATGTCACTGAAAAGTCAGTGGGCTTAGAAATGTGTCTGAGCTTTTTCTAGCTGTATCTGTCTAGGAAGAGATATGACGCCTCCCTTCAACACCCCTGTCCTCAATTTGATGCTCAGCTCACTATCTCCCCAGTAAAGACTCTTCTAACCCCATCTCCATTTTGACAGCCTTCCCACTCTTGTCTAGACCTACTGAGTTTTCATATATTCATTTCCACCTTTCTTCCTATTCTTCTCACCCTGCCCCACCACCTCCTTAATGTCCCACTGAGGAGATCCTCTGGATCTGTCACTCTCATTACATTGTACTGGCTTTGACAGACCTCTGTTAGGCAGGAACAGTTCCACAAAACTTCATTTTCCACAAGACAAAGCCCCCAGAGTGATTCCTGTCCAGCCAGAGCCACTTTCTCTGTCAGGCACTGTCTGATGACTGCATGATGGGACTGTGCCGCTAACTGTGTCACTGAAGTATCAGGAGTAAAAACAACCCTCAGAAATAAAGTTCCTTGCAATGACATGGTTCAACCAGCTTCCTGGCATGCAGTCACAGAGGCAGAGCCAGGGGGATAAAATAGGGATGGGAATAAAGGCTGAGCGTAGGGTGAAGGAGGAAGGGAGTGGGTTGACGCTAAGAATCGCTTTGGGTATCTGCACCCTGTGGAGAACACCAGAGGGTCAGAAGACAGCTTTCTCAGTAGCAAGAAAGCAGCCAGCATACAACAGGCAGTATTTTTCCTGCAGTTCATAGTAATGGTATTTTGTAAGCTTTGTCTACAGCTGCTGTGTAGAAAATGCAGGAACATTTTGCAATACTGTTAACATTGTGGTGTCATAGTCTCTTCAGTTCTGCATGAGTGGCTGAAAGAGACAAGAACAGGTTAGGACCAAAGGGAAAAGAAAGGCAAGGGAAAGAAAATTCTCAAGTGTTTGCCTCAATGGGCCGTCAAGAACTGAAGAGGGCAGCACCCTGCTGATATGACAGGTTGGCAGCACAGCAAGGACCCGTTAGACTCTTTCTGCAACTGGAGTGAAGACTGAAGAAAGCCCCTTGAAAGAAGTGTACTGGGGAAAAATGAAGAATATCTAGCAATGCTCTGCAGAACACCAGATCTTCCCATATTCAAGCTTGGTTTAGGGCTAAGCCTGAGCTTAGTAGAGTAGGAATGCCTTAGGTAGAACAAAAGGAGAAAAATAATGCCCCAGCCTTCTGCCTAGCAGAGACTGTATGGATATTTGAGCTGCTGATGAATCAAGATGAATCAGCCCTATTATACAGGCCATAATAATGATGTAAACAGGTGATGCAGCAGCTGACTCAGAGGCACCTTGCATGTCCAAGGTGAGGCACAGTCCAAGCTGGGGAGCCTGGGCAACAGGCCCAAGGGATTTTGCCCTGTCTCTCTGGTTCAAATAACCACTATGTATCATACCAACCTCTGATGTGAAAGGCTTGATGACTTCCTTTAAAAGAGCGAGTCCTCCTTCAGGATTTATTTGTCTCGCCAGTGAGGTCACTGACAAGTAAAGGTGCTGTGACTACAGCCTGGCTCACCACACTCAAATGAGACGGGCTGATCATTATGTAGGACCTTCTCTGAGGACCAGCTCAAGGGTAGCCAGGGACATGTGTAAAGACATGTCACTAGCAAGAGTTACTTAACAGGACAGAAACTGAAATCTGGGGGACTATGACACAGACTATGCTGAGCCTTTAAAAAGCAGCTCTGAGCAAGGGTTGCTGTGTGAACCTCACCACGGACATCTGGCAGCAGAGCCACGTAAGGCAGCAAACTCTACAGCAAAATAATAAAGAACACATTATATTTCAGTAGCATCAGTTTCTCAGTCCAGCCTCCCACATGGTGATATGAACAGCTCTGTTGGCATGGAGAAAAAGTTCATCTGGCTTGAGATCTCAGCTGGGATCAGATCTGCCATCAGGGAATACCCATTGAGAATACATCCTTGCACAAGAAGTCTTGCCCTCCACTATACTTCTCTGAAGCACAGTTTCTCTAAAATACCTTCACATGCTGAAGATAATAATTTGCTGTCAGCTTGTAAGGAATGTAACTTGCAGGCCTCTCCCTGTGTCATGAGCAATGCTTGCTGGCATGCAAGAAATGCAGGCAGAGTTGCCACAAGATTTGGCAGCATCCCACTATGATGCTTCTTACTGCTTTTTACACTCCTACTAGCTGCCACGAGGGACATGCAGGCCCTTTGTCTGGGCAGCAACATATATTGGCGTGCTCTTACACATCACCCTGCTTCCCAAGTTATGACATCTTTCACAAAGACCCTGCATGGCTGATGTTCCCCTTAGCCTGGCTCTGGCCATGGCTCTGCATGTTGGTATACTTCTGTCCTTCCTCACCACAAGCTCCTCTCTTCAGTATGGATCAGATCCAGACAGAGCAAAACATGTTCACATTAGTAATAGGGTGAGGCTCTCAGATCCCCAAGTAAAACCTGGACACAAGTGAGGCCTGTAGTAAACCAGGGATGAGATTCATCTCACAAAAACTTTTGATGCCATCAGTATAAACATGTAAAACTGAGCTAGTTGTCTAGACAACCTTTTTTACTGTAGTGAAGAAGCATTTCTGGAGTACAACTCATCTGAATTAATTTATATATCTACCTCAGAATGGCAGAACTCATGTATTGCAAAGTATTTATTCTTCGCCATTGAATCCATCAACAAATCCCATTTTAGATGTCAAATGAGTGGAGTTATATTTGCTTGCACCATTTCCTATGAATACCTACTTGGAAACATTTATATCAGCTTGGAACTGATGTATTCCAATTTCATTTGCATAGCTGGAATGGATTCTCACTTAAACATAGCAAAACTTTAGAATTAGGTCTCCCACCTATACTAAATGCATACTAAAAATTCTCTTTATTTTTTTAATTGAAATTGTGCAGGCTGCTGTAAAAGCGAGCTGCATCACTGAGCGCTAGACGCAGTGCTCCTCTTTGGCCTTGGATCTCTTTATACATTATGCTGTGGTCTTGTTGAATAATATCCCATTGGAAAGTAGCAGGGGCTGACACAGCTGGAGTACCAGAGAAAACACCTCAGATGGGTGGGAACTGCAGACTTAGCACTTCATTCAATATCTGCCTTACAGCAGGTAGAGTGGGGGGTACCTTGTCTTTCACCCTCTATGCAGTTAGTGCATGAGGCTGGGCACCTGGAAATGAACACTGCTCTCAATACCAGCATCACAGCAGGGAAAAGGGAAACAGAGGTATGTATTCAATATAGCTGTGCAATCTACTACCAACACACAGTGGCCCTGATCCTGAGAGCTGATAGATGGCTTTCAGGGATAGTACTGCACCACAGAAGGCATTGCCTTCTTGGTCTTGGCTGTAGAAGAATAGGCCCAGTAGCATGGGTATCACAGAGAGCTTGACAGTGGTGCAGGTGTAGGGTTGTCTAGTGTTTCTACCTAGATATCATTCATATAGCTTTCATTTACATCAAAATACAACAGTCTTTACTTAGTGCCACATTTGCAATTCTTTAGGACAAAGCCAAAAAGAATAAAGAAAAGTTGCAATACTGTTTTTCTTCCTAATAAAGACTGGGTAGATGTGATCTGGCTTTTATGACATTAAGCATACCAGATGGTAAGAGGACATCTATCTGTGTTGGACAGAATTATTTTAGCTTTGCGCTCTTGAAGAAATATGTGTAACAGCATGACAGAGTCAAAGGATGCCTGAAACAGGATTTAAGTTTGAATTATTAAACGACAGATTAATTGAGGATGGAAGAGACCTCTGGAACTCACTTACTTCAATACCTTGTTAAAGCAGGTCCATTTCCAACACTGTATCAGCTCACTTGATCACTGCCCCTTGCTCTCAGAGCACCTTAGAATCATAGAATAGTTAGGGTCGGAAAGGACCTTAAGATCATCTAGTTCCAACCCCCCTGCCATGGGCAGGGACACCTTATGCTAAATCATATCACCCAAGGCCTCGTCCAACCTGGTCTTGAACACTGCCAGGGATGGAGCATTCACAACCTCCCTGGGCAACCCATTCCAGTGCCTCACCACCCTCACAGTAAAGAACTGCTTCCTTATATCCAGTCTAAACTTCCCCTGTTTAAGTTTTAACCTGTCACCCCTTGTCCTATCACTACAGTCCCTAATGAAGAGTCCCTCACCAGCATCCTTGTAGGCCCCCTTCAGATACTGGAAGGCTGCTATGAGGTCTCCACACAGCCTTCTCTTCTCCAGGCTGAACAGCCCCAACTTCCTCAGCCTGTCTTCATACAGGAGGCGTTCCAGTCCCCTGATCATCCTTGTGGCCCTCCTCTGGACTTGTTCCAACAGTTCCATGTCCTTTTGATGTTGAGGACACCAGAACTGCACACAATACTCCAGGTGAGGTCTCACAAGAGCAGAGTAGAGGGGCAGGATCACCTCCTTCGACCTGCTGGTCACGCTCCTTTTGATGCAGCCCAGGACACAGTTGGCTTTCTGGGCTGCAAGCACACACTGAAGCTGGCCCATGTTCATTTTCTCACCAACCAACACCCCCAAGTCCTTCTCCGCAGGGCTGCTCTGAATCTCTTCTCCGCCCAACCTGTAGCTGTGCCTGGGATTGCTCTGACCCAGGTGTAGGACCTTGCACTTGGCATGGTTAAACTTCATGAGGTTGGCATCAGCCCACCTCACAAGTGTGTCAAGGTCCCTCTGGATGGCATTCCTTCCCTCCAGGGTATCAACCAAACCACACAGCTTGGTGTCATCGGCAAACTTGCTGAGGGTGCACTCAATCCCACTGTCCATGTCAGCGACGAAGATGTTGAGCAAGACCGGTCCCAACACCAATCCCTGAGGGACACTTGTTAATGGTCTCCAGCCGGACATTGAGCCATTGATCACAACTCTTTGCGTGCGGCCATCCAGCCAGTTCTTTATCCACCAAGTGGTCCATCCATCAAATTGATGTCTCTCCAATTTAGAGACAAGGATGTCGTGTGGGACAGTGTCGAACGCTTTGCACAAGTCCAGGTAGATGACATCAACTGCTCTACCCCTGTCCATCAGTTCTGCAGCCCCATCATGGAATGCTATCAAATTGGGCAGGCAGGATTTCCCCTTAGTGAAGCCATGCTGGCTGTCACCAAGCACCTTGTTGATTTTCATGTGCCTTAGCATGCCTTCCAGGAGAATCTGCTCCAAGATTTTGCCAGGCACAGAGGTGAGACTGACTGGTCTGTAATTCCCCGGGTCATCCATTTTCCCCTTCTTGAAAATGGGGGTTTTATTTCCCTTTTTCCAGTCATCGGGAACTTCACCTGACAGCCATGATTTCTCAAATATGATGGCCAGCGGCTTCGCAACTTCATTTGCCAGCTCCTTCAGGACCCATGGATGGATTTCACGAGGTCCCATGGACTTGTGTACGTTCAGGTTCTTAAGATGGTCTCGAACCCGTTCCTCTCCTACAGTGGGCCCAAGGTCTTCATTCTCACAGTCCCTGCATCTGCCTTCCAAGACTTGGGTGGTGCGGTCAGAGCATTTGCCTGTGAAGACTGAGGCAAAGAAGTCATTCAGAACCTCAGTTTTCTCCAAATCCTGTGTATTAGCCAGTTCTCCTGAGAGCTTCCTGAAGGGGCCTACTTTGTCCCTAGCCTGTCCTTTATTCACTACGTACCTATAGAATCCCTTCCTGTTGTCCTTAACTCCCTAGCCAAGTTTAATTCTAACTGGGCCTTAGCTTTCCTAACCTAGTCCCTAGCTTCCTGGACAACATCCCTGTACTCTTCCCAGGCCATCTGTCCTTGCTTCCACCTTTATAAGTCTCTTTTTTTCCTTCGAATTTTCCTCAGGAGCTCCTTATCCATCCAAGGAGGTCTCCTGGCCCTCCTGCTGCACTTCCTTCTGGTTGGGAGGCAACACTCCTGAGCTTGCAGCAGGTGATCCTTGAATATCAACCAACAGTCTTGGGACCCCTGCCCTCTAGGGCCATATTCCATGGAACCTTACTAAGCAGGTTCCTGAAGAGGCCAAAGTCTGCTCTTTTGAAGTCCAGGGCAGTGAGCTTGCTGCACGCTCTTCTCACTGTCCTGAGGATCTCAAACTCAAGCATCTCATGATCACTGCATCCAAGGCTGCCTTGGAGCATCACATTTCCAATGAGCCCTTCCCTGTTGGTGAGCACAAGGTCAAGCATGGCACCTCTCCTTGTCAGGTCCTCTGTTACTTGCAGAAAGAATATAATCTGTACCACCAATATAATAATAATTTTTTATCTGGAATGGTTCCTAAGCCCAACTTATTCTGTGGTCCTACTCGCAACTGTGCTAGCACGATGGAGAAAGAACCAGACAAGAACAAGCAGCCAAGAAGAGGAAGGGAAAGGAGGATGAAAGAGCAAGGAAAATGCCTGTCTGAGCCAGAGCTGCAGGTTAATGACAGATCCAATTCCTTCATAACTGTACTTTCCTCTTCTGTATAAGGGGGAGGTGGCTGACTTCAGAGAGTTTGTAGATGAAAAGTATGATAGGCATTGCTTATTGACTATTTTCACACTCACTGAACTTACTGGGAAAACTCTACCAAATGTAGAGGAACCAGATGAATATGTACATGTATTAGAAAGAATAAGCAAGAATAAAGTTGGCTTGAATAGAAGTATAAGAGAAATAAAATTTTCCAACTAAAATAGCCAAACTGGCTGAACTACAGAACCTGGGATGTCTCCACCCAACATCTTGTGGAAAGGCACTTCCCTCAGAATTAGATCAAGCCTGAACAAAGCTGGAATGAACTCACCTGCATTAGCTCCAGCTTTCCCATTCTCACAGTATTTCCATATTTGTCAAAAGGGTTCAAAATGTTGTTCAAAATAACTAACAGAGAGCAACCAGTGATCAAAATAATCTGAGTAAATTCCACAGTAGTACTAGATTGCTACCAATGTGCTGGTAGCCATTGATCCTCATCAATGCTACTGCCAACATGCAAAAAAAGATCTGATTCATCCCATCTAGCAGTAGGTACCTAATGCAGCCATCTGAGTTGGAAGCCAGACCACACTAGCCTCTCTCTGTAACAAGTACTCCCTGCAGATAATTCATCTCAACATCTTACTTACCATTTCTGTATAAGCCCATCAGAGGTGAAGACTGCCCCTTGACTGACCAGCAAGAGGCTAGATGCCCTGTCACTTTTGAGTCCAATCTCAGTCCCTCATTTCTACTGCCCAGAGTTCAAAATGCAATTTGAAAGCTAAATACAGATTTATCTGGCAACAAGAGTTGCCAGAGACTATACTTACTAAAATCAACCCAACAGTGAAGCCTGAGCTTATTTTTAAACTGCATGATTGACACTGATTTGCCCAGATTGAAGGATAATACTTCTAACCAGAGTATAATATTCCCACATAGATTCAGCAGAAGCTGGGGGCTTTAACTAGTCCTGCAACATTACCCTGACTTTAACATTAAATGTTAAATATGAAGACTTACAGTCCTACCAAATGTGGAAGTAGGAATAAGCTTCTGGCTCTTAACTATCAAAATTCCCAATTCATTTCAGCACATGTACCTACCACATAAGTAGAACAGGAAAGCTGCCTTAATGGCAAGGAGTGGCTTTAACTAGGAGGCTGGACCAAACCTTTAGCCTTTACCTACAGCTATATCACTGATTGCAGGTTCAAACTGAAGGGTGACTAGGGGAGCCACAGCCCACAGATCAAAGCATCTAAGTACATAATAGACACAAAACACATATTGTAAATAGACTGACATAAACCAAACTGAAGTTCTCACAGTTGTTATTAAGAACACAGTTGTGTTCCTTTTTAAATAGAATACAGTGTTTAAAAATAATATACTCCCTTCCTAAAGTATTAAGAGCAACTTAATTTTCTAGGATTGATTCTATGAACAAGACCTGTATGATTAAGAAAAGGGAAAGTGTCTTAATTCTACTTCTCTGTTAAATCACATCCCACAAATTACTGCCTTATTCAGAAAGCCAAACTCATCCTGCTAATTATAAATTCTTCTCCCCTAATTAGGTAATGGAAATAATAACAAATGACTTAAGTAACTAATCACAGCTAAATAGCACAGCTTCTATTGTGGATACCAAGTATTCCATACTGCAAACATGCTCATGGAATATGAACAAGGAAAGTGCAGTCTGTCCTCACAGACTGCACAAGCGGAAGAGTTTACGTTCACTGAGTAAAATGCAGCCAATAAAAAAATATTTGGGACTAATATAAAACATATTTAATATGTCACCATTCAGAAGCTTTCAGGTCCAGTGCATTACTTTATTTTCAAGGTGCTGTATGAAGTGGTTTCTGCCTTTACAGCATGCTACTAAAAGACTTTACAAGGGGGTAGTTAAAGAGACCTCAGCAAGACCTGGAAGTAGAATATATCTGTCTGACTTACTCTAAATGCATGCAAAGTGAAAGATCAGACTGAAAGCTGATTACACGGCTTTTAAACATGTTCCTGAGTCTGCATATACAGTCTGTGCAGTGACTTTAAAGTGTCATGTGATTATCACGTAGAAACAAGCTACTCTTTGGTGCATGTGAGCCTGAGGCTTTCAAAAGGCATAATGTATTTTCATGTTACCTATCCTGACTACAAAGAAAAATTCAATAAAAACTCCAGTCAGAAGCAGTCCTGGATATGAATGTGCTAAACACGGGTTTGCACTTTGAAATCCAAGTGCTAGCACATTTATCTTGGAAATTAGAAGATTCTGGCAGCTAACTAGTCAGACTACAGCAAGGCAGCAACAAATGGAAGGCAACTTCCATTTTACTCCCTAGTTAGTAGATTGCTTACAACAGTTCATGGATTAAAAGACAGAAGAAGGATACCAAACCTCTGCATTTGAAATGCAGCGTCAAAAGCCCCTGTATGCTCATAAGCAGACGTACTGTTACCATATAAAAGTAGGAATAAAGAGGGAGTAAGAAAGATTAGTTGCACCTTCTGGTAAGGAGGAATGGCCAGTGGTTCGGACACCTCTGGTTTGTGACACCTCTGTTCCTTGCCATGCTGCAGCTCATCTGCGTAGCTCCAGGAGACACACTGAATTGTCTCTGAAGCTTCTCCTGTAAATGGCAATAGCAGACCACCGTTACTGCAAACACATGGTATAAAGAAGCCTGGTGAGTGAGAAAGAGACATGCTGAGATGCTTTGAGTATAACCAGATGTGTAGCAGAGGAGATTTAACAGCTGGTTGCCTTAGGATGCAATGGTCATTCTCCCTCTTCCTTGCCTATATCCCCATTCCCAACCACGCTGCCTCAGCTTCTCTCTTGTGTAACTTCTGATGCTGTCTGTACAATACAGCCAATTCAACTTACTAAGTGGCAATAATATATACTTTTCTTTGGGTTTATTTTAGTGCTGTCAAGTTGAGTCAGGTCAGTGTACAGTTAGATGAGTCTTAGAGATAGTGGAGAGGATAGCCAGAACTATGCAGGCTGATGAGAGAGGAACAGAATAGGGGACAGTAGAAGGATCTCCCCTCTTTAAGCATCAGTAATTCACTAGACTGGGAGTTATAGCCTGTAACTGCCCTTGACTGATGGCATCTTAGGTAGTGGTACACAGGTTCAGAGAAAAGCAGGAACAGCTTATTGCAAGGAGTGGTGGTCAAGGCCTGATCCAGCACAGACACCAGAGCATCAAGAGCCCAAAAATATAGGCAGGAGAGTTTACTGTCAGCCAAGAATAATACACTCTCTCTCTCCCTTAACATAGAAGTTATTAGGTCGTGGTTTCAATTGACTGCACAGTGCTACCCCACCAGATCTGATACTGTTATTTAGTTTGCTTGAAAATAGTACCATTTTCTTAATGTATTTTGCTTTCATAACGTGCTTCCAGGACACCCTGTGCATTGAAACAGGGAGGTACCAGGAGGCCATCTTCAGCAAGACAAAGATTTGGGTCTGTTTGGGCCGCTGTGTCATAATAAATGTGTAAATAACATATTTATAATGTACTTGTCTCCCTTCCAGAGTGGCAGAGCAACAGCACATATTGCTCTTACAACTTGCTGCTGTGAATGCTAAGGCTGTCACGATTTTAGAAGGCACAGAGGCCTTTTAAAATCTGAAGCATGCCATGCACCATGCTGGCAGGCACTGAGAATATTCCAAATCACCACTGACTCCATCCATAAGAGGGCAATGATACGTACCTACAACACATTCACCCTCAGTCTTGGGATGAGACCTGGAAAATAAAGTTAAAAGCATGTCCACTTCTGCAGAAAAAGAACAAGGATGGGCATGAGCCTTTTGCCATCACCCCTGCCCACCTTCCTCTTTCCAGCCTGAGTGACTAAGCCTTCATTTAAAGCGGGATCTCCTGGGAACCACTGCTAGCACACATATGGAGCACAGCCTGTGCTCATGACTCCAGCTCTGCAGCCAGATGTCCTAATTGCTCTGCTACCAGGTCCCTATGGGCTGAAATAAATTACATTATTAATGGCTGGCTAGAGCTCTTGGAAGCTGTGAACCAAGTTTATTAAAGAGATAAATTCACCAGCTTTAAGAATATCTACTTTACCTTTCCTAGATATATGGTACCTTCCCTGCAGTATTTATCCTCAGCTGTGGTGGTGAATTGCATTGCATGAAGAAGGAAATCAGGTCATAAAACCTGTAAATATTCCCACCCAGTGTGACTACCAGAGGAAGAGAATTGCAACTGCTCAGGGCTGGTACACACATTTTCCCAGATGCTCAGAGAGAATGGTGATTAAATTTCATTTTCTTATCTTAAAAAGATAAATAAGAATGTCATGTGTAAAACTTCAAGAGTAGCTCAACCAGCCTTTCATTCTCAGGGCAATTCCAAAATACTAGTATTCAAAGGGCAGAGAGCACACCTAGCCATATGTGCTGCAAAGCTCTCAGTACACTAGAAGTGTAATAAAAGAATGATCATAAACAATAAAGCTGTCTTGCATGCAAATAACCATTTGCCTTGATATTTAGATTTGGTAAGTGCTACTTCCCACTAGTACATCAGTTTTGATTTGCCTCTGATAAGGCCAAATAAGGAAGTGTTGTTCTGATGATCAATAACATAATCAAGGAATGGGACATGAAAACTAGGCAAGAACAATCTAGGAGAAGGAAAGAAATAAAAATATATCGCAGGTAAATGAAACCAACACAAAGTGTCTCCACATACCTCATATAAGACTTGAGGCAATCTAGTAGTTGCTTAAAAATTTATATAGAAAGGATAATTGGCATCACCCAAATTCAGGCACCTCACAAGCAAGCAATTCTTGTTATCTCCAGCAGAGAGGGAGAGGTTCCTTTCCTGGCTGATGAGGACTCTCTTCACTCAGATGTTTTCAGTTGCCTTGTTTAAAAGTCTCACTCTCTTACATACAGAGGAAGCCTAGCCAGCCTGTCTGGCTGATGTGCTGACTGAGGCCACAGCATTCAAAAGCTGGTCTGCCTAAGACATCATGGATGCCTATCTTAAGTATCTAATGCTGGGGAGTGCCTAATGCTCTCCTAAAATGCATCCTATACTGCATTAATCTGACAGTCTTTAGATTATTCACACATTATTTCTCAAATAAAATGTTTTTAAACTATCTCAGTTGTCTTTCTTCGGGGTTGTTTGGGATTTTTGGTTTCTGAAGATTGATGTAACTGACAAATACCCTGTGCAGAAAGCAGCCTAGAAATATGAAAGGTAGGATAAATACATCTTTAAAGGGTAGTTACAGTTTTCCCTGACATAGCAGTGCACAGGAACTTAGTCTTTCACTGCCTTCCATCAGGCAGCTTAAGAAATTTCAGATGCTTTTCACAGAAAGGAAGACAAAATGTGATGTTATTGTTCTAAGAGCTAAATAATTTCCAGAAATGTGTTTAACTCATTTTTTTTCAGGAAGTTTTAGTCTGGTTATAGAACCCCTAGAAATTCCACTTTCTGCCCTCTTTCAAAGCTTTGGTTTGGTTGTTTTACCTAGCACACAGAAAAAAAAAAAAACCAAAAACCAAACCACCAACAAAACAACAAATTAGTGGAGATAGGACAATGTAGTTTTACTCTAATGGAGCTGGCTGGTCTAGAGTGTCCTAGGCTTCCTGCGCCACTGGTGCTGAACACACAGCTCTAACCCATGTTTCCCAGCCTGTCAGAAATGTCACAGTCTGAAGCCCAAAGGCAAGTTCCTCTAATCTCTGGAAGTATAGAGAAGTAACTGCACAGATTAACTTTCAGTTTTGTAGCTTGAACTATCACAAACAGAGAGCTAAAGAAACAGAATGTGCTGCCATAATATAAATGCAGCCAGAGGGGAAAGAGAAGAAAAACTCAGGGATCAAGAGGGCCAGGGTGGACAGCACATTACACAGGAACAGTAACAGCCTCCTTCCCTTCCTGCTTTACAGCTGGGCTAGGTTACTCTTCTGATTTATATAGATTCACTTTCTATAGTTCTGTTCAAAATCCAGCAAAACAAAACAGATGCTCAGTTAATGGCCTAAGCAGGCAACCATGTAGAGGCACCAAGTGTTGCTATGCTCTTTAGAAGAGGGACAGAAGGCAACACAACTGATCAGAAACACAAACTTTTATATTCCTTACTGAGCACTACTCAGTTTGGCTGGTTTGTAGTTCATTCCCATCCAAATCAGATATGTTTTCTGGATGTCACCTTTTGCAAGATGTCATCTAAAGCCAGATAAGCATCATTCCTGTCCCTTATACTCTTCATGCCCATTCCCTTACCATTCATGTAGTTTTCACTGATTATCCATAACAGTGTGGTCTGAAAAAACATTTATTTTGATTTTTTTTTCCAACTGCGCCATTCTTATTCTGTTAAGAATTGATCTAACTAACAATATGCAGTAGAACAGATTTTATATAGTATGTAGCCAGCAGAAACTGCTGTGTAATGTTAAAAAGACAGTGTATTTCTACTGCAGCTAAGACTGACATGACTGATCTCAGGTAACCAAAACAAGGCGTTTCATCACCAGTTTACTGTTCAGCTATTGCTACTGCAAGAAAGGCTAATTTCTTTTTTAGGTTTTCAACCAATACTAGTTTGATAAATAACATTATTACATTACCTGTTATTGCATATAAATGCATGCAATGTAGATGTTGGATTGTAGATGTAGGCTTGGAGGACCCCCACAGCAGAGCCATGAGGACGATAAGGGGGCTGGAGAACCTCCAATACAAAGACAGGCTGAGTAAGTTGGGGCTGTTCAGCCTGGAGAAGAGAAGGCTGCGTGGAGACCTCATAGCAGCCTTCCAGTATCTGAAGGGGGCCTGCAAGCATGCTGGGAGGGACCCCTCCCCATCAGGGACTGTAGTGAAAGGACAAGGGGTAATGGGTTCAAACTTAAACAGGAGAAGTTCAGGTTAGACATAAGGAAGAAGTTCTTTACTGTGAGGGTGGTGAGGCACTGGAATGGGTTGTCCAGAGAAGTGGTAAATGCTCCATCCCTGGCGTTGTTCAAGGCCAGGTTGGAGAGAGCCTTGGGCGACATGGTTTAGTGTGAGGTGTCCCTGCCCATGGCAGGGGTTGGAACTAGATGATCTTAAAGGTTCTTTCCAACCCTAATTATTCTATGATTCTGTGATTCTATGAATATAGATGTTCTGGGTTTTTAAACTGTTTCCTAGGACATTCTTCTTTCTCTCTCTTCCAAGACATCCTATTTTTGATGTCTTTTAGGACTGGATGACAAACAGGTTCCAACGTTTGAAATGCTTTTTCTTAATTCTGTATTTTCTATGTTGTGTTTAGATTATTTTATTTTTTGTTTAAATACAGTCCTGTAAGCCTGAAAACCCACACTGGCACCAAACTGCAACTGAAGTACAAAGCTGTTTAAAATGCTTCTCAAATGTTGCCTTAAGCTGGAAGCACGACTACAATGTTATTCTTGGCATACCTTGTTACCTTTGAAATACACAGACCACTATTCTTGACATGTTCTTGTTTTCCTTGTATTTTAATACATAAGATGTGTCCCTTGGGAATGCATGGTGAGTCCCCTTTCATAAGGTGGCTCTGTTGTCTAACCATAGCATCCCTCCACTGCAAAGTATGCAATGTATATTTTTGTTAAGTGTTTATTTAAGTAAGGGTCAGAGATTTTCACAGAGTTGGACACAAGATGTGGTATCTACTGGTAACCCCAGAAAATGTTAAAAATCAAAATTTCAAAAATCAAGTTTTTTGCAAGGGAGCCAAGTAAGCAAGTCTTGGAGCTGTTCAAACAATGCAAAAACCTTCTTGAAACAACCTCGCTGAATTCAATACTTCACCTCTCCATTACAAGTTGTCCAGAAATATTCTAAGACCCTAAGTTTCACAAACCTAGTTTACAAGTGATCTATAAACATAAAGAGAAGGATGGAAGGGGAAAAACTGATTTATAAAGACGGGTGTATTTGATCAGAAGACATTAACAATATGACTTATAAAATAAAACTTCGAAATGCTTTCCCCTATATTTCCCAGTCTTGTGATTTTTAAGTCAGTGTGAACATTCTTTGGAAGGTCAAACTGTCAACCTTAAAGTGCTTGGGCTGTCTGTACCAAAAAATTCTCATCACTTACAGATGGTTAGCAGTCCATGCAATCCATTGGTCAAATACAACTGTAATGCTTACTTCAAGACTTTCTAAAACTTAAATGTGTTCATGGATGTCGGCCAAATGGAGAAAAAAAGAGCTATGTAGGCTGCTTGGAACGCATAGTTACGTTAGTCCTCACGGATCCTTGCAGTTGATGATACAGCTTAGAGGCTAGAAATTTTCTAATGTCTCAAAAAAAATCAAAATAAAATCAGTCTGCACTGGCAGAAAGGTAAAACCTTGTCAGGAAAGCTCCAGAGCCTTCAGCAGGTGGACTGTCACACCGTTCATCCACCTTGCCGGCAGCTCATGTTCAAATCCGCTATTGATATTCTTCCATTACTCCAATGTACTTGTGGATCTCCTGGAGGAAAAAAAAAATAAATTAAATATAATGATAATTATTATTATGTTGAATCCACTTGTACTTTCTTGTACTTTCAAATTATTCAGTATCTCTTTCCTTCCTTCTTCACTTGCTCCAAATATAGCATGGAGCAGTATAAAGTAAAACTGTAGTCTCAGTTTCACTTGGATCCAGACTGCTTGGATATCCACACCATGTGTAAATCTTGTGTGTTTTCTTGTGTGTCAGTCGCAAGGTCAGACTCCCTTGGAATTTTAAAATAATTATTAGAGTGTGTTATCTTCCTATTGCACACTGCCCAGGCTTAGTCTTAATTTCCTTTTTTAATATTTCTTCTTCTCCACCAAATAAACTAAAATTAATGATTAATGCTGCTGTTCATGAAAAGAACAGATTCTAGGGTTGCTTGATATGGCAGGAAAACAGAAAAACTGTCCTTCTTCTTGCATAAGCTATGCATGTATTATGTTAAATTTGGTGTAGAAAAAGCAAACCTTCCAGGATCTTGGCAACCTAATTCCATCACGGCATGCAGATGAAATGAGCTGACTGATGATGGTAGGAAGGCAGAGAAGAAGAGTGAGTTTTAAATTACATACACTTGGTAATTCATTACAGAAATTAAGCCTAGTAGGTACAGCTGCTTCATGGACATGGAGACGTTTCAAATGGCCAGCATTGCCCTTGACAGCAGGTGGTGTTTTGGATAAACAGCATCAGGAAGTAGCTTGCAAAAGGCAAAAGAAACACATGCAAGAAAAACTGTGTTGGAATTTGATCAAAATGTTTTCTAGACAGCTCAGCTCCTAAGAGAAATGAAGATCATTTCAGTTCAAAAGAAATATCCAGCTGGGGAAAAATCACAAAGACAAGAAACTACACAGCAGTAATACTTGGTCAAAAGGGCTTGTGCTACCTTAGTAATTACCTTTGTGATATGTATCAGCCACTGCTTCAGCTTTAACATCTGAATTTGATGTCCCAGTGTTAGACTTCAGGCCATAAAAGCTGGAAAGAATGAAAGGAAGGAGGAGAGGAATGTCCCACAGCAATAATGCTTCCAATGTGGGGTCCTTCCAAGAGCACTCTAACCTGGATCCTGCTGTCGCCCTCACCACTGTGTGTTATGGAGAATCAGCACTGCAAATGTGCAAGGACAAGATACAGCTGCTGTGAGAACCACTCCTGATTGGGTGCAGGTCTAAGATCTGTATTTAATCTGGTGTTAAATTCAGTGTTGCATCCTTATTCCTAAGGGATTCAGAAGTTTGGGATTCTGGATGCTTATGTGAAAGGTTACCTATAGAGAGAGACAAGATGAGGAAAAAGAGACAGCAGCTTCATTATGCAGGTGCAGTGGGATTATCTATCTCCAAAGAAAAGATCTCCAGAAAACAGAGCTTTCTCAGGCCAGTCCCAGACTTCTGGATGAGTTCCCACTGGAATTATCCCCAGCACAAAGCTCCTACTCTGAATGCAAGTCACACGAATACATACAGAACTGTGTACACATAATGTAATAACTATTTTAAAAGACACCAAAAATTAAAAAAGCACAAAAGTCACTTTTGGAAAGAATGGGAGAGAAAAAAACACATGTAGCAGATAACAATCCCATTACTTAATGCACTTCTGGAAGAAATTCAACCCTGTGATGTGCAGCATATAAGAACTGAAATAAAATTACATAACATTGCATTACATTGACATACTTTTCTAGGTAAAGGAACTGGCTGCAATTCATATAAACATACCCATGGAAAAATAATGTCTCATCCACATGTACAAGATTTACCAAATAAGAAGAAGTATCACAGCGTTTGACAATTATCATAACATGTACTTCATAAAGTATGGCTATGAAAAACAATACCCAGTGTTTCCTAACAGGAAACAGCTAACGTGGGTTGATGGGGGGGTTACTCAATTGTCTTCTGCCTTGAAAGGTAACAATCTTACTCCAAGGATACTACACAACATACTTACGTGGTGCCCCACACAAGTTTAGGTTGGGTAGCACTCTGTATTTTCATTTTGAGGCAACACCAGGACGTATTTCACATTGGCCTAATTCTTACTTTGCTTTTGTAAAGCTGTATCGGCAGCATTTAATTCTCAGCCTCCCCAACAGAAACTCCAATTAACATTTAAGCTATGAAGACTATTTTTAAAAGAGTTCTGGTGCAGCTCTCAGCCTGCTAAGCAAAAATCCAAAACATTGAAACTGCAATGTTAAACATTACAAAATGGAAAGTGGAGGTCACCAGCAGCCTGATCTGCAAACATATTTCAGTCTTTTTTGTTCCTGACAATCAAGAACTAAGCATTCATTAAAACTCTAACCATGACAATTGTCATTAAACTATTTTTGCACAAAGAGATAAATAAGTCCAGCCTTTTGCTGAGGATTTAGAACCATGGCTTCAGCTATACTGCAGGATCTGTATATATAAAAAAAGACATTAAAAAAAAGAGTTCTGCATCAGGTCCCCATGAGTTCAGCATAAACCCAATGAGCAGGCACTGAACACAGTGCTATTCATTTCTTTTCATCTTTTATCTCCTGTGATGCAACAAAAGACATGAAACACTTCCAGACAGCTTGACCTAAGTGGATAAAAGGAAGAAACTGAAGGAGTTTCTGCTATCACAACACACTCACCATAAAATAATGTTTATTTATTTCCCCAACCTTTCACTGCTCCTATTCAGTCCAGATACATACGCTGCTTCTGGCCCTTGTACTACCTCAGCAATTTGCTCAGCTGTGTCTATACTGTGGGAACCAGCGGTATTTTGCAAATCTGAGGTGTATGCATACCTGGCATGTCTTGTCTTGACTTGGGGTGTAACGAGACTCAGGGCCACTTGTTGGCATCCAGCTTGCAAAGAAAGAAAACTGCGTAGATGATTGTTTTCTCATCCTTTTTCCTTCACAAACACTATTTTCTAACAGCAGAAAATGTAGGCAAGCCGAGTAGGAGGGAATCACAATGTGGTCCAGTAGGTGCTACCATTTAGACCTTTCAAGAAACCTTAAGAGAAATGAAATAAGATTCATCCTTCATAATGGTGCTTATCTTTAGAGGAAAAATCACTCTACAAAGTTACAGGCAACAGCATAATTAATTTTTTGTCCAAATACCAACTTTCTGCCACTTCACCTGCCGGGACCCCCTCCTGCCTACCTGTTCTGTACCAGTGCTCTGTGGAAAACTGTCCATGTTCTCTAGACTAAGAACAGAGCTCCCTTAGGATGCAGCTGTATAGATGTGCACAGGACAACATGTGGTGTGATAACCACATACACACACACAGAAATTAAAAGGACCAGAAATACTGCACATGCACATGGAAGGGATCTTCTCTGCTATTTCAAGCAAGCTTATGCTGACGCTATCTCAAAGGCTACTGGGTGTCAATCTAGGCCTACATCAGGCCAAACACTTTGGTTTCAGTCATATGATCTATTCATGGCACCTTAACCATGCCAGCTATCCATGGCATGCTCTCAGGCTACCCCACATACGAGATAATATGTCTCACATACATCTTTCATGGAGGCTTAAGCTAAGCCACATCAACTTACAACTGTGGTGCATTATGTTTACACACCTGGACAAGTACCAGCAGTTAGTAAAGCTCTTTTGAACTCTACTAGGTCAGGGACGTCTTTTCAAGCCCCTGTAACCCAAACATGTGCTTAGTAACTGTTTGCAGACACAAATAGTGCTCCTATTGAGCCATGCAAGTAACAACTTATAAAATGGACTAAAGAGTAGGAGGCTGTAAAGTACATACAGTTACAAGGTTGTTAGCACTGCTAATCTGGGGATAATGCACTTAAGTTTTCACCAAGCTGTAGGGTTCATCTTAAAATTTTAGATGAGATTAAAAATTCTTCTGAGATCTGAGAACATATTTAGATCCTTATCTCAAACAGTATTCCTAAATACTAACATCAAAGGTGAAGGACCCATCTACTTAGATCCTCTTTTAAACAGTTGTCCTGGGTTCAGCAGAGAAACATGACTGCTACTGCTGAACCCAGGACAACAGTACAGGCACTCTGAGGTCTCTCCCCAGAGCACCAGCTGAGAACAGTACAATACATTCTCTACACTGTGTAAGACTCTTCCTCCCAATGAGCACCTTGCACTATAGGTGAAGCTGCTGTGTATACCTGCCTCAACACACAGCTCTCCAATGTCCTCTGCACTGCCTGCAGTATGGATAAAATCCATGAGATTCACACTGCTCTTTTTCCACCAAGTAAAGGCCACCTCCAAACCCTGAGTGCACTACAAACAGCTTTCTATAAGATAGCCCCTCCCAAATAAGGAATAAACATACCTCCCCAAAACCAAGCCTAGAGGCTTTCCCCAAAGCCATAGAAAGTTAATCCATGATGAATACTGCTCTTGTAAACCACCTCTTCACTATTTGGGGTGGTGAAGGTGGAGAGACAATCTATTGGAAAGCCCATGGATTTTGTCTAAATTCACTATACTGCATTTCCTAAAAATCAGAACTATTTTAACTCAAGTCAAGAACCAACTGTACTTACACTTGGATGTAAAGGGCTGCTGCTTTTATAAGGGAACATGTTTGGCAAGCTTAACTATCAGCAGTATTATCTCAGCAGCTTCTAATTCTATATCACCAGCTACAAACATGTTATCAGCTGTTGTATTTTGGATGTGCATTAAAAAGCAACCAGATACTTATCACAGTAATATTTCTACCACACAGTTAGCAAACCCACCCACATAAGTATTCTGCCTGCTGTTCCTGCAGTGTAGCGAAGTCCCTACCTACAGTGTACAAAAGCTCTGTCATGTGCCTTAAGCATAAGCTTTGATTTACATTAGGCAGGAAAAAAGTCATACCCATACAAGTATGCTGATTGAATTCATGATTTTGCACTGGTGCAGCTGCAGTGATTCAAATTCAGTGCAGATATATACAGCCAGATCTCATTCTAACATAGACATTTGAAAGTTATATGTCTAAATCTCATTTGCATTATGCACCCTGTAGTCAGTGGAGAGGGCCTGAAACCTCCAAGGTAATTTCTCTGATTTGCCTTTGATATTTTACATATGTATAACTGAAGGTCCTATTTCTCCCACTGACTTAAAGGAAGCTCAGGACACTTAACTAGTTTGTATGTGCCTAAATTTGGGAAGGTGGATCCCGTGTATAACATCACAGAGCTTTATACAGGGAGACTTTATTTTTCTGCTCATACAACCAGAATAAGGTATGTTAGTGTAAGTATTCCCATTTAAGTATAACTGCACCCCGCTGGGATTGGGCTGGTTAGAAACACACTGCCCTGAAAAAAATGTCCAATGCAAAAAAATTCTGTGGTATTTTAAAGCGCCTGTAGCTGGAGAAAGAGGCAAATACCATACCCAGAACTCTCCGAATCCCAATCTTGAATAATTTATTATTTGAAAGAAAGAATTTACATGTAACTACAGTAATACAGACCTACAGTAACTCAGTCAACAGACTTAGCTTGCACATATTAAATTTTCTCCTGCATGTAACAAAAAAATGAAGAGAAAAAGAAAAAAACCTCACAATATTTCACTGTGACAACTACCAATCCATCTTCTTTTCCTCATTTTCTCCATATTGCCACATTTTTTTGCTGGGATCTTTCAGCCTTTTCTACAAGCACTTCACCTTATCGCAATGCCTTTTATCTTTTTATCAAAGTCTGTGAAGACAGGAGGTGTAGTCTGTCTTCCTTACTAGTCCAGACGAAAGGGTAATGTAGTTAAAAAATAGTAAGCTAATAGCTAAGAGTCCACTGTTTACCTGCTATAGGTGGGCCAATTGTTATATCTGGGCTGGTCCCCTAAGAATTTACTTACGTGTTCACTGTAGTGATAGGATATGATGAGTGTCATGCAATGGTGAGAGTCTCACAGCAGAGGCTCCCTAAGGTATTGCTACAGCCCAGCTCATGGTTGTGGCATAGGCTGGTCCTCCCAGCCTGCAACGAAACCCCTACCATTGCTGCACATTGCTGTGACTGTACACAGGGTAGCTGGAGTGCAGCTTCCCTGGGTATGGCTACCTGACTCATCACTGCACCTCTGGCCACAGTCTACACATACCCACTTTTTCAACATAAGCTTCTGTAGTGCCCTCAACAGTTTCAAGACCTTCTTTTTCCCCATGAAGAATGGTCAAGTAATGCTAACTGCCTCTAAGCTGAGGAATTCCTCTACAGAAAGGTCTAGCTCCTTTCTTCCCTGGCTGTGAAGGGGCTCCTTATTTTGTGAAGAGGGACCTTGTGATCCTACATGAAGTCCTCCTCTTCTCTTGCTGATTTTTTTTCCACCAGGACTCCTTTGTTCCTCCTGCTCCCAGTCTTCTCATTCCCATTCCTGCCCTAGGATGACCATCTCTGAACCTTGCTATCTGGGGTAGACCCAGATCCCACATCTCCTCTTGGGCAGATTCCCTGCTAGCATTTCTCTTTGTTCATTATCTCAGCCCACTGAGTGATCTCCACAAAAGCACAAACTGACCAGAGAATCAACAGCGCTTTTGCACTTCCAGCTTTCTCAAAGACCAGCAGGCCACCAGCTACCCTTTGGTTTTTATTTCAGTCATCATGGACCTAGAGGAAAGAGGAACTGATGGTCTTCAATTACTAAACGGAAAACCAGACTGTTTCCAGGGTGATAAGGAGTCTGGTATGTGCTGCTTTGTCTTCACTCTGCCAACTTCAGACTGCTCCACAGATGCTGCAGTGACCAGCATGTGAGCTAGATGTTTGCTTCAGAGACTTGCAGGTGTTTCAGCTCTCTAATTCTATGCCACTCAAAGTTAAGCACAGCTCAAAACACAATCAGAAGCTGCATTTTTAAAGTGTTAAAACCAATTAACAAACAGCTGACTAAGGAAGAAAAACCCTACATTCCCAATAGCAAATACGTAACTTTTGTTGGCAAACTGTAGTGTCTGTTCCACTGCCTGCTCAAGAAACCAAATACCTCCCTTTATTCATATTTCTCAGATACTTTATCTACCATAACTTAATATTTTCTTAGCACATAACTTTGTGAAATATGAATCGTCCTAGTTGAATGATTGTTCATGTTTTAATTAATGTGAAGAGAATGATGGAGTACTCCAGTTACACAGCTACACAGTTGCCATATATGCATCAAATTTAACCAAGACTTGGAACTTCCAAGTGATCTGTATTTTTCTCACTGAAAAATAACAAATTCAAGAAGCATCAAGATATTTGAATCACCACCACCAAAAAAACCCACAAAAATTCCCCACATATTTGTGATGGGAATGATAGACTTCATCTTTTCTAATCCTGGAGTTTAAAACTCAGATGTTAAAGTGTAAGGGAATCATTCCTAACTCTAAATGTAGCCAGTGAATACACCAAGTACCTCATCAAGACAAGTTATCTTGCCCTACTTTGTGACTACCATTAGATCCATTGCTCCCTGGAGGTCAAACTCCTCTCTCTTGACTGCAAAGACCAGTAAGGCCAGTTTCAATTTGGATATTTAATTTTTAAGTATCTAAAATACAGTGATTTTACTTGATTTGCAAGCAATTAAATAATTCTAGAGTTTCAAAAAAGGACCAAAACAAACTCAACACAAATCACAACTTCTATACCTGCAACATATGGCTGAGTGACTATCAGAAGAGATGGTGTGAGACAACAGCTTTGCTGTCTGGAACAGCAACAAGACTGCACCAGGAAGAAACATGAGGAACACAGATCCATAGATTTTGGAAATCACCTAGACTTATCATAGTAACAGGTTATTCAGGACTGCACAATCCTAAATGAAGTTATCATAAGCATTTAGGAAATGCCATTCTAGCTTATTCATAAAATCGGTTTGATCACAACCACAAATATTGTCCTTATATCAGGACATGAAAGCATGGTAAGTGTGCCACCAGCCACCTTTGTTCTTTGTTAAATCAGGAGCACACTTCACAGAAGAGGCATTGGCTTTGCTTTCAGAGAAATGCCTTACACGATGCGTCTTTAAGCTGTGAAGGAACCAATGCCAGCTCCATAAAAATATGAAGTGGGAAAAAGGTCAGAACTCCCTAAACATAGCAGACAATCTGTCTGAAACTCTGAAAGACTGAAATATTTTAGGAACAGAAGGCACATCTCTTCAAAATGGCACTTAATGCATTTCAGTGAATCCACTGAGATGAAAGCTACAACATACTGTGGGAGCAAAATCATCAGTAAAGTTTACAGCTGGAGATGCCTGAGATGCCTGAGATGAAAAGTTCCCAAGAAAATCCAGAAAGGACTGGCAAAGCTAGCTCTCCAAATTTGCTAATGTAATGCTAGCAGCACTTCTATTATTACATAATGGATTTTCCAGGTATCCAGACATTATTTTTTCAGGAAGACTCAGAACTATTTACTCTCTTACGATAGTTCCAAATGTGGGAGAATGTTAATTACACAACAGGTTTCAGCTATATAGTTCTGATTTCAGTCATGACTAATCACTCAGCTTTATCTGTTGAAAGCCAACTGTTATCTTACAGAAAGTTATTGAAGCCAGTTCAAAAATATCTCCATCTTCCCAGCCAAACTAAATATCTTTTTTTTTCCATAATCATTAAAGTTGATTTGAATTATTTTCCTGAGACTGAAAAACAATGCTGTGAGCAAGCAGAGTATTAAACACAGTTTAACTTCACAACAGAATTACACCCCGACCAGCATACAACCCAACACTGCAGACAAGCCAATCATGTATCATTCATCTCCAAGATTCCCATTGTTCAGACCCTTCTCAGATTTGCAAGGCATTCCTTTTTGACATATTTCAAAACAGTGTTATAATGCATAGTTCTGCACTACGATTAAATTTATACTTTTCTAATGAAGTGAGAGATACAAACTTCTATTCTAAACTGTATGTCTTCTCTAGTTAGAAGCATAACCCCATCATTTTTGAGGCAGGCAAAGACTGTCAAAGGCCATCAGTGCCCATTACCCTGGGTAGGTTCCCACACAGTCCCATGTAACTTCTTTAGTAGTTCTGCTGTAAATATGAACAGTTTTAAAGGAACTTTCATAGGGTTTATATGTTGAGAGACTTGGTGATTTTCTTCCACACAAAAGCATAACCTACAAAATTGAATGTAGCTTCTGAAGGGAATGTAACTGGCATTACAATGCATCCCTTTCTTTTGCCTTTCCTTTCATTTCCCTTCCTCTCCTCCGCTTTCCTCTCCTCAAACCACTCCAAATTATGCTGCTGTTTTACGTTACTACTGTGATGAACTATGGTAATGTTTTGTGACTGTCACACAACACATCCACACAAATTTTTGTCATGCTATTTACTCCATACAGATGTAATGTGACCTATTTTTATGGTATCTGGAAGTGGGTTGACATTAAAATGAATGAACAGCTGTTAATGACAGTTGACACAAAACTATGCCTATCATTCATGCTGGTCAGTCTGATAATCCTGCTTCAATTACAGGACTATACTAAAAACAATGAAATTATATTAAATTACTACCTGTTGCCACATCCTAAAACTTGCATATTTAGACATTTGTGAGCTCATAAGCTAAGCATCTTTGAGCTCTGAAGACTCTTCTCACTAAAATCCCTGCAGAACCTCCTCATGGATTTCATATGCAGAAAACAGAGGCAGGTAAGACAGGCTGGATAAAAGCAGTGAGCAAGATCCATGTATTAATGGACCAAAAAAAAAGCTACGAAAATGAAAGTATTTTTTCTTCTTTTTATATGAGGAGCATATTTCAGTCCAATACCTTGCAAACAGATGTCTTCCACCTGCTCTTTACTCAGAGAAAATACTATAATTCAAAAGTAGCAGCTGATCTTCCTTGTCATAATTTCAGGGATAGATGCAGCTTCTCTGAACAGGACTGGATCACCATGCATGTTTGGTGGTGGCATTTATTAGTCTGAAATAATAGTTTTTGTTTATTCTCTTTCACCCATTCTTGTCCTTTTTGCTTCTTCAAAAGGTCTTTTGCATTCTACTCCCTTCCTAGTGCTCCTTAACACCACCTTATACTGTTTTTATCCACACAGTGACTCTGCTGGCTCTGGCTCTCTGGCACTGTGTCCTACTCCACCTTCTCCCCCCTGGTTTCCTTCCTCTCCTCCCACTAATGATTGCTTTCCCTAAATTCCAGTCATTAGAGAGGTCAGGAACAGACAGCATTCACAACCACATGGAAAAGTGTTTCCTCTCCTTCCCACTTCAAGATAACCATTGTTCCAGATGGTTACAAGCATTACCTGGTTGTGAACTGCTAGTGTGTGTTTGCTCTAAAATTAGGCTAGAGACTATAAGAGTATTAAATTGCAAAACGGAGAGAGAGACAGCAGAAATTGCCATTTTGGTTGTTACAGCTGCTTGCCACGCCTATAATCAGCATTGTCTGACAATTCCCATTCCATGGTGTTTTTTTAGTTCTGAGTACTTTGCCAGATCTCGGTCCCCATGGCTTAAATTTTCCAGCTGGACATCTGCTTCAAGAAAGTATCAGTCACATTGGTGCAATGATGCCTAAGAATGAATCCAAAGAAAAGCCAGCTTTACTCACATTGCACTCGTGTTTAAAAATGCAGGCAAGCTTTTTATTTGTAAACTGGTCCATCCTCAGTTGTGGACACAAGCTTGAAGTTTAGCAGGGAATAGCCTATTGTAAGAGAAGACCTTTTTCTCATATACACAGGAGGGAGGAGAGGAGACGGGGAAGAGGGTAGCCTGGGACAGTAATCTTAAGAATTGAATGTCAGAACTGAGTTAAAAATGTTAGGGTGAAAAGGAAAAAGCTGTCTACACAAAGCAGAAGGATTGAAGCCTGCTAGGACATGGTCCCTGTCAGAGAAGGCATCTCACCGTTCTCCTGCTGTAGCAAACATGACATGGGAAAACTAACCCACTCCTCTCCAGTGAGGGCACACAGGAAAGATGGAAATATTACTGGGGGGCTATAGGGATGCTGGGGAGGGACTTTTCATTAGGGACTGTAGTGATAGGACAAGGGGTAACAGGTTAAAACTTAAAGGGGAAGTTTAGATTCGATAGAAGGAGGAAACTCTTTACTGTGAGGGTGGTGAGGCACTGGAATGGGCTGCACAGGAAAGTTGTGAATGCTCCATCCCTGGCAGTGTTCAAGGCCAGGCTGCACAGAGCCTTGGGTGGCATGGTTTAGTGTGAGGTGTCCCTGCCCATGGCAGGGTGTTGGAACTAGATGATCTTAAGGTCCTTTCCAACCCTAACTATTCTATGATTCTATGAATAAGCCCAATTAGTCTAAAGGCTTCAAATGGCTTACATGGGGCATCAATATCATTGCCATGCCGGTGAAGATGCTTCTTAGTGTTTAAAAATCTAATAAAGTAGGCCTTATGCTGTGAAACATTTTCTGTTTGCCTTTTAAGCCCTGTGAAGTGGTACACATCAAGCCTGTCACAGGAAAAAATACAAATAAAAATCTAAGGCTGCAAAAAGGAAATAGCACAGTTGCTTCCACTACCTTGTCTTCACCTCCCCTGCACTCCAATATATTTGATTTACAGGATATTTTTTTACTGCAGGAATACATACCATTGGTTTGCAAAGACCTCGTTCAGTGCACACAAGATCTTACTCAGAGATGCCTCCCAGAGAAGACTACTCGCTTTCAAGCTTGCTTCTTTTGCTGCAGATGTTGTAATGTGTGTGGTAAAGTAGATTTATATCTTTCAAAGGATCATTCCATAGCTGAACACTTCCAAGAATAAACAGATTCTATATTTGTCTCTGCCACAGACTTCCACAAAAGGTACTTTATGGACCTGCATTGTTTCAGGGATATGTATAGCTCCCTACTTCATGTAAAGAGCAAAGTGCCTGCTGTTAATAAATCCCTTGACTATGCTTCTTTTCCAGCCTGCCTGCCACCTTTTCCCCAGACACCTCAACTGGAAGCATAAAGTCCTACTGCCCAGAACATGCACCAGCCAGAAGACTGGGAACTGGAGATAGCTAGACTGACATGTCCTGGTTCTCAAAAACGTGGGAAGGAGTCAGAGGCTGCAAATCCTTCAGCCCCAGAGTCAGAAACAGTAGCTATGCAGAGATCCAGATACTGCTACGGACTAAAGGGTTGAATGACAGCAGACTAAGCACTGTTTACTTTTATTTACCTAACTGCAAAGTCGTAAGTGAAGACAAAGTACTCTTTGCATTTTCTGCAGCTGAAACCACCTCCATTTCCTCCTCCTGGTAAAACTGGACAGGCACCGCATGTGAGTCATCCTGTACCAAACCACAACTTTTTCTGTAAGCACACCACATGTGCTAAGTGCACCAAGAGGCTTTACTGGTGGTGATGAGACCCAGCTGGGTCCCACCACCCTGCCCATGGCCCAGGACCCCATTTCATCTCAGTCCCTGCACTACTGATGCCATGGGAGTGCCAGCCTCTAGCCCTGACTCCCGCATAGATTTCAAATCCACACTGCAGCTTTTCCTCCAGCCCTCCTTCTGGCCCCATCTCCTTTAAGTCCCAGATGGACACCCCGGATTGATCCTGGACCTGGGTCATCACTCCCCTAGTCTCAGGCTGTCAGTGGAGCCTGTTACCAGCAGCCTGCTCTGCCTACCATGTTTGGCCCCTATGGGAAAGCACTCCATCAGTTAGGCACAGCCTGCACTGGGATGACAGTCAGCCCCAAGATCCCTGTCCACAAAGGAGAAAGGCACTGTGAAGAACTAGACAGACTACATTTGGGTTCACTTATAATACACTCAGTCTCCAGGTTAAGAACTGGGTCAAACTATTACAAGAAATCATTCTCCAGATTACCAGGTTAGACAGGCAGTGCCCAAATCCTGCCTCCCATGGACACAGGGTATATGCCCTTTACATTCCTGTTCTGTTGTTCTTCCATTTCATAAATGCTGTTCACCTTCAACCAGAATCACCTGGTGACTCAACATCCATGAGAGTAGATGTTCCTCATACATCTCCCACGTATGTCCCCTTTTTGAAGTGTATGAAGTACCATTAAAGTACCTTTTGCAGAATGCTTTGGCACTGCATCAGATCCCTCCACCTCCAAACACCTTTTGCTTTCAGAAACTGTATCTGAGTTGGACACTGGCACCTATAAAAAGCACTCTCTTGAGTGCCATCTGTCAATGAGTCTTCAGCAAGGCTATGAAACAAGGGCAGTGACAAACACATGCCCAAACACAGTGCACGTCAGTTTCAGCATTTACAAAAAATATTCCAGGTTATACAACCAGGCCAGCAATCCTATATGGTACCTCAGCTTCTTTTACGTCAGCCTCCTATCAGAGTTGGTATTTGACATTGGCTTTGTGCCTGTTTCCATCATGCAGCCTTGACAAAGGGGATATCATCTGCCCCTGTGCCAGTTTTAACACCAGAGTTAAGAATGCTGAGCGGCTACAGCAAGCGCAAACCCAGTGGTGTGATGTGGTTTGAGGTAAGTAGATGATATTTTCCAGAAAAAATGTATGCAAAGCAGATGCAAGCCTGCTGAACCTAAAGCATGAGCTTACAGATTAGGTGATAGGAAAACGGCCTGGTAATTAGGATGCTGGATACTCACTCCAGCTCTGCTACTAACATGCTGTATAACCTTGAGCTATTTCTCTCTCTGCTCACCACTGTCCTTTTGTTCATCTTTGCTATTCCAGTTAGAAACTTAAAGCTTTCTCCAGACACCATATTTGACAAATCCTGTTACCATTCCCAGCATTATTTTACACACTGATCACCTCCAGTGATTTGGCACATTCCTGCATGACAAATTTACATAACAGTCCACACCATGCAAACGTGCATAGCTTGCTGATGGTGGCTGGCTCCTGGAAAGGGAATTGTGTTCTTCCTTGACAGCAGCAGCAGTCATTCCTGATTCTGTGCTACCCAATGGAAAGGTGCAGGAAGAGGTATCTGGGTGTCTGACAGCTGCCAAAATATTTGCTTCCTGTCTTTTCCAGGATAAAGACAGCAGGCTGGATTTTGTTGCAGTGTACCACTTCAACATAGCTGCAGTACTACTCGCAGCTTCCAGCCTGGGGACACCTGCTGCAGCTGACTGAACCAGTACCAGTTTGTAAAACAGCCCACTGCTGTGGAGGAAGATGTGCTGTGTTTCCAACAGCAGTCTGTCCCTCTGCCACCCCAGTGTGAGCCCAGAGCAAGCTCATCTGGCTCTAGCCCAGCCTTGCATGGTGCAGCTCTAGTCCCATGTTTAATTGTGAAACCCGGAAAAAGACAATCCTCAGAGAGATCTGGCAAGTGTGGGGAAAGGAGAGAAGGCACAGGGGAAGGCTACTGTAATCTCCACAGCAGAGCAGCATGAGGAGAGGTGGTATGAGGAGAGGTGGTACCGAAATGGCAGCTAGCGACAGCAGGCAAACAAGTGATTGAATCAATCAGCAAACTTGACTAATGATCTTGGATGCTGAATACACTTCCAAAAGTCCCATGTGAAGCTCTTAAAAGTAACATTCCTGCTGAAGACAGTGAAAAAGACAGGTGTCTATTTCCCTGTCTTCTCTGAGTGCAATGGTTTCATTTTTTTTATATTCTTAAGACTGAATGGGCAAGGGAGGAGTCCCGAAGCAGAACAACTGTGAAAACTGCCTTTACAGAAATATTACCCATACCATTTTCTGCACTGGTTTCATAAAGAGCCATCACTAGGAAGAGAGACAAATTATTAGGCTGGCATTTTGCAGGTCCCAAGATCTTTCCTTGGTGAAACTAACAATGTTAATGATATACATTGACATGCCTCAGATCATCACTACATCCAGCGGTTCAGGTCTAGGAGATGAAAGAAAGGATGAAGATAACTCATGAAGTGCAAAGATAGTTTTAATCTGAGGTTTTAGACCCTAAGTATAAAATCAGCTATTCAAAACAGAGTGGACAAGTAAATATAGTACACTCTTCCACTGTACTATTTTGCTTTTATTTCAGAATTTCTCTTTCCTAAAATAGAACTTCAAAAAAAAAAATAAAATAGATATTTGAAGATTTACAGCTTCTCTCATCTCCTGTTTTGTTTAGAGCCTTTTCATAAAAGCATCAACAATAAAGAGTTGAAAAGAAGAGATGAACTGGGAATTCAACCACTACTCTCAAAATAGAAAAGGAAGAGATGGTAGCTTTGTTTCCTGACATGAAAGGTCCCAGGAGGGAAGGCAGAAGGCTTAAAAAAGAAAAAACCTCTTCCTTCCAGACATTTTTCAGATTTTCCCCAGTTTTATTCAGACCAAAATACTGTCAACATCACAACCTTTCCCCAAAATTTTTGCATTAAACCAGCATTTTCTAGTTGAAAACTTGCGTTAAAATGTCATAACCAACCCTGTTCAGCAACTTGTGTTGTTGTGGAATTCTTCTCAAGGTTACAAATAAAGCATCAAAAATAACATTTTCTCAGACAAGCTGCTCCTTGCTTACCCAGCAAAGGAGCTTGTCAGTCACCGCTCCCAAGAGCATTCACCTGCGAGGAGGGAGGGGCAGGCCAGCCTGAAGTGGAGATTGCAACACTTTCCATCCAAGTTGAGTCATTTTGTGAGATACTTGGTCTGTTTACAAACAGTTATTCCCGACTCTATTTTTAAATTTATCACCCTTTTCTAGATAAACCTATCTGGGAATCTCTAGGCCCCGAGTAAACGTTTAATAATGCTTTCCTCTAAAGGCAGCATGCTGAACTCTCCACTCCTATGTCTGCATTTTAAGATATGACTTTGCCTTTTTTCCCCAGCAAAGAAAAAAATAATCCTGCCTTTTTGTGCCTTCAGTTTATATAGTCTCTCTCTATTTTTAGAGAACAGGGAAGAGTAGACAGCAGATAGCTGTTGATACCAGGCAGTGCTGGGCGAGAACCAGGCTCCAAGGATAGTAATTAAACTCTTTTTGTTAGTAGTGCTTGAACCTCCAAAGTACAGATTATGCCTGTCTAGATTTAGATATTAAGTTTCTCAGATAATGACACGGTCTTGCCTGTGTTTGTACACACAGAGGCACACAGCTCTTTGTTCAAATAACAATGATGGGCTACACCACCCCTGATCTGATAAAACAAATGAAGTAGGGTGATTTAAGCAGTATCTCTTCAAAAAGTTACTCTGAGACATAACTGTCCAATAGCAGGGAAGAGCTCTCTTCACTCTGTAATACAAGATAGACTCACCCTCTGCTTTCATTCACTAGTAAGAGGTCTTTCCAGAGCTGCCTTTTTGAATACAGAGATCCCTCGCTCTTAATCTTTCCTGACAGCATAGTTTTCATGAAGCTTCTTGATTATCAAAACCAGCTCCTCTACACCTATCAGAGAAAGTCTTAAGTGATCCTTGCCCTAAATGCACCCAGTCTTACTTTTTCTGACCTACAAATCTTCAACAGTATGGCAAATTCTCCTCTAAGGCAACACGAAATGGACCCAGAAGTTCCATGGTCATGGGACATTAGGCAATCATCCAGTATAAATTCACTCTGTTGGTTCAAATGCAATAAAACATTTTTGATGGATCATTTTTGCCCTGGCAGATTTTATGCCAGATCAAGCACTGCCCATCTTTGCATGGCCATTGTAAAGTCTGAGTAAACACACAAAGCCAATATCCACACACGAATGCGTTCAATAGGAATGTGATCATGTGCCTGTCTGTCATCTGGCTCATGTTTGTCTGCTGTGTGACCCAGCACGGATACGTTGGGAAGGAACAGTAATGGTACCAAGGCCTTGCAGAATTCACAGTCCATACAGAAGTAGGGAATTCTCCCCTGGATCATGGGATTATGGCTGGGTGTGTGGAAACTGCCATTTGGTGGAGCAACTTCTGCTTTTCTAGCCAGTACTGCCTTCAGTTGGCTCTCCTTCCAAGGGCGCAGGAAAGGACCCACACCTCAGCAATGCAGAATAACTGGTTGTAACTTCAAGGTCTGGCCTCAGCCCTCTGAAGTAAGGCAGTTTCATCACCCCTAATGAGGGGTAGACTGGACCTCTCCTTAGTGACAATATCTGAACTCTTCAGAGCAAAATATTCACAATGATTAACAGAGTCTGTCATTCTACTTACAAAGCTATTGATGATAGGTTTGTCACTCCTCAAACACGTCTTTAGGTTAGAGAATTTTTAGCTACCTGTGTTTTTACAGCTTCCCCAACCTTTGGCCATTCTATGTTTAAGCAATTCAATAACATGGACTGCTTTAGCAACAGCTGAAGATAGGAAGTAGAGAGTATCAGTGTGCCTTCAACACCAAAGTGGTCAGTAGCAGAATAAAATACTTCAGTCTGCTCACAGAGTGAACCTAGAATGCTTTCACCGTGGCCTTATTGAAGAAAAGAAAGAAAAACCAAACCAAACCAAACCAAAAGGTTAAATAGTAGTTGTGCAGGTCTCAGGTCTCTTTCAAGTAATGCCAAGAAGGCAGTAAGGAGGCAAGAAAAAGGCTTTACTCTTTCTAGGGAAGATGGGAAATCTGAGACTATAGTTCCACAGTAGCAAATTTTTGGTAGAAACATCCTGTCCTGGAGCTCAACCTTCACTTTCCATTGGCTAAGCAGGTCTTCACAGCTGCGCTGTGAAATACCATGCCTGCACCACCACTTCCAAGATCCTGCTGTGAACTCTACAAAGGAGCCAGTCTGAGTTAAAAACAAGACAAAGATCATATTTTAATTAGTTCCTTGATCTGGTTCATGACTTCTGTGTCAGCTGATTGAGGGGCTAGTTTCTTGCAGTATATGGGGAGGAAAGAGTACATGGAAATACTACGAGAAGGAAGCAGGAACCCCTTTACCTAGCGCTGCCGTCAGATGCTTCTTACTGTGGAACCACAGACAGAGGTCCTTAAGCCCCTAAGAGGTCTAACCTCTTGAAAAGAAGTCTAACCAACCTCTAAGAAAAAAATCAGGCCACCTTGTGATGTCTTCATAGGTCTGAATGTGGTACCTTGCTGAACTACTAAACACTCCTATGTACATGCTACCTGGTAAAGAATCCTTCACTTTGTAGTGATTTTGGCAACTGTCTCTCAATTAAGACTCTTCTTTTGTTAAGAGAAAAAAAAAAAAGGGAGCTCTCTCCTCTATTTTACAAATACTTATGATGATGTGAGAAATGCCAAGGAAATTGTGAGGAGAAATCAACAGATACCTTGGAGGAGGTTGGACACAATGGATAAAGGAACCATGAAAATGCCTAAGTAAGTTTCTTTCAAAAGTAACAATAATAAAAGTCATAAAGCAACTAGTTGGTCTTCTAGGAAACCAGCACAGTGACCAACATGTTCTTCAACCATAACACAATCTAGGAAAAACAAATGGATAAACTGCATATACAGTCATTTTTTAAGTCATCAAACTACAGGGCATCGTCATTCAACACAGTTGCCCAAAGCCTTAAATTAAGCTGTATGATCATTATAAAAAAAGCACTGTGAACTGTAACTGCTGCACTTAGCAAACAATAACCTCTGCTGTGGGATTTTCTAACCCCAGTATTGGTCACGCGACTAGGGTAAAGGAAAAGAGACAATTTTTCACAAGCTTCTTTCTGCCACATCTTTATTGAAGAGATAAATCTGCCGTAAGTTGTGTGCACCCATACTCACAAAGAAAAACAGTAAAACCAGAAAATCAATTGTCAGTGCTTCCCAATAAAGAGTATCTGCTTGTTCAGATCTGTCAGGTTTTGTAGGCCATTAAAAAATAATCAGCAAGATGAAAGTGTGAAAGAAAGAGCTTGGTCCTCAACATGTCCTGTGCATTGAACTGTTTTTGAACATTCCTGTTTGAATTCCATTCTGGAATAGCCTCATTAGTACCGTTTATGAGTCATTAATTCACCTTGTCAATATTATCAGCAGTTCTCTTCTATAGCTTGCCAACTATTCCCTGTTCAGAGAAAGGAGAAACATGGCACAGTTATAATAAGCCAACTCGTGGATGTGAGTTGCATTCACACCAATGCTGACAATTGCTCTGTGGTTTGCCCTTCAAGCTCTCTTACCAGCTGCTCTTAACCTGTTTCCAAGATTTGGAAATTTTTGTGTCTACAAAGGACTCTTCAGATGGAGGATTGAGTCTTGTGGGCAGACTAATATAAAATGTATGAACAGCCCTTGAATCAAGGATGAGAAAGAGCCTCCCCAGCAGGGAGTTGCCCTCAGCCATCCATAGCCTATCCATGTTCTAACTTCTATGCACCAGTGATCGTCTACCCATTTTTAAAGGGTGGGCCTAAACCACAGCATATGGATTCTCATATAGCTTAGGCACACTCCTACAGCCTAGGATAAGCCAGGAGAAAGAAGTGGGGTTCAAACCTCCTGTGCTCTTCAGCACTTCATGTTTGATATTTTAGGTAGCTGCAGCCTACTTCGCATCTTACTCTGAGACATCTGCCTTTCCACAGATTGCCTCGGAGCCACAGGGTCCAACAGCAGGCTGTGAATTCCCTCCAGCAATTCAGGACCTTGCAAAGGAAGTGCCGCTCTTACAGTACTTAAGTCCCCCTGTAGCTTTAGCCATTGGTGCCTAACCAGTGCCAGAAATAAATATTACTTTCAGCTGGCAGAACTGCAGTAATAAATCCACAACTTATTCTTCTGTTAATTTTGTCAGGTAGTTTACTACTTACAACTACTCCCGGTGCTCCCTCCAGGCCAGATTTGTAATTTGTTCCCTCTTGATACCAAGACATTTGCAAGTCATATTCTTCAGGGTCATAAACTTCCATAATGATTAAATTAACAGCATGAAATTCCAACTTGTAGGACTGACAAAAGTGGACTTCGGAAAACTACTGTTTGAGGTTTATTTTTGTCCATGGGAAAAAGTGCTATAGACATCATTCCATGTGGTGCTGTTTTCTGTTTCAGTTTGTTGATCCTTTTGTCCAACTTTGTGATTACTGGACCAAAACCAGAAATTGTTATAAAAGCAAAAAATGCCATTCAGAGTAAACTCTTAAGTACTTTACTTAAGGATATGAATTTGCCTCCTGTATTACCTTCCGCACACTTCTAGACCAAAATAAAAGCCAGTCTATGCAGACCAAAAAATTAAATAACCCTGCTGAAATAAAATTTTATGTCACTGTACATTTGACAAATAAAGAAAATATTTTAAGATCTACCTCTAAAGATGCATGAGAAAAATATTTAATGTGTTCTATCCATGTTTGGTAAGCAAACAATTTCCATTCATTACAGAAGAGCACTCAGCAATAAGGAAACCAGCCACGCTTACAATACAAGCCTGTGTCAAGCTCTACACCTGCGTGTCATAAAGACAGCCATGTGAAAGATGTGAAAGAATAAGGACATCAACTGGCTGATGATAGAGACTTAAGCCTCCTAAATCACATGGCAAGGATAAATTAGAACTATCTGCCACCTACATCAGATGGCGAAGGAGGCAGGAACACAATGCTCTGTATACCAATTAGTGGCTTAATGGAGCCAGTTCTCATGTGTCAAATTCCAGCAGTGCCAATGAGATCAGAACAGAAGTCACAGCAAGGTCACTGCGATCTGTCAGCAGGACAGCTTCAGCCAAGTACCGCATCCTAATCCCTGTCTGCTGAGAATCTAGCAGAGGAGAAATGCCTGTACTTAAAACGCACCTAAAGTAATATCCTCCAAGGGTGTCAGGCTGGAAGCATAAGAGTGCTACATAAGATAATAAAATGTAGTTGATTTTAGCTGTTAAATGAGCACTTTCTGTTTCGATACAGGAATGTGCTGAAGTCTGCCTATCCAAAGAAACAGCAAGGACATCAGCAGTGTAGCAGGGACACAATACTATACAAACACCTTCAAACCATGTACCATCTTCCCCACTTCAAGGCTGGAAAAGCTACCTCTGTGACTATGACCATACCCTTTGGTAGCTGATCCTGACAAGTTAGTCAGTTTTTTAAGACATAGTAACTGTAGCAACAAACTGCTATTCAAATGATTTATCCTCCAGCACCACTTGTCAGGCAGAGAAACAATGTACCTGCTGTGCAAGGCATGAGGCACCAAGCAAAACCGCTTGTCTTAACTTTTGCCAATCCCAGAGGCAATTAATCAGAGTTTATCCACATGAGCTAGCCTAGCCTTCTGCAGTATGGTTACACTCACAACATTAGCATATTTCTGTCATGTTTTATGCCTGCCCTGAGGCTGTACGCAGCCACAGCAAGCAACTCAACTGCCAAAAGCAAAGATGGTGAGGAATACAATTTCTCTAATACACTCAGTGTGCCTGAAAAGTAGAACAAAGTCATATGTTTGCACTGCGGTATGGTGACTGAGGTTGTTGCTTTGTATGTAGACACAATTCTTATGTGCATGTTACCAAAATAAACACGGTTTGGGGTTTTTTTACCCTATGTGCATTGAAAATCCTTGAAGCTAAAAAAGTAGCTGCCCTAATTTGGTCAAAGTATGTGCAAATATAATAGAGAGAAGGACCCACTCCTAGGGATTAGAAGATGCATTAGTCCTAGCTTTGTTCTTTTTGAGGTCCACTGGCTCCTGTTGTTTGCTCATTCTGCCATTAATCTTCTGTCTGCTGAGAATTATTATTAGAGGGACTTATCCCTAGGAAAGAAATTTGGAGTTAAATTTAACTTCTAATTATTCAAAACAGTTGTTGAAATAAAGGAGGTGGGTAGGCCAGTTACAGAAGACACAATAGCAGCAGAGGTTATGCTGTGCCCTGTTAAGGCTTCTGTAAGCTTCCATTCAGGTAAGGTTTCACATTGCAGCTGGCCAGATCCATGAGCCAGATCTTGCTGCTACGAGGGGTGGGCTGTGCCTCCTCCGCCATTCCTTTCTGTTCATTCCTGCTCCGTCCATCCCTTGCATGGCTTGGCAGCTCAACTGAGCTGATCTGGCTCACTAAATCCTCAGAATAATATTCACTTGCAGGTGTTATCTTTTTGTGGGTTCAGTGAGCTGAACTGGCCCATCAAGGGCAAGAGGAGTGCTGGGAAAGAAGGGGAGAATTGTGCAGCTGGTGACAGGAGGAAGAGTAGGAAGCGGGGGTAGAGAGGGAGAAAGGAGAGAAACTAGCTTTTGCATACGACTGACCTTCAGATCTGCTGTGCTATACTATGAGACCTCACCCTTACATACTACAGTGGAAGAAAAAACATTTATTTAGAATGTATAAGGTGACATCTTCCATTTCTACCACACACCTTTCTCTAACTTACACTGAAAGAGCTCAAGTAATCAAGTGACAGGACAGGGACTACAGACTACAGAGACAGACAAGCGATGTTTTTCTTATGAAAGAATTACTGACTAGAAGTCTAAGCAAGTGAAAAAACTCTGTCTTACTCTTCTCCACAAAGAAATTAAATCATCTAGGCAATAATCTGATATGCGATTACCTTTCGTAGATGATCACATATGTGCCAAACATTAGAGCATAAATCTAAATCTAGCAATTTAGATTTGATTAAGAGGTGGACATAACTTTTTAAGTCTGTATATAAATGCTTCTCATTTTGACAAGGCCAACATATTCACCTGCTGTGAAGTGCTAGGTTTCCTCATTTTTCCCCATTTGTCAGCTATTTTGAAGTACACAAGTGAAAAGAGGATTCCCAGAAATTAGTACAGGGAAGTAGCATTTACAACCCTAGCAGAGCCACTCTATCAACTTAGAGCTACAACTGTGGTCACATGGAAAATCTACCCAACTATAAAGTCCCGCTTGCCTTTTCTGTCTGCTCATACCTGAACCAGTTTGAACAGTGGGATCAGGATAAAGGAGGAAGTAAGTGGGAAATCCATTAGCAAATGATCTCCAAACAGAATGGTGAGGGCAATCTTTCAAGATCTTTCTCCTTAAGTTTTAAACCAGCCTTTGAAACCGGAATAAAGACAACTGCTTCCATCTTCCTGTCCTGAGATGCTGAGTCACAATCTGCGCTGTTTATATTCCTTATATGTTTGCCCAGAGAAATTGCAGATACCCCACTCCTGGCAGTGTTCCAGGCAAAGTTGGACAGGGCTTTGAGCAACCTCATCTAATGGAAGAAGTCCCTGCCCATGGAAGGGGGGTTGGAACTTCTAACCCAAAACATTCTATGATTCTATGAAATCAAAGATGACTTTTTTCCATGGCAGAATAAGGGTGCTTACCTTCCCCTTTCTTTCCCTTTGCTCCTTTGCTGCCTGCCTGAGCCAGTCTTTGCAGATGCCAAGTTTGACATGGATACCTTTGCCCTTGCCCCAGGCTCCCAGTGGTGCCAGTGTACAGCCCATTTGATCACTGGAATTTTTACCACTGGATTTCCAGGCACTGCTCTTCAGCCTCTTCATTTCTTATCTACAATCATTTTCAGGTCACCCAAACCTTGGGTCAAACAGCAGCACCTTCACGTTGGGTGTTCCTCCTTCATTATTAAAGTAGCAGGTTTTGCTCTCTTCAGCTCAGACTGACACCAGGTATCTGATGTGTTCCTGCAGTCAAGCAATTGGTATAAAGACCTTTGGGTTTCTAAAGGCCCACTGCTCTGCTGCTTAAAATGCAGAAATGAATGAAAATTAAGAGACTGGAGACAGATTGGAATAATAAATGCTAAGAAAAAGTTTTATCTCTCCCATTTTCAGGCCAATGATGCAAAAAGTGAACCAGCACAGGTAAGTGGTATATGGGAATGACCGCCCAGAAGGCTTGTGGGTAGGTGTTAAACACTGATTATTTCTTTGTATGCACACACGCACTCAGTGAATCCACATGGCACTTACAGCTGATAAAAAGCCACAAAAGTAGCTTCTAAAAATGCTTTCATGTGTGTCTCTGATAGTTACTTTAGATGCAACAATGCATCCCATGTTGAAGGTGAAAACCCAGGTTAAATACAGAATTAGCATGTAATGAAGATAGCAACTAATGCTATAATCTCTCCCAGTAGCTGTGTCTTCCCTTATTAGCAAGGCAGAAAAGCAGAGCAGTAATATTCCTGTCATGGTGCAAAGACTAATTGAAAAGTGAGGCAATCAATTGTTAATTTCATAGCTTCTCTAGTTGCTATAAATGTACAACTTTGTCATAATCCATTCATAAGAGATTTCTCATTGCACCAGTATAGATGACTTCTTATGCCATTGTACCTCCATACGGAATTAAAATCAGCAGCACAGGAAGTCTGAGTAAGCGAGCATGAAAAAGCATCAATAGCACGGATATCACCATAGAGTAACAAACACTTATCTACCATGAATAGCTCCCACCAGAGGAAAGATGTAATTTATAACTCTGCTTCAGTCTCAATTAGAAAGACTGACAAATGAAGAAAGACTTCCTTCATTTCTGCTAGAATCTCATTCTTGATGAAGCTATTGAATTCAAATACTGATCACTTGACAGGCTCTTCTTTAGATGTACTCAGCATTTCATTTACTACTTAAAAGCTATCTGATACTGACAAAAACAAATACGATTTTGGAGAATAATTTAAGACTAAGACTCTCTCCTCTAAATTTAGTGAGCACTGTGTTCTATTGCTTATCATGGTGAATATTTATTGGATGGATGAAAATCCCAATATAGCAGGAATGTATTCAACATAAAAAGCCTACCATAGTTATTAATATAAACCTATTTTTGAGAGGCCAGGCAGATAGGACAAGCAAAGCCTTATGAAAATAATGGATGAATTCAGTGTGACACCAGCTCTGTGCAGCTCACAGCAGCATATGCTTACACTGGACAGCTATTTTGCACAGATAGGTCAGGATATGTTACATGGTGGATTCCCATTAAATAGTGTCAATTTTGGCTTCTTCACTGTTACAGGAAATTTCTCAGCTGCCCAAAATTATGCAGTATGTGTAAATTAATCCCTCAAACAGGATGTGGAAAGAAAAATTACTTTATGGGTAGCAAGTGCACTAATTAGGGTACTAACTTGTATCCCAAGTTGGACTGTAAACATCCTTCATGCTTCCAGCTTGGAAACATTGACATTCTGTTATCTTAACCAGCTGCATCAATAGGTAAGGAAGACAACTCCAAGACAGAGCCTAGATATATGCTTAAAGATGGAGAGGTTTAAATCTAGGGGTGAGGACCAGGAATTCTCAACCCTATTTCCTTTTCTACAGCTGCAAGGCAAGAGGTCATTTGGAAAATCATAACCATGCCATTACCACTACCACCATGCCTCATGGAAAGGAAGATGGTTTATACTCCTGTAGAAGGAAACATTTGGATTATCTGCTACAGTGAGGTACTGAGAACAGTCATTATGGAACTGTTCTTTTATCTGATCTTGATTTCAGTCTACTTCTTCCACTATATGATGATGGGTCCATTACTAGCAAAGATAATTTTACACATATTGTTGTGGTTTAAACCCAGTCAGGTAACTTGTTCACTCACTCCCCCCCTTCTTTCCCTCCCCCTACTCCCAGAGGGATGGAGAGGAGAATCGAAAAGAATGCAACTCCCACGGGTTGAGATAAGAACAGTTTAGTAACTAATGCACAACACAAATCACTGCTGCTACCACCAATAATAACAATGATAAAGGAAATAACAAGGGAAGAGAATACGACATCTCAGCGCCAGCCAACCGATAACTCACCCCCCAAGCCCGACCAAGCACCGACCGATACCTCCTCCAACCCCGCCGTCCCAGCCCTTTCGGCTAACTCCCAGTTACCTCCTGGGCATGACGTGCTGTGGTATGGAATACCTCTTTGGTCAGTTTGGGTCAGGGGTCCTGTCTCTGCTTCCTCCTAGCTTTCCCTCCTCCCTGGCAGAGCATGAGGCTCACAAAGTCCTTGGCCAGACCAAAACATCAGTTTTATCAGCTCTGTTCCCAAGCCAAAAGTCAAAACACAGCACTGCACCAGCTACCAAGAAGGAGAAAAATGACTGCTACTGCTGAACCCAGGACACATATAAAGACCTAAATATTACAGCACAAACCCCACTTTACAAATAATAGCCTTTTCCTTGTTCCTTTTCTTTTTACCCTGTAAGATCAATAGAATCATGTGCTCCAGTGAATGAACCAAAGTAGAAAAAAAAGTAGAAGTAGGAAGAAATTAGACTCATCTATGACTAAGTAGAGAGAGTCAGAAGAAACACAGCAGCTATAGAAGAAAATCAAAAATAGCAAAGACAAGACCAGTGACTGAAAATGTGAGTTATGAAACAGACTCTCAGCACATATGAATGAATGCTTTGGCTTTCACACTGGAAACAGAGAAATCTTTTAATTCCAAGATACAGACTTTTAAGCCAATTGTTTAAAAAAAAAAAAAAAGGGTATTTATAACAACAATAACTGTCCTCATATGAACAAACACATGTCTTCTTCAGTCTTCTGATCCTTTTTTTCAATGGCAATGCCAGCTTAAACTCCCACCTTCTTCACAACACCAGCAGTTTGATCCTGTTCTCTTCTTCATGAACCCAGATATTTGGGAGGTCATGGGGTGAACAGGTTTCAAACTGACTGTATCCCACCTAACCCACCTATCACACCTAACCCCTGTGTTTTTTCAGCTGAGTCAGTTCCCAACTGCACAAACAGTAGACTGAGAGACTTGGGAATTAGAATAAGCTGCCTGAAAGATGGGGCTGGTGCCCAGAAGGTGCTTAGGACAGCTTAAACAGACTTGCCATCACTTGCCTTAATTCACTGTTCAACCAACACTTTGTTTTAGCATCAGCTGGCTCTGCCTCCAAGAGAAGTAGTCACTTACCTCACAGGTCTACCTGCTATCTCCCACCCCATGTCTCCATTTCCTTTTGGCAGACACACATGTTTTTTGCAGCTTTACAATAAACAGGATTGGGGAACTTACCCAGTGGAAAAATAGATTTTGCCTTTGTTTTGTTTTGCTCAAGTCAGTTCTCAAGGGATGCATCTTCCACCTATTTCACCCCACGTGTACAAACTTGAGGGTGAGACCGAGTGCATGGGGACAGGGAACCACAGGACTCTCTCTGTTTGACACTGGCTTAGCTAGTATATGCGTCCATGGAATTAGAGTCCTGTGGGTCCTAAAGCTGTCCGATTTAGCTGTAGACATACAGCCACTTGTTTGTTTTAACTGTATACACAGCAAGGATGTAATGGACTGAAGTGGCAACCCACAGATAAACAAACCATCTCTTATGTTCATTTGAGTCACTTCCAGTCAATTTGATGATTTCTTAATGTGATTGCCCAGTCTGACAACAGATACCTGTGGAACTTTATCACTCGGAGTCACTGTAATTAACATGATTCCTGTCAGCACAAACAATCAGATAATCCAGTCAAGTCAGCTCTAGAAATGTCCACGAGGAGACACAATTTGCATGAAGCCAGAGAAGACGACTCACCACTGTTGCCTTTTTTTAACGCTCTGATCTCTCTCTCTAAAAACCAGAAAGAGCAAAAGCAAGGAAAAAAATTCCTACTATGCTGATAGAGAAGAACATTCAGGAGACCTCTTCAATCAACCTGGCATGTCACAGGACCTAGAGTTTGCAAGAGCAAAGCAAATGCATTGCTGGAAAACAAGATAATAATTCAAGGCTGACAGAGAAGTCAATCCAAAGCAAAGAGAAGAGAGACAGTAAAGCCATTCACTCACCTAGCCTAGATAATGGGAATTTGAAAGACAAGTTCCCATGATCTTATGAAAAAAACAGTTCACAGCACGTTGGGCAAACAGGACAAACAGCATGGCCAGTGCAAGGCAGGAACTGGGCAAAGCACAATGTGCTAGCACAGACTCTGATGCCTAACCTAAGCCTGGTCCTGAGCCTGAAGTTTCACACACAGCTACCATGTTGAGCCATGCACTGTGTCCTCCACAGGTGCTATCAGCCCTTCCCTCCCTGTCTGTTCCTGCCCTTACATCAGGTGTAGCACTCATCCGGCCATGGGCTAACTCGGAACTGGATGCACCACATCAAAACTCACCAATATATTTGCAGGGCAGGACAACTATTTTCAACAGCAGCATGGTCTTAAGTCCACTGTGAAACCACACCTGAAACTATGACAGAATACCAAAAATAGCCTACAAGATGTACAACAGAATTGCAACTTACTCTTCCAATGCAAGGAAATTACTTCTTTCTATAACTATATATAATAATGGCAGGCTTCCCCTGTCCTAAACCCTATTGATCTGAAACTCTGCATACCACCAGACATCTACCGAATGACTAATCAGTCAGAAGACCCACTGGATTAAATGCATGGGCAACCTGATGGTGAGTGCAGATTTCAGAGTGGGGATACACTGGACAAGGACCCTGGAAGGAAGAACAAAAATTGCTCAAGCTCTCTCAGAACATTCAAAATACCTTTCCAAAATATCAGATTAAAATAAAAGTGAGGGGGGATGGTGGGGTGGTGGGTTGAAAGCAAGCCTACAGTTTAAATATCCTCCAGTCAAAAGCTATTACTGAGGTGCTTTCAGTTCCGCCTACTGTGAGAAAAAAGAAATAGCAGAACAAGAGAAACCTATGAACAATGGAGAGTATGGCCATTCAACATGTTATCACTTGCCACAAGAATCAGAAATTGCATCCAAGCAGATTCATCTGTATCATCCAGTAGCTCCTCTGCCAGTAATGCTGCTTCATCACTTCCGGCTGGATTCCACTGCTAACAGCAAGTGTAGGAAGCTGGCTTGAATCTCTTGGACATCACTTAACATTTAAGTGGTCTGTGAAAAAGTCCCCAAGGTTCCTCAGGGGAGCAGATGACACAGTCGGGTTCCTCAAAATATAAACTAGGAATTTTTCCCTCAGTCAACATTATGCAAGACTGAATGACCTAGGCAAAAGGACAGCAAGATATGTCTTTGGCCTGTCAGATAAACAAAGTATAAAACAAGCAGTTTAAGGCACATCAGTAAGAGATGGGTTTCATGTTTGGCAACAGTGCTATTACAGCTGGTTTGAACAACTTCTTCATCTTAGCTCTCTCTCTGCTCTTCCAGCCAAGCTGTTTCAGCAACCAAGTAACAAACTTGATCAAAGAGATGATCCATCTGTAAAACAACCCAGCAAAGTAAACGGTGATTTTCAGGTGAATCCATTCCCAGTCCTGTTAATTGTGCAAGTGCCCAAACAGATCTGACAATATGATGGAAGAAGCACTGCATGGACATGAACAGGAATCTGGGAGTAGCTGATTAAGTTGACAGTGCACTTAAGAAATACACAGAATGACACTTAAAATACCATGAGGGTAAGAAAGCCTGACACAGACACACACTGCAACATTGATCCTGATCTTACAACACATCAGATCCAGCAGTGAAGCTGACTTAGGAAGCCCCCGTCCCTCCAGCATCTGGTTGCCTGTCCTTTGAGTGTGCTGATCAAACTGTTTCTGTGTTGAACTGAAAATTGGTTCAACAAAAGTAACTGGAGTACAAACAATGCTCGAAAGAAAGGGTGTGCAAGACCTCAAGGAAAACTGTGTATTTCCCATACAACGTCATAGCAAAACAGTTAAAATAGTTTTAATTCACATTTCATATTGTGTGGTGCAAATCTGTGTACTGCTACATGTTTTAAGAGAAAATTTCCTAAATACTATCTGGCCCAGGTTCTTTTTTATTATTTTGCATCCACATATGAGAAACTAAGGAGCACGGCCAAGCAAAATAAGGTGGCTATGATGTACCATTTCATCATGCCTGGGGAAAGAAAAACAAGCACTGGTATATACATCTCCAACACCCAGCCATCAAAACAAGTATTTTTCTTTTTCAGTTCTGTTTATTTGGACAGGCTTAGGAGGCCACCCATTTCATAAAACAGAGACAGTAACAGGAAACCAACTTCAGAGCACGTATCCCTAGTTATCCCTAAAATACTGTACATGCCTTAAAGTAGTTGACACGCACCGTTCGATTAACAACTCACCACCCTGCAGGACCAGCCCATGTGAGAACAACAGTTCTGATTAACACCAGAAAGAGATCACATGAGCAAAGGGGAAAGAAAGCAAAACTACATGAACTCCACACGTTTAGGTTTGTAGAAAAGCACAAAGGGAAGTTATGTTCACAGCTTTTTGTCTGAAAGTCAATGGGATTTCGACATCTGACTTTCCCACTCTGTAAAATCACCCTTTTGTATAATCTAAAGCACAGCATGAATTCCCACCCAAGCTGGCTTAATGTAAAACATGCTTTCTGAAGTACAGTGCAGGACCCATAGCTCAGACATCACATTCCCATTGTATACTTGGAGAACTGAAAACTGATTTAGTCCCCATGAGACAGTTCGGAGATCCCATGCATTGTACATGACAATTATGTAGTTACTTAAAATAATGAGAAAACTTTGAAATTTCAAAAGGAACTAATCCACCAGAAGCTTCTGCTAAATACACAGTATTACCAACCACTTGAATTTTGTCCTAAAGCACTAGAAAACGCATTATAGGACAGCCTTCTTTTGTCAGAAATAACTAGCTGTTCTTTCTTATCTCTAATTTCCATGAACTAGAAGAGAGCTTCATTAATATTTACCAGGTACTTTTCTCATTGTATTAAGGAAAACAAATTTCTTTTCTTAGATGTTGTCTCTTATGAGACACACAGGGCACATGCATCACACAGAATGCCTGATAAAGAAATCACCATACATTCCAAAAAAGTGGATATAACACCATATTGACTGTGATGTCTAAATAGTATTTTAAAGTCCTTACACATGTGCCTAAGTACTGTCCTGAAGCCTCAGAGAAATGAAGTACAGGATATTTACATACAAACGTAATAACTCTCAGATAACTTAATCTGAGGCCGATAGATACTATCAAGATTGTTATCACAATTGCAGGATTTGATTGCAAACAGTAGCACAGGCACTACATGAAAGCCCCATTCAGGAATAAAATTTTTGATTCAAATTATTCAAAATTGAGTACACACAGTGACACATGAAACTCATTTTTGTCAACATTTCATCCGACTGATACGCATTTTCTACCTAGGGATCCAGCCAGTATATGCATACCCAGTAGGTTTGATTTACATGACAAATTCTTTTAAATAAGACTCTTTAAGTAAGTCTTACTCCTCCTAGCTTCTAGTATAATTATTTTGGATAATGTCTCTTTCACGCTAAGGACACTGATTCCTCCTGATGCTCTTAACTGCAGAAGACCTTTTTATTTAAGAAGTTTACCACATATTGAAAAGAAAAAAAAACAACCCAAAGGCTGTAACCTGCAAAATGACTAAAAAGCATCCTGTAAAATTCAGTGCACATGGACACAAATTCCCGGTAAGATTAATAGCCATTACGATCCTACATCAACCTGTGCAGGAGGTTTGAATAGTCCAAGAAACTCAACTTTGGTAAATATATCAGGTTGGAGTAAACACAGAAAACACATATACTTCAGCTCTAACCATCTAAAACCATTATACCAGTGTTATCAGCATTGCAAAACAGCAGTATGAGCTAAAAGGCAATTGGAAATTGGCAGATTGGCAATTGGAAATTCATGTTGTATTTCTGCTACATGATGAACCGTGTAACCTTTAGCACTGAGCCTGTCTGCCTCAGCCTCCCCACACAGAAAAAAAGGATTTGCACAACTTTTCCTGATGCATCAAATTTGCTCTGCTTCCAGACTTCTGTTAGTAATAGTTCTGTGCAAGGTGGAAAGAAGCCAGCTTTAAGAGCTGAGTGCAAGTAAAGAACATCTGCCATCTTCATCCAAAAAAATCCAAAACATCCTAGGCAAAGGAAGCATGATCTAGTACTCTGCTCAATAGCAATTCTCTGTGTCTTTATATAAAGCTATAACTTTTGGACATCTCTTTTGATCAATCCTCACAATTTAGAGGAACATTTCATTCTTACTGGCTGAAAATTGAAAAGAAAGCGAGAAAACAGAGGCTACATCTGCTGACCTGAGTTTGTTTTTTAAAACCACTTCCATATTAGTATGAACTTCCAGGATTCTTTAAGGGAGCGATTAACAATCCCTATCCTTAATGCCATCTCCATCTCACCCTGTCACACTAGCTCAGTGTTGCAAGTTTTGCCCATCCTTGAAGAGGTAACTTGTTGGGAGAAAAGGGATAATGCTTAGAGAGAATACAGTGGGAGACTTGCACAGCATCACTGCTGGAGAAGCCATGGGGGCTGAAGGATCTCACAGAGCCATTGGCTGTGGGAAAGGGAATGCAGAGCACTGACAGCAGTAAGGGCGGTCAATGGCATGGGAGACTGGCATATGGGACGGGGATGCCTGGAAAACAAAGAGCACACACAATCCCTGGCTTGGAGATGCATGTCCCATGGGCTTTTCTCTCTGTAACTCCCACATGGCAAATACAGCCCACAGGCAGATAATGCTTCAAACTGGCTACCCTCACGGAGCCATGGAGCAGGAGAAACCCAGCAGTGCTGGGTGACATGGAGATACCAGCTGACAACAGTAAAGGGGTGGAAAGAGGGAGGGGACAGAGAGAATCTCTGTCAGCAAGTAAGCTTGCTCGGCTCTACACAGCTCAGCCTTATCTGCCTTGCTCCAAGGCCTTAACTCCTCCAGTTTCTTAGATATTAATGTTACTCTCCATTTAGCAAAACTTCCCTAATGCTGATCTGCCCTTGGCAACCTCCTGTCTCCACTCCCTTGGTTTCTGTCAGCGCTTAATAAAGAACATCTGATGATCTAATGTGTTAGGGCCACAAAGATGATCAAGGGTCTGGAGCATCTCTCTTATGAGGACAGATTGCGGGAGCTGGGCCTGTTTAGTCTAGAGAAGAGCAGACTGAGAGGGGATCTCATTAGTGCAGATCAGTATCTCAAAGGCAGGTGCCAGGACGATGCTGTCAGACTCTTCAGTGGTGCCCAGCAACAGGACAAGGAGCAATGGCCATAAACTGAAACACAAGAAGTTTCACCTCAACATGAGGAAGAACTTCTTTACGCTGAGGGTGCAGAGCACTGGAACAGGCTGCCCAGGGTGATTGTGGAGTCTCCCTCTCTGGAGACATTCAAAACCCGCCTGGACAAGTTCCTGTGTAACCTGCTCTGAGTAGCCTTGCCTTTGCAGGGGGTTGGTTTGGACGATATTCAGAGGTCCCTTCTAACCCTAATGGTGCTGTGATTCTGTGATCTGTATCTGCCTGCCACCTCACCAGCAACTGCCAGACACACTGCTCCTAGGGCCATCACCATGTGCAGAGAGGTGCCTCCAAGCACCCGCCGTTGCTGGTGGCTGGTACAGCTGCTGTGCTACTCCTACCTTATGCATAGTAGTAGTATAAGCATTGCAATTCAAGGCACACAAGCCTATTTTTCAGACTTCAGGATGTTCCAGTGTCACTACTCTTGATGTGGTTTTCACATGGTTTGTGGCAGGTGTGCTCTTCATTTTCTTACTGATAGTCACAGCTGAAAGGTCTTATTTGGAATGATAAAGCTGAGGGGTTTTCTGTTAATTTTTAAACTTCCCTCTACGCCCCCCCCCCCCCCCCCCTTTGCACTGCCCTCATATCAATAAGCATCTGACTGCTTTCCTGAAGGCCACCCATGCTAGTATATTCCAGCAAGATCCTGTCACAACACACAGCCCAAGCTATGCACTTGCTTTACCTCCACCCAAAGGGATTTAAAGAAATTTAACCTCCAGACAATCTGGAAAATCTAAGTTGATCATTTACTGCTATTAACCCCACAAAAGATTATGCTGAGTTGACATGCACAGGTAGTTACAGCATTTGCAAGCACAGACCTCATCAAATGCACATGTCACCTGAGCAGGATGTTTCCAACAATTTGAAGTCAGCACACACTGCTTAAGCTGTTCTTTTGTACTCTTCCCCCCCCACTATCCCTTTCCCCTCACATATATATTCCTATGCTTAGTCTTTCTCCCAAGAGAAATAAACAATGGGTTTGGTTCCTCTCTCACTGCTATCAGTGAGCCTCAGCTCACTGTATGAGCCCAGACTGTGCAAGGATAAATCTGCAAGCAGTTTTTGCAATTGATTTGAAAACCAATTTAATAAATAAATAAAAAAAAAAGACTAGAAATAGGAATCAGGACCAATCAAATCATTACTGCAGAAGGCCCAGTTCAGTGGCATTGGTTAGCAACATGCTGAGGAAGGCTGGCACGCCATGAAAGGACCATCACCATTTATTAGTAAAATCTAGTGCAGACGAAGGAAGATCTTGGCTGTTAGGCATTCTGCTAGATCATGCATGCAAAGCCTATTAATACAGAGAAGATACTGAGATTACCAGAAGCTGAAAAAAGTCATAACATTAATACCTTATTCCATGCTGACGCTCAGCCAGTATATGGCCCACAAAAATACTGGACATCAGGACTCACTTTGACAGCCACTATCTGCTCCTCTCTTTCTCCTCAATTTCATCTGTAGTAGGTGGATACTTCTACATCAGCTTAACTGACACTTGCTGCTCCAGTCTTCCATGAGTGCACTAACCACTGCTGTTTCAGTTCATCTCCCCACATGATCTCTCTTTGAGCCCACAGACTCAGCAAGAGTGTCCTTCATGCTTTGTTCAAGAACTATGCAAAGTCAGAGGATGAACACGGCACGATGGCAAAAAAAGGTTTTGCACTCCAAAAGCAATTGAACTGCCTATTCTGAACATGACACAGAGCATTCTGGATAATGACACAGCCCCTGTCTTGCTCTCCAAGACACCTCCAATAAAGAAAGCAAGCTGTGCAGACTTCTGCGTACACAACAGTCAGGCCAAAAGAAATAAGTGAGGCACACACAGGAAAGGGGCCTCCTTGCCTGTTTGCATGTTTCCTGACACCATTTTCTTCCTGACTTTACCAAAGTGCAGAAGCTGTTTTCACTGTTAGCAATTCCACTGCAATTAGCAGTGCCTCCTATATCAGATGGCCCTGCTTCTCCTTCCATTTGAGCTATCAGACTTACAGCCCTTATTCCACATCCTGATGGTCAGCTTTTCCAAGCCTCACCTGCACGTCTTGTCCTGCTGCTGTTAGGTTTTTGCTGCTCCACTCTTCTGATTTTATTGACAGATGGTAGTGCTTGCGTTATAATACAGTAGTTTCATAGCCATTGCAATATCATAGTATTTCAGAGCACAGAGGTAGAAAGGAGCTGTATAAGGGAGCCATTCCTTGCTATTTATAAAGAAAGGAAAATTGAATAAATGAAGATAAAAGTTGGTGAGATAAAAGGTAATAACAGCCTAGTCTGTTCAGCCAGTACCAACCAGTCCCATCTGGTAACTGGAACAAGCTATACAGTGCATCCTACTGCTTTTACTTTCCTGTCAACACAATCAAGCAAACCTAGACACCTGGCAAGGCAAAGCTGTTGTGTTTTCAAACTATCTGGTCCTACAAATGCTTGACATTCTTGCTGAAGATGTATCCTCTTTCAGTTACTGGAGAGCTGTTGTTAATGTCTATATTATTTGGGAAAGGCTTATGTGCATCAGCTCTACATAGCACTGCAACTTTGCATGTGCAATAAACTTGAAAAATGTTGGATTCCTCTTCCTAAAGGTCTTTAAAAAACAGGATTTCCATCTCCTAACATAACAGTGGTTCCATCTGTTTCTAATCTCATTGTTCTGGGTACTGCTTCCTGGCCCAAAGACACAGAGGGGAAGTCAGTGATTCTTTTCAGAGGGTGAAAATTAATTTATCAGTGCTACAGCCAGCTCCATTGCTTTCTTCTAAAATACTCCACAGCTCAGCTTACCACCTCAGCCCTGACTGCACTCCTCAGCCCTACTTCCCACATCTACAGAAAAAGCTGTAGAAATATCTGTGCTAAGGGGGGGTTATTATTGATAATGTTCAACTTCTTAGCTCTTTGCCATATCTTCACATTATTTTAAATAGGCAGAAATACATATAAATCACTTATTAGGCTCAGTTTTATGTGAAAGCTCACATAAATTACCAGGTTTCTCTGGCACTTAATGTCCAGCATTAGCCACCTATGGCCATCATTCTATAGAGTGAGGGAGCAGCATCCTTACAAGACACTACCTGCCTGCAGGGCACAATGACACAGACTGCTCTGCTTCTAACAGCACTCCTTGTACTTGTTTCTCAGCAAGGGGAGAGCACTGAGCACCTAGCCTCCTGGGCCAGCCCTCTGTCCCCAGCTTCATCTGATACGAGCATTCCTTGCATTCTACGATGGCCTTCCCTTGAAGCCATACACATAGCTCTTAAAATGGGCCTTTTAGGAAAGGAGACCGTCATTTTTAATCTCTAATGCTAGTGTTTACTTCTACTGAACAGATAACCAGAGGTAATACCTTACATCACTCCTATAACATTATGAAAGCAAACGGATTCTCTGGAGTGCCAGAAATAAGCATTTATGGCTTTTAAATAAAAGAAGTGATAAAATCCAAATCCTCCCCCTAATGTTTTCAAAATATATTTCACCTAAAGTCATTTTCTCTGTGAGTCAAACTCAGTGTTGGAGTTGAAGTAATTTCCAGCTCCTGGGAATATTACATCACCTTTGTCTGTCTACAAAAGTTTGGCCTCTCATCAAAGCTAATGCTCTGGTTAAAAGGTTTCTACCCTCACCTCTCTATGCCCCAGCCAGCTGAGGTTCCCATTCCTTCCTGCCTGCTTAGCTGTACATGTTCTGCACTCAGGTCTATAGAAACCCCAAAACCTGTTCGACCCAAAACCCCTTCTCCATCCAAACACATGGTATGACAAGGATTTGTGCTAACCTGGTTAGTCCTCACAGAACCAAGCGACTGAGGGAAAAGCTGCATGTGCAGTTAGACCCATGGAGGTTTTCAGGAAAATCAATAAGAACCATCTTCTCCACATCAGCAGACAAGGTATTTATACTCATACAGATCATACTTATAGAGCAATTCCCAAAACAAGGCAAACTGTGTATATCTAACATCTTACAGGAACCAGAGAAGGCGGGGTCCCAGCTCTTTGTCATACCATTCTCAGTCATCTGGACTTCCTTCTCACCTTTCAATGAAGCAAATCCTTGAAAAGAGACAGAAAACTAATATAAAAAATAAAATAGAAAATCAGACCTTTTTTTCCACTACTTTAGTGGGTTGGATCAGCATACAAGAAGTAAAGCACTAGAGTCCACATAAGGGAAGAAGCACCACCATGCAGCCAAGAGCAAGAAAGAGAAAATCAACAGATCCTTTTGGACGCTGTATGCCAGCAGATTCCCACCCCGAGGCATCCCATTCCAATAATACTGAACAGACCACCTGGCCTTTTGGCCTTTCCTCACAAGCAGAATTAGACATCCAGAGATGTATATTTTATAATAAAAAAGGGAACTGACTAATTTATAAAGTTTCTTGCTATTTTTATTTCATGCAAACCAATCCAACCATTCCTGGAGCTAATCATACTTAAGTAGGCAGTTCCACAACTTCAAGCACTTTATGCTTATTACAGTTACTGTTGCAGTGGACATAGTCCTCAAGCTGAGCCATCCTCAGGTACTGAACAGACCCAAAGTTTGGAGAAAGAGGTAACAGCCTGAAGCTTTTCTGGGACTACAGGTCAGATGCTGTGCTAGCTCCTAGGCAGTGCCTGACTCTGGATGATACTCAGTTTCCCAGTTGAACTTGTCTATTGGTGAGGTTGCATGCTAAAGTGTGCTAAGTGTGTTGTTTCCAGTTTCTAATACATTATTTTCCAATGCGATTCAGATAAAATCAGAAGAGTGCAGCACCTACACATCAGCACAAACCCTGTATGCTTTTCAGGTTTTGATGTAGCATTTTCACCTAACAACAAGTGAAATCTGAGATTTCAGATCAGTAAAAAGCAGGCTACTTATATATCCAAGCAGAAGCCTGGGGAGAGGTTTAGAGGAAAGCAAACTAGGAAAGTAACATACATACTTTAATTTTCCTATTCACGGTCAGTCCCTATTTCAGGAAAATCTGAACATTGCTCCCCTTGCTGGCCTGCCTGCCCTCCTCAGAAGACACAAGGCAAAACCAGACAGACATTCCCTTTCCAGTCTCCTGCTTACAAAACAACTTGAATGTATTATTACTTCAAAACATCTGTTTGCACTCCTAACATAAGAAAAAATGTTGAGGCTTTACGTGTTTGATAACAAGCTGTGACCTCTGCTTTGGAATTTGGTTAAACCCAGCTTGTTACATCTCCAAAATCTAGTCACTTTTGAAACCTGACCGAATTAAACTCTAATTATTCTAAAGTGAAATGATTCCGATGTTTCTCTTTTACAGATATCCACTGAGATTATTAAAGAAGGCTCATTAGCTTTGTTTTGTTTCTTTTTACTTTTTAATCACTTTAATGGGTGAAACTCTAGTTAGTGAATTGGAGTGGTTTTAGTGCAAGGGTGGTGAGCTCATGACCTGAATACAGCAGCTCATCCAGGCCACAGCCCCATCTTAACACCGCCTTTCAGAGCACCCCTGAAACGTGGACCAGCAGCAAGCCACAAACCAGGTGATGACTTGGGCAACCTGACCAACCGTTTCTTCTAAGGGACTTACAGTCTTTCTACCTCTTGTCTTCATCTTGTCTATAACCTAAAGGCAGGTCCCACCACTGTAAGAAAGATGCAAGGAGGGACTGTACAGGCGTGTCTGCCAGGATAAATGTGCAGCCTCTGGCCATATGACACACCGTGCAGTGATCACAGGACAGAGTAAGCCCACATTAGCCACAGGACAGGACACAGACGCAGCCTCCAATGAAATGAAACATTTCACACATACCTGGACATGTGGCAGCCAGATGACAGGGCAGGTAGATTTTTGAGAACATGCCATATACACAGCTATTTATCTGTCAGGGAAAGGGCCACACCTTTCCTTATCACATAGCTATCAGAAGCTATGTGACTGCCCAGGCTGAAAGCACAAGCACCACTGCCTCAGAGCAATTCTGATTATGGTAAATACACTGCTGCTCCTACAAGCCCATCATTTTTCTCTTTGTCTGGTTTGCTGATGTTCTCTATTACAGGTAGAGTTGTCTGTATCTTCAAGATAACAAGCTAGTCCATTTTATTACACATTAATAAGGTTCACTACAAGGTTTCCTTTTATTTTCAACCATTTGACTGATAGTGAACATTCTTCACATAGTCAAGCAGAATACCTGTGGGACATCCTAAAACTCTTTTCATTCCTACTAGCTGCCTATAAAATGACAATGGAGTAAAATTGTCAATTAAGAAGAAAATACTAAAATAATAGCTAAAGAAATATCACTGTCCTCCACTGAGTACTTGTTTATTTGTTTACCCGCCTTTCTAAAGTGTGGTCTTTGTTCTTTCTTAAGGGAGAGGTCTTTCTTAAACCATGGAAAGACACAGGAACAGCAAGGATCACACATCAGTGACAGGAAGAGCAATGAAGCAACAACCAGTCCTGTTAAGGACACAGATGTTTGTCTTTTACAAATGCAATGTGGCATCTGGCACACCCAAAAGTCCGATGGCTGGAAGACAATGACAGAGGAAGCACTTTCTAGGCAAATGATCAAACCTCACCCAGTGCAGGGATTTCACTGGAAGATAACAGAGGTAATTCTGTATTTGGTATTGCTTTATTGAAGCAGCTCTGGGTCTAAGTTTTATCACTGTTATGAGGAAAAGCTATGCCTTGGGAATATGTTTTAATCAAATATGTTTTAACCTATATACTTCATGCATCTCAAAGTTGTCTCCTTCATGCATCTCAAAGTTGTCTCCAATCATGGGTCTGAAATGAGGTACCTGAAGGCAGGTGAGGTAAAAGTGAAGACCAGTTTCTTCCCTTCAGGACAGAATGCTGTTTTGATATTAGCTTAGGTTCCTCCACCCAAAGCAAGGTCCTGCTGTTAACATTAAACACATTCTCTGTGCAAACCAGTAATTTTCAACAAGAGGGTTTCAGATCCCAGGAGGTTTATGGACCATTGCTGGAGAGTCTGAAGAAGGTAGCTGTAAAGACAAGCTATTATTAATACTCTCAGAAACACCAAGCAGTGGTCTACATCTGCAGGAAAGAAAAAGACAGAGTGTCTGTAAATCAGAAGACAGTAAAAGCCCTGAGTTGTTCTCTTCTTCACTCTTCTGAGGTTTTCACATTGCACACTTGCTCCTGTTCCTCTCTTTAAACCTCTTACTGCTGTGGCTCAGTCCCCCATCTCTGATCTGCCTCTTGAAAATAATTCCCTTCTACATTCAAATCCCTTCTCTCTTCTTTAAGAGTACAAAACTTTTAACGATTACCTACTGAAAAAAATTCTCTGTACCTTCCTGCCCTGAGCAGACACAGTGCTGGAAATTCTAATACAGCAATTTAGCACATCTTTGGTATGTGTTGCACTTTTTCATTTGAAAATAAAGCATGACATTTATCTACATAACTGTAATTCCTTAATGACTTTCCCTCAGGTGTTTCTCTTCTAAAGGACAATTACAGGCACTGAAGTGACTGTATAAAATGACATGCATACCTGATAACTCTGTCTGCTTCCAGGGCATTAAGCTATTTTCTAAATTAACTGACATTAGCAAAGGTTGCTTTTGGTGGAACAGCAGAAATGAATCAGCTGGAAGGGAGAAAACTTGTTCCTAGTCTTCTGCCTACACTAACAGGCCAACTGTCACAATTCTGACTGCAAGACTTACGGTTCCTCTCAGTGGCCAGACTGGACCAAACCTCCAGAAGAACAGGCTGGGAAAGGCAGCTGATCCTCCCACTGTGTCATGCTATAGGAGAAAGCCAACAGACGATATCTTGACACAGACAGGAGTATATTGCACACTGGAGTGAGACTTGGGAATGTGCTAAGGAAAAATATGCTTTCTTCTGGTGCTGAGCAGAGCTACCATTCCTATTCATAGGTGCCACATGTGACACATCAGTCACAGTCACATTAGCATGTGGACAATCCAGATCCTCAAAGCAGCACTGGAGCAAATACACAAGCTAACACTCCTCCTCTACCAGCACTTGTCCACCCTTACAAAACCCAGTTTGGAATGGTCCTATAAGAATATTGCTTCATTTTGTATGGCCCAGGTTGAATTTGCTGGATTAGAGGCAGATACAGTAGTCATTAGGCTGGGTAAATTGAACACATTTAACATGAGAGTAACAGCTATAAATATAGAAAACTGACGTCAGCTGCAGCCTTTTTTTTTTTTTTTTCTTGAGTATTAATTACATTTACATTTCAAAATGCACTTGTAAAATAAAAACAAACTTGTGTCATTATTTGTATTCCAATTCTCCAGCAGCATCACAGCACGTATTGTAGGGCATGGCCTGGTTATCACAAAACTCTGAAGCGAAAATTTTAAGCCTATTTTTCTAAGTATCTGGCAAGCACCAAAAGCACCTGAGTTGTGACATGAAGCTGTGCTTAAGATTACCTATGCACACTGAGTTAAGGTCTTAAAGCATATTATCACATACAAGTTTTTTGGAACCCTAGCCTTACTCTGTTTACTACACAGATTTTTCCTGGGATGAAATCCAGGTAATGTAGTGATGAAGGCTACCCTTTCTGGACACCTTTTTTTTCCCCTCTATATCATTTGTTGTAAAAATTGACAAGTGATTAAAGTTGAACTTGAAAAAAATAGAAGGTATCACAACAAAAGCATATGAATGTGGCTTTTTGCCATGGAGTTCTTCTGCAGTGCCAGCCAACTCATTTAAATCACACTTTTCACTGTTTTTTAGCAATGTCATATTCCTCATCTTCCCATATGTGGCTTGAGATTGTGGGTTCTAATTTGTAGCCGAGCTGAAAAGTCAGCTTGCAGCTGATTCATGTGAGTGCCTTACTCTGAGTATTTGCGCCACTAAACACTGAGTCCTCTTAAATATCGGCTCTTGGGCATGTCAGTCATACATTAATGCAGAGAGATGGTACAAAAGCCCCACCATGTCACAGAAATACTACAGAATAAATTCAACAGGGATGCACAAGAAAAAAAAAGTGTATTAGGAAATTAATTACAGTGATTTCAGAACAGACTCTTGTAGCTACTTACTTTGAGGTACTTGATTTTGCAGTTTTGAAAGCACCCAAGAGCAAGGAGGAAGAAGGTGGGGAGTGAGAAAGCAACTGCGTGGATCTGAGTTACTGGCTGGGCTTAAACTGCAACAGCCACTCGGAACCAAAACCTTGCAAAAAACATGTTAAAAAGTACACATTTAAAGATAGACATTTGAGTCTGGTATGTCTAAAAGTTACATGACCTGACATTTCCAGTATATTTCTTTCTTGAGTTTGCTTTTTGTCTACCTGTAATTTCTTTGTATCTTACGAGGAACCTTCAATTAACTGTTAGCAGCTTTAGGAAACCTGAGTCACGCAGGAAAAAAAAAGGCATGCATACAGACATGTATGTGAAATTCCCAAGCTTTCATTAAACAATGACCCTACGTGAAGCGCAAAGATCCTTACAGACTGCAAAGCCATAATATTTTAAGCATGAAGTGCAAAGATCCTTACAGACTGCAAAGCCATAATATTTTAAGCATTTCCTTCCAAAACCTTTGCTGAAAAGTATAAGAAAACCACCATATAAACGCTCCCACAGTGTCCTTAAAAATATGAACATTGTGCTTTCTCTTGAAGAAGTTCACTACAGAGAATTTGAAAGTTTTCTTATATCTCCCTGTAGTTTTGGTAGATGAAAACTTTAAAATACATTAAAAAAAAAAACATGCAACAGACAAAACCAAAAAACTTGTGAATAATTATTTTAGTTTACTGCCAAAGTAATGGCAAACTAAACCAAACCTTATATGCCTTCACTAAATCAGCTAAGAGCAAAAAAAACCCTCATCTTTCACTTAAGTTTTACTTCTGCTAGTTCACCATGAAAGTTTAGAAGATACTGGTGCTTCTTTATTTCATTTCACATTTCAAAAGACAAGACCAAAACAGAGCAAGTAAAATGCCAGGGACGGTGAACACATTTTATAAATAAAAGTGTGAGCATGTACAATATATATAAAATACATGAGTTTATATTTGGTCAGATAATGTTCTTACACCTGTTCATCCAGGCTTTGGACCAAAGCTAGCAAAGGGTATTTGAATAGAGCTGGGTAAAAATAGATCTGTTCTTGTAACATTATCAAAAGGATCTGACCTAACAGGTGATGAAATCTTATGGGGTAAATCAGCTAAATTGGATGTTTCCTCATGTTTTAGGATTGGTTAGTATTACTCAGTATGCATAAAATAGCTGACCTCTAGTACAGGACATATTGTATTTATGGACTGCCACCTACTTCAGTCCTATGTCAAGTTTATACTATACTCCCAGTTTAACATTATACACCAAAACTTTCACTGCAGTTGTTTTATTTGCAAACTAGTCCAAAAGCACAGTCAACATATGTTAAGTTACAATATTACTGCAGATCTTCGGTAGAAAGCAGTCTTTATGCTCTCTCCTCTTTTTTGAATGTCATATGTCTTATGAACTTAGATATACAGGTAGTTAAGGATCGTACTATCTTCTTTATAACTGTTTTGTCTTCCTTCAATAAAAGGAAGATTTTATTAAAAAGAATTGATACCATATCCATTGCATTTTAGTTCTGTATGTCTGCTCTGTTACCAAGGCCGCTGTCTGTGAGCCCATTTAGCTTCACCTGCATGACATAGGGCTGTGCCCCCCCCCTTCAGAAACATTCACCACTAAGTGCCTCTGCCCAGCACCCTTGCTGAAGCAGTTATTCAGTGCTTCAGGGAAGATTAAACATACTTTCCACAGTCAGAGTCACCAAGGAAGATAGCTTTGGAAACAATTTAAAACCATGTCACTTGGGATAAAGCTGTACATGTTTGTTTCAAGCAGGGAGGCAGGTGAGGAGCCTGTAAGAGTACACTTATGTCCAATCAGCAAACAGCAAAAGCACCCGTTCTCCTGCTGAGCCACTCTCAATTCATTTTCAATCAGCTTTTTCAGGCACTGGTGAACTTTAGTGGCACACATTAATAAGGCAATTGTGACAACATGCCTCATTTGCTCAAACCCCATAATGTTCCCTGTTGACTCAGAGTTTACACTGCACGTGAGACTTAGCAACCTTGGCGTGCACCTCAGGATTTGTCTACAGACAGAACACAGCATCAGTTTAATTTCAACAGTTTGTCAAGCCAGTAAAAAATCTGGTGGGACACAGATGACTCAAGACTGACATCTTTGTATTTGAATGATTCGAGATTTCAACCAGCATAAGCTTTAGTAAGCCCTAGGCTTTGGTCCTAAGGCACTCACTGAGCCACTGCACACTGCAGAAGGAAGGGTTTATAATTAAAAATCAATATTTGGGGAGCTCTTTCCTAATTTCATGATAACCTTTCTATGTTATCATATTTGTAGTCTGTATTGTCAGTGTTTTCCATTTGTTTCTGCTGCCTTTTCAAATGTTGGCTATTTATAAGTAGGGCACTGAGACAAAGCATTGTTACAAAGCTAAATGTTAACATCTCTCTTGCCCCTTTCCCTTCAGTCGGAACTAAAATAAAAGAGTTAATGATTGTATGCGTAGCTTAGAAACACCTCTACAGAAATCCTGTACCATACATCCTCCCTACTGTACCCCTACCAAAACACTCTAATTAACCAGCCACTTAGCTAACATACTAGCCAATGTACCAGCTGGCTGTAAGATTGTCAGCTCAGTATGGAATTCCTAGCAGTCAAAAGAAGCAGAAAACTATTGATGTCTCTACAGAGCAAGCATCAGAAAGGGCTTCCCAGAAAAAACCCAAAGAGGAAAAAGTTAAAAAAGGAAGAAGAAAAAAAAATCAGGCTTGCCAGAGCTATGTAATTAAAACATGTCATACCTTTCAATATGGCAGGGATCATTCCTGTCCATTTCCTATTAAAAGTATAAATGTCAAAAGACATTTGACTCTTTTTCATGTACTTTTAGGCAGGAGTGCTGCAAGAGTATACCTGGGAGAATAAGCTGATAGAAGTAACTCAGTGCTGGATCCGGCACACATACACCTTGAGGCCTTTGCCAACACCGTTGTCCATTTTCACGTCTGTAAAATGAAAACAGAGCTCACTCTTCTTTCCCTCATGTGTTACAGAAATTAAGCAGATACCACATTACTTCACCTTCTACCAGTGTAACACAGTAAACAGGCTCTTTTCCTGGGGGAAGAAAAACTCCTTAGAAGGTCCTGGGGCAGAACAAGGTGGAGTACCTTCAAAAACCTTTCACCCTGCACATTCCACTGCAGGCTCCCCCAGCCAAGGAAGGAGGGCAGTTACACACCCTCAGTTGTCTTTGCTGCAGTTAAACAAAGCACCATGTGCTGTCTTACTCTTGCAATAAAAAGTAGGGGTGAATCCCATTTTCCTTTTAAGATTAATACTTCCCACCAGAGAGAACCAAAAGTCTTGCTTAAAATATATTAAGTATAAATACCTATATATTAATGATACATTATTAAAAATCATTAGGATAATGAAAACTCCTATCCATATGGTAAAGAGACAGGAGAGGAGAAATCTCTAGTACTGCTTTTGTATTTGCCAGGCTGGTGATGACAGTCACATTTCAGCTCACAGTAAGAGAGCACTCTGTACAGTAGCATATTCACTCAGCACATATCTCACAATAGTTTGCAACAGCAGGTAAATACTAAATATAATGACTTTACAAACATGGCAACAGGGGAATGGAGAAGTTAAGGAACTCAGTTCTTTTGGTTTTGTAAGTCACTGGCAGACAAGCACAGAACAAAGCTTTCCTGAATTCACTTCCAGCCCAAGATTAAACCAGCAAGTTGCAGGCTCCTGCCATGGTATGCATGGGCTCTTCATGGAAGTTGGATGACTTGCAGATGGCCACTGAGCCACCTAGTAGTAGGAATTCAAACCAAATGAGTATTTTCAGTTCCATACCCTAATAGGCCAGGACTGACCAACAGACCAAGTATGGGCTATGTCGAAGTGGTAATTCATTTCTCTTTTGAAAGGAAATGTCAAAGAAAGGTTTAGCAGAAATAGGTAGCTATTTGCCCTTTAGGAAGTAAAAACTAAAGAAGAAAATGTCTTTCTTTTCCTTGATATCAAGAGTGGCTTGAAGATTTTTTTTGCCTACATTGCAGCAACACTAAGTTCCATGCACAAAGCAATAGGATGAGATGTCAAGGATTTTAGATACCAGCCAACGTCAACTAACTGAAACGATGAGACTCTGTGTGTGTGCCCATGTCTGGCTGATCATCTAGCAAAATTTTGCTTACATAAGGGCCACCAATGTTCTGAAAGACAAAAAGCATGGCTCCTGGCTGGGAAACAAGGAGCAGTTCTATGGAGCAATGGGACCTTTGCTCATCCTGTAGCTCTGTGCACACAGAAGCATGATCCTTTCCACATATTAACGGCTGCAACCTTTCACATAATTAATTTTTCATAACTTTAGCTTGAACTTTCACTTTTCTTTTTATTGCTATAGCATTTAGGAGAAGAGTGTCTTGCTCTTTAGGAACTCAGGTGATCTGTTTTCAGTTTATAACTTTAGAAGATATGCTGTTATATTACAGGCAATCCAAATGTGTGCAATACTTACTGTACATGAAAGCGTTAGTTATACAACTGGATGGGCACCATGCCAGCCAAACTGATCTATCAGGCTGTCAACAACTTTCTTTCTGCAGTGACCTATGCAGAAAATTTTCCTACAAACAACTGTTCAGAAAGCAGGAAGACAACAGGTTGTCTTAAACCCACTTTCAATTGCGCATAAGGGTTTGTGACTTTCCAGTTTCATCTGCAAGAACAGGATGTTCTGATTTACATTTATGATTTGTTTTACATTTTCTATTTGCAGAAATTCTTCTGGACCTCCTGGCTTCATCACCAAAGAAAGACTTTTAGCACACTGACCTTTTCCATCTAATGACAAAACAGTCCCTTGAGATGTGAGTCCTGCAGACAGAACCAAACTCTCTTCCCTTCCTGCATTTTTTTTTTCTCAAGGATCCACCAGCAGATGTGAAAAGATGGCCCAGAATCGTGTGACAAAAGCTCAGCAGTGCACACTGTCAATGCCATGAAGACTTCTATTTCACAAAACTCAAGTGCTGTTTTATTATGTAAAGAAGCATCTTTTCCAACAGAATCACAGAATGGTAAGGGTTGGAAAGGACCTCTGGAGATCATCTAGCTCAACCCCCCTGCCAAGCCATGCACCTAAAGCAGGTAACACAGGAACACGGCCAGGAAGGTTTTGAATGTTTCTAGAGGAGACCCTACAACCCTCCCAGGCAGACTGTTCCAGTGCTCTGCCACCCTCAACATAAAGTCCTTCCTCATGCTGAGGTGAAACTTCTAGTGTTTTAGTTTATGGCCATTAGTCCATATCCTGTCACTGAGCACCACTGAAAAGAGTCTGGCACCATTCTCTTGACACTGCCCTTAAGATACTTGTATGAATTGATAAGATCCCCTCTCAGTCGTCTCTTCTCCAGGCTAGACAGGACTGGCTCTCTCAGCCTTTCCTCATAAGACAGATGCTCCAGTCCCCTAATCATCTTCACAGCCCTCTGTCAAGTTTGCCTAAATGATCTCTAACCTGACCCTCCTCGACCAAAAGAAGTTCTTCTTTCTCCAGAGTTCATCTGTTACCTCCAGGGTCTATGATTCCAGAAGGCTGGCCTTAGCAGTAAAGACTGAAGCATAGAAGGCATTCAATAACTCCACCTTCTCTGTATCCTTCATCACCAGGGCACACACTTCATTCAGCAGCAGGCCCACATTTTCCCTAGTCTTCCTTCTACTACCAATGTACTTGAAGGAGTCCTTCTTGTCCTTGACATCCCTTGCCAGATTTAATTCCAAGTGGAAGTTAGCCTTCCTCGTCGCACTGAAAATAAACATTTTTAAAGTGTCAGAGCAATTTGGGACTCCAATCCTTCAGACTTTCAAGGAAACTTAGGCCTTAGGTTACAGGCCAAATTATTTACACATTCTGAAATTCCTTTGCATAAAAATTCCTTCTGGACAAATCTAGGCTTTGAGAGGTACCAAAAGAAATAATGATTGATAGCTGTAGGTAGAACTTGGACCTTCTGAATAAAGCCCTAGATGGACACAGGTAGAATTCATCATGCTGGATTAGATGTCTGAAAACAAAAGACCTCAGCTGGTCAGTGAAGACACATTTGACCTGTTTTGGATGTCACCTTTAAAATTAAATGAAACTCTCTACAAAGCATCCACTTCTCTTCCCTCAACTCAGAGGTAGCTCATTTCTAGATATCAACACCTCATTAAATAAATCCCTTATTGAATTCAGTTTTGGAAACAGGATTTAGGTCCCTAAATCTTTTTGTAATTAATCCTGAAATTTTTTTGTAGTCTAGTATAGAATCTTTAGACCATATATACCTAGGCTGGTACATGGGCAATTTTAATAAAAGCAACATCTAGATGTCATTCAGTTTGTCCTTTGTTCTCCAAAACCTTCACCAGAATTATCACTGCTGCTTTATAAAGGTGAAGGCAGAGAGGCAAATATATTCTTTATACTATCTGGCAGTAATATTCGGATATCTGGCTGATGAAAAAGAAGAACTCTTTTGGGGTCAACTGGGAGCAGTGTCTTAACTTAGCCATATTTAATCACATTTTGGAGGAAGGTATTGATTGCAGATTTAACTGTGCATGCAGAGAGCCTTGGGAGACTACTGCATTCAGCTTAACAGCTCTAGCAGCCCTCGGGTGAGGTTGCATCACATATGGACTGATGATTTTTATTAACTTTTTCCTTCAAATGTGATATTTACTTTTCCTCCAAGAAACAGCCTCTTCATTCTTCTATTCATGCACAAAGATTACACAACATCATTAAAAACCAAAAAGTACACTCAGTAATTCGTACTGCTTACTCTTCCTTGCCATTTCATGCGATTCCCATGACTGTACTTGATAACAGTATTTCCAGTGCACAGAACACTCCTTCACAAAATGTGGGGGCTGATTTTATTTATTTATCCTTTCCTTTATACATTTCCAGAATGTCAACTCTGACATTCTGTATTTTTGTTGAAATTTTTCTTTTGTGGTCTCAGAATTATGGATCACAAGCTTAGTCAGAGCTATAATTGAGGGCAAAGTTAATCAAATACAAATGTTTATAAACCAGTTTAAAATGCTACAAACAGAGACATTTTTCCACTTTTCTTCAGAGCTCATTCTGTTCTGTATAAACACATTTCTATGGCTAATTCTTCAGGCATCAAAAGATTTTCTGAGTCTTCTTGATGTAAAGGTGTTGGCCAGCGTTACTGGGAAGATTCGGTTCTGTGTGACTATGCCTAGCTTTCAGTTCTCTCCAAGTACATGATGGGAATGATAATACTCTCCAGAGGGCCCCTTTCATTCTTGTCCATACTGATTGCACAAAAAACCACTATCAAAAGGATTGATCTCAATAGACACAGTGGTGTGAAATCAATTAGAAAAGCTACTGTTTCAGCATGAAATGAGGTTTATATCATTAAAAAAAACAACCCACAGTTCCATTAAGGGAGTGAGAATAGTGTAATCAGAAAGACCAAACCGGCTACTCTTCTTACATGTGAGCCATAGCTATGAACCACAGAATGGTTTGGGTTGGAAGGGACCTTAAGGATCATCTTGTTCCTGCATGGGCAGGGACACCTTCCACTAGACCAGGTTGCTCAAAGCCCCATCCAACCTGGCCTTGAACACTGCCAGGGATGGGGCAGCCACAGCTTCTCTGGGCAACCTGTGCCAGTGTCTCACAATCCTCATAATGAAGAATGAAACTAGGGGAATATTAAAGAAATGTCATAAATATGCTAGAATAACTGTCACTATCCATATCAATTAATAGCAGCCCTCAGTTTTGTCAATGTCCTGTTCAAAAGGACATTTTTAGTGTGAGGTGGGCAGGGGGGGTTGGAACTAGATGATCTTAAGGTCCTTTCCAACCCTAACTATTCTATGATTCTATGATTCTAAAAAGTCCTATCGAGAATAAACTTCATGAAAGTCTAGTCTAAGGTTTAAAAAGAACACATATATCCCTATCATGAGAAATATACTGTTTAGCTCAAAAGTAAATTGTCATTTGCTGTTCAAACAAAAGAAGACCAAAGTCTGGCTGCTTCTGCAACAGTTTTGCTCCTCAGAATGCTATGAGTACAAATCATGGCTCTGCATAAGTGCAATACACCTATTTAAAGGCCAAGAAAACTTCCATACATAAAATTTCATTATAATAGATTTAAAATCACAGGTACTTACATGCAGTTTTGTATTTGTATAGCTTGTGTTCATAGAATTGGCTAAATTGTGGAAAATACTACATTAAAAATTCCTTTCAAATTCACTTAGAGCATTTTACTTCGGCTAAAAAACAGTATTTCATTTAATTTCTAGGCTAACAAACTTTCTATTAAAATCATAAAAAGAGGGCAATTTCCAAATCAAAATGCCATTTCAAAACCGAAATTTTAAACTTACAAAGTTACAAAACTAAATATGCTGACTTTCCATGTTTTTTTCTTTTTTTAATGCAGAAATCCTTGAGTATATGACGTAAAAATTATTAGCTTCACTCATTCTAAAACTCCATTTTTGGGCTATTCACATAAAACACTCATCAGTTTGATGTTCAGACTACCACTCAGAACACAGTAATTGTTTCTTAGAAGCATCCAAAACTCTGGAACGTTAGAATACTGCTTACTAGTGTATTTAGATTTTCTTAATATTCATGTCTTTAGGCAAAGAAATTGGGTATTCCATTTACAAACATATCCTAGCAATAAAATTAGAGCAGTTGCATTTAAAGCAGCTAGGTGTGCCACAAAGTGCCCCAGATAATACTGAGAAGTATAGTTAAATGAGATGAAGCAGCTGCCTAAAGAAGTTCTCATCCTTTCTCCCAGCTACCAAACACTGTTCCTGCACTGCAGCTCATGTTCCATTAGTCACATGAACACAATTGTTGTGAGGCAGCTCACTAAACTGGATCACTCAACTGATCCAGGCTAAAAATAATTCTGTAACTATTTTCCTGGTTTTCCTTAATCCAAAGCAAGCAAAGTAAGGAAGATGTTATCTCTGCTAGGAAGGAAAGGTGGTGGAAATAGGCAAGATCTTTCATTAGACTAAGTGCTACTCTTAAGAAAAGCAGACAAGTTTTCAGAGACACAAATCTTTCTACAGGTCCAAAACAGACATGGAAAACTGCAGCTGACTACATTTTGGAGACAGTCTCTCTGAATTTGTCTCAGTTACATTAATCTATTTGATAATATCAGAGAGAAAAGTAATGGAAATAAGCAGATTAGATAGGAAACATAGCCAGAGGAGTGACAATAAACCAGAGTGAGGAGAGATAAAAGACAAGTGCTTCTGTTCAAATGTTTCTGTTCAAAGAAGGGAGAATTTACTATGGAAGCTGTAGAAATGTGTGTATTGGTTTTCTATTTGTTGTTCTGATACAGTTTTGTTCCATAGTGGTGCATTCCATACTGTTTCTGATTATGAGTTTGGTGAGGCTGGGGTAAGACAGGAGCTATTTGGTGCCTTGCTGTAAATGAGTTGGAGAGATTTTCTTTCAAACTGTGACTTTGTGATAAGCAATCCAGTATAACTGGAAATTAATTAGGGCCAAAACACATCAGTCAAGAGTTTATCAGCTAAGCTGTAAAAACAATATATTCTCAGCCTTTAGTAAAACAACATGATTTACTACCTGCTAAAATTAGTCCACTACCTTGTGTTTGTTGATACAAATGGGCATATCTGCAATTACCACCTTTCAGCAAGACTTGGAGAAGCTTGTTCCTGGTCACGTTTCCAGCTCTTTACAAGAACCAAACACCTGTCCAGACACAGGCCTGTAGACTAAAAATGAGTGAGACTAATGGCAAAAACACTGTTAATTATGTGATGTATGTCATTTACTTAAGGATAGTAACTTCAGCGCCAATTTTCACAGGGAAAAAAATCACATACAGATGCCTTCATCAAACCTCCAGAAGAGTGCTGGCTCAATGGCATGATGACATGTGGGTTCCAGTTTAGGCTGGCAAATTCATGTGAGCTGATCTTTCAAATAAACAGAGGATCTCTTGTATTAGGAAAACATATACTGGTTTAGTATGCTAGGCTAATTCAGGTAGGCTTTCATGGAATGCTGTGGAAATAATTGAATAGTTTTTGTTGAGAATATTGCTTGTGTTTGTTTGGCATACTAATTGCTCAGCTGTTTATGCACAACAGACAATATGTTCAGTGTTTTCAATATCTAAGAACCATGTTAAAAATAAACACTAATTACATATTTTGCAAGATACATAATCGGTTTATGTGACTCAGCATGTCTAAAGAGGAGATTTTGATTACTTTAATACAGTCCTGTGGTGGCTATTGTTAACTTTCCAATAAGCAAATGGATGGTCAGACAGTTAAATACTTGAAGAAGTTCCATATTTAAATACCTCTAAGAGCTGTAATTTTCCAAATCCATTAGAGACTACATTTGAGTTAAGGTACAACATAATCCAAGCAATATGATGGTCACAGAAATATCTTAGTTTGCTAACACATAGGGGAGCAGCTGGAAAAATAATGATGTATTGTCAACATGAACTTGTACTTGGTCAATGCAAAATAAAACCCTTGCAAATGTTAACAAAACATAAATCCTAAGTACTTCTGTAGTTGAACTTCTTTCCTGTGAATCACTCACCCCCTACCAAAGCAAACAAACAAAAAAGCAGATGCAATGCATTACTATTTTACTGAACATTTCAAATTAACATTCACTTTTTAGAACCTTTTTTACAGCTAGATAACATTACAAGCATGCTATATCCCACCTTTCATAGAATCATAGAATTGTTAGGGTTGGAAAGGACCTTAAGATCATCTAGTTCCAACCCCCCTGCCATGGGCAGGGACACCTTATGCTAGACCATATCACCCAAGGCCTCGTCCAACCTGGTCTTGAACACTGCCAGGGATGGAGCATTCACAACCTCCCTGGGCAACCTATTCCAGTGCCTCACCACCCTAACAAGAAAGAATTTCCTTCTTATATCCAATCTAAACTTCCCCTGTTTAAGTTTTAACCCATTACCCCTTGTCCTATCACTACAGTCCCTAATGAAGAGTCCCTCTCCAGTATCCCTACAGCCCCCCTTCAGCACTGGAAGGCTGCTATGAGGTCTCCACACAGCCTTCTCTTCTCCAGGCTGAACAGCCCCAACGTCCTTGGCCTGTCTTCATATGGGAGGTGCTCCAGTCCCCTGATCATCCTCGTGGCCTTTCCCTGGACTTGTTCCAACAGTTCCATATCCTTCTTATGTTGAGGACACCAGAACTGCACACAATACTCCAGGTGAGGTTCCACCTCCTTAAGGTAATGATACCAGCCTATAAGCCAAAAACCCATACACAAAATCATCACAGCCTACCTTAGCACTCAGAAAACTGAAAACAGCTGCCCAGCATTTCACTTAAACATGGTATCTCTCACAGCAGAAAAAATATACCATGTGTGTATTATTTCTTCACATCTATCTGAAAAGAAGTATACGTAAAGAATGAATGTTACTATTAGGATATATTGTATGTACTATGCTTTTATTAAAAGCTGATAAGGAATTAGGGATTGTTCAGTTAAACTCCTAGCAAAGTTTTGCTAACCAGGCTTTAAACACAGCTTTTTCACTTACATAAAAATATAATGCTAGCATAGCAATCAATGAAATTATAGCATGAAATAGTGTGAAAGTACCCATAAAATTGAAATGGTTTGTCTTGTTCCTTGGGAAAAAGAAGTTGTGGGAAAGCCCTCCAGCTTTGTTGTCAAGGAGTTTGGATTGCTTAGCAGCATAACGTCTACAGTGCTCTGGGCTTTGATGCAGCAATGCTATCCTTTGCAAAAATGCAGCCCATGTACTCAAGCTATGGGAAAGTAATGCCAGTATTACTTAATATCTGTGCTTGTTCCTTGCTAAAGTTAATCTAATGTATTATCCTCTAGGAGAAAATCCTCTTCAGTACCTAATGAACAATGGTGAATTTTAAGAAAAAAAAAAAATTAATTTTCAAATTGAGGCTGCATTTTTACCTGCTTGGCGAGAAAGAAGTCAGCTAGGCTATTTCTTCAGCTGCACAACAGGTCTGTATTTAAATCATACAAAAGAACAAGATTGGAGCAATTACTAGGCAGAAAATGGGGAGGCTGCACCCATCCCTACTCAGCACACAGAAGTTTCAAGTCCTCTTAAAAAAGAGTGTGTTTTTTTTCCTCTCATTTCAGGAAGTTCAGTAATTGGCATGCTGCTGGTACCAGCTGTCATGTTAACTGGGAGTTTTAAAATTAGATGAGATGGGAAAAAACAACTGAGTCAAAGAAAATATCTTAAACTTGCAAGGAGATGTGGACTCTGTGATCTACCCAATGTTAATGATTGAAAGGACCTATAATTAACAATGAGAGCACTGCAAAAGATGTCAATGTTCTATTGCTGCAAGACATGTCACAGACACCAAGTATTAATCATGACTTTTTAAATTCTTGTGTCCTCAGTGACCCATTCAAGTGTCACTGAGCAGGACATCTCTGAGGGTGTCCTCACCCTCATCATGTGCTCAGTCTCTCACAGAAAGCACTGGCATGATTTCCTTCTTACAGCAATGTTCAATTTATTTTTCCAAGCTGCCTCTTCTCAGTTTGCAGTAACTGACAAGTCTTACCCTGGGTAATTTTGTTCTCTGGATATGCACTCTCCAGGACAGTTTTCACTAGGAATATTTCCAAGGATGTGTCACCCTGAGTTTGTCATGTATTCAGATCTTAGGTAGCTATTAAAATCACACCACCACAATTGCTTCTTCCTGTATCTAATTAATTAACACTGTAGGACCTATCAGACTCCTATCAAAAGAAAAGACACCCTGATCAACAACAAGGTAGTCATAAAGCGGCATCCTCTTCAGGACTATAAAGACCTAATTAGGAGCAAGATGACCAATACTTTTAACTAAGCAAGGAGAAAAGAATTTGAACAATCAGTATGACTAGAACACCAGTTTCAAACCCACATAGGCAAACTGGTAAGAGCCTCTCCATGAATACGAGTGATTCAAATCTGCCCCACAGAGGAAGATTTAAAATGCAAGATTGCCCTTCCCACAAAAGTGTTCCATTTTAACAAATAGAGTCAGTTTTAAACTGCACTTTTCATTTAAAGGGTAGCTCTATTCACATTTTCACCCACAATCAAACCAATGTTTTTTTTTTTATATCCTTTATCCTTGGCGAACTGCTTTTCTTATCTGTGCTATGCAACTACCTATGTAGGACTGTTGTTTAATACAGTATCACCTGAACTGTCAGGACTTAAAGTAAGGAATGGGAATGGCTTTTTAGCCTGATTCATTTCACTGATCAATTTACAGTCAGCCTCACATAGACTCCATCAGCACAATTGAAACAATTGAACAGCAGCACAGGAAGAAGTGCTTCCCCATTTAGATGAGAGCTGAAGAATAGAAAAAGAAGCTACTTTTCTAGTTGTCTGTCTCTAGGCTAATGAGAAAAGACCTTCAGTGGCACAAATGATAAAACATAGCTGTTTCCTCCTGCCCCTCCTCTGTTGTGTCAGTGAAACTCTTTGTGGGGTTACACTGAGCAGCACGCAAAGAGCTGATCTGCACTAGGAATAATACCTTTACTCTGGTAGGGGTTTTAGCACCACCAGGAATGGTGGGCACTCCCATAATGCTGTGTATCCATCAACATCCCTGTCATGTCAAACCGTCATGTCCTCATGGTGAATTTCTGTGTATCAATATACTTTAATGCAAACTATGGCTGGCATTTCAGCATAACTTTAATGTGCATTGCAAATAATCAGAAACTAATATTACAGTAAACATAGCTGAGTAATGACATCCTCCATCCACGAAACAAGTTTTTTGTCTCCTGCAGAAATGTCCAGTCCTCAGCTTCTTCGTGAAATCACTGGCACAAGTACTGATCACAAATGGGCTGTGGTAATGTCAGAGGTGGTAGTGAGCTTATTTAGCCTGTGTCCTTGAGAACCAGATTAAAGGTACACGTTCACTTTAAGCAGCATTGAGCAGATATAAGCTAGCCACAGCATTTTAATTATTAGTTTAAAATGTTGTGTGTTAACCTCAGAGTTTAATGCTTCCATCTTACTGACGACCGGCTACGACTCCAGGACTGAAAAAGTCCTAGTTACATATGCACACTTCTAATTCAGTTCAGTGCACTGTGGGTAGTTTGCTCCCCCTAATCAGACAGCCATCACTGTAATGGGAAAGAAATTAAGTTTGCTGAAGTACTACGAATTTAAATCATGCAGCTGGTCCATTGGTGATAGTCCCTAGAGGGCAAAGGTAGATCATCAGAGCTAGCAGGAGAAGATCTACATGCAGAGTGTGTGCAGTTGAAATCCAGCAAGGGCTATCTGGCCAGCAGCCTGTGACATTATCTGGAATTTGCTACTGAAATCCAAAATTAATTATTTTCCAGGCAATGATAAGCTGATAGAGAATCACTCTATAAGCAAATCTAAATTTTATCTTTCCACTGACTATCTTTTTTTTAAAGCAGAAAAATCTCCATTTACTTTACAATCTCCATTTACTTTACAATCTCCATTTCCTATTTCTTACTCAGCTTTATTTTTTTTCGAAGTCCCACAGCAAGTTCCAAATACAGCACTTCAGTATCTAAGCAGTAAGTCTTCCTCAGACCCTTTATCTCCTGATTTTTACACTGACATAGAAAGACAAAGGCTAACCTTCTTTCTCATGCTGAAACCCCAGTTTCATGATACAGGGGATTTTGGCAACAGAATTCTTTTCCACCCTCTGTCAGCCACTTGTTTTGCTCAGCACTGGATCCCTCTCCTACCCCACATGGAATTATACGATTACTTGCACAGGCTTTACAAAGGTGCACTAAGCTAAATAATAACTCCCTGAAACTATAAGCAGGAGGTCATGCTTCTGCTGTTTGCCTTCTACTAACTCTGGTACTGGTACAGAACTTCCTTCGAGCTAATTTGATGTGCTAAAAGGGCAGAGAAAAAAAACAGGGTTGGATAGTTTTCTGCTGCTCTATCTATGAGCTAATAAATCAGTTCACAGAAGGGTCGGACAAATATTGAAGCTGTTGTCCAGGAGGGGGAGAGTGTCAGTGTGAGATGAGCTCTGAAAGAAGTGCAAAACCTCCCGCCTTTTACAGAAGTAAGCTGGTACCTTGTTGCGTCCCCTTTCTGTTTGCATTATTTTTAACCTTATCTGGTTCCCCGATCCAGTTCACAACCCCCAAACAGTTGTGTCAACAACTGATTGACAGCCTCAGTGTGGAATTTCTTCAGTTATTTTCCCTCGAAGGCCATGTCTCTTCTGAGCAGTATTTTGCTTCAGACATGTTCTATTTGGTTCATTTAAATAGACCATTTGTGAAGGTGTTACCAGGCATGAAAGATGAGAATCTGGTGTGTTCAGCTTTTATCAAAGTTCTGTTAGTCCACTGCATTCTCCTTTCTATCAGAACAGGAAAAAATAACATCATTATGTATCATGGGTAGCTGTGGTACATTCCACAAACACTACTGTCCTCAAGTTCATCTTTTCATTTATCAAGTTTAGTCTCTCCATAAACTAAAGATAAGCTTACATTCCTCATTAACACTAATAAAGTTTCACAACTACTCTCTATGCAGATATAAAAACTTTGTGCTAAAACTGCTCTGACAATTGAGTTTATCTCACAAATCATTCCAGAATAAAGCAAATCTGAACAGTAAAAAAAGACCTAACTTATCAATAAGCTGGCTCCTATAGTTGTTTAAATGCTACTTAGCTTCAGGGATGCACTTCAGAAAACCACTTTCAACTATTAACCAGTTACATAGTTATAGACTGCATTTCATAAGTAACAAGGTAAGCTTAAGAGTTGGTTGATCATCAAGGCTGCAGAAATATAATGGGTGCATTTATCTGACTAGGATCTTCTGTGACTATGAGATTTCAGAAGAGGAAGCTTCAGCCAAAGTATTGTTAAGTTTGAGTGGCCACTCAAAATGCCTCAAAGGAAAATGCCTCAAAGACTAGCCATCAGGACCCCAGCTGCACAATCTGTAAAACCTTTCTTTGCACTAAATTTATCAAAGCTGTGGACTGGCTAGACAACGATCATAAATTCACACTGATATGTAGTTAACTATTAGAGTCTCATCTGTGACATTTATTCACCTGATTCCAAATGCAAAAAAGAGTTTCTTTCATGCATTTTACCTCATTGAGAAACCTTGCCTAATGTTAAGAGAAATCTCAGGTTAGTCTGGGAAACACATGGCACTTGCATTTCCCATGGAGTGAAACCAGTCATCCTGAGGATCTTGGACCCAGTGGGCTCAGCAGAACCAAGGTCCTCAGCACTTCCTAAACTGTTCATCCTTCACCAAGCTGCAACATGCTGATGCAGTAACAACCAGATTTTTTTTCCTTCATAAGCTGCAGGACAGCAGGGAAAGGACTTTAAAGATTAGCTCTTCTACAGATCTCATTACAGTGGGTTGCTTCAATCTCCAGTCTATGACAGCAGATACAAAAATATGTACAATGAAGCCATGTTCTCCAAAAATTCTCAGTGCGCTAAAACATCATTAGATATTTTTAATGCAAAGTCAGTAATGTTATTTCTTAGAAGCAGTCCCACTTAAATTTTTATTGCCACAATTGTAAAGATCAGTGTGAGACTAATGTGGATATAGTTTTTGAAGTGAAAAACTAATGGGCTGGGTCCAGCAAGTAGTCAAAAGTTTCATTTAGGTTCTGTTGCTGCATTTCTCCCATTTGATTTTCTCTGACCTGTAAAACATAAGTATATTTGGATGCCTGGCTACTTTAAATCAGCTGACAATTCTGACAACCATACATTCAACAACAGAGACGCCATACATTCAAGTGATCCTTTGTAATGTATGCTGAGGACTGGTAATACTGAGTGGTTTGGCTACATATAAATTCTCAAGCAAGTCTGATGGCTACAGAAATTTCAGACAAAGGCTAGTAAAACGTTTAATAAATCAAAAAAAAATTGAGAACTAGCACTGCACACTGAGACTGAGGAAGACCTCAGTCACCCCAACCTCTGGCTCCCCAGCTCAGAGGCCATAGTGGCAGCTGAGGTGCAGCTGTCACTCAACACAGTGATCAAAATGCAGATTATCAGACCTTATGCAACACAATTTATCGTTTCAGTGTTTCACTGAGTTTAACGCTCATGTATGTGAGATTTCTGAGAAGCTTAGAAAATGATCGGGTATTGATTCAAACTTGGATATATGGCTATATGCTTCCAGGACTGCTTTATCTTTCAGGGGAGCAATTCTGATCCTCCCTATTCCTGTCCTCATCCCATCCCTGCTTTGCACCCTTTAAGCAATAAGGCCAGTCCAATAAGCTTCTTTTCTGCTTAGCACTTCTATGAACTTTTTAGTCAGACTTGCAAAAACTGCTAAACATGATCCTTGGCTCTCACAAGACTTTTCCTCGTTAATGACTGTCATTCACCCTGCTGACTTCTTCTTTAGCAGAACTGTAACACAGCCATAGCAGCCAGTGATCTTGAGAAAACAGCAGCAAACCATTCCTCCAAGCAGCATAAAATTCTCAGTCACAGTTACCCGAACAACAACAACAACAAAAAAAAAAAAAGAGCATAATCGCAAGGATCTATCTAACAAGCAGACCAACATCCACATAGTGACTGCGACACATCATATCTAGAAGAAAGAAAAGAAGCATGCCTTAGGTCAGACATCTGTATGCCTAACAGTGCAGGAAGTAAGAAAGCATTTTGCATTATTTAGCCCAGACTAGAAAAGAATACCCCTAAGAGCATACTTAACATTTTCCACTCTTCTGTTCTACAAACAGCAGCCAATGGGATGATGGAGTTAAAAAGGTGTGGCTGTTGTTCTTTTCTAATACCTCTATTTACAATATTCTAGCTCTGGCAAGCATTGTGTACAGAGGAAGGATCAAATGCTGGGTACCAAAAAAGTTTCAGAGTTTACACTTTTTCCCTTTCTGTGGTTTAAAAAGAAAGCCAGAAGAGTGGGCTTTTTTGTTGTTGTCCATCAAAAAAACACCATTTATTCATCATATAATGCGACATCTCTGTGGTAACTCCAGAGAAAACTCATAGCTGTTCTTCACGTAAATATGTTTGCTTTCTTTGGTTTATGTAGCCACTGAAATGAACCAGGCATGTACTGGACCTGTTTATCTAATTGCCATTGAAGGATTAATAATCATACATGCAAAGATTGTTACACTTTTCTAGCATAGGCCTCAATTTTGCTTTGTCAGAGATTTGCAAAACTCTGATCAAAATCATGTTACTCCTGCTTTGACTGGGTCTAATGATGTTTTCACAAGGTCAAAGTTTAGATGGACAAAGAGATAAAAATATAAGGTCATTTCAGTGAGGCAATCTGAGATGGAATGTAACTTTTGAATGAACAAACCTGTAGACTTTGTACAAGGCTTTCCTCTCAGCCCTGCACAGCCCTTATAATAGAGAATATCAGCCTGGTGACTGAATCAGACCACAGAGTCAGTTTTTATTCTTGGCTTGGATACAGATTTCTTCAGTGACATTGATCAAGTAGTTTAACCTCTGACTTTCCTTATTTGTAAACAAGAATAATCACCATCCCTTATCCCATAGCTTTAATTTATGAATACTTGCAAAAAGCCTTGAGATTCTTGGCTGAATGTTGCTATAGAAACAAGAAGCATAACTACAATCCAATTGTGTATGATGCTTTTATGACCCCAGTCACTGCAGTCACTCAGGTACTTAAGCCTTTCATTTTAATACACAGTGGCACTGTCATTAAGAGTGAAATGGCAGCAATGTCCTATTTCATCCATTTTTGGAGATGGGGAATTGAAGTACAGACATTACACCTACATAATCTAAGCTCAAAATTGTGCTTTGGTTTACCTTTTAGTCATGTATATGGGAAGATATAGGGAAGACTAAGGAAAAAAACCTCACACCTACAGTCCCCTTAACATGGGTCCAAGTATACACATGCACAGACCATATGGGCAGGGTGACCATGCTGCATTTAGCTGGCCATCAACATTTATCAAATCTGCCCTTCCTTCTTGCAAGACCACTGCTAAGCACTTGTCAAGACAGTTCAGACTCTGCTTCAGTCAGTGACGCAATCCACAGTGACACCAGTCAGTCAAGTAGCTAGATAAGCAATTCAAAAACCAAAGAAGCAGGTCTGCTACAACTTGCATTAGTTGTCTGCCTGACCAGTCCATCCTTCTCCTGCTCATGTGGAACTGCCATCCATGTCACTGTGAGTGCTGCATATTCAGAAGAGATCAGTAAAGCTGAGATCATGGTGCAAGGAGATACTTCTTCATAGTGCAGGTGCCTGTACATGACACTCATGCACCAAAGTCAACCTTTGCAGCAACCATGGAACTCACTTTGTTTCCGAAACATGCATTAAATAGTTAGAAATTACAACTAAACAGAGCTAGTGCCTGTTGCTCTTCCTCAAAAGTTAGTACTGTTTGAACTATAAAGTTTTAATTAATCCTTGAGGATTAACACATACATTTTAAGGTCCCATTTGCCTTTATATGTTGACATTTGTGATAAGATTTCTATTAATAAAGGTTTTTTACTGACAGACTTTTGCTGCGCCTTCCCCAGCCACTAACATTGCAGGCAGCCAGATTAATCATAACACTGCTAGTTGTGAACTGATGAAGTGTATGGGCTCTAAGCCTGCTTTAGGATCTACTAACAGGATACAGAGTTAAACATCATATGGCTTACCTAACTGACATAAAAGCCAGTATAGAATTCATATGGTGAAAGAGCATTTAAGTGTGAAAGAATTTATACAGCAAACCATTTCAACTGATGCAGCTTCAGCCACTCACTGTCAAGACGCACAAGACCGCATCTGCTGCAACAGGAGTCAAGTTTGATGGGACAGCCTACAGCCTATGTCATTAGGTTGTACCACAGCCGACAAGTGTTCCCTATGGCTGAGAAGCAATTTCTGAATCAAGATCATCTTAAAATACATGAGCCTGAAGTTAAGCTTTGTCATATGACGGGTATTTTCCTATCACTGCTAAGAAGTATTTTTTTTTTAATTATATGCTATATTTTCTTACAATATTTACAGAAAAGTTTTGAATTATTTTAAATTCTTTTTTTAAAAAAAGCAACTGTGGATTAAACCTCCTACAGAAAAGACTTCATAGATATTTTTTCTATAGTGCTATAACATAAGCATTTGACCTAATGTTCCTTTTTCTTAGATTAGACCAACAAAAAACATTGGCAGCAGTTTCTGGACACTAGTGTAAACAGCTGGGCTCCCTGTGGGCCCAAAGATATGCTTTAAAAAAAGGAGTCCATTGTAGACAATTTTCTTTCAGACCCTTATCAAAGTGTTCATCCTGAATATCCCACTTATGTCAGAGAGTCCATATACATTAAATGGACCTTATAAAAAGGCTTTTCTGGAGTCCCATCTTAGTTTGCCAAGGCCAGCTCTTAGTATTATTTTGTCTGTCTGCCAACATTAAGGTTTGCACAAAATGATGACTGTCGGTACCTTTGCTAAGGAAGAGTGCAAATGACATGTTAGCAGCCAACCCCTGCTGATTAGCATGAGACTTCAATGGATTTAGCAGGCAAGCTGCTGTGAGCTTGTTAATGCATTTGGGATACTGTTTGAAATCTGTGCTGTGGAGTAACATTTGTATGAATCAGCAAACAGGGAAATACCTGTATACATAGGATACATACAGAAGTCAATTTTGGTCATTTTATACCAAGCAGTATAACTTTTTATTCTTTTGTGGCTTCAGTTAGACTAATCTAAGAGCCTGGATGAAAAAAGACTAACAAAACACTGTTTGTTTAGTTAGCTGCTGTTGATTGCTTTCCTCTCACCAAGGGAGAAGCACAATCAGACATTAAATTAGTGAATGAATCTTCTTCATTTGATTTTACATAAGAAAGGAGAAAAAGGGTAAGTGAAAAGAGGCTATGAGATCTCCCTGCTGGGACTTTGCCAAGTGTTTCTCACACATGACCAGTTAATGGAAAGACTAATGCTCAGAAATTCCATAGCCTGGCTCCCACTGCTTCCAATCCTGCCTTATAGCCTTCCCGTTACCACCTAGAGGTTGTCTGTAAGTGGCTAACCCAATGCTTTTAGGATGGGAGGGGACTTCCTCTTTTCCATTGTTTTTCAGGTAATTTCTGACAAAAGCTGGGTCCTTGGTCTCTTTGGGTGGTGGGTTATATTTTTACATTTTAAAAGGACATTTTTCATACACTGATAAGAAGGCACCTGCTTTCTGTTAGGGACAGAGAAGGAAGGTCCTGATCTGACAGCGTTGGTTTTGCTAAGAAAATTCTGCAGGTCAATGTGATGCTGCTAGTTCAGAAATCAACATTATGCCAATAAGAACTTACTGGATCGGATCAAGGCACTAGGATAAACTCAAGGCATAACAACATCAATACAAATAAAAAAAGCCTTTCTTTTGCTAGGCTGGGGCCACAAGATTGCTACAAATCTAATGAATCTGTTTCTTATCCTTTGTTCATCATATGAAGCAGAAAAATGTAGATAGAGACTGCCATGGTTCTAGCTAGGTAAAGAGTAGCAGCAGGATCAGGCCTTTACTCCAGATGCAAAGAGTTTACTTTGTTAACTCAAGCATAAATAAGACAGCCTTGGAGACATTTCCCCGGTCACTTGTGGAAAAGATTCATTATGTGCAGTGCAGAGTTAACATTATGAAAAAGGGTGTATAGTATCTATCTGCTGTGCAAAGGCATTTAGCTGCTAGATGCAAAACCAGCAGAATTAACTTTTTCATTCTCTGCCTGGCTCTGCCTTCTTTGTTACTGCAGAAGAAAAAAGTGCTAGTATTACCATTAGCTATATAAGGTAGCATTCACCACTTTAAAAAGTGCAAGTAGTATGTAAAGCATCAGTCCATGTTTCACTTCAGCCTAACTCAAACTGAAAAAGAAAACAGAGATGCCATTTCATGAAAGCACCCTATCTTGACTCATACAGAAAAGCTACAGTATAGATGCGATATTATCTATTCTTCTCAAGGGTTACAACCATGCCATGCTGCCACCCCTGGAGAAGCTCTGGATACTACAGTAAGAGTTTGATCCCACATCTAGACATTCTCTGGCCTCCAAGTCCTGTTTACAGTATTACAGCTGTAGGCTAGAATAAAAGCCATAACTAATTACAGAAAGGCCCTATAAAAGTTAAATGCTAATGGCCCTAGATTATCTCAGCTTTTAGATGCTCTAGAAGGTGGAAGTCTTCCTCTCTTCTAGCTTGCCCTGCCTTATTGCCCTTTCTTCCCTCTTTAGGCTTTCCATAGCCTACACTCAAGTTCACATTTTTAAAGATTTCATGAAAGCTGCCCAGGAAATCTGCCATAATATCACATACTTCACTGACAAAGCTGTGAAAGCTAGCAAAGGTCTGGTTATCATCCCTCATATAGTTAAGGTGTAATAGCAGTGCATACAGCCAAGCAACGGAATGCTTTAAAGAAAAATGGTGTCCATTAAAACTTGACTTACAATAAGCCAGGCTTTACATTAATTTAGCTACTGAGAACTGCAATGCCTCCATGTTCCCCCAAAAAGTTAGTGTGCCCACTGGGTAGACAAGAAAGGAAGAGGAAAGGATGGTGGAGACACCACAGTGCACACTTCACCCTCTCAGGAAGAGAAGTTGAGTAGCACTCTAGTCCTCCCACTGTACAAACACCTTTTCACCTTTGGAAATCCAGAGAGAACATGAGCTATTCCTGCTCCCTGCTCTAGAACCTCTATTTCCTTAGCTGACCAGCACATCACTCGCTTTTAGCTCTGGCAAGAGGTCAGTCATCATATAAGCACTGCTGAGCATATTAATTACTGTGTTCACATGCTCCCTGTGTCTTACTGCCCAATTATTTCATAACAGTGCTATGTACTGTGCCAGATCCAAGCACACGGCTCTCAGTGACTTCAAGGGCTCCCTTCACACATAGTTTTGATGAAATTGACGTTTTTCATGGCTTTATTTACCCGACCTGTAAATATTTTGGAGAACATAATGGTGCTTCTGAACATTTGCATATTTGCCCTGTCTACACATTGAAGCTGTACTTACAAATGTATCTTTTGCAGAATTCATTCATGAGGAAAACCATACAAGTTTACAAGTTAATCATTTCCCTGAACGTCAAAAGCCAGGGCAGATCAGGATGTTCATTGTGCTGGCAGAGCTGCAAACTAGACTGCTTTAGTATTAATAGTAAATTTCCTAGCCTCAGTAAGGCTTTTAATAGTTTTTGCAGCAGGTTAACAAATAGCCATGGATATTTGCCATAAGCAATTGCAAAGCACAGGGAAAGAAAAGTGTAATTATTAAGAAAAAGGTGGCTTGAGTTTTCTGTTAAATAGAAAAAGAAAGCATCCAGTGCTTTCTTTCAGCTTTCAATTTCTGAGTAAAATAGATGTTCTGCCTTAGTAAGAAAAGGCAGAGATCACAAGAATTCACTGATCAGCATGTTTTATATCCCAAACGTTCCAAACCAACATCCAGTAAGATTCTGTTATGACTGCTAGCTGTAGAATGTGGCTGAGTAGCAAACACTACCTAGGCTCAGGCAGCTACAAGATCAATGAGACCAAAAAGGCAATGCTCAGCTGCATACAGCATTGTGGCCAAGTATGCTTTAGTTGCTCCACCTCACCATCTGGTAGATAAACATAATCCACCTTGTGAACTAGACTTTTGACTAGGATGACTGGCATGCTGACACACATTCTGCCATCCTGTTCTGGGGGATAAAAACATCTGGTGAGGGGAACATGAACACCTGAGAAAGCAGCGTTTCTCAGAACACAGGCTATTTTTCCATCCACCTTAGGAAGATAAAAAGCAGTGAGAACCTTACAATGACTCTTCAGAGACAGCCACCCCCACATCAGCAACTGGGGATAGGCAAGAGAAAGTAATCATTCTTATGCTCCATCAGACACTAGAATTCTTTCATCATTCTCCCTCACTCATTTTCTTTTGGTTATAAATGATAAGATACAATGCATGTGTAAGCTACTTAACATTCTGCCTCTCTTGTCCGCCCCTCCAACTGCCCTTTTTTCTGTCATCCCAAAATTTGCCTCTCCTGGCTCCTTATAGAGTACAAGTAGAAAGTAGGTCAGACAAATGGGCACTGTCATGTGACTAGTTTCAATTTATGAGCATGTTGTTGTCTCTGTAGTACCATAGCAAGTTGTTGTTACAAATCCTTAAAAGTTTGTTTTAGCCTGAGAGGCTATTAGACTTACTCAACTACCAAAGGAGGCTTTGTGCAGGAATGTCATCTGGTTAAGTCAACAGAGCTCTGCCTGCAGAGCGCAGCTTCCAAAATGAGGCTTCATTCTGTAAAATTAATCCTTCACCTTTTCCTGTTTATAATGAAAGCACCATTAAATGCCTACCAACTTAACAACTAGGGTTCATTTTCCTTTCTCCCCTCACCTTTCCCCACACACTACAACCCCGAAGTATCAATCAGTCATTTTAGTTTTCAGCCATAGCCAGCACTGGATACACGAGCTTCACATACTGATACGCTTCATACAGCCATGTGACAGTGTCCCATCATGCAAAGAGGAGTGCAGACCACAGTGGTCAGTGCTAATGGCAGGGAGTGGGATTTACAGCTCTTTTAACTCTCCCAGTAAAGACAGCACCATTCAGTTACAGTGGCAAATAAAATACTCTGACAGAAGCGTGATTAAAGTTGACAATGGTCCTCCAATCTTCTGCAGTTTCCAACAGTGTTCACAGTTTTAGTGAATTAATGGCAAGGCAAACAGTATCTGCACAACTAGTTCTGTGGTCTGGTAAGGCCAGAATGACAGTTTTAATAGGTTGTTGTCAAATCACCTATCAGAACAACTGTCTGGTGCCTCTAGACTCCTGTTACACGTGTGAAACATGGTACAGTAAATAACCATAGGCTGGTACTTTGTTAGACCATATTATTACATATTACAGCAGCAATCTCAAGCAGTGCTTTAACTCTAGTCACAACAAAACTCTATTCAGATTTATTGGCTTAAAGAAAGGGGTAGCCACTTTCTCTTGTTCTTCAAAAAAAACCCCAAACAAACCCAAATATAACACAGCAGGACAGAAGTGCAGAGAAAACAGTTCAGAGTGACCATAAACATACCAGAGGTTAAATCTTACTACCACTAAAATCTATGGCAGTTTTGCTACTGCTTTCAGAGAGACCAAAACTTAACTTCCATATGTTTGGCTTTGTGTTGCTCACTGAAACTAGCAGATCAGATAGTTGTCATCATTCCTCCCATCCATATGGAAGCCCCTAAGTTGTGGCAGGCCAACAAATGGTAATATATTATTAAATTTGGATCAGAAGTGGGTAGAAGTCAAAGTATAAATTTCTTCAATAAACTGGCTCATTCCCTTTGAAAAAAGTCCCTAGGGACTGGTTTTACTGACAGAATACAGAGCAGTTTAAACTGGATGAAACAGGGAATGGGAAATTGGACCCCCTCTCATCTATATTCCACACATTATACATAATGTAAAGGCTTACATTTCCCACTGTTTATTTCCTGTAGATATAACCAAAACACCTATATTTGAACAAATTGTGAAATCTGGCCCTAAGAACTAGGATTTCTCCCCTTTTTTTCAGAGGACACTGAAATTCCTACAGTGGCTACTACTTAGGATTTCTTACTGTAAAAAAGATATTAATTTAACTACTATGTGTGGGATACATCTGTCGTGATGAATCTGTCTAGCCAGGTGAAAGTGAGGTGTCCATTCTCACCAGCTGTATAGGCACTTTGTACAATGAGTAGTTCTGAGACTTAGGGTAATTCTCTCCTACCCTAAATAGGCATCTAAGAGGAATGAAACCTCTGGAGGGCAAATCAGACTACCTGCTTTACACTATTTGCTATAAAGGGAATACTAACTTTTATCCTCTAAATGGCTAAAAATATATGTCAAGTATATCATCCTAAGCCTTTATGATTAGAGCATAGATCCAGGGTCTTTTCTCTTGAACTTCTTTTAGAAAATATTTTCTAAGCAATTGTTGCTTTGACTAATCTCATTAACTGTAGGATTCAAACAATTCATGGATACAAGTAAGGCCATGAAAATGAGTGCATTATTACCATGTCTAAGAAAAACAGTTCTAGTACTGTTAAAGCTGCAACTAGTTTCCTATGCAACAACAACTTAAAAATGTTCTGTCTCATAAACTCATGGCACCCAATAGCTTTTGTATCTTATGCTTCATCATATTCTTCTAGTTCACTGGATATGTAAGCATTCAATGTGAAAGCCTCAACAGCATCTGGGGGTATTCTCAAAAATTCTTGTTATCTCACAGCACTCAGTTCAGAAAACCGGATCAAGTGTATAAGTTGGCAAGAGACTTTCCAATTTCATAAGGTCATCCTAGCAGTTAATTTAGACTACTAGCTGTGTGCCTTCAGCAGCTATTAAGCTTTTGCTTGATAGTTTTTCAATACTGTCCCTACTTAGTGCTTCCTTCCCGAACACAAATATTTTCACTATTCCAAGGCAACAAATATTATAGCCAGATCTCTTTAGAAAGTACATTGCTAGTGGCAAGAAATTTAATGAGTGCCACAGTCTTATAGTTAACAGCTTGTTAATTTTGCAGCAGTCACCAGTTCTATACATGTAACTCAAAATGTCATCCCAACCTACTGTTTCTACTGATCACTAATGTTAGTGGAATTGCTTTGCTAATACATTCAAAACTTAATTTCAGTCTCCATTTAGTTTTATGCCATTGGAACTTGGACTTCATTACATAAAATTGCAGGCACAAATAATCACAAAATATGTCAGCTATGTTAAGTATCTCAAAGTTATAGAAGAAGACTAACCAAAAGAGAAGCCCATTCTGCTTGGTACTACGTAGTTTAATAAGGCATGCCTACATTTCCAGCAAGGCATGACTCTATCAGTCATATGAAAGTATATATATTGACTGTAAGCCAGGTAGCACTGAAGCTACAGAACTTGTCACAGGCTTGCAAAGTCTGCCTGAAAAGCAAATTCAGAAAGCTAACCTGCGCTCAGTTATTTGCTGCTAAGTCTATACTGACAGCAGTATTTGACTGATGTTAATTAACTTAAGGCTAATTTAAGTATTTCCATGTGAGATGGAGTCATAATGTGATTGTTATGTAAATAGCTTTGTAGTAAGATATGGTACTTTATTGCGGTTGCCAGAATTATAGAAAGGTAATGTCATGAAAAAACTGGGGCACAGAGAAGCCAGGTGGCTTCCTTAATTTCCGGCTAAAAATGGCATCCACCTACTAATACAAACTGCCTGGCATGAGTACAGTGAACAACTAGAGAAACAGATCCTTTCTAAACTTCACTGTCTATGTATTTCAGAAACAGCACTCAGAACAGCCCAACATCTTACCTTCTTTTATCAGCAGTAACTTCCTGTCAACTTGTCAGCTTCACTTCCCAAATTCCATATCCCATTTCCTCAGTCTGAAAAACAATAACAGCAATTCAAAAGTTAGCAGAAGCAAGGGTAGTGATAGTATTAATGATGGATATTTACCATCTTAGCAACTCACTTTACGAGTTGAGAAAGCAAAGCAGTACATAGAAGACTTATTTCTCCAAGTTCCACTTTTAATCTTTTTTGTCTACTGCCCATTACAGCTCCCCTCACATACCTGCACTGCTGACTGCATAAGTCACTTGGAAGATATCAGACCTTCAGCATCAGAAAGTGGTGGCGTTAAGCAGTAGCTGACCACTATGTCCATATATATAGGTCTTTGTTACACTGCTGCTGTTATACAGTCCTCTGAATTTCTTATTTCCATGCACAATTTTCTGCTACGGTTAACTTCAATATACAGTACTTAGTTATCCAGCTCAATCTGGGGACTGAAACATAAAACAAAGACCACAAACTCACAAATACACAGTCAATTAAAAACTGTAACTTTTGAGGCTCTTTTGTTTCTTTTTTTTTTTTTGTCAAGTCTTTCAACTGACTCAAAAAGTGCCAACAACCACCAATGTTGTCATCAGACTCTGGCTAGAATACTTACACCCCATATTTGAAAGAGGAACCATGGAAAAGTAAAACTGAAAACATTTTCAAATAGACTGATTTAAAAGAACTATTTCAACAAGAACTTCACAAACTGAACTCAGGAGGAAAAGCAAGTAAAAGAGAACAGACAACAAAAGATAAGAAAGTTATGTTATATAATGTTTTGATTTAGCAGTAGGTCAGCTAAATTTAGCACATACAAATCCGAATTTTCCAAGCTTTAAGATTTGAAAAACTCACACTCTTTCCTCAGTGCTGTCATGAAATGTCCTTTCAAATTAGTCCCTTCTTCACAGAAATAAGTTGAAAATATGCTTTTATGTCTCTATCCAATGCTATTCTGTTGATGGACGAACTCGGGAAGAGCAAGTGGAAGTACATCCAAGTCACTTATCAGGCAGAATAGAGGAATCCAAATAAGCATGTAGCAAATCAAGTATTCCAAGTACTAGTGAAACTTTGTGCTGGTTACTTGGTTCTCAGGAGTATGACAAATTCTCAGGCAAGTCCTACATAGTGAAAAACGATATTTAATGTCTAAACATACCATTCTACTGTTCAGGTCTAGAAACTAGATTTAAACTTTCCATACAAGGGACTTCAAATTTAAGAGCTCATGCTCAGATACCATTTTCAAAATATACATAGCAAAGTCCTTGAAAGTCTATCATACAATCTGCTTGCAGAGACTCCCCTGTATTGCCAAAGTAACTCAGCAGGCTGTCAAGGAAGAAAAGACCTTATTTGGTCATTAAGGTTTCAAACTTGCTTCTATTGCCACAGTCTTAGCTCCCCCTGACTTCTGCTTGGAACTGGAACAGATTAAAAGCCTCTAAAAATCAGCTGTAATAAGGCTCAGCCATGAATGAATTGGCTATGTTCAACTCCCTCCCCAAAACTGAAGATAGTATGAAGACAGGCTCAGAAAGTTGGGGCTGTTCAGCCTGGAGAAGAGAAGGCTGCGTGGAGACCTCATAGCAGCCTTCCAGTATCTGAAGGGTGCCTACAAGGATGCTGGGGAGGGACTCTTCATTAGAGACTGTAGTGACAGGACAAGGGGTAACAGGTTAAAACTTAAACAGGGGAAGTTTAGATTGGATATAAGGAGGAAATTCTTTCCTGTTAGGGTGGTGAGGCACTGGAATAGGTTGCCAAGGGAGGTTGTGAATGCTCCATCCCTGGCAGTGCTCAAGACCAGGGTGAACATAGCCTTGGTTGAGATGGTTTAGTGCCAGGTGTCCCTGCCCATGGCAGGGGGGTTGGAACTAGATGATCTTAAGGTCCTTTCCAACCCTAACCATTCTATGATTCTATGAACTGCTGAAGTAGCCTAACACCAGATGGCCAAGTTACATAATTTCATGATGAATACCATGTGCTTTTAAGTTATTTTGTCGTTTGAAGTCCTTAATGACAGCAGAGAGGAAAGGAAGCAGGACATAAAATAGTGAGACTGTTAGGATTAACATTCCAAAATAATGAACTTACACCAAAATCCCAAGAGTGCTAGAGAAGTTGAGAGCTCTTCAAAATATATTTCTGGCTTGGTTGCCTTCTAGTTTGATCTTTCAGGCTTGCACTTTCTGTAATTACAAGTGCTTGAAACCTTTCATCTTTAACATGGGATGTAATATCTAAGTCCAGGAGCCAAGGCTTTATAAATTCACATAACAGTCTGAGATTTGGCATAATGCACATTACTGCAACTGTCATCACTGCATCTTCTTCCTGCAGGGAACTTTTGTGTCTCTACTACCATTCTCCATTCTCAGAAGTCTACTTTCACTCAACCACCCCACTGTTTCCAAAATCCCAGAAGTGAAGAGCTACCAGCAGTTTTCTAAAAAAATACAAGAAGACACAAAAGATGCCTTCAAGAAGTGAAATCCAATGGTTCAGAAACTAACTAGGCACAGTGTGGCTGCTCATATCCTGGAAACAGAGGTGATCAGACAGTGGCATCTTCACTAAAAATACCCACTGCTCATCTTATAGTGTGAAGTCCACTTCACTTAATAAGCTCAAAAAAATAACCCTGGAAGAGAGGTTGAAAGGCTGAAAACCTTAGGCACAGATGAATTCAACACTTTATTCTGGAACAATAAAGAACTCATAACAGGACAAGTAACTCAGCCAGCCCAAGTCCAAATGCATTCCTGTTCCACTTCCAGTACCCCCCGAAAGACCAGGGGCAAAAAGCTAGGAAAGTTAAAACATTTCCCCCAGGCAACATAAGGTCTCTCTTGGCCTGCTGCCATTACAATAAAAGGCAACATATTATAACCAACTTTAGTCAGCTATGGCAGAGGCTGTTAAGAGCTGAAAGAGTCATCTTAGGCCTCCTTTAAAATCAATGGAGAAAACAGTCATTTAATGAGTGATTCATCTGTTTTATTTTATACAGTGACATTGGGATGAGAAAAATTGTGCTGCAAAATTAAAAAAAAACAAGCCCTAGAAATGGCTATTTCCCTTTATATACAATAAATGCAGTCCAGATGAGGAATTGTCTGTATTTAGTAAGATGAATCCCACCCAGTAAGTCTGTGGCATACATTCACTCCTCTCAGAGACCTTTTGTTATAGCTGTTACAGTTTCCACCACTTCCAGACTACTGGGCAACATCCAGAGCTTTAGATGAGCTCTAAAGGGACAATGGAATTACAGAAACTCAAAGATATTACAAGATTTCTAAGTTATGAGATCCTACTGTGTGGACTGACATGAATCTGTAGAGTACACCTTACCATGTAGCATATTCTACATGTAGAATACTGGGAAAGAAATAAATCAGAACAGCTCAATTTTCTAAACTGGGAACATAAACTCCCTCCCATTGCAAAGCCTTATAACAAAAACTGAAAACTGCATGAATATATACTGCAATTTTCAAAGGAAAAAATAATACTAAGCTGCATTCTTGATCAGAAAATCAAAACACTCACAACCCAGACTGGACACATAGCATGAAAAATAATTCCCTTCAGTCAAAGACCTGCATCTCCTTCCTTGTTGCATTTCATAGCAGTATTGAATACTAGTGGAGGAAAAGACCTGCTATGAATCTTCCTACTCAGAAGCAGCTATAGATGTCTAGGCCAGCACTTTGCACTGCCTATACTGTAAGTTAAGCTTGATAAAAGTCTATTTTCTGAAAATCCAGCCTTATGTTATTCTGTATTAGGTGGAAAGTCCCAAAAATAATTTCTAAAATAATTTCTGCATGTGTGGCAACAAAACCAGTCATTGTCTGGTTAGTGCATTCCACCACAGTGCTCTCTTTTATGCTCCCTCAAACAACTGGTACATATGGCAGATCACACACAGAATTTCCTGATGTTCACATGGAACCTCCTATGCTCCAGTTTACACCCATTGCCCCTTGTCCTGTCACTGGACATCACTGAAAAAAAACTAGCTCCGTCATCCTGACATTCACCCTTTACATATTTGTAAACACTGATGAGGTCACCCCTCAGTCTCCTCCTCTCCAAGCTAAAGAGTCCCAGCTCCCTCAGCCTCTCCTCATAAGGGAGACCCTCCACTCCCTTAATCATCTTTGTAGCCCTTCGCTGGAGGTCCCTGTCCTTCTTGAACTGAGGGGCCCAGAACTGGACACAATATTCCAGATGCGGCCTCACCAAGGCAGAGTAGAGGGGGAGGAGGACCTCTCTTGACCTACTAACCACATCCTTTCTAATGCACCCTAGGATGCCATTGGCCTTCTTGGCCACAAGGGCACATCGCTGGCTCATGGTCATCCTCCTATCCAGCAGGATCCCCAGGTCCCTTTCCCCTTCACTACTGTCCAGCAGGTCAGCCCCCAACCTGTACTGGTACATGGGGTTGTTCTTCCCCAGATGCAAGACTCTACACTTGCCCTTGTTGAATTTCATCAAGCTTCCCCCCGCCCAACTCTCCAGCCTGTCCAGGTCTCGCGGATGGCAGCACAGCCTTCTGGTGTGTCAGCCACTCCTCCCAGTTTAGTATCATCAGCAAACTTGCTAGGGTACACTCAGTTCCCTCATCCAGGTCGTTGATGAAAATATTAAAAAGCACTCGTCCCAGCACCGACCCCTGAGGGACTCCACTAGTCACAGACCTCCAGCTAGATTCTGCCCCATTAACCACACCTCTCTGCCTTCTTCCTTCCAACCAGTTCTTGATCCACCTCACTACCTGATCATCAAGCTCACACTTCTTTAGCTTATCTATGAGGATGCTGTGGGAGACAGTATCAAATGCCTTACTGAAATCAAGAATAAGATGGCACTGGCATTTCTCTGACTTTAACAGTTGGTACAAACACCTTATTTCTTCACCTGAACAAGCCCACAAGGGACATGATAGTTGCAGAAGTTATGTGGTATACAACATGTGGCATTCACCATCAGAACCATTTCATCTGTAGAAAACCAGACTTCTCATTACACATTATTGGTATTTGGTGCTCATTCATTCTGGGCATCCTGGCTCTGCTTACAGAACAAAGTCTTGCCTATCCAACAACAGGCAGAATCACTCCACTTACCAGTACAGTTTTGCTACTTTATAGATGGCTTTGAGTACCAAGTTCAGTTTGGGACTCCCCAGCACAAGAAAGAGACGTTGATGTGCTGTAGTGAGTCCAGCAGAAGGCTACCAAATTGACTGGGAGCTTAAGCACATGATGTACATAGAGAGGATGGAAGAAATGCATTTGAACACTCTTTAGAAGACTTAAAGGAGACCTGATAGCTGTCTACAACTACCTCATTGAAGGATACAAGGAAGATGGAGCCAGACTCTTCTCAGAAATGCACAAAAACAGGAGGCAATAGACACAAGCAGAACAGGAGAAATTCCAAGCAGATAGAAGAAAGTAGTCAAAAAACGGTTGCCCAGAGAGGCTATAGAATCTATGTCCTTGAAGGACTCAGACAGGACCCTGAGAAACCTGATCCTGTTGAACCTGCTTTGTGCAAGGGATAAGACTACGTGACCTTCCAGAGGTCCCTTCCAACCTAAATAATTTTATGGTGGGAATGGGAAAAGGTTTGGAGAATACAAAATACAGCCTTGCTGAGGAAGCAGTTTCTGTGGCTTTAATGAACAGCTCCCTCTATTCCTAAAGGATACTCACTCATCATTCAATATTCAAAAGCAGCCTCACCCAGTTCCATGCCAAGTAACAGCATGATAATATAGTTGGCTCTACACTCTAGAGCCAACTAGACTCCTAGACTGCCCACAAAACCGGTCACCCTTTACAGCAAGCAATGACACAGCTGTCCTAAGGACAAGGAACCATCTTATCTGCACAGACAACTGAATTAGCCAGACACACAGCATATCCACATAGCAATAAGGACACGCCTGAATGAGCTTTAAAGCTCCAGCACTACCCAATATTTTTCCTGCTGGAGAATCAGCTGTTTTCATGTGCCCCCAGATTCAGCAATAACGGCACCCTAAGAAGCGCAGAATGAATAGCTAGTGCACTTGGATTCAAGGTGACTACTGAACTGCATTACACAGTTACCAAAATCCTTTTACATGCTATGTAAATTTTGCCAATACAATCTGAAGCCATGAAGAAATATATTGCCAACAGAAGCAGCCAAATGTGGATGCATTCTGCCAAAAGAAGTTGCTAGCTGCACTGTGCCAACAGATTGTTTGCCAGCTAGGTCTCCTCATGCAGAAAAGACCACGGATTTCCACTGTCTTTCAGGCTGTCAGATTCCAGTATTAAGTAACTGGATTAACCTTTTGCAAGCAACAAGGTGACATTGGTTACCTTCGTATCTGTTTTTAGTCACTCGTCAATAATAGCCAACATGTCAATTTACACCATCATCTGTACTGAACCATGTAAATACAAGGCCGCATGTATCTGGGAGGGCTTCATGAGATGATGTTAAACTCTGTAACTGTGGATTTGCTTGTGAAGTCTGTGAGGTTTCAGATGCTGCTAGAGACATTACAGGCTTACTACTGCAGCATGTTCACCCAGCAGATACCATCCAGAAGTAGCTTTACAGGTTGTGCACTAATACAAACCAAAAGGACAGATATAATGTACTACCAAAAAAATGGCAAATCATTCTTTATGTCTCACACTACAGTTTTGCCTTTTACAGTTTCAACAATAAAACTACCTTGCTAGAAAACTAAGTGGTGATTCAGAGTACCTGAAAATTCTCTGAAAAGATGTTCTTGCTACTCTTTACTAATCCAATGAATGAGAAACCTTGTGGGAATGTACTGATTCTGATTTAACTTTTCTGGGGGGTTTGAAAGTCTATCCAAAGAAAAAGAAAGAGAAAAACCTAAGCAAATTTGGTGCTGAACCACATAAAAGATTCAGATGAGACATCTGATTTGACATTTTCTCCAGCATTTAATGGCCAACATTTAATTTATCAGAAATGTTTTGTGCCTTAAGCTTTTTTTATCTCCAAGAGAAAAGACAAACTTTAGAAAGGAGTTTAAGTGTTTAGCTTTTTAATAGGGACTTTATTAATGAAAAGGTATGGGAGAAAAGATGATGTAATTGCTGTCAAACCAACAAATTAGCACAAGGAAGCTACAGTTACCCTGGAATCCTCCCTACAGAAAATATAGTGAATTGATGAACCTGTAACAATTTTGGCTAGACCTTCTTTAGCATACTCATAGCAAGACATCTACAGCAAAACAAACCAACCAACCAAACCTTCTGTCAAATACAGTACTCTCGCAGATCATCTTTACCCCCTCAGGAAAGGATGAGAGAGATCAAGTACAGTCAGATGTACAAACAGATTACCCAAAGGACAACAGGGCAGGACTCATATACTGGGATGAAACATACAGATTAAAATGCGGGCTCTGTTAAAATAACAGAAGAGCCAATGTCTGCCTTAAAGCAGCAACGGGTTTGTATGCAAAGAGGAATAAAAAACTGACCAATTTCAGATTCCATTTCTTATGCCTACACTAGGATACATGCAAAACCACAAAAATTTCATTATGTCTACCAGAAATACTGTAATAATGTCACAGAAAAGTTGACCTTGCAAGCCACATGAGCAAAATTCATCATTTGCTCTCTGTGGTAAACACTACACAATATTTAAAACTAGCATTAATACAGACCTATGAGAACTACTGGTATCCTGTAAAATTGAAACTGGAGAGACATATTTAACAGTGAAATGGTTCCATACAGTTGAATTACAGTTAATGATATCCACTGAAATAAATTCCATTTAGATGCTCTCTATTCAGTATCCCAAAGCTAGGAAAGCTCTCACATTACCAAATCTGCCCTGATTTAGATCCCACTAGTAAATAAATCAAGATCAAGACCATTAGGAGAAAAAGGAGCAGGAAAACAACTGTTGCTTAGAGAAACTACAGTCTACAACCTCTAAGACAACAAGATGTTTCTGGAATCCATTTTCAAATTGTGGCAAAAGAAATTCTGCTCATTTTAGGAAAAAATCTGAAAAAAAACATATTTTCAGGGTGCATTGGCTGAGGCTAAAAATTAGATGGATTTCCTAGGGTATCAAGCTTGTCAGAGAAGAGGGTGAACATCATGACTGCCTTGAAGCCATTCAATAACTGGTGAAGAAACATTGGGTGTCCATCACCAAATTGCCCAGAGAGACCATCTACACATATTAAATTCCTGAAGGTAACAATACAGTCTGTAGCCCTGAAAGATTAAGTAATTCCCAGAAAATCTTCTAATTTTTCTAATAAAGGGATAATTCAAACTTAATGAGGAAATTTACCAAATACCATTTGCCTTCTGCAGGTCTTAGTTCGGCGTAAGAAAACAACCTTTAAGTTCCAATCCAAGTTTCAAGTTGCAGTAAACTAGCATTTTAATGAAAGCTTTCCATTCCTATTATTCAATACCCTTCTTTTAAATGTTTTTAAGGATTATTAGGCAAACACTTGCAAAGGCCCTATGTACTTAGCAAATATGTTTATGGAAATATTACAGTTAAAATGTAAATTAAATCATGTTTATAATTTAAAGCCTTTCAGAAATCCTCTCTAACCATGTTGTTTTACGAGTTAGTGAGAGCTTTGCTTTTGACTCTAATGGTTATAGGATTGGTTTACCTTGATGTGAGTTAAAACATCTTTCTTTTAAGGGATCTGTTAAAGATGCATGCATACCCAGTAATACTTGCACTCCACTGAAATAATTTTCCTTTAAAAAGCATTTACCACACAGTCATATGTGGTACCATATATAAAAATACTACCAAAGTTAGTACACTGTAAGCCAGCCCTCTGACTCTACAAATCTTTGAGCCTTGGTGTAGTTCTGGTTAAAAAATGCAGCTAATCAAGGTTTGTGTTGTTCAGATCAACAGATACGGATATTCTTCCCACCTACTTACTCTCCCACTTTAACACTGCTGTGAGGAGCTATTTCTGATATCCAGAGAGAATCTGGTCTACAGACCTCTTAAATCTCAGTACTCTGAAAGACATTTTCAGATAATTATTATAGATTAACCTTTTTTGCAATACCTGCTGTTCATGGTTTCACCTATGCCCAACAATAGGTCAGTTCTGAAAATCACTACTCTAACCAGTATTTCTAGGACACCTTCCCAAATTTTAGGATAAATGCTAAGACTACAATCCAGCCAGGTCTAGCTATAGGCTAGTTGGGTAACAGCGAAGATCAGCTATGAATTCAGATACTTTTATTTATTGAGATTTTTGCTTTAAAGCAGGTGGTTCAAACTAAACAATTAACAAAATGACTCAGGAAAGTAGAAGTCAATCGGATCAATTGAAAAAAATAGTATTCCTGTGGTACATAACATGCAAAAAAATAAACTTTTTATCACTTAAATGTTAACAATAACTAGCATCTTAAATTGAAGGTAACCTATAACTGTTCTTCTGGCTGCAGGAAGTAGTTTTCTCATTATGGCCTTATTAAACTCCAAATAGGAAATGTACGAAGGATGGGAGAAGGATATTTTGGAGACTTCTTGGGGTTAATGTCATTTTAAAGCTCCACCTCCCCTGAAATACTATTTAGGGCATAAAACAAGGAGGTGCAGGTTAAGATGAGATTGAGACAACTAGTGTGGTATTCCTTCAGCGTGTTTTCTGGCCTAGGGTGGGAGTATAGTAATGGCTTTGGGTAAGCAGTGGTGAATATTTCCTTGCTGAATAATATGTGCATTAGCATTGTCTTGAGTAGACAGTCCTTGTATATATGAACTTTGATAATCAAGCTTATCTTTCACATAATTCTCTCTCTCTCCCCACCCTCCCAGGGTCACCCCTTAATTAGAGGCATTTCTGTGATGCTGTGCTATCAATTCTCATTTATGCCTCTGGTGACTGAGACAAGATAAGGGCTAACTCTGGCTTAATTAACTTTTACAAGCTATTCTGTGTGCAGACTGCAAGTTTTCTCAGAGCCTATAGGCCACCCCTCTTGTTTAAGCTTTTTAAGGGAACAGGATGTCCTAATACGTATTTGCACTGCTGTCAAATAAAAGCCTGTTTAGGCCTCAAGACATCAAGGTCAGAATGACATAATTTGAGCATCTGAACAGCCTCAACTGCATTTTTTAACTCTTCTTAGAAGGAGTGTCTGAGACTGGCTTCTCTTCCAACATTAAGTATCTCAGCTAGAAGGACCTATTTTCACTTAAGGATAGTCTGTATGTCTGAGAACTCAAATTTTTTTCTAGCTTTACAAAGAGTATCTATGTACTCTTCACTAAAACTGCACGTGCTACAAAACACTTCTAAAGACATTTGAGAAGTTATTTCTCTTAAAATACAATGGAATAAGTTTGAAACATTGTTCAAATTATACAGAAAGCCTGTTTTAAAATGGCATACTGCATACAGCTGTACTGCTTTAATTTTGCTTTGGAAAGATGAACAGCATAGTTAACACTTGTTCACGCCTCGTGGTATGGCATTTGAAACTGGTAGCACCAGGTTCTCTAAAAAGCCAATCTCTATTTTGCTTTCTAATTAAAACACTCTGGTAAAACTTAAAAAATCTGGATCATCTACTAACATTGATCCACACCACCTCTGACAGAAAAGGATGAAATACGCTTATTGTGGAATAATTACATTCCCTTTAATTAAGGTACTACTTTATTTGGTGCTCTCTTAGAAGAGAACTCAAACCTGGAAATCTGACTTCAGTGTCATCAGTAGATCACAGCTAATACAGGAAGGAGTACAGGACACTCATCCCTAAGGCTGGTTTTAAACTGCCTGCAGAATCTAACTCTGCATTACTGGTCCACTCACTTGGACCTCACTACAGTCATTCCTTCTTATCACGCAATTTCTCTTCCTGTAATTTAAATATTCAGAAATCCTGTTTCCAAAAGTCAGCTTTATCCACTGGATAGACAGAGCATCCTTTTATGGTGCAAATGGCAGCACTGACAGCATACAAAACACAGCTGGGGAAAAAGCATTGACTTTTTATTTATTTATTTATTTTTCACCACACGACCTGCTGGAAACAGCCTAATACCGATAACAGTGATTAACTTTTTGTAGACACTAAAAGCAATTTGTTCTAACTGTAACATATAATTTTATTAACAAATTCTATTCTATACATTTCTATATCAACACTTCAAAGGCAACAGCAGTTGGTATACAAGCTGTTGTATAAATTACACTAGATAATTTGTGGAATCAGTCTGTTCAGTTCTTGCTCTGAAAAACATAAGGATCTTTACTTTTATTTTTTCCAGGGTTTTATTTCTGGTTGCCACATCTCTCCTACCCTCATTACTTTCCTTATGTTATTCCACTTTGTCTAAGTGCTATTAACATTAATTTTTTGGCAATTTATTGAAACTCTTTGCAATCTTTAGTAAGGCCTTTGATAGTGTCTCTGTTTAACATCCCCATAGACAAGCTGACAATGTATGGGTTAGATCAGTGGACAGTGAGGTGGATTTAATGCAAGAGTGGCCAGGCCAAGAGGGTTGTGAACAGTGGTACACAGTCTAGCTGGAGGCAGGTCACTGGTGGTTTATCCCAGGGATCAATATTGGGGCCAGTGCTGTCTAACACTCTCATTAATGACTTGTATGAAGGGAAAGAGCGTACCCTCATCAAGTTCACAGGCAGTACAAAACAGGTGCACTGCTATCCACTGCTTTCCAGAAGGATTTCAACAGGAAGAAGAAATGGGCAGAGAAAAACCTCATGCAGTTCAGAAAAGGAAAAAGTGAAGTCCTGCATCTGGGCATGAAAGATCCCAGTCTCCAGTACAGGCTGGGAGCTGAGCAGCTGGAAAACAGCTCTGCAGAGAAGGGCCTCAGAGTCTTTCCATCCCACCATGTTAACCATGAGCCAGCAACATGCCCTTGGGGCACTGAAGGCCAAGAGCTCCCTGGACTGTAGTAGGAATAGCATTGCCAACAGGTCAAAGCAGGTGATCCTTCCCCTCTATCAAGCACTGGTGATACACAGCTGGAGTGCTGGGCTCACTGCCAGGCTCCTGTCCTGGTTTAACCCCAGCCAGCAACTAAGCACCATGCAGGTGCTCGCTCCCTCCACGATGGAATGGGGAAGAGAATCAGAAGGGTAAAAGTGCAAAAACTCATGGGCTGAGATAAAGATAGTTTAATGGGAATAGCTACATGTGCAAGCAAAGCAAACCAAGAAATTCATTCACCAGTTCCCCTTGGCAGGCAGGGTGTTCAGCCATTTCCAGAAAAGCCAGGCTCCATCACACATAACAGTTACTTAGGAAGATAAAAGCCATCACTCCTAACATCCCCCACTTCCTTCTTCTCCCTCTACCTTTATACACTGAGCATGAGGCCATATGGTCTGGAATATCCCTTTGGTCAGCTGGGGTCAGCTGTCCCAGCTGTGTCCCCTCTCAACGGCTTTTGCACCTTCAGCCTACTTACTGGTGGGCTGGGGTGAGAAGCAGAAAAGGCCTTCAATCTGCATAAGCACTGCTCAGCAGTAGCTAAAAAACATCTCTGTATTACCAACACTGTTTTCAGCACAAATCCAAACCAGAGCCCTATACTAGATACTGAGAAGAAAATTAACTGTACCCCAGCCAAATCCAGAACATCTCCCCAGTGCAAGATGGAGACTTACTGGAGTGCATTCAGCAAAAGGCAACTTAGATGGTTAAAGAGCTGAAGCATCTGACATAAGCCGAGAGAGCTGCAAGTGGTCAGCTCGGATAAGAAAAGGTTCAGGGGGATGCTACACATGTGTATAAATATCAGATAGGTGGGAACAAAGAACAGGAAAACAGACTCTTCTCAGTAGTGCCCAGTGACAGGATAAAATGCAATGGGCAAAAATTAAAACACAAGAAATTCCATCTGAACCAAAACCATTTTTCTACTCAGTAAAGGTGATCAAACCACAGATAAGGCTGTCAAGAGAGGCTGTAGAGTCTCCATCCTTGGACATATTCAAAACACAGCTGCTCACAGCCCTAACCAACCTGTTCTGGCTGACCCTGCTTAAGAAGGGGTTGGACAAGACAATACTCAGACATTCCTTCCAACCTCAACCATTCTGTGAATTCTGAAACAGAGATACTACTAACATTTTCATTGCCTTTTCTTTTTGTAAAGCCTATATGGTAACAGGATGGAAAAGAATCACCTCGATCTCCAGGCTGTCATCTTCTCAATGTTAAAGTGCTGATTTCTTTAACTCATTGATCCTAACTGAAGTTAGGGTTCCCATTCTCACACCTTCTACTTGAGGGTTAGGTAGTTTTAAAAGCTTTATTTTAGTCTCATTCACACCCAGAGGTTCTTATCCCCACATTGTTCAGCCTAACTATATTTTCCCCTCCATATATTTATAGTGGCGTTGACTTATTTAGCACATGAAAACAAAGCTTTTATGGGCTCTTATAATATACTAACCATTCCTGTGATCACCCTCATAGCCTTCCCCTGCACCTGTTCCAGTTTTAATCCATCTTTCATGAACACAGAAGAGCAGAATAGTACACCGTATTCCTCAAAAAAAGAATTACATTAATGCCTTCCTCTCTGCTCTATTATAAACATTTTCCTCACTCCTTGGAGGTAACATTTGATTACCCCTGACAGACTAAATGGGAGAAATAAATACAACAGAAGACTCAGTTACTTACCTGCACTGTGCTTACAGTCCATACTACTGTAAGTAACAGATGCAGATGCAGAAAGGTGCCTCACATCAGTCATAGGGCTATGTTATGCTGGCTGCAGATATTACATTAAGATCTTGCTTCCAGGCAAAAAACAATTCAGGTCTTTTTCTTACGGTTGTATTTCCATCCATGTGCATTCTCTGATGCTGCAGACCAATTTTCTCAGGAAAACTTCAGCAGCCTCTGTAAGAGGTCCTGAAAACAGAAAGACTTTAGCCAAGAGAGCATCTGATTTAAGTTAATTCAGCACATACCAAACTACTCAGCAGGGAATAGGTGAGTTTGACTTGCTTTAAACAAACTGTACACCTGCATTTTAGATCATGCCTATAAGAAAAAAATTCAAACTTGTTTTCTGCTTGTACCTAGTTTTCTGTAAACACACACAAAAAAAAAACCATCTGGGTTAAAACTTTCAAAAGTAGCAGAAGTAACTTAGGCTCATCAGTTACTTACGAAAATGGGACTCTGGGGATTTGAAATTTCCATTCTAAGAAAGTTTCTAAATTAGAAAAGACACTGAAACAGAGCTTCAGTGGAAGAGCAGGCCATTTGATAAGCCAAAAATAGCCATTAGCAAAGCAAATATAACTCTAAAGAGATGTAATCTGTTCAGAAGAACTTTGGAAGGTAAAAGGTGATGGAAGGAGAGGAAAAGCTAATACAGAGATCACTTATAACTTATGATGCAAATGAAATATGATCCCATGGTATCTTGAAGCTTGAGATATATTTGCGCATGAGATACAAGCTCATCATCTTCTATATAGAGTTAGGACAGCCTTGTAATATTACATTTTTCTGCCCACTCTCCCTAAAATTTTGAAAGTGAGGCAAGAGAGCTATAAATCAAAGTGGGAGAAATTACTCTCTTATACTAAGCAATCAACCAGCAGCTTTGTGCTCTTTACTCCTATTTGCAGTTATACTGTTTCCAATAAAACTTTGTTTCTGTCTTGATATTTATAGTACCATTAATATGTGAAAGCCTATTTTCAAACCCCTATCACTATCATTCCATATCACATACGCTGTATCACATAGCTTCCATTCATTAGGGAGAATACACAATGTGAGGAGTGGTGGGAGGTGATATTTTTTATTTGAAAGTAATAAATTCTACAGAACTAAGGTAAGCTGAAAAAATAATTCTCATTTTCTGATTTTCTGTCTTTTGCAACCACAGTTCCACCCTCAAATATTTTACTACGTGGAGTAATAATGTATGCTCATAGGAAGGAAGCAAATGGCAATCCAATATTAAGTAGACTTGCTGTAACTAAAATTATAAACTACCAGTTCACTGAGAATTTGCCCTCAATTCATTAGCAAATCTTCTCCTAAGTATCTTGAGATATATATATATACACACACTGCTACACATTCTCCTAGCAAGATGGATTTGCCTTCTTCCTCGTGTATGATTTTTCATTTCTACTCCATACAAATCCAGTCACTCCAAAGAAAGGGACATTTATCCTTAGCTTGAGATTATATTTTTGGAGTGTCAGTTATAAAGATATACTAAAGCAGTAGCTCCCTTTTACTGGATAATAAACATAGCCCAACAGCTGAAAAGATATATTTACAATCTTTCACCAGAATCTTCCCAACCCCTTACTGCTAAGAAAAACAAGTGGGCCACTGCAGCGTGTCCCAGAACTATTTTGGTATTGCGGGAAGTGCAAGTTCCAAAGCAGTGTGGAAAAATGCCCTGCCAGCTGCTCCTCTCTCATACAAATGTAGGCTTAAGTGTCTTCCCTGATCAAATAGTAGATGAAAGAATTTTCAGATAAGTTGCTTCTACATCATTAGTGCCACATCCACAGAGATTTTAAGGTGTCTGAAGGCTCAAAGGTTCAGATGAATTGCTGGAAGCTAATCAAGTATCACATCTCAGCTGACCTACAGTAATAGGCTGTGCAAGTCAACAAAAAAGTGCGGTGTAACTCACAGCAGCTCAGCTCCCTTCACTATGGAGTACACTCACTCAAATTACTTGTGCCTGCCACATATTAAGAGCACAGACTTACTGAGGCACAGCAACTTGTTACCTCACACCAACTGGCTCTGCTCTGAGTAACATTTGTATTTATAAATATAAATCTGCTTTCAAAGCTTTGGCACCAGACAAGTCATTGGTGCTGTAACTCACCAATGACGTTAGCTGAGGACCAAACGTTCTACTAGTCTGTGCGCCAAGACCTTGGTTTAGCTGAGCATTTCATGGACCCATCTCGTGCCTACCAATCACAAGCTGTCAGGCCTGTGCTTTGTCTGCTAATCAACACAACAGAGAGGCTTATAGTAGTGCCACACCAAGACCAGATTAAAACACTGAATATAACACTTAGAAGCACTACCAAAGCAGAAGGTGGCATCCCCCACCTTTTATGTGGCTATCATCTAGGGACTGGCATACCCAGAGAAGAAGTAAGAGATTACTCAGCTGAGGGGTTTCAAACCCAGATTCTTACATTATTCTTGGAAGCATGAGGACATTGGCCATTTTAAAAGGGATTCATAATGGAGTTCATGCTTCTAAATAAAAGTGTAAAAACCTTGGGGAGCAAGCAGAAGTCAGGTGCATGTGGATTTTTTCTAAATCTCATGAGCTCCTGGAACCTGATGTATATATGTGGCATTAATGACAATAAGTGTAATAATGACACTAATCACAGCTGACACAATGCATGATGAAACCAGTTTAGTCTGAAGATGAGGAAGACAAAGAAAAGAGTTGGACTGTCTATACGAACTGCATATAAACAACAGCTCCTTGGTCAAGCTGAGACCTAAAGCTAGACACACATGGTCTGGCTGCTGGTGCTGCAATATTACTGCTTCCCTGTCAAGAAAACAGTCGTAAGATCAAGCAAGTAGTCATAAGATGCAATATGACCTCTTTCATCTTGACTGGTTTGTTCCTTCAAATTAATCCATTTCATTAATGTATCTCCTCTTCCTTCAGAATGAGTTTCAGGCTACTTGCAAGTTTCAGCCAAAAGTAGGACTGAAGCTGACTTAGGCCAAAACTCATTAGTTAGAAGCAAGGTAGCACTGCAGAGGCTTCAGTTACCACCTAGTAGCAGGATACTACCCAGATATGTACAACCGAAGTCAAATTCAGTGCTCTTGTAGCATCAATGCTGTTGCCTAGGCTAGCTAGATCAACATTTGCAAAGCAGTATCTATACATGTTGCTGTTACACCTTTAACTATAATGTAGATACATTCACAGTCACTTGTCATTAGTGGTCTGAACTCACACAGACACCAAAATTAGCATTTTGCCTTCTCAGCTATTTGAGATATTAAACTTTAGTGAGTAGGCTAGGTTTTATTAATTATAAATTATTAGATCACAGTCAAAAGGACATTGCAAAGGAGTAAATTACATGAAAAAGCAGAGAAATTATCAGTGTAAACTGTGCCAAACTTCCAAGACACAGTGGAGACTGCTATTTCAAGATGCTAGACATTCACTATACCATATTTTGATTGCCTAACCTAGTGATCCTCTGAACTCAAATTATACTGAAATACGAGAAGCAGTTAAACCATGAGAAAGTTCTATTAGTCTGCCAAGACAAATTTTCCCTTTCAACCTTTTTCTGAAAGCAATATCTTATATCACAGCCATGTATAAGTTTACTTTGCAGTGCAAGTATACACTTAAGACAAACTACAACACATACACACAATTTCCTCACCAAGTAATTGTGATTACCACTTCAGTGATTCAAGCATCCAGGAAAGAACCAAAGCTAATAAAAGGTTAAAACTGTCATAAAATTTCTGGGATTTTCATCCTCTATTCAGTTTCATCTCTGATGCTTTTATAAGCAACAACCAAAAGGCTATGCCTCCAATCAAGAGGCAGATGGAGAGGGAAGAAACTACAAAAGAGCACAGCCACCTTCCTATCGCCCAATCCTGAGCACACATTCCATACAGAATGGCACTGTTGGAAGAGTTACTGCCTCTGTAACACCTTTCATACATCCACATCCATTATAATACAAATTTTCTCAATGGTTTGGAGTTTGTATCTGCCCACAAGTAAATTCTATCTTCAGTTTTCACTTCAGGATTGAAGGAAAAGGCTGGGAGCTTCTGCTACAAATTCCATCTGCTGAGCCTCTTGTGTGGGCAGCACCACAAGAAACTCTTCAAAGCAGACTGCAGCTCAAAAGACATTGATGGATATGTTTGCACAATGCAGTTACAGAAGATATAAACACCGAGCATGTTTTACATTTAATTTCAGAGCATATCAACTGTCCCAGCGAGAAGATGGGACACAAATTTCAGAGTGGAAGTCACAGACTCTATGCCCATCACCTCACCTTTGTAATAACTAGATACAAAATACGCTGCCACACAGATTCAGGATTAAGAACCTTTTCTTCTTTCTTTTTAATAAGGGAGAGGGGAGGACATTTAGATTTAATTACACGCAAACATAAAAGAAGCAAAGAACCCCAAGAAACAAGCAGCTTTCCAAAGTATGGAACCTTCCCCTTTCTTAAATACAAACGCAAAATGCATGCTTCTAATAGCAGAAAAACTATTTTTCTAAGTTAAAAAGTGAGAAACAACATACATCATGCACTGAGACATCTGTGGCTGATGCAGGAATCAAAATAAAGAAAGACAACACACAAAAACTGTGTTGTCTTCCCTTATTTAAGGAGTCTTTGCTGTGGGCTACTGTCGGTGGAAAGCTCAACTTGACTGTCACAAAGAACAAGCTGTCAGCAAACCCATCGTTGATGGTGGTCCACAGGCTGACTAGCATTGTTCAAACAATGGGTAGGACCAATATAAGAATGGAAGTGGAACCCAAAACATGCTGGTTGTTGATCCCATCCCATCCATGGTTCCTCCCAGTAACATTGTTATGCAGACTGGCCAGAAGTCAGACCCACATTTGCAAGTGCCCTTAAGCACCAAACTGCTATTGATTTCAATTGGAATCAGGCTCCTAAATGCTTGAGTCTCAGCTTTATTGCCTTTGCCCTCCTAAAACAGTGAGAAGCTTTTGTATTACACTGTTTCTGCCTCAATACCTTTTCAGGAGAAAGGGGGGAAAAGACATGCATGTCTTAGGCATGATTCATATTCTTTTTCCAAGGAGATAACCACATAGCCAGCACAAATGATATAGAAAGATATAGCATATCATTATGTATGGCTTTTAATAGTAAGTGACAGCACTGGCTAGTTACCACTATATTATCATAACTCTTCCATAAACTCTGACAGCATAATCGAGTATTAAGGAAACACTGTTCTTCTCTTTCTTTCAGGCATTTTTGAAAATGACCTTTAAGGCTCTGCATTTGTGTTATGTTTAACAGGTATTTTATACACAAAATGTATTTGGGTATAGTTACTATGCCTATCAAGCAGTTTGACTGCATCACTTTATAACACAATGGAATGTATATAAGGTAACTCTCTTTACAGTTATGTTCTGTTAGTGTTCAACCCCCTTGTGAAAGGAAATGAGTGAAGAAAAAAAAAAACAAAAAAAAGCATATGGCAGTTATTACCAAAATAAACACATACCACATCTTGTTCCAAAACCCTGCATGCTGCTCAAGTTACTTGAAGAGTAAAAAGAGTTAAAAAAGAATCAATTCCATTTATTGCCTGCTGGTTGGTGGGGGTTTTTTGTGCCTGCAATGAGACACTCTTTCTGGCATTACAAAGATCTGATATTCCTTAAAAAAAATAAAAAGACAAGAAAAAAAGCAGCTGTGCTGGAAATCATGAATGTCAAAGGAAACTGAGAATGCTAGTACACGCTGAGTCTTGTTCTCTAGCATATTAGCAGAAATAAATTCCAAAAATGGGTTTTATCCTAAGAAACCCTGATTCAGAATAGAAATTCTTCTTGTCATGGAAGCAAGAGAAACATGAAAAATAATAACCAGTACTTATATTACTTTTAATGCTCAAAGTCTTATAGGGTTTATGGACATACCACCATACACACCATTTAATTTTGCATGTCAGTGTCATAACAGATCTTCAGCAGTGACAGCTGACTAACATTTTATTTCCTTTTGTATAAATGAGACATAGCTACTGGTCAGACTACCCTGCTCCCAAGACCAAATAATTAGGGGGAAAAAATCTTTCTTCCTAGGACAAGGACTTGAAAAAGTAGGACTTAAAATGACATCTGGTCCTTTCCTCTACTCCAAAGCAGGGACTGTTAGGATTTAAACTGTATTTTGGCATTTTTTAGTCCATATCCATAGAAAAGCCTGTATCTTATGGCTAGAAGATACAAGTGAAATCAAACCTCCCCCATCCCAGAAGTTTCCACTCTGCAAATTAATTATGGAAAAGAATATGAAGAGTATTACTCTAGGAGCTGCATTTGAATTACAGGTGGGAAGTTATTATAAGCTCATTGTCATGCCTTGAAAGTGATGAATTTAGTATGAAAATTCCTGAACAGAGGAAAGCTTTACCACTGGCTTACAATAACTCCGCATACTATAAGCACATCAGAACACTTAACAACAATCTGATAAAACAATGCAGGAAAAATACCGGCTTTATTTCCTGCACCTATGAGAAACACTGTACCAGAAGACATATCATTAGACACATAAACTGACATGTCCATTTGCAGGTAAGCAAATACTCCTTTCTCACCAAGGAATAATGAGAATTAATAATGTTTAAACTACCAGATGACAGAAATGTCATCTAATTGGATGTTTTGTGTTCTGACTGAAGACAATGTGATTTTGAACCATATGTACAATGTGTGGAATGAGCTTGTTTCCCTTCTGAACAGATTTATACTTTCTTAATGTAACTCTACAGATTGCTTCTATATAACAAAAAACCCAGATTGTTAAAAACAAAAAAGTTAAGTACATTTTCAGAAGCATTCTTCTGTTTAGTCACCAACAGGAACTAAATAAATGCTGGCTCTTTGTTAAGGAGGAAATGTCACAAATACCATATGCAAGGAGGTTCCCAAAATGGTAGCTGGCAGCAGCAGAAAACATGCTTTCACTGATGCAAAGACCAAAATCTTAATTCAGATGGGTAAATCGAATACCATTTTTACCAGCTGCAGCTAGTATGCACCGTAAAAGCATCTTTGTTCTTTGAGGGATTTTTTTGCCCATTATATCTGCCTTTCCCTTTCTGTTCCATTCTTTTTCTCAGTCCTCACTCTTGTTACTTTAGTTTTCAGAAATGCTATAGTTCTACTTCACCTTACTTTCAGATCAGCCTAGATCTCTCTGCCTACATGTTCTTAAGCGACAACCATTTTGTTCTAGAAGATAGCTGAGGAGCAACAGCTTAAGAAAAGCCACAAAAACAAAAATAAGAACAAAAAACTAACTTGCAAGTATTTCAGTCTTCTTCTGCAGGCAATTTGAGATGTTTCCAGTGCTAGAAGAGTAGGGGCAGGGGTGTGCTTTCTAAAGGAAAGTTTAACATATTTTTATGCTGTTTCAGAACAAAATGAAAATTGATAGTTTTAATTTCACATTGCAAAATAATTGTTGAGGATCTACACAGGCCAGTCCCAGTTCATGTAAAGAGAATTTAAAGGTACAAGGGGTTTAGGATGCACTACAGACTTGGTTTGCAGCACAACAGCTGTACAGTACAGGAAGGCTGCTGACCATGATGCAAATTTTGTTCCAGATTAGTGAGTTGCCTTGATGTACATCAAAATCTTACTCCTATTATCAGTGTATGTTGAGCTTCAGCTGTTGAGTCATATCTTTCCATTCAATTGTCTTCTAAACATTTATTTCATTATATACTGCTGTCCTGGGTTCAGCAGTAGCAGTCATTTTTCTCCTTCTTGGTAGCTGGTGCAGTGCAGTGCTTTGACTTTCGGCTTGGGAGCAGAGCTGATAACAATGATGTTTTGGTTTGGCCAAGGACTTTGTGAGCCTCACGCTCTGCCAGGGAGGAGGAGAAGCCGGAAGGAAGCAGAGACAGGACACCTGACCCAAGCTAGCCAAAGAGGTATTCCATACCACAGCACGTCATGCCCAGGATGTAACTGAGAGTTACCCGGAAGGGCTCATGGACTGCAGGGTTGGAGGAGGTATCGGTCGGTGTTTGGTCGGGCTGGGGGGGGGTGAGTTATCGGTTGGCTGGTGGTGAGGTGATGTATTCTCTTCCCTTGTTATTTCCTTTATCATTGTTATTATTGGTAGTAGCAGTAGTGATTTGTGTTATACCTTAGTTACTAAACTGTTTTTATCTCAACCCGTGGGAGTTGCATTCTTTTTCGATTCTCCTGTCCGTCTCTCCAGGAGTAGGGGGAGGGAAAGAAGGAGGTGAGCGAGTGAACGAGTTACCTGACTGGGTTTAAACCACGACATATACTGAAAAAGAAAATATCTGAAAGGACAGTCTCTTTATATTACCTTACATCTGAAATTGCCCTTAGTATTTTAAGACTGATCACTCAGAAATATGAGGCAAGGTACTATACATGAAGTTAAAGCTGATAAGGTGGCAAATCCTCAGTAGCTACAGACTTGATAGATGTCTTAAATTATCTGCCAAGAGAGCATTATGATTGTAACTGTAGAACTATACAATCCCTAGCATAAGCACGAATATTACAGTACCTTTAGAAATGAGCCCACTGAAGAAGTTTCTCTTCATGTAACAAAATCACTGTAACAGGGGAGCTGGTAAAATAATTCATCCTACTTTAAAATAAACCAACATCTCTGTATAATGCATGTACATTACACTTATAAAATGTTTAGGATGGCTGGTGTCAGTAAGAATTTTAAATTTGTATAGTAGAGCACTTGTACTACATGCTCATTCTTTGCATTTAGACTTTATTGTATGAGGTCTGTACGTTGAGTTCAACTGAGGACAAATCGAATGGCAGACATTACTTCACAGTTAAATGGGACTGCTCCACTGTTGTTGAACCAGGAAAGTGCACAACTGGAGCCTACATAATACAATTAGTATGCAATTTAGCAGTGTTCCAGGATGAAATGGCTTTACGGTCTCTAATACCGAAGCAATGCTTACACATCAAACTCCCAGCACTCTTACCAAGCATAATCCCAACTCTACAATTGGATCTATTCAGGTCAGTTTCACACAGATGAAGTTCCAAAAGACTATCAGACTTTTGTGAATGTTAGTCTGGCAGCAGCCTAGATATGAGTATGACACAAAACTGATATAAAGAACATTTCCCAAGCAGCGGGTGGGGGAGGAGAGGAAGAGAAAAGATAAAAGGAAATGTCATTCGGATAATCAGAGAAAATCAGAAAAGGATGGAGATGTAAAAGCTAAAATGCACACACTCAGCACTTATATTATGGAATTTTAATTCACATGTTCAGTTTTCATTTATTTTACTGGACGCTGTTTAGTGCGACTTAAAATGCATCTCTAGAAATTATCTGCACTTATGTCAACAGTTTTGGTCCTACTATCAGAGGAAAACTAGCACCCAGATGCAAAGTCCAAGTATCCAATTGCAAAATCTGGTTCAAGCCACATTCCAAGGCAAGTATCTCGACTCTAATACATGATTTCAAAAGACATGTCACCACTTTGAAAAGCAACAAATTTACAACTGCAAATACAACTGACCTTTTAGCATTTCCATAATCAGGATATGAATGGTGAAGCCTAAGCCTTCTAACCATCTAAAATTGATTCAACCTCAGTCAAATTCTAAACCCTATTCCAAATTTAATTCAGACCATACTATCCTCATTTCTTTTAAAATCCAAAACAACAAGAACTGTAGTAAAGCACTGCCCTTGTTGTGTCAATTTTACAAGTTTCCTGCTAATATTAGCAATCCATGGGATATGTTTAATCCGTGAGATCTTTAGTCTCGCCCTAGAATGAGTATTCATTATTCAGGCAGAGGGGAGGTGTGACAAACAATGAACCACAGATATCAGGTCCATAATTGCTGTTAGACAAAAGAAAAGGTTGTGACACATTTTATGTTTCTACTAATGCATCGCATTGTCAGAATTTTCTCTTATATAAAGATGGCTTATCTAAAATCTAAAAACAGAAACGGTAAGGCTCAGGAAATAATACAAAAATCAAAAGAAGCCTCATCCCTTTACAGTTTTTGCCTCTTACATCCTGTGAGAAATGTTAAAACTGGCTACAAAACTAGAATAAGAAATAAGGTTTTCTTTAAATTCTTGTCCTATAGTTGTATTTTAGCATATAATTTATATAAATGTAGCTTAAGGACCAAGATACACTATCTTTTAAGAAATTTTACAGGGTTCTTCACCTATCCTTTGCCCACTCATTCCAAAGAAACAATTCTAATTTAATCAGAAATGTCATTCATTTATTACTCATTTATCCCAGTAAAAGCAATATTAAAATATGTATTAAATGGAAAATGAAGCCTTTAAAACCAAATTTTAGTACTGATAATGCGCATAACACTGTTGAAACTTTGTAAGCTCTCTACACTCCCTTTTGATTTCTTGAGAATGAGATAGACTCAGCACCACCCCTGAAAATTCACACACATGCTCACACAAATACAGAACCTTTGAGATGAAGCTGAAAATGATATTTTAGGAAATCTCATGATAAAAATAGAGCTATAATGTCATAAATCAACTAAGATTACATTAAGAGTTCTATCTAATTTGGTCGGTTAGGTAAATTCACAAAGCTTGCACAAGCACAGTGGAGGCTTGGAATATGCTGCAGTAATTATTTAACTTAATAAGACAACAACCGAAGTAATATAATAAAAGTTAAAAAAAAAAAAAAAGCAGCCCTCAGATGGCCGAAGAGACAATCGCAATACAAGGACATAGCCACAAGCTGAAGAGACACAGTCTATCAATACGCAGACCAACCAGAAAAGAACTGTAATGATAACAAGACTTTTCTTCAAGAGAAAGTCTTAATCACTGCAGTAGAAAACATTTATTTCTGTGGAGGAATCCAAAAGAGCTGGATTTGTTCCCAAATTCAGGAAATAGTGAACTTTAATAGAACAATGGACAAACTAACTCACTGCGGTTCAACTTTATAAGCTATAAAAATGCAGAAGGTATTAATTTACAGCATGCTTACACTAAACACTACTTCCATCAATATTTTAACAGTTGTCATCAAGAGAATAGTAAAATCAGAGCCTCATTACACTGAAAGATGTGAAGCTGTTAACACACATCTTAATAAGAAGTTGTATTTCAGAATCAAACACCCTGAGGCTTTGATTTGAAATTGCCCACATTTCTTGTCTCTCAGGACATAGTTCAGTAACCATTTTCCCAGCTTCTACTGGGAACAAGCAGTAGTTATGATAACGCAGTAACTAAAGCCCAATTTACTTCCTCTGGGAGGAACTCCAGAAGGAAAACTTAGTTTTATTCAGTATAACTGGTTTTGGGGGGTTTGGTTGGGTTTTTTTGTTTTTTTTCATTTATCTTCCTAAAATTTGGGAGAAAGGTTTTACATTACTATTAAGAGAAACTATAGTGCAAGTAAATGCATTCTCAAGACTGCCTGCTTACATATACTGGACTCCTCTCATATTAGTTGTATGAGGGGGAAAAAAAACAACACCCAAATCTTTACAAAAGGATAAACAGACAAGTTTCAACAGATATTTATCAAAGCATGCAAGCAACATATATGTTAATATATGAAATTTAAATAATAAATACCGATTGTGTCACAAAGAAAAACACTCAGAGCACTACTCAGAGAAACAACTAGAAGTTCCTCTCTTGGCTGTTCCTAAATAGGAGCTTACTGGGTCTCAGTGCTCCAATCACCTGTTCGTTCTGATGATCTTTCTCAAGTACCAATTCTATTTTCATAAGAACTGGAAAGTTTTCCAGAGACAGCTACCCAAATAATACAATTCTTCAGTAAAACGTTCTTTTTTTTGAGAAAGAAAAAATCTTGAAGGAGTCCTAGCTAGCTGTAATAAACTGTTTCTGTTTGACTCCATCCCCCATATCAGTGCGATTTTACTGCAACCATACACAGAAAAAACACTCCACCTGCTCATAAGCTAAGCAACAGAGACCCAAGCATATGGAAATCACTAGGCTAAAATCCAGAGCCACCACAGCGATTTCCTACTGCTACTAACACGTGAGCTAACATGCAAATCTCCTGATTGCCCACAAAATGTCCTTGAACAATTCTCTATGTTCAAAACCAAAACAGGCAAACATCTGTGCCTTTGACCCCAGCAAAGCCCCCCTTATGCACAGCTTAAATGCTACCTTCCTCTGGCTCTCTTAACACTAGGAGGTTCAACTGTCAAACTGCAAACAGCTCTGCTGCATATATTTAGTAACAGTAACTAAACCACAGTCACTGAAATAAAAGTGATAATACCAAGCCCCGCTGTAATTTGGCTCCAAAGCTAGTAACACATTCAGTCTTCATACACCCTCTTTTAAAACAGAGCAATGATCAGCTTGCATCCCTAGATGTTTTCAAGTAGCCCATAATCAATTTTACCTTCTTGTAATGGGTCATAAAGATGATCATGACTAACTATGATTAACAGTTGGTGGGGTACCTATTATGAGTCTGCTCCACCCATATTGACCTGTAGATATGATCCTTTTTAAAGGTTGCTTCATATAAGAAACATTAAGCCTGACTAAACACATTGGGGTCAAAAGCCAGCATTTTGGAATGAAGCCTTCAGATGAAAACAGTACAGAGGAACATTCAGGGGGTTTTATTGCTTTCTCTGCTACCACAGCTTTTTGGTAATCACTTTTTCCAGTAAGTTGGATGAAGCATGCAGCATAACAACACTCAACATTGTTCAGCTATTTAAGATACCACTATTCTCTACTACAAAGATTTACCTTTGAAATTCAACCAGACATAAGAGTAAACTTTAATTATTGTTTACTTCTCACACAGAATTACCTTTAGTAATTATCTCGAGTATTTCCTGAACTCAGAGATACACAAAATAGCCTCCACTCCTATTTAACAGAGCTCCTCATTAAGCATAGATTGGACAAGGCTCCAGTGTTTTTCTACTACAAATATTGGGGGTTTTACAGTCAAAAAAAAAGATGTGCATTATCAGACAAGCTCTTCTAATAGATTTATATAGTGTCATATCAGAAATAGATAAGCTCCAATAGGCAGTAACCTGGCTACACAAACACACCAAAATAAACATAATAAATAAATGACCTTTTCTGTGGAATTTGAGTGCCAAGTCCAGTCAAGCAGACTTCCGTTAGATTAGGAAAGACGACTGCTTAAATGGCAGCCTATCCTTCCATTTTTGATGCATCCGTTAACAATACAATGTAACTACCATTTTAGTATTAACTTCGCTTCTAAGAGGTAGGCTTTGCCAGAAAGAACTGCATGATTTTGAGGTAATCCCACTCTCAACACCTTCCATTACCCCATTGCTGCAAAACACACTCTACAGCAGATTTAGCCAAACAGAACATGTGCCCACCTCTTGGCAACCCAGTTCAAAGTGTCATTTCCCCTGTGCCTGAAACTAGGACTATGGAGCAGTTGATATTTGGCAAGACTTGCTGCTGCTGCTATGGGAGTGATAACTTCTTAACCACAGGTAGACTTCCACAACAACTCAGGTATTTTCTCAGCTTTGAGTCAGTGGAGTCCTATATTACCAGGAAGCCCAACTCCTCGAAACCTAGACATATTTTACCCTACTTTATTTAGGAAAATGAGCAACGGCCAATGAACAACCTACTTATACAATTTTCATAGGGCCACAATATTTTTAAATGTTTGCAGGTAAAGCAGAGTTTCACTGGAAGGCATAACTTTATCACTGAACAAGCCCAGTAGCTCATACAGCTTCCTCAAACTCCATCCACTCTACACCAAAAATAGTCTACTACCAGAATTAAATCAAAAATTGAATAACAACAGTATTAGGGCAATAAATTTGCAACTAAGGAGGATAAAACACTAAGGACTCAGTTGTGAAATGCAATGTTCACAGGAAGAATATAAGTTTAAGATTACATAATCTCACAGAGAATCTGAAGTACATTTCATACTTACTTGTTTCATGAAGTCTGGCAAAATCCTTGGAGATAAAAGAATTTTGTACCAGTTAAAAAAAAAAAAAAATCTTCTTTGGGTACTTCTACTAAAGTTGAGTGTCATCTATCTAGCTTTATTGTAGAAGCCAAATAAAACATATTAAACAGTTCTGCAAAGTACTACTTTTTCTATTTTGCTAAAAGTTCAATTTTAAGCAAATCCAAAATAAATCACAACCCACTGAACCCATAAAAATCACACAAAAGCATACAATACTCAATATATAAACATATTTAGTTGTTTACAATCAAATAAACATAGCTGTATTTAATTGATCTCCCCATTTTCATTCACTGGTGACTATTATTCACGACCATTTGTACACATTTAATGCAAAACCCTACCTTTACTAGGAAGGTCACTGCTACCAGACATCAAAGCAATGTTAACAATACTTTTTTCATAAAATGAAAGATTATAAAGCTTGGTTGGCAGACAGTAATAGTGTAATCACATACAGTTCATGCAAGTTGTTCAATGATAACAAACCAAAGGAAAAGATATTTGTTGGCAGCTGTAGTAGTGCTCCAGATTCACCTGAAAATAAGGGGGTCCTATGGATGGGGAATGCAACCCTTATCATAGGGAGCACATACATGTATTCTCTTTAAAGTGCATTTTATAACAGATTTATGTGAAGATCTGGCTCTGAGGAAAAAAACAATGTGGGACTTACTATATAAAAGATGCTTTATGTAGATGCAGAATTCAGAAATAAATTAAGCGACCTATTTTTTTAACTTCTCTCTGTTCAGTGTTTACCTGATGAGAGTGTGCATACGATTTGGCAAGCTTTTTGGCACTTAAAAGCATTTTAAAATAACGCTGTCATTTTCATAACTGTTAAATCATTAGAATGATGACATTTTAAGTTTGCAGGGAAGTGAGCTTGGCAGTATTCTCATTTGCTTCCTTATAGCTAACCGCATTGTACAAAATCTCAGAAGAATCACTGCTCCCTCCTATTGTATCATGGGGGAGTAAACCACCTTAAATAAGAACTAACTGATGAATATTTACCCTTTCTATATAGCAAACCTTCTTATATTCAAATATGTTTAAGATTATTTTTTCTTCTAAGTTTGGGAAGGTGCTAACCATTCAGTCAGGTTAACCTTCCCAACCTCAATGCTACTCTAATTTCTGCTGAAACAATGCCTGAGCCTAGAGCTGCAGGCTGCCTTTCACCAGGCTACAAGGCAGCTGAATGAGGATTTACTGTTCCACAAGCCCACACAATGCAGCACTAGAGGGATGCATTCTCAGTACACTGTTTGTTTCTGAACTTCCAGATTTTTGTGCTGGGTTAACTGTTGAATATCAAAGAAATGTTATAACTGTGACAGAACAAATTATTATCTAGAATGATGATAACTACAAACAGTGGTTACTATAAAGCAAATGTAATTCATTTGATGTGCTATTTGCAGAGGTGAGAAAAAAATCCATCTATTTCTAGTCAGAGTGAATGTTAAGTAGAGCACTGAAAGTACCTCCAAAGCAAATATTTCAATTTTATTAACCATAATAAATGAAGAGTGGAAAAGAAAGTTACATAAAACTTGCCAGGACATAGTTATTGAACAGTGCAATTTCTAATCTTGGCAATAAATGTAGGTCAAGGGAACTGGAATTTACTCTGTAAATTTTTAAACCTGTTTCTTCTCAAGGAAAAGACAACTGTTCCCTTGCATTTAAGCAGACTTCACCCAAAGCGTAACTACAGCTAGGTGGTGGAAAGTTATTTTTGTCTGAATGCAGAGGGTTTTGAACTTCCTTTAAAGTATCTTTGCATTCTGCATTGTACACTCGCCTCTGGTTCACACTTGTACTCAAGGTATCATCAGTTACTTCACAATTACTATAGCTCTAGTGCAAAATCCAGAGACATGCCTCACAAAAACAAACAAACAAAAAACCCCGCCTCTGAATAAAACAGACCTTTGGTACCACAATGTAGCAGTTGACTGCAGTAATACATCATATTCAATTGTAACTTGGCTCCCAGTATTCATACACCGCATTAACAAAATACAAAGCAAGGCCTCAGTTACAGAACTACTGTGAATATAAATGTGATCGCATTGTAAATGTTAATTATTTACTGACGATTTGACTGCTTCACATACAGTTGTTGCTGTTGTATATAGGCAAAACACATGACAGACTTGTAGGAAGATCGAATAAAAATGGAAAAAAATACAAAAAACTTAAATATTCAAGCTTCCTGCTGATTCTAAAAACCAAGAGCCATTTAAGAATCACATCAAGGTACAAAAGAAAAAAAAAAAAAAAAACCATGCCACCAGTTCATTTTTTAAGATTCATCCATCATTACTTTTTAATACTTATCCATATTCAATGTTAGGTTTCTTCTATTTTGTAAAATAAAAGCCTAATTATAGGCATAAGCTGGAGTTTCACAAAAACAGAGCTCCAATGAATTTACATATCATTGGAATTGTTATCACATTTGAGGAGATGTGGAAAACGTAACTATAGCCCACGTACTGACTGGCCCTCCCATGGAGCAATTTCTTCCGGCTCTTACCTCTGTGATACGTGACAAAGAAACTATCGAGTTTCACAACAGAGATAGGATTTGTGTGTTGTGTTCAGATTTGGCAGTCAAATACTTTATTTGGTTTTGGGGGTGGGAGGGGCAAGTTGTACAAAAGTGGAAAACCTAGCCTAAGCTCAGCTGATCTTTGGACACTGCTCTCATTAAGTATAAATCCTACTTTTGAACTTCCTCCAATTACGTGAGAGGTGAAGCTTCTCAAAGAAAAAAAAAAAGATCATTCAGAAAAAGACATACTGAAGACTGAAAACATGCTTGTCTTGAAAGGTAAACCCTGAAACTGTAGCTCAAGGAACAATCCAGAGCAAAATGAGTTCTATCACATTATAAAAAGCAGACCAATGGCAAGACTGGTTTTGCTATGTGCATTACATGAATGCACATCTGTGCAGTTTGTAAAGATGTAGCCACAAAACTACTACGTAATTCGTAGCCCTTGAGTTTCATTACACCATACCACACTCTCTTTTCTGTATCATGGATGCAAAAACCAAAACCATGGTTTTATTCCTCAGCATTCTCAAAGGCTTCAGATCTCAACCCTTCAAAGTTTGAACTAAAAATTACAGCTCCTATTGGGTTTTGGTCCTTCCCTCACAAAGAAAGATTTATTCTGACTAGGGATCCATTAAATAAATACTAAAATTGTATATAGCCTGAGGCCTGAATGGTGACAGGTAGTGATAAACAAGACCTGCATCTGCACTGAAGGAGAAGAAACAGAAAAAATTTGCCAGTCCACTTGCTACATGGCAAAAGTGGCAGAAGACTTCTTAAAAAATATGTATTTATACAAGTAATCAATGTGTAAAAGCAAACTAAATTTGGGATTTCCTAATCTTTGGGTATTTGACTTTACATCTTTTTATACCTTTAACAATATAATCTATTCAGTATAATTGTGCTTTCCTTCCTTCAGCTTCCATGGTTTTCAGGCATGATCTAGCACTGACTCATTGCACTTCGTTCACATTCAGAAGGTCCAAATTTCATGAAGAACCAGAGTAACCTGTGATGAAAACCCATCTCCTCCCAATGCATGTCACAAAAGCACATGAAGTCTGACCTGTTACAGATCAACAAGGTTGCTTAAAATAATAATCTTAGAATGAAAAAAAAAAAAAAAATAGGCGTTCTGAACAAGAAGAAACAAGTAGGATAACTTAAAGTACATTTGTTCTGCTCTAAAAGTACAAAGGATCCTACTTAATATCAGTCAGAATATGATGAAGGAAAAAGCTTATGAAAGAGTTTGGATGGGTGATTTCTACTTCTATAAGTATATAAATGCACGCTATGTTCCATCAGGCAGTATGACCAAGCAATCTGTCTTGCACATGCAGAAACTGCTTTAATGGCTACTTGCAGTTGACAGCAATCCAGGGGCAACAAACAGAGCAGAGTTTCCCTGTTTTGTTTATTGAGTGGGTTTTGGGGGATTCTTTTATGATAATGAAGACACCAGGGCTTTCACCCTACCAGGCGATAATAATAAAGGTATAGTGGACAGCAAACCCCTTCCTGGCCTGTTAGCAGGATTTATGTAGGCCTTTTGTCCATCCTCAGCTCCCAGATGTTACTTATATATTTATAAATAATAAATAAATAAGTAGTATAGGCTGCTGCTTTCCCAACCTGCATACACTAGTTTCTTCTAAAAACAAGTTATTTCAAAACCAGTGTAACTTACATTGTCAAAGCCACGCTGCTATTGTGGCACTTGCGCTGCGCGCATCCCTGCCCACCGCGCCGGGCAGCTGGAAGTCCCCGCCTCGCACACCTTCGCCGGGCTCCCAGCCATGGAGGCTGCCAGCGAGGCGGCATCCTAGCCCTGGCCGGAGAGCCGCGCCAGGCACCGGCACAGAGGAGCAGGAGCGGCGCCTGCGGCACCCCCGCACACCTTTGGGGCCTCTCCCGCCTCACCGCGACACCGGGTAGCACAAGCCCGTGGGGAACCACCACACCCATCACCTCATACACGCCCGGCTCGGCGGGACAACCGCGGCCGGTGGTACACTGAGGGCCGAACCCCCCAACACCAAGGCAGGCCGGTTCCTGCCCGCCCTAGGCGCTGTGAGAGCTGGCGAGGGAGGAACCAGCCTCACGCCAGGGCCCTCTGCCGCAGAAGCGGGTGGCGGAGCCCCACCGGTGACTAAGCACTCCGACCGCTTCCCCATGACCGGCCTTTCGCCCCGCTCCCCGGCCCCGCCCGCCGCCCTGGCCGGCCCGCCCGCTGCCGCGCCCGGCGCCTGCGCGGTGTGGCGCGGCGCGCGCGGGCGCAGGAATGTGTGTTACAGTTAAATAGTGGGCGCAGGGGCGGCCGCCGCGGCGGCTGAGAGGGGCGGCAGGGGAGCCTCCATGGCGAGGCGCGGCTCCCGGGGCGCTGGTACGGTGCTGCTTTGACAGAAGCTTGGCAGCTGGGACCGGTCTTACTCCTGCCCCACTCCTGAGCGGGGGGCCCGCGCCGGCGTCGCGGAGGCGCGGCAGCGCTCGGAGAGCGGAGCCGTGGCGGCGGCGGCGGCCGGGGACAGCCGGCGTGTCACCGCCTCTATGATGAAATTTAAGCCGAACCAGACGCGGACGTACGACCGGGAGGGCTACAAGAAGCGGGCGGCGTGTCTGTGCTTCCGCAGCGAGCGGGAGGACGAGGTGAGCCCGCCGCGCACGTGGGGGCGCGGAGACTGCCCGGCGCGGGTCGGGCGGTATTCCCGCTCCACCATCCCCCGCCGGTGCTGCCTGCCTTTGTCTGGCTGGGGGGCGCGGGCTCCTCCCGTGGGACACCCCCCAGCACACAGTCGCGCTAGAGCTCTCCCGCGAGCCGGGGTAGGGGGCGGCTGTGCGGCACCCCTGCTCGCTGGGCCGAGGGGCTGCGGCGTCCGTGCCGGGTCGAGCCGTACCGAGCCGGGCTGGCTGTGCAAAGCTGGCCGTGGGGCGGGGCGGGTGCGGCGGTTCCGCGGCTCGCTTCTCGCCCACCATCTTGGGGCGGCACGGCACGGTGTGGTGCGGTGCGGATAGCGCGGGCCCACGTGCGCGGCGCCCTTCTTTGTGCGCGTCGGGCGGCGCCCCTCGGGCTGAGGGGCGGGAAGGTGGCACCAGTGCTCGGGGCGGGACCGGACACCGGCTGCGACTCCTGCGTTATCCTTTGTGTGCCCATAACGCGAACAACATAGGTTCCTATGTAATGGCGCAGCGAGGACAAGGCTGGTGCTGCCCCGAGGGCGAATCCCCCGCCGTACTTTAGTAGGGGTTAAGAAAATCCCTGCGTTTAGAAAACCTCATTTTCCCACCAGGAGAGTGAAATGGTGCTTAAAAATACTTTGTTCAGGGGCGGGAGGGGGGTTGGCATTGCGGTTTCTGTTGTAGAGGCTAGCGCTCAGCCAGGGTTTTATGTTGCAGTAGAATCGGAGGTGGCAACAAAGTTGTCCTGTGTCTCTAGCCAAGGTCAATTGCTCTGGCCGTTTTCTGCAAACTTTGCTGATGTCTTCATTGCACAATGCGTTTACAGACTATCCCAGGCTGGAAACATACTGTTTTGCGTTTTCATTTTGTTGTTTAATAGCTATAAAATAACTAAAATGGTTAGGGTTTGAGTTACATGCGCAAACACACACCCCCTTTAGCTTCTTCCAGCAAATAGATAGTGTCTGTACCTGAGCTGCCAGTGTGGCAAACTTCTGTCAAACATCTGGTAAGCAATATAACGCAGCAGAGAGAGGCCTTGTCTCAAAACATGGGCCCTTGGGTTTAGGCAAAAAATGTTGTATGGTGTTCTGGTATATGCCATTCCCTTTCTGGTGTAAATACAATCTTGGAACCATGCTGATCATCTTTTCCGAAGAGTGCCCAGCAGGAATCTTGATAGTTTTTGCTATTGGTCTAGCTTTTCTTTGATTTCAGCAACACATCTGATACTTCAGTGTGCTTCTCCATTTATGTGTCTTAAGTAGATATTTTTGGATGCTATTCCAGTTTAAAATTCAAACACTTGAGACACTGTTACGGCTTTCTTGCACCAAACTGTAGTTGGAAGTTCATGGTTGGGGTCTCCTCTGTCAATAATTTTCATTCATTCTTCATTTCCTGCTGTGATTTCTTGTATTCTCTTTCACTCTTGCATCCCAGTGAGACCACTGGCTGCTTCAAAAACTTGTTTGTGTGTAGGAGCACCCTCTGAGGCTGAGGATGGTGCTAGTAGCTTTGCTGGGCTGAGTAAGAACAGTGGATGCTGACACTTGTTATAGAGTCATAGAATAGTTAGGGTTGGAAAGGACCTCAAGATCATCTAGTTCCACCCCCCCGCCACGGTTCTGCCATGGTTCTAGTTCTCAACCCCCCTGCCAGCCTCACACTAAACCATCTCACCCAAGGCTCTGCCCAACCTGGCCTTGAACACTGCCAGGGATGGAGCATTCACAACCTCCCTGGGCAACCCATTCCAGTGCCTCACCACCCTTACAGTAAAGAACTTCTTCCTTATATCCGATCTAAACTTCCCCTGTTTAAGTTTGAACCCTCTTGCCCTGGAGCACTTTGTGGTGTTGTGGCAGAAGTACCTATATGTCTAGCATCAGGCTGGGCTTTGGCGTTGTGCAGGTAGGCACACTTGAGGATGAAATGAATGGGATAACACCAAGTCAGATTTGGGACATAGATTAAGGTGAGGAAGCAGTTCAAATCGTTTTCTGATAAGCTGTTTCCAGAAAAGCTGGGGCAATATCCTGAGCTTGCTTAGCTGTTTCCCAGGTGCTAGCTCCATCTATATCAATACAGAACCTATTCATCAGAAGTTTGATGCCTGACTACTGTTTGTGATTAGCTTGTAGCACCAGCCACATTCCCTGCGTGAGGCATGTTTCTGTTCTTAAAACCTGTTCTCTTAATAAGTTTCTGTGTTGGTCTACTTCAGACTCCATGTGAATGTCTTCAGTGTTTCGTTTCCAATTCTCTAGAGATTGTACCATTGATTTTCAGCTGACCTACATCTCCAGGGATCTTTTAAATGCAGGGAGTCCTCTGCTGTGAAGGAACACAAAGGGAGTATCTGGGTGACTGGAAGAAGAGGAGAACAGCAAACTCCTGTAGAAGCAAACTTTTTATTATTTGGAGATACTGTGTCTAAGACTCTCAACAGATCATGTTCTACTTTTCAGCTGAAGCTGATTATTTTCAATCTGGAGGAATAAGTATCTGCAGCAATCTGATACAAATCTTAGAATTAACCTGTCTTCCTACTTCATTCTGACTTTCTGAAAGGTCAGGCTGTATCTGGTTGTGCTTGTGCTTTAGATTTTTTTCCTCCTTTGCACTTGGCTTTCTGACATCTCTAGCAATTTCATCTGTAGCAGTCTTTCCTTTCTTAGCATTTTTTTTTATGGACTTGAAGTCTTAAAGCCTCATCTCCTAAAACCAGTTTTCTCTTACTCTGTCATGGCAGCTCTTTCATTTCCTTCAATTTGACAGCCATATTTTTTTAATGTGGGCAGAAGTTATGGTTGCTGTAGATGGAATCTCACTGTGTTGTTTAAAAGATTACTAATACTTCTCCAGCTGTACTAGAAGAAAACATTGTGACAGGAGGTGTCTTTATCATGAGTGTAAAGCTATCGTGTAGTCATCTTGTGATTAGTGGTGGTATTTAAGTCTCTACTTGTTCCCACCTTGTGAACTTTGAATTTGTACCAGGACTGGTGTCCTGGGCATTAGATTTGCAATATGTTCATCTTAAGTAACTGTGATCTTGTTCTGAAACTTCAGCATGAAATTTCCTGTTAATACCATGGCTTACAGACACTGCATCTCAATTTGGAGACTTACAAATTTCAGTTACAGCTTTCTGTGCTTGCAACCAATGAAAACTATGCCAGTCACTGAAACATTTAGTATCTCTATTGCTAATCATTATCTAGTGAAATCTGTACGTTGTGGATTCTTTAGTTTGTTTCCTATCTCTGTTGTACTTATCGCTCTACCTTTATGGCCTTGTTGAAGCCAGTGTTACAGCTGAATTTTATGGACTGTGAAGCAACATGGAAAAGACCATAGTAACAAAGGATGGTTTTGGTAAAACCGTATTGTATTTCCATTTCTTTTCTGTTCACTTCTTTTTCTTAATTTGAAGCACAGGTGGGCTCTAGAATACCACAAGGCAAAATTCAGTCTGGTGGTCCCTGCAGACAGGTTGAAATACAGCCTTTGAAATCCTGTTCTGCAGCTATCGCACCCTGTCCAATTACACTTACCAGCAGTCTTTGCTGCCAGACTTAAAATTGTTGAGTCAGTTCTCTTGGGTGTTACGGTCTGGAAACTGGGCTTGCCTGCAGTCTTGCAACCTGTCAAAAGCTTCTGCTTTGTCTTGAGAGCTGGTGTTGCAGATGAAAGCATCTGCTTGTGAGATGACTGATGATTGTCCAGATGCACCACAGCAGAAATCGTCCCTTCCTTTTTCTTTATCTTCAGGTGACTCAACATAGGCTGATTTAATGCTGTGTAGCAAATTTTTGGTCTAGAATTAGTAGCCTTCATGCTACTGTAATATTGTATGATTTAAACATAATAAAAATTCTTGGAGGAGGCCCAAATAGACAAGTAGGGTGGCCAACAGCTTTGGAATTTGGGTTTTGTTTTTTCTAGTGTTTTAGAAGATCTCTTAGACTATTATCATCAAAGTTGCTTGTTTTGGTCTCTGTATGTTGTGGCTTGGGCTGAAGAGAGAGCAAGCTGGCTGGGTAAGAGCTTAAGTGCTGGCTCTTTGTGTTCGTAATGGAAATGAAGCAGTAATTGCAGGCACTGTCTGTTTGGAAAAAGAATCTGGAAATGAAGCAGGAAAAATCCCATGAAAAATGAAACAAGGCTGTGTGGCATGAAATGTGTATGGGGGGCTGCAGGCTCTTTCTTTGAACAAGCAGGAAATTGTTAGGTGTGTGCAAAAGCTGATGGTATTCAGCAGCCTGGGATGGGCTGGTGGACTTGTATATGAGGACATACAAGTCTCTCTTGAGCAACTAGATGTGGATGGAAGCTTTAGGATAAGCCTACAGGAGAACCTCCATCAGTCTGTGAGGAGCAACTGCTTCTCTGGGTTGGAATTGCTTATGCATTCTGCAGAAACTGGTTTTATGTAAAAAGCTGCTCTCCTAGGGTCTGGGCAGAGGTTAGACAAGGAAATTCCTGCCTCTCAAAGCAGAGAATGAGGCAGGCCTTTAAAGCAGGAAAAGCAAATAGTAATAAACATATTTGTATTCATTTGGGTAACTAAAACAACTTTAAAAGCTAGTTTAATTTTTCTTCCATCAACTACATATTGTACCAGTAAATGAGCAGTTCTTTTTAAATACCCTGAATATAAAACTTGAGTGTGCCCTAATGATTTTGCAGTTGAATATAGCATTGAAAACTCTACTTTAGTGTTCAGCCAGCAGCTGCTACTGGCAGATCTAACAAAATAGTTTCATACACAAAAAGAAGTCTTGAAGTTTTTCGGTTTTTAATTTTGTCATTTTTGTTGTTGCACAACAAGCCTCATACAAAAGTTGAAAATAGATGGGGGTTTTGTTACTATTGAGACAGTAGTGAGGGTAACTGTACTGCCATGTTTCTGAGAAATGTGAATTTATAGTTTTTCCTGTAGCACGGCATACACTTGCATGAGAGTTGCTGCTTCGTAACTTTGAGTTAAAAATGGTAGGCTCCTAGTATTGTATCTCCTTTTTGGTCTGATTTAGAGAATTTTATTGCTTGGGCTGTAGAATATTGAGATTTAAGGAACACTTTTGTAAGAACCACCTTGTTCTGGTGGTTGCTCTGGTTGTTCTAAAAAAATGTAGGGTTTTTCATTTTTGTACTACTGTTGCTTTATGTTAGCAGTGGTTTTAGGAAGGATAGTGCAGTAAAAATAATGTTATTCTTATTTGCATTGGTCCAGATCATTTGAAAACCAGAAAGACCTGTTGTAACATAACCTGATATATAAAACCAGGGCCCAGAAGTGTCACCCGGCGACCCTGGCAAAATGGGGCATTCTAGGAATTGTAAATAAACTTGTGTAGTGATGAAAGATCTTCCATACTTGACTCAGAATTTGCCATGTGGTTTCCTTTGCCTTCAGTGTAAGCTCTCGGGTATAAGCACAGATAATGTGTGCTTTCAGATATAATTTGGAGTGTAACCATGGCACCATATTTAAGGCTGGCAGGTTCTCCAAAGCTATATATGGGCTGATTCAGGTTACTTAGCTTGCTTTGTGATTGCCTAATAGAATATAGGCATGTTTTAAAATACCAGAGAATACATGTTTCAATACAGACTTTAGGTGCACTGTGTTTTTGAATTGTTCTGTCCTATGTCTCTGCTCTGCTAAACATACAGGAGTATAATTGAATATTAGGTTGCTGTGGTAGGATTTATATGAGGTAACAAACTTATAAAACGAGTGCCTTGTTTATCTATGGAAGTAGGGATAACAGCTTTCTGCAGACATATGCAATATGCATCTTGCTTTCATGTTGGGATCTTTTTTGACAAACTGCTGCTGCTTGCCAGCAGTAGAAGCCTGCAAGTTCAGCAAAGCCGTAGGAATTCAGCTGTCCACCACACCAGGAAGCTTCAGTCTTCATGCATGCCTTTTCAGTATCTGAAATCAGTCAACCATGAGCTGGTTTATATTGTGAAGTCTTGATTATTTTTTTCTGGTACCTATGGTATTCCTTGTCTGTGCCATACAAATGTGTTTAGTGGGGTGGATAGTTACCGAAAATGGGCTGAGGGGAGAAGGAAACATGGCTCTACCTGTCTAACATCAGGCTAAGGTGTCCTGCAACAAAACATTTTGTTGGGACAAAATGTGTGTTTTGCACAAAAAAACATGTGTTTTGCCCCATTTAGAGATGCTGTCTTTTTGAACTAGTAATATTTGTGTTTAGATACTTGAGAGAATACCCTTTATAGCTTTCTTGCACCATCTTAGATTTACTTTGAAGATTTGAACGGGTGGTTAAGTTTCTGTTTGAATTGCCCCAGTTAACTCTGTGGTGCTCAAAACTTCCAAGTCACCAGTTTCTGTAAAATAGCAGAGTAGCAGGCATTTTTCAGAAATATATACACCTACATGCAGATATGTCTAGCTAGGATTTGAAGCCCCGTTTTCTAAAACATCTTTTGCAGGTATGTGAGTTCCCAGACCACAGGTTGTTATGTAGCTTTTCCAGTGTTGCTTGTAGAACAGTTAAAAAAGCTGACTTGGTGCTTCTTGGTGCTTAAGTACTTCAGTGAAATCAGCCCTATAAACATAAATATTTTAAAACAAATTCTGTCTTGAAAGTTATGTTTCTTTGTTTTTTTTTCCAAGTCTCTCAAAGACAAAAAAGGCTAACAGGTAATTGGTGCTTATCAAGGAATAACCATGTCATGTCTTTACCTGCAGCTGAAAGGTTCTCAAAGACTTGGCACTCTTGTTTCTGACAAGTGCTTGGAAGTTGATCCCTTAGTCAAACAGATTATGTTGCCGAGTAACTGGTAAAGCCCAGTTCTCCTGCTCAAGATTAGGCCATAGTTTAAAATTAAAAGATGTGGGCAACAGTGTGAGTTTTAGGTCTTCTCCTGCCTTCTGTGTTTTCTTTCTTGGTCTGTATTGACAAGCATAAGGGAAGAAGAACGTACTGTGAAGTGGACTGGGGAGCTGATGCAGCATGAGAAGTAAAACTTCCTTTATAAACACTGGGCAAGGGGTTTCTTGTTTGTTTGCAGGTTATTTTGCAGCCAGGAATCTCCTTTTGCGATATGGCTGGGTGGAAGATCCACACCCTTCACTGCACCATGAGACCTGTCACATCTGATTGTCCAAATCGTACTAAAGCTTAGGGGCAGATCTGATGTTGCAGGTGACTTGAGTACTTGCTGAGGTGAGGAAATGTGATCTGACTGATGTGCCATAGTAGTATAGTGCTGTCTGTTCCTGATACGAACCTTTTAGTTGAAGTACAAAACAAAGTACTTTAAATAGCCAGAGGAGGGTACTTGGATTCTGCATCACTATAACATGTTAGCCAAACATGTGAATTTCAGGTGAAATAAGATCTATATAACAATAAAATTTTAATTGCAAGTTGAGTACAACTGCTGAAAAAGGCTGATGTTTTTCTCTCTATTGATTTATTGCCTTAAAATTGGGAGATCTCAAAGGAAAAATAGTTTCCAGATCTCATTTTGAATAATTATCAAAATGTATGTATGTATTTATCATTCATCTTCAGAATGCTGATAAAGTTGTACTGATTCGATGTCCAAGCATCATGCTGCTGCTTTAGAAAGTGATCTTTATTTAAAGCTGGGAGGATATTTCAGACTCTGCAGTATATTACGTAGAACCAAGTTTTCTGGGTTGATTTCAAGATGCTGTGCTCGAGTTAATGTGCATTAGGATTAACGTACTGCTAGCTATGCGTTTCTCTGCTGCTCTGTCAGTTACTGTTCACTGAGACTAAATCTTCTTTTAACTTCCCTCATAGATGGGGACTCCTTTTCACCCTGTTGTCTGTGAAGTACTTTGTTAGACGCTCCTGAATTGGCCTAGGCTGAGCTGAAATTGGGTAGCAGCAGTCATGCCTTTCTGCTTCAGTTTGTATGGTGCTGACCCTTGTATGGCTCTGTACTGATCATTGTTGAGCATGTGCAGGCTGGAAACTAGGCTTTAATGGTACAAGCTAATTTTCAGCCAGATTAGCTTCCTGAACTCATTGTGCCAGTGTAAGGGAGAAAGTAAAGATGTTGCAGCCTTGACTTTAATTAGCTTTAAAATGCTGTTAAATCCAACCCCGAGGTTCTTTACTACTCCACAATAACTCTGTGCATATTGCATCTCCAGGTTAAAATCATTTTGAAAATAATTGCAGTAAAGAATGGGGACTGTCAGCAATTGCCCAAGAATATTTTCAGGAAGGTAGAAGTATGTTTCTTACTGAATGCTACCTGTCTGGCATCACAAGGTGTAAAGCTCTATTGCATTCTTCAACTTTCTGGAGTTGAAAAGAGAGACAATGACCTTGTAGGACAAGGATAGCACAGTAACCTATAGGGGAACTGAGAAGCTATTTCAGAACTACTGAAATGAGGGATTGATTCATAAAATAGCAGAAAGCATTTGATAAAGGAAATCTCTTAACTACAGTAGCAGGCTGACATGTGCTCTGTAATTGGAGATGTGTGCTTTTGCCTAGGAATTCATACAGTGAATCCTGGAAATACAATCCAGGGTTTGTAAGAGGTGCTTTTTCTTGCTCCTCAGTAAATCTCCATTGTAGCATTCAGAGTTGTTTCCCAGTACTTTTAAGGAAGCTCCTGAGCTGAAAACAACTGGAGGTTGGAAGTGTTGTGGAGTATTAAAATATTTTCTACTTGTCATCTTCCCTAAGCATCTGCTTATGGCCATTTTTAAACAAAACATAGGGCTTGACTGACTGTTTTGACTGTATTTGGATTAAACCAGCTTTATGATCCTTTCAAGTGCTTGTAGCTTTGGCAGAACAACCATTTAGGCTGAAGTTTCCATACTGATTGTGCTAGGCTATACTATATTAACTTCCATCAATGTGGATCCTGGGCTTTGGTTGGCTTTTTTTTTTTTTAATTCTTTCCTAAGTAGGCTGGATTTTTTCCTTAATGTTTCCTGATGCCTGTGACAACATTCAGTACATCTGTTATCTCTGACAGAATTTTGACACTGTTTTGTACCTGAGAGGTACCTTTTACTGCCTTTACAATCTTTCCTGTAACTCGGACCAGTACACCTGAGCAACACAGTGTTCTTGGCACCTGAACCACACATGCTCGGTGGTCTTTTGGAGGTGAGAAGTTGACTCCCTTCCTCTTGAAAGTTGTTCCTTTTAACTGCCAGTTTTACTATAAAAAAAGGCGAACTTGGCTATCTCCATCAGGTAATTGAAACAGTAAATTGGACATAGCTAGTGGATTAGGGGGAATGATGACGGAAGAAAATGGGGTGTGCAGTGGGGAAGAGAGGAATAGGTGTGATTAGGCTGGGAGGGTAGAGCTTAAAGATGTCTAATGACAAACTTTTGTGGAATTGGAATGGTATCTTTCCAACTGTAAGTTAGTTTTTCCTTGCAAGTTATGTATCTGCTATAGAAAAATACTCGCCTTACAGCTGGTTATAGTAGCTTCTGCTGCTCTTGCGTCATTCAAATTGTGGATGACTGCTCTGAAATCAAAAGAATCCCGCTGTGGCCATTTTTTCTGTGTAGCAAGGTTCAACCTTAGCCTTGCTTTTTTTCAACATAACCTCTGTTTTAATTATTTTGGTAAGCTGCAATGCCCTACAATTAAGGAAGATAGAAAACAATGATATCTTTGTATAACCTTAAGCCATTTTCTACCTTTTGAGTGCTTGATATGGAGAGAAAAACATTATACAGAGAGGAATAACTTGTGGTTATAACTTATATTACTCTGAGCTGTTGCCATTTTAGTCTTCTGGAATATATGGCAGCTAACTGTTTCACAAGTTTCTTTTGACTTGAGAACACTAAACAGGCCAAAACTTTTGGCATCTTTCTCTAGAAATGTCCAGTTGTTTGTCTTCGGGCTTGGCATTTATAGTGAGCAAGTCCCATGGTGCCATGTGCTCTGTAATTACCTTCGGGTTCTTGGTTAACCACGTCTTGGTTGAGCATATCAATAGGTGCTTATTACAAGTAGACTGGCTAACAGCTTCTCTTCCTCACTGCACTCAAAAGGTCATTGCTATTCCAGGAATTGAAAACAAGGTAAAAACTTGGCTAGTAAGACTTAGTGGAAGAATTTTTCTTCTCTTAGATGAATTCTGCAGCTTTGCTTCCTCGGTTGGCAGTATTATGGAAATAATCGCTTTACCTTAGTCTTTGAGGATGAGCTTCACACTATAACTAGGCAAGCGGATTTGATGCCATTGCTGTGTACTTTGGAAGTCTTTTGAACAGGAATCATCAAGAGTAAGGCGTTTTCAGAGACATGATCACAAGCAAGTAATGCAACACAAATCTCATTCCTTTCTCTGCATTCAAAGATACAGACACAGCTTTCTCTGCATGGGAAGTCCTTCCAGTGTTCTGAGCCTAATGAGGTTATGGTGTAAAATTTGGTGTGCATAGGTCAGAAAATACGTAGGTGTATGAGATTTTGCAGCCTTGCTTTTCAGTAGAGTACTAAATTAGTGTGAACATGAACATCCTCAGAAAAGATTGGGTGTCCAGGCAACTTAGATCTCTCTTCTCCTGGTTTGATTATCTTGTATTAAGCGAAGGTGAATTGCTGGCTTTTTGCTGTTAATTTTGCACCTCTTTAGCATATGAGTGCACTGTCAACTAACCACAGCTTTTTGGTGTCCTCATCTTTAAGTGATCTTTATACTTACAGTCTAGTCATTCAGGTAATGTGAGATGTATTTTCTTGCCACTTAGAGACGAAAACACCTGAAAATTACACCCACTACATAGAATAAAGAACAACAGAACAAAACCAAAAAATACGCTATTTAGTGCAAGATTGCTTGCTACCATAACTGAAAGAATCTGTGTGGAATGCTTTTCAGCTGTACCACAGAGTCTTCTAACTGCTAGCTATTGGTTCTTAGCTCGTACAGAAACTGATTACCACTGAGTATGTTTTTGCTAGCACACCCAGTGATGGATGCCTCATGCCCTTGTGGCTTCAAATCTTAATGTTACTGGGTGGAAGAAATTGTGCACCTGAAAGTCTTGGGGATATACCTTAGTGTGGTCCCTTGTATTCGTCCTGTAAAAGCAGTGGGGTTACAGGAGAATAAAGCATAGAGGGAAAGATGCTTAAGAAAATGCTTTCGTTCCAGGGTTAGTGGAGACTTGGGTAGCTGCCAAAATGAGCTTCCAAGCTGTAATGCTTGGAAGTTTATCTTATGTAAAGCCCATGTACCAGAGCTGATCTATTTTAATGTGTATTGTTTCTGCTTCTTAAAAGGGTAATTTAAAGCTAACAGATATATAAACCCAGCTCAATAGACTATTGATCAGGTTAGCAGTAGTCTGTGCTATATATATAGGAAGGCATAAAAAATTCCTGGCTTTATGGTACACGGCCCGAACCAGCAACCTGATTTATCCCTTAGTAGTAACTAAGAATTTTATGTTTAGCCTTAACTAAACAATGAATGCTGATTAAAACCATTCTGCTAAGCTGGGAATGATTTCATGTGATGTAATCATCCTTTTGTTCATCATTGTTGCTAGCTTCCACATGACTGCAGTGAGTGTTAGTTTCATCAGCAGAAAATAATGTGTAATGCTTATGTCTGGGATCCCACAAGTGAATTCATAACTTGAGTTTTACAACTGCTGTTTAAGAGCTGCTGAGGTGGTGGTTCTTTGTAGTGATATAGATCCATCTGTGTTTCAAAAACTGTCTTTACATCTAGTAAAGCTGCATACCTTCTGGGAACGCATTAACCTTCTGTTAATGTCAAAGGATCCTAGGAAACTAAAGCCTTTGGCTGTAAAGACAAAGTTGAGATGCATTTGTGTCTGACCTTGCTGCCTTTACTGACTTATTCTAGGTTTTTTAGATAACTGAAAAAAGTATTTATGTTGACTGGAAATGTGAACATTTAAATCAGAGGCTAAAAACTATTCTGTGCTAAATGAGGGCTCTGCTGTGTTCCTTATTTGTTGTAGGGAAAATCTGGGGGAATAGGGTGGAGAATCCTAATCCTAATAGTGTTACTCTCTTACAGTGGACAGTAACACTAATCTTGACTGCAAATAAAATAAACATCAAATAAATAAGACATGTTGGATAAGGTTCTGCTAGCTGCACCTCAGCATGCACACTCGTTGCATTCACAAAAGCATGCAGTCATCTTAATTAACATTCCCAGTTCCTGTAGGTGAACTTACACTGCATTTCTGTGAATGCCAAAGGGATGTAGTGTAAGTGATAAGCATTTCTCTGTTGCTCTCATCAAGGAATTGTTTCCCTGCTTAATCCAACAGAGGATGAGTTTAAAGACCATAAAGTTTGGTGAAGACTAGCCTGTCACTTCAGCCATTTGACACTAGTCAATACTTTAACCTTTAGACTGAGGTTCTTGTTGCTAGTCTTTAAGTGCTATTAAAGATTTGAGCACTGACCCTGGCCTTTGCCTCCCCACAGTTGTCATTTGACTTCAGAGTAGGGCTTATATAAGTATTGCCTAGACTATAAAGCATGTTACTACACAGATGATTATGTGTCTTACCAGGATGGCTCTCTGATACAAGTTAAGCTGTTTGGTTTCCATGTAGTTCTGACTCAAGGTCTAATTTTCGTCAACTTCTACAGCAAATTACTCCAAATATGAGGCATCCTAGTTTTTTGGACTGGAGGCTAAAATATTCTCAGCTCTGAATATTATGAGGGACAGGCCCTATAGACAGCGGGTTTTAAATTGGTATATATCAATGATCTGTCCAGATTACAGAGTCAAAGTAAGTGACATTACAGTGTTTTGGGGAAGAAAGTTACTAAATTCTGAAAGAATTTAAAATTCAGTGAGTGGCAGCTTTTCCTCTTACAAAAATCTTAGAAGAAACCAAATTGGACAAGGACCAATTAAGTACTCTCCTTATAATGTAGTTATGCAATACTGGAAGTGTACCATAATAACATAAATACTTCAGTAACTGAAAAGAAGCTTGTTTAACTTCTCTGTGATGAAAATGTCTGAAATTTCATGCTTCACGGTCTATATGACCCTAGGACTTACTCAGTAATGGAGAACAATGCTATTAGATTTCTGTTGTACAGAAAGTGTACATTCCTGAGTGTATTGTACTGTCTGTTTTTCACAGTGTCTAAGCATCTGATGAAAGTGTTTGTGTAAGGAGAGTACAGTGACATCATCTTGACTTACTTGTATTAAAAAGACTGGGTTTTAATAATCTCACCTTTCTTTTTCACTTCTTGCAACTCCTGGTTGCCTGTTTTGTTTGATTTCTAAAGTCTATAATCCATCTGGCTAGGTGAATGAATGAATTGCTGGAAAAATAGATAGTACCAGTATTCCTGACTTGTGAACTATATTTAACGGTCATTTGCTATTATTTATAGGTGCTGTTGGTAAGCAGTAGCCGATACCCAGATCAGTGGATTGTACCAGGTGGAGGAATGGAACCGGAAGAAGAACCAGGGGGAGCAGCTGTCAGAGAGGTGTATGAAGAGGTAACAGTAAAACCGAAATCCATCTTCTTGCTGCTGCTGCTGTCTTCATAGGGGAACCAAGATGAAAGAGGGAATTCGACCGCCTTTGTCTCAGGATTTGACTGAGACTTCTATATTTTTGAATTTCAAAGAGCTGCCGTGTGTGTTAGAATTGGGGTATAATGTGGTGAGGTGAACTAATTAGCTTGCTTCCCAGCACGCTTTCATTTCATAGCTAAATTTCTGTCTGCCTTTATAAACACTTACTGGAAGTGGAACTGTGACTTTATGCCAAATGACATATTACAGTAGTGTAGCATTTCTGTGTTTGTGCAGAAAACATATGACTCGCAGCTCTCCTGGAACAGACTGAAGGTGAACTAACCATTAATGTGTAGCTACATAAGAAAGAGAAATAAACAGACCTCTGAGAAGATTCCAAACTAAATGGATTTGAAACTGATCTATCTGAGCAGTTGAGAACTCAACAATAAAAATGCCTTGTTAAGTATACTTAAGGCTGTTTATCTATCAAGAAAGCACCATAGATATAGTCTGCCTTTGTATCTCTGCCCCTATCTGTAGGCAAAACAGAGCTTTAAGTCTTAATGAGTTAGTGCAGTTTCCCACTCTAGTATAGCACTTAAATTTCAAATTCAGATATTTGGGGTTTAACTTGCTATTTATTTTTCCGGGGCAAACTGTTAAATGTTACTTCAGTATCTAACAGCCAGGACTGTAAGCCAAACAAAACTTCAAGAGAAATCAGTCACTTGACTTAGCTAGAAATTATGCAGTGCATAGGCAACCACTGATTAACTCTTAATGCTTTATAGCATACTTTTTAAATAGAAGGTATAAGGTTTCGAAGAAAGTGGATGCATCCTGGCAAGTGAGTGAACTACAGCATTGCTGCTAGTCTTAACAGTTTTCATGTCCCAGTTTGACCACTACTGTTCACAAAACACATTAATACTGTTGCTAATTAGTATGTATAATGTGTTGTTTGTTTTTTTTTTTTAATTAGTTGTGCTATGTAGTAGTTTAGCTTGCTTAGCTTTAAGACTGGTTCTGCTGGGCTGTAGGGGCTTGGAACTTGATATAGATGAACTTGTACCAAATGCTGCCTGCTATTTGGTGTCAGAATGAGATCTTCTGTGAACTGTGTTTGTAATCCTCCTCCCCTCTTACACAGGGAGCGGATTAGTTCAGTATTCAATGCTCTTGGCAGCCTTCATGCAGCAAGGTTTAAGTAAAAAATAAGCCATACTGACACAAAGTTATTCCAGGCTTTCTGACCATCCAGTTTTGCTGGAGGAACCAATTTCAAGCTGCGCAAGACATACTCAAATAAGTGCTTGTGTATTTGTAAAAGTAAAGGAGGCAGCCAACCACAAGGTTGTCTAAGGAGCAAAGATACAGGTTTCTAGGAGTGAGTCAGCAAAGATTTAGGCTTCTAGGTGATAGCGCCTCTGGGGAAAGTCCTGGTATTTCCCATTGTCACTTGTTGATGGGTGGGATTAAAAAGCATGGTCATTGGCTCAGTGTTCTTGTGAGCACTGGTAGTTTTAATTGTTGATCTGACCTAAGGCACAGTCCAAGATGAGGGATTGTAAAATCTCATCTCCATGTCAAACTAGAGCTGACTGAACTGTAGTCATATGTTTGGGGGGTTTTTCTTTCATGGTGAAGAATGATTATCTCAAAGGGAGCTGTCTGTAGTTAGTATGTCACAAAAGCTGCTGGATGTTTGACTATTGGAAGTTGCTTGAGTGGCCTAGCTTCTCAGCTTGCAGGGAATGCAGTGCTACACACAAAGCTCTGCCTGACTTCAGGCAGAACAGTATACCAGTGAGAGTCGTGATCTGGGGGCTGATAACTAGTTTTCTACTTCACATGGTTATTCCCTAGGAATATCCTGAGGAACATTACCAAGTCCTGGCTGTAGCTCTGCTTGCAGATTTCTGCAGTGCATGGGGTCCTGAGTGCTGGAGAAGGTTAAGCTAAGGAATTGGTACAGAACATTACTGGATGATACATCATGTAGTATAAACTTAGTACAAATTTCTCTGTTAATGTAAAAGCCCAACTGGAGCGCATACGCTGCCCAGACTTTGTGAGCTTCTCTAGTTCATACACATACCAAAATGTTGGTTACTTCTGAATGATCTTTTTCCCTTTGGGTGTGCTTTCACATCAGCAGGCAAAAAAAAGGCAAATCAGAAAAAGTAAAATAGGAGTGAGTACCTGCTGTGATGATGTGAAGAGGCTTTTCCATGGTTCAGTTTTGTTCTTGCCCTCACTTTTTATCTCATGGCAGAGCAAGATTTTTTCACGCATCATGATGGTTCTGGTCAAGAACTGCATTATTCAGCAACCCTAGGCTGTTTTGAGTCCTGAAGACACAGGCCAGCCTCCTTCACTTGTAAAAAGCTCTTTTGATCCATGTTTTATTTAAGTGTTATCACACAAAATTAATCTTAAAATCAGTTACATATAAACACATGGTTTAGGCAAATGCTTTTAATACCTTTCAGTGTGTTGTATGTTAAGCTGGTCTGTAGCTGCTTAGAATATGTGTTGTCATCAGGATTTCAGTAAGAGGCTGCCTGTTGTAAATGACTCAAAGTGCCAGCATCATCAGTGCTTAGATACCACAAGAGAAAACTGCTTCTAAATGTAGAAGAGAACCCAGCAGAGTTCTTGAGTGGTGCTAGCACAGGGGTGTTTTGCTCAGAAGGTAAAACAATTTTTATTCACTTATACTACAGTAGCCGTGCTTTTGGGGTATATTTTTAATGATGTTCTGGAGTAAGACACAAACTGCCAGCCATGTTCAGTTCTGAGCTGTGCTTGCAAATACATGAAGAGTTATTGAAGGCTAGGGGCTTTAATAAGGAGAAGTCATTTGGTGGCACTTGTTCTACAGCTTCAGAGTTTCTAGGGTTTGATAACTTGTGTAGCTGATAAATGTTAAAAGCTTATGCTTTAAAGTAAAATATTCTGAAGTTATAGGCTGAATCTTGTGTGCTGGCACAAGATTGCAAAGCACCACTTTTAAAGAAAAGCCAGAGCAGTATTCAGGGGTTTGATTTGAGTCACGGAAATTCATACTAACCTTTCTAGAGATGGATGTCCTTTCTATTTTTAAACTAAGGTCAATGTCACCTGGCAAGCTGGTTACAGTACAGTGAACTGTTAAGAGTTTTGTGAATGAATAAACTTCAAAGGAGGCACACTGTGGCACTGTTTTGAACTGTGTTTCCTCAGTATTGGGTCATGCACAAACTAAGCATTGGTTTATATTAGTCTATTAAAATGGAAGTATTGATAGTGGGAGTTATAATGGCATTTCTTAATGGTAGGCATGCTAGCAGCTCACAGTGTGTAGCCCTCTGGCTCTAAAGATCCCTCACTTTCCCACCAACAGCAGTGTATTTAAAGTCTCTGTTTTATAACCCAAACAAACATCTTTGTAGTGAAATCTATCTGCACTGCAGTTGTTCCATAGTTTGCCTGTGTGGCACCACGATATAATTTTTAGTTTTGCTCATGCTAGTGATTTGAGTTTTAGCCTCTACTAAATGTTTAGTATGTTTCATGTAAATATGTCTGCCATTTCACAGGCTATAGCAATTCAGATAACCTGTCAAGCTCCTCAGGTACAGTAAGTTTTTACGAACCTGAAAGTAGAATTCCAAAATGAAGTTACAGTGTAAAGCAATCCCAGAAAGGTATTAAACCTCATCTAAATGAGGAGCTGCTCTGTTAATGAATTTGGAGCTTAGTCTTTAATTGCATAGTGTGAAAGATGGAAATAAAAGTTGTTTGTACATGTGGTGTTCAAAGAGAAATACGATACAAATAATAAGGGTGGCAAGCTGATGATGTCCAGCCTCTTAAATGGAAGGAGCACCCTCCCACTCCCTTTCCTTTCTCCATCTCACAAAAAACCTGAGCCTTTTGCTTTGAACTTACTAATGTACTGAAATGCCTACCAAAAAATATGCAATTCCTCCCAGACCTGCATAAATACAGCTTCTGAGAAGAGGCCAATCCTGAAGGGTAACCCACAACAACAGTGGAAATGGAAGTAAGACCTCCCGCAGGAAACAGAGTAAGCGTCTAGTATTTGAAAAATGATAGGGTGTTACAGACTAGGACTAGGTAGGTAGATACTTCAGAAAGTAAAGAAAATGCCATTTCAGCTGAAAGATTGTGGCAGGTGCAGTGAAACCCTTTGGGGTTTAGAAGAGCTTGAAAGAAAGGGCAGGAACAGCCTTGCCTTGCACCTTCAGCAGTGTAGCCATTAAAGTACTATCCAGCAGACTGCACAGCTAAAAATAACACAAATCTTTCAGATTTTAAGGAACTTTCTGCCCTGGTAGACTGTTAGCCTAAGAACTAAACTGCGGCATGACTCTTGCTCCATCTACAGGAAGCAAAAAGCAAGTGTGACTGCACATCTGAGACTGCAGTATGCCTAGAGCTGCCAACAGTGAATGACCTCCAGGGCAGAATGGGATGAAGTGAACGGTTTTCCCTCTTTTGGCTGGACTTAGACGAATACTAAAATATATGCATAAATTAAGGTTTGAGACCTTATCTACATGGTACTCACAGATTTCCGTAGGGAATCATTCTGGGAGGTGTAGCACTTAATTCAACAGCTTGTATGTCAAAAGAAATGCCTGGGATTTTTCAGGCTTTTCTCCCACAGTTTAGACTTACACACTTGTGGTAGCCTGTACAATTCTGGGGGTTGGAACTTGATGATCTTAAGGTCCTTTCCAACCCTAACTTTTCTATGATTCTATGATTTTTAACAGCCATGGATATGTAAAGGCCAAAGGAAGAAAGCTGTTAGAGACGAAGTGGTTCTAAGTCCAGAACGTAGTGTATTGAATGTATATAGAAGCTTACAACTGGGAAAGTAGGAACTTTCTAGGTGACCTTCTAAGTAAAAAGCCAAATCATTTCTTTGTCCTTTAGCACTTGATTTTGACACATTTTAAAGGAAGATAAAGAACTTGGAGGAAATATTTTTGTTAAGCAAAAGCACTTAAAAAAAATCACTGTCAAGTTGATGATACTTTTTAAACTATGAAGATGATTCAGTTGAATATATTGCTTTCAGAGGAAATTCATGACACTGATTACCACTGTTTTGCGCCTTTAGGGTGTAGTGGTTTTCAAAAGATGCTACTCTGCAGGAATGATGCTACATTTTGGAAGCACGTATCTTTGCCTAGGGAGTAACAAGTCATCAGAGACAGTAATCACATTTGCATAGTAACATCTGGTGCATAAAAGCTTCGTTATAAGTGTGGGGTGATTTTTACACTTAATGTAATGGAGTGCTTCTAATTATTCAGAATTACTCAGCTAAGAGTATTTGTTTAAACCACTGGTTTGCTTGGAGAGGGAATAGAGATGCTTTTAAGTAAATTCCACTTAGAGCAACATCACACATCGTAACTGTGGAGTACCAGCAAGTTAAAAGAAACTTCTCTATGAAAGCTATTCAGTATTACTAAACATACCTGGCTGTGGTGTTTGTGCCATGTGTTGGGTACCAGTTGAACATCAGACTCTCACTTAGCGGTTCAGACAAGCCCTCCTGCATCTACTGATGGTGAGATTTTTGTCCTTCAACAGTACTGTTGCCCATAGACCTGTCTTTAAGATCTCTGTAATGTAAGTAAGGCATTGTCTAGGACTGCTTAGAGTTACAAAATCTTGAAAGCTTTTTTGAACTGAGGGAAGTAAGTTTTTTCTCTCCCTCTGTAGCATAGTCCCCTTTAGAGCAATTCCTTGGTACTTGGAAAAGCTTTTCTTAAGGTTTGAGAAACCTACAGAGCCTGTAATGGGCTCTGTCAGGCTGAAAAGCCACATATTTATTGAGTGCCTGTTACAGCATAGCTGACCTTTTCAGACCAAAATAAGGATCTGCCTCTTTCATAATTAATATACTGCCTAATCACTTACCCAGCCCGTCCAGTTATGTGTTTCAGCTTCATGAGCTCTGACAGGTATCTCTGTCATCACAGCAAACAACCAGAATACTGTATGTAGTTTTGCAGTAACTTTAGGTCTAGCTCTTGTTCTGGATAAGCAAAATGCTTGTTGAGTTGCATGGGCTGTGATCATACTTCCTTCATCAAAACTGCTTAATAAATAACCCCAGCCATCTGCTTTCTTTAAAAAGACACAGAAAGCGTTCACTTATAAGATCTTTGATTAGAGCTATTGCTAAAGCCTGCCCAGTTGTCTGTCAGAGTTATTCATTAAAATGCGATTGATCCATATGGTCCTTTATATAAAGGCATCAGTAACCTTCTTTGGTTAATGCTGGAAACAAAGACTGAAAGGCAGAAAATGCCATCTTGGTGCTAAGCCCTATTTTAAATATGGGTTATACAACAGGACAAATAAAATCTAAATATGGCTTTCTCTACCAGTAGACTACATATGCTTTTAGGTTTCAAGCATATGGATGGACCAAGATTTGTTTAGAATAAATGGATGATCCAAAACTGATTCTGTTGGAACAGGCATTAAATATTATTGGGGGGGGGGGGGGAGTAAACCCCTACAGTCCTAGTAGACTATAACAACTATCTTTACTGTGCTGATAAAAATCACTAAGCACAGGCTGATACACATAAGGGTTGTTTTAAAAAGTTGATGTAAAACTCTGAATTTAGAGCCTTTTTGTAGTGTTACTAACTGGAATAATAATCCAAACTGTTGGTAGAGAATTGGGGATGAAAATGAGGGTTTAAGCTTACATACCAAAAGCTCCACTTTTGTATGAAAACTAGGGTACATGAAGTCATTATGCTGCAAGATCCACCCAGTAATTTACAGTTTAATTTGTTACTGTCTTTGAAGACTGGACTTGAGTTTCTGTATAAAATAGCAATGGGGTTTTAATGATTCCTTCTCTAGATTTGTTATTGTACTACTTTAAATTCTGTCTTGTTCTATCTGCTCCCCTGGATTATTTCAGTACTGGGTGCCATTTATCTCTTTAATAAAATATAGTACACAAAGAACATGGTAAGTAAAACAGTATTTTGGTCTGGATGGAAAACTTTAAAGTTTTATGCATTCTTTGATCCATTCATTAGGACAAGCTTTTGTGCTCTAATACTCTTCAAGTACCCTAACACACAAGACCCCAGAAGCAATGCACACTGTCTAATTAAAACTTAGGTTAAATAACGCTAACAAGGAGGAGTATGCTGATGTAGGAGGCTGGAACTGATATTTTAGATTTTGAGATGAAAAGCACATGTTAACACCTTTTCTTGTTTTGTAGGCTGGAGTAAAGGGAAAGCTGGGCAGACTGCTTGGGATATTTGAGGTGAGCTATTTCTTTTATCTGTAAAAAAACAATGCTTTTGTGGTTTGTTTGGAGGGTGGTTTTTGTGAGCTTTGATAAACTACAACATCAGACATGGGTTTTTAAGTATTATTTGCCATGCTGCTGGAAATGCTACATCAGACAGGTGATTTCCTGTAGCTGTTATGTGATTTGCAAAGATTTGAATAGGAAGATTTCAAAGTACTTTGAACTTCCCTGGAAAGATTGAGTTAGTACTGAGACAGCTTCTAGAAGTTTAAAAAAAAACTGAAACCGACGTTAAAAGGTGTAGGATGTCTGAAATGGCACATGTGCATTTTGGGGGCACTGTTTTGGCTTTTCCTCTCTGATTAGATTTTGCTGAAGTTACTTGTCATCTTTCACACACCTAAATTGATGGAGTCATTATGCTATGCATGAAGTATTTCATTATGGCTTTGATTCACTAAAAAAGCTAAGGCTTTGGATAACATAAATCTGACCTTTAGCAATAGTATGCGCTTCAAAGCTTGTATTCTGAAGTATACATCAGATGTTGAACTACTGACAGTATGAGGATGTGCGTTAGACATACTTCTCTTTCAGTGTTGCTGTTGCCACCTTCTGCTCAGGTTCTAGACAGGAGTAGATGATAGAAATGTAGGTATGAGTCTTCAGATCAATTGTGTTGTGCTGTATGATGGGTGAAAGTCCCTTACCGCAGCAGTTAGGTATGAATATTGACAGTTCAATTATAAAACCAACTTTCAGACGCAGTGTATTCCCAGTAGGGATTTCCTACGTGAAAAATGACTTAGTCATATATGACTATTCAGTACAGTGCTAAGATGTTCCTATCGTGAAGTATGGAGACCATGTCTGTAGTTAGTAGTACTTGCCCCTTTTCTGATTTGTTTTGGGTTTATGAGTTCACCTGGATGGTCCTGTACATTAAAATGTGTCCGTGTTAACTCTGCTGGTTAGTCTGCAGAAGTATTCTGTATTTTCTAGCTCAGATCAAAATGAGACAGGATACCTATCATCTTGTTACCTTAAAACAGGCTGCAAGGGATGACAGTGCTTTGATAATTAAGCTGTATGTTCTTCTAAAGCCATCTACTGCTGTCTAGACCAGAGGAGAGAAAAGTCTAAGTGGCATTTTTCTAGATTATTTCTAACTTAAATCAAGGCCCTACTTCAGTTTCACAACACAGCCCCACAAGCAGTTAATAGTACCATTGAAGGGGCCACATATTGCAACCTGGGGATGGAACTAAGAGAAAGATGGAAATTACATTGCTGCTGAGTCCTCATATTCCAGACGTACAGCCAGAAAGGATACACGTTATAGATGTATTTACTCCATTCAGTACTGACACTGACAAAGAACTGTCTTGGAGTAATTTTTTTATTTCCTAGTAAAGAGCAACAGTTTAAAACTATATTAAGTGTAGTGAATCAGAGTTAAGTAGGAATGGTTATCGGCACAAGGATAACCATTTGTAAGGGGAGCTAGGGCGTAACATCTCTTGGTTCTTAATATAGTTGTAATCGTAGATGATCCTGGGTTTTCTGGGAGCTCAGCCCTTTTCCAAGGGGCAGTGTGGTCGGGTTAGTCGGGTTGCACCTTTCACAGTGCGCTGCTATAGCCTGCTTTGGAGCAAGCAGGGAGTAATGTCTATGCAGACCTTGGGTAGGCTGGCTGTGGCACAATGACCCTGCCCTGAGCAGGCTGCCTCTGTCAGGCTGTTTATTTGACTTGCCTTGTTCAAAACAGTGTGCTTTCTAAATAGTTGGTTAGTGCTGCAAACGTGGCAAATCTGACGAGTGGACAGATGGTAATGATTTGTGCGTTTGTCATGATTGCAAACATAGGCTATTCAATTTGCCTCGCTTGCCGAGTGAAACTTTATAGCCAGCACTGTGTAGATGACCTAGCCACATGATGCAGCAGTTCCATCCTGCAAAGGTTTTTTCATAACCTGTCATTTAGGAACATGAGTTGTGGAAACTGTTTTAGCAATTGCACTAAACTGTGGGTAATATGCAACATACCTAAAAGATAAGTAATGGGCAGTACTAATGGACAACTGCTATATTAAACTGGATGACCAAGAACATAGTTCGGTCACAACTTTATGATCTTCAGATTTGCTTGGGCTCGTTTAGGTTTGTTGGTTTCTGGGTAGTGGTTAGATAAGTAAAATAAAATAGTTGTTTCAAATAAAACTTGGGGTTTCCCATCCTTCTGGGACTACTCAGTGCAGATGTTCTTCTAGTGAAAATAAGAATCGGGTTTCACTGGCAAGTATCCTTCAGAGGTGAGTCATTGCTGATCTTACAGTTTTGGTAAGTCTGAAAGTTACTTTTTCTTTACTGAGAATTAAAACATCTACTTCTAACATTCAAGCAGAACCAGGATCGGAAGCACAGGACGTACGTTTATGTTCTTACGGTGACGGAAATACTGGAAGACTGGGAGGATTCAGTTAATATAGGTAAACGCATTCTCTGTCTTCATGTGATATGCTTCAAATGTATTAAGCAGCCTTCATTTTTCATTTTCTGAAGCAGTTCATATCATTCTGGGAAAATGCTAATTCTATTCTGTAAACTGAAATTACTGCAAATTGTGATGCTGTTCTTCCACACTTTTGTACACATATAGCTAGGGCTACTTCCAACATAGCGTTACTCATATTAATTAGGGTATTCTAAGTATCATGATGGAACAAACTTCATTAGTAGTTGCTGATATATATTTTTTTAAGGCCAACTATTATACTAATTATTTTTTCCTTATAAAGTAAAATATTTTACTGCCTGATGCTCCAGGGTGGTTTTTAAAATGTCTTTGGAAAAATGAAAGAAAAATCTTTGGAAATTTTTGGTGAGGTTCTTCTTCCCCTGAGTCCCTGGGGCAGAGGGGGAGATCACTAGTACTCACTTCCACCGTAGCCTAACTTTACAGTAAAGATAGTGCTGACCTTGAGGTATCTGTTCTTCTATATATGTGTATGTATGTGTATATATATGTATATACATAATATGTATATGACATACAGATACCACTGTCATGTAGTTTAGTTAGATTAACATCCTTTGTGATGTATAGCTCCTCCATGTTGAAGGTAAAGATTCTAGAAGCTTGGTTTATTCAGTGTATTGGTCCAGCTGAAGTTTTAGTTAACCAAGAATTGGTATAAAAAAATCATATGCTACCTTGACTAGTTATGCTTTGGCCTTTTCAGGAGGTGTTTACATTCATAAGCCTGGCACCACTGGTGTGTCAGTGACTGGCATTGAACTGAGGGTACCTTCAGAACTGCCCGGTTTCAGGAGGAGAGAGAATGGTTTGGTTACAATACTGTCAAATTGTGGGAGTGCACCCTCTTATTTGCATGTCAGTTTCCCTATATAGCAACACTGCTGATCAGTCCATTATTTAAAAGGATCAGAATCGGCAGGAATGAAATTGTTTTAAGGGGATTTTGTACCTGGAACTGTACTGGGCCTGTGAGCCCAGTTCTGGTCTGCTCCTGCTACTGCTGGCTTCCTTCTGGGGAGTTGCCACTGGCAGTGGATGAATGGCCCTGGTGGGACCACATACCTTGGTCTTAAACAAGTGGTTTATAGGTGTCTTAATATAAAGCATAGTACCTGTAACACTATAAAATCAAATGAAAAATAGTTAATCCCATTTTCAACAATATTATCCTTTACCTTGTCTAAGTGTTTTCAGAGGCCTCTCATTTTAGAGGACTGACTTGTATAAGAAAGATGGTCTTAAGTCTTCTTAGTAAGATAGTCTTACAACTAACCTAAACATCTCTTGTATAAGGTATGTTTCTTTTAAAACATATGGCTAACCTGAGTAATTCCACACATGGATATGTTTTCATTATAGAACGCTGCTTTCTATATCAGACCAAGCAATTCTTCTGTAACTTCATGCATGCATGTTCATTCTTCAGATTGGTCTTCTGCTCAGCATGGCAATGTGGGAGAGCAGTAATAAGTCATGTAAATAATAACATCATTTTCTGTAGGGACTTGGATGTAGCTTTTGGAGCATATGAAGAATCATATGAGCTTCTGACCAGTTATCTGCTTCAGAAGTTATCTGAAAGGCTTTAATATTAACTGCATTTCAGTAAGCTTGAGTGAATCGCTTGTGTTCTTTCAAGGTCTTTTCACGCTTATCTTTTGCTTGACAACTTGAACTTCTGAAGTAGGAGAAATGAGAGAAAGTGAATAATCGGGTAGCAGCAAACGGTGCTGTTACAGATTTGTAACACTGTTTTTCTTTGTGGATTATACTCATTCAGGAAGGAAAAGAGAATGGTTTAAAGTAGAAGATGCCATCAAGGTCCTCCAGTGTCACAAGCCTGTTCATGCAGAGTACTTGGAAAAACTGAAACTGAGCTGTTCACCCACTAATGGAAACTCTGTGGTTCCCCCTCTTCCAGATAATAACTCCTTATACGTCACTTCTGCACAGACTTCTGGGTTGCCCTCTACTGTGAGATAAACATTTGGATTACCTTTTTATTCATGTCATCACAAGGGGAGACATCCGTGATCACATGTAGGCATCTGTATAACTGTCAATTCTAAGTGAAATATGTGAATGTGTCTTAATGTCAAATTTATTTGAACATGGTTTTCCTTTTTAACAGTGTAAAAGAGTATCTCAGCAAACCAAAGCCATACAAGGATTTTTTTAAGATGCCTTAATAGGCCATTTTTTATTTTCTTTTTAAAGAAACTCGGGTATATAAATTTCCATATCTTCTAAAATAAAATGCGCATCTCAGTGGTGTTCAGCTTATTTTAAGGCTTCTCAGTTTTAGTAGTTCTAAGCAAGAGTACTTGCTTACAAAAAAGCTTGAGCGAATAGACTTCTACTAAACTCCGATTTGGTATCCTTGGCTGAACCGCTAAGATCTTCAGGTGGCAGTATTTGTGGAAATGGGTGTGTTAGACGCAGAGATGCGTAAGTGAGACAAACTAAATCACATTATGCCTGCTGAGAGCAAAGGATACTGACACTAAGCACTGCTTGCCTCAGTTATCGGAAAGGTTGCCTTGTCCTATGTAGTCTTCATGTAATGTGTAACTAGAGCAAGAACAGTAACTTTGTCTTGCAACTACCAGAACTATCCACTGCACTTATCACTTGGTCAGCTGATGACCTGTCAGAAGACTTAAATGAGAATCATTGTAGATCCTTCTTCCCCATTTTTCCCTTTTAGCATTGTGATACACGTTTTGTTCATGGTATAATTACCTGGCAAAAAAACCTCCTAATCTTCAATGAGAAGCATCTTACATGGTGTTCCTGCAGTCGGTTGCCATTTAAAAATGATTAGGGGAAAGTAAGACTGCCCAAGGGCCAGGGCACCCTTATGTTACAGAGGTAAGGTTAATGTCTATTAGCAAGCATGTGTGGAGGTGTCTTGCCCAAGCTAGCAGTGGTGCCTCCTGGGCTTGGAGATAGGTGGGTTGATACACCAATGCAGAAATAATATTCCTCTGTCTTAATTGGAAAATCAAGTTTTAGTGGTTTACCACCACTTTAGTGTCTTGAATTAAAAGCTGGCCTCTTGATAGAAAAGTCAGTTGGACTAAATGAGGTACAGCTGGTAACTTATTTTCCTCCTCTTTTTCAGCCAAAAAGATGAAAGGTAAATCCACTGTTGGTCTTAATGTTTTTACCATAGGATTACTCTGTGTATGTGTGTGTGTGTGGTTTCCTCTACAAGAACACAATCTAATTCATATGAACATCCTAATTCTGAATTTTTCTAGGATCTAAACCTGACTGTACCTCCTCTATAGCCAGCCAAAACAGAGGTTGAGGTAGACCATTACCTCACATGTGAAGTTTATTCTGGGTAAAGCTCATACTCTTACAGAACATTTGAACCTTTGTAAATAGTCCAACTCGTAAATAGTGAGTGTAAAATGGAAAATAAATGTAATTTAAACCTTTTGTTACTCAATACACAAATGGTTAACTTCTACTTTTTTAACACAAATTGTGTAAAATGCTGCTATGAATTTTTTTGTGCTGTTACACTTTTTTAGGAAAAAAAAAAAGGTTGTTGCCACAAGTTACTCCTTAGAAAATCAATCTTGTGCCATATGTAAATGCAGTGAAACCAGGGAGACAGATGATCTGATTTCTTAATGCTGCGCTCTTTGAAGAGGCATAAATACTACTGACAAGAGGCATGAGCCACAAAGCTGAAGCCTTCTGAAATGTCACATAGGGTGCGGCTTTCCATCCCTGTAGCTCCAATTCCAGGTCACTTCTAGCCCTGAGGAGAACACACAGGTCTCTTCAGGTGCACCTAAGGGTCGAAGGATTGCCAACAGCTTATCCACCCTCTTGGGTATGAGGTGGGGCTGGGGAAGGAGCGTTGACATTTCAGTAGTGCGCACAAGCACACGGGTACCTTACACATTCAGACTGGGGCACCGTGTACTCAGCTCACTTCTTTAAACGAAATGGTTGATCAAAAGCACTGTTTTTGCCAGGTGAAAAAGAGGTGGAGTTGAGCATATTGAAGAACATCTAATTGTTGTTAAAATCATGCCCCCAGTGTCTAAGGGTACCTCTGGCTCTGAAGCTGCCTTTAAAAGAGTGAATCATTTAGCTCCCTTTTTTGATCACTTTGCTCACTTCTTTGTTCAGTAGTCATTTTAACACTTTAAATTGAGCAAACTTGTACAGGCTTTCTTGTAACAAGATTATATAGAATCCGTGAAAGCTAAAACAAGAATCCAGAGTTTGAGTTCTTATAAAATGCTTCTGTCTCAATTTCACATTCTTGGAATGAAACCAATCCAAGCTTGTATGAGATTTAGTGGTAATGCATGATCTTATTTTGTAACTCTTGAATTATGTATTTGATAATAATGTAAAAATGTACAGTATTGCTGTTGCTAACAAACTGAGTTGATTGCCTATAAATATTTTGGTTATTTTTTGGTCACACACATTTGAGCTGTTCAATAGTGCCAGACATCTTTCTTTTTTAACAGCATTTGTTGTATAAATCTCTTCAGTCTCTATGCAACCTTCAGAATGAAGCTCTATTGCTTAGTTTTGACTTCTACTCCCTTTCAAAGAGAAACAGTTTGTGAATTGAAAAGGTAAGTTGAAAACACTTCAGTCATACTACAGGGAACGACTGTAGTAACCAGGCAGTGATACAGCTTCACCCCTAATGGAATCTTGACACTGAACTTCAACCAAAACGGTCTGTGTAAGAATCAGCAGAGGAAGTCTAAAGTTAGTTATTTCTGCTGCCTACCAATTTAAATGTAGCAGCATTTTGGTTTTACGTGCATCTCTATTCAGATGGGCCAAACCTGTTTCATACAGAACAGATTTGGGACTTTTCTCTTGACAGAAATCATGTACAGTGTGTCCAGATTTGGTTCTCCCCAAGAGAAAGGGAAGAGATGGGTCATGAACTGCAGTTCTCAAGAAGCCTGGTCTGCCCTGCTGCTTTTCCTGGCTGTGACGTTTTGAGCCTATTAGGAGTTAGATTATGGTGGTATCAAACAGAGCGAGCCTTAACGTTTAACATTGTGTGGAGCCAGAATCTTGTGAAACAGAGGTGGCTTTAACCACTGCAGGAGATGCTGAGGTACTGCGGAGAGGCTGTTAAAGTGCAAAATCTTACTTTGGTGCTTACTGCACCCCTGACTTAGCCTACCATTGGTCTGTTAACAGTGTGCTGTGAAATACCCCTGAGGACAACACTTGTTTTACTTACCAACATGGTTTGTGAAGTGAGGAGGGAAGGGAAGGGGTGGGGGGAGGGTGGGGGCAAACTGAGTTGTAAACATTTTGACCTGTTTGCATGGATTTTCTTTAAAGATTGATGTAAGAATTTTGACTTTTTATATTTGAGAAATACCAGAATAAAATCTAAATTAGTCCTGTGGATATGTGGTCATTCCATTGCAAACACTGCAAAAGAAACACTGGTGCCAGAGACTTCAATCCCATCAAAAATCCACTTAGTTTCATCTAATGTTTCCTACTACTTGCTCTCATTCTTGCATCTTGGCTTCATCTAGTGCTATGGAAGAGCCCTCTCAACAGCTGCTCCTGTGTAACTGCTGAGGTTTCTGCCTGCTTTGTTACTACCTTTGTGCCTGCCAGTTGCAGTACAGAGATTTAATCTCTGCACAGCAGCAGTGAGCGGCTGCCTCAGATCAGACCCAAGGTCCCTCCAGCTAGTGCCTTATTTCCAGCAGTGCCAGGAGGAACTGGTAACAACAGGACAGTATTTGCCTCAAGTGCTCTGTCGGTCACCATTTGTGGCTCAGAACAGTTTAAGCCATTGTTTCATGGTGCTGTTATGGGAATGGATTTCTCTTCCTTGAACGTGGTACCACACAGCTCCCCTTTGAGCACGTAGGTCTTACCAGTGCTCATCCCACTGTGGAGAGCACTGCTGCTGCAGACCCACCTCCTTGTGCCTTACTGTTTGAACCTGGTTCCTTCTGCATTACATTGACAGTGAGCAGTTACTCTGTTCCCCCTCCCAGAACAACTTCTGACAAGTGGACAGTGAGTTTTACTGTTGTGTCTGTCACCTACCAATCAGACCATCTGCCGTGATTATATGAAGTTGAAGCACACAAGCAGGGGTTGAGTGTGTGTCTAAACCATAACATGCAGAGGCAAAGACATGATCAACTTCTCAAGAGTCAGAAGACTTCACAAAGCTTGAAGCTTCTTAAAAGTTGAATGCATCTGTTTTTTTCTTTTAAGCTTACCCCTTGCTTTCAATACTCTTGTGGCCTCAGTACTGCTGTGGCATTGAGCTAGGCACTGTACACTCAGCCCAAGCAATGAAGCCACACACTCTGTGGCCACAGTGGGAGGACAATGCTTCACCTAAGGCATGGCATTGCCTGTTCGCTTGGAAACTCAGCCCCTGCGGGCATGTCCCAGCTTATGGTGATCAGAGTGCAACGGGCAACGCACCAGCCATAACATAATGCTGTCATAATTTTCTGTCCCTAAATCAGCAGAAAATGCTGTTCAAAAGAGCCGGTTGAGGAAAGCCAGAGACCACTGACTGAGCCTGCTGTGCGATCAGCTGGCATTCACCTGATGGCCCACACTCACCTTTCAACAGCTCTGAGTGGCAGTGCTGGTTTCCAACAGCTTTCCCTCATTTGTTCCCACCAATTCCAATGGACAGTGTGAAACAGCACACACAGCAATACCTGCTACTGGTCAAAGACCAGTCCTTTATCCACTTCCCCTGGTGGTGGCTTACCTGTGGCCTGGCACCTGTTACACAGACTGTAACAAGGCCCTTGCTCTAAGGTATTTTCTGCTGCCACCCACCTGCTTAATGCCCCTAAATACATCCTTCTTCCTTGTGTTCTGGGTACACCACCAGCACAACCTGTCCTTCAACAAGGCAAGCAAACACCGACAGCAACTCTTCTTGAGATTAACAGATGCCAACAACTGTTACTAGTCTGCCTTCAGTAACTCAGCATGGGGCATAAGACGAGAGACACCCTCCATATATTTATCAGTACCCATCCTAAGCCTTCAGTGTTACCTGTAGCAGTAGCGAGGAGCTGATGGGAAAACCACAGAAGCAGTACTTCTGAAGGCACAGCAGGTATTTATTGAGACCGAGGTGAGCACGCCTGCTACAGCAAGCAACAACTGAACACTACATGTGAAATCCTTCATATTTATAACTGACTTTGCAAGCGTTGTCTACAGAATCCAGGGACATGTGAGCTTGGGTACCTGGCAGGCAGGGAGGTGCAGATTAGGCCTGAACCAAAAATACTCCCTCATAGCAGCTCTGAAGATGAGCCCAGCGTACACCTGAGCATCTGAAACATGATTTTGCGACAAGCACTTCTGTCAGAGATGTGTGCCCCTGTGAAGTAATTCATATTTCCCAAATTAATAATAATCATAGAATGGTTTGGGTTGGAAGGGACCTTAAAGCTCATCCAGTTCCAACTTGTCTGCCATGGGGCAGGGACACCTTCCACTAGACCAGGTTGCTCCAAGCTCCATCCAGCCTGGCCCTGAACACTTGACAGGGAAGGGGCAAGCACAGCTTTTCTGGGCAACCTGTGCCAGCACCTCACAGTACAGAATTTCTTCCTAGGTCTAATCTAAATCTCCCCTCTTTCAGTTTAAAGCCATTCCTCCTTGTGTTGTCACTACATGCCCTTGTAAGAAGCACCTCCAGCTTTCTTATAAGCCCCCCTTCAGATACTGGAAAGCTGCTCTAAGGTCTCCCTGGAGCCTCATTCTGGCTGAACAAAGATCTTTGTTACACAGCACACTGCTATCCACCTCTTTACCTGGGAAGGCTCACATTGTGTGATACACAGGAACCGCAGGTGCAGCACCCCCCAGGGCTCTTTACCTCCAGGAGGATCTCTAACCAGTGATGGACTGATCCAGGGTGACAACTCCCTATCAACAAGGTAGGGTATAACTCCCCTTCCTAACGGGTCATCCAGCGGGTAGCGTACAGCTCACAGCTTCCACCACCATAACCCTCCAAACCACAGCAATTTTCATCCTTAGTTTTCTGCCCTGTAGACAAAGAGAAAACTTGCTCACACCTTACCTGTGTGAGCAAGTTACACCTAAGCCTTGAGTGGAGTTTACAAAAGCAGACACCACAGATAAAGCATTCACACTGCTTGACACCTCTCTTCTAATGAGCTTCAGTGCAACAATTATTTGTTTGCTTTAAAATCTTCCTGCAGACTTAGACAGGAAATGCTGCAATACACAGTACAAAACCCATCACAGCAGACATGTAATTAACATTGTGCCATGCTCATAACATAACATGGTTTACCAAAGCTTAATACATCTGTCAGTTTGACTGCACTAGAAATTATCTGAACTGTGCAGTTAAACAGGAAAGGCTTGTACTAAAACAAGCAGATTCAAACACAGTCAGGCAAAAAAGAACAAAAAAGCGTCTTCTGATCTTGTGTACCAGAGCAGCCCCCTCTGATGCTTTAGGACAGAGGAGTTGCTGTTTTCACCCCACCCAAGAGGAAAAAAAACAAAGCCACAGCAATTGGGAAGCGAGTTGTAGGAGAAGTTCTCAGTGTTCATCTTCCCTATTTTAACAGATGCCAAGAACTGTCAGGAAAATGTACTGCACACTGATTGATAGCAGCCCACTGTAGTCAAATGAAGCTCAGTGTCTATGCAATGAATAATCACTCTTCCTTTTATTTCAGTGTCATATTACATTACAGTCAAGACATGTTATTGACAAAACCTACCAGACATTTCACTTTAAGTGTAACCATCAGAAAAGAAAAAAAATCCCATCAAGGACTGTACACAAATTGAGATGTCACAGGTTTTGATGTTACTAGTTCGAGATGTCACAATGGCTGATGTTACTAGTCCATTCAGATGCTTCACAATAACTCAATGTGTGGAAATACACTTTCTTGAAAGCTACAGAAACAACGTTTCACTTGGTTTAGTCTAAAGTCTTCTAAGATACAAACAACCTGTCCCATCAGATCCCAGTGACAACATACCTCACATCCGTGCCAGAACACGGCTACACATTAGGACACCACCACCGGATGGTTATGCAAAAATAAAGCCGTCCAAATCCTCCTCTCCATCTAAAAGAGAAGTGTTGTAACTACTGCAGAAGTGTTCTGCATGTGAGGCTTCAGAGCCCATGTACTAACCCGGGCCCACCAGCTACTATCTAGCCTCCACCATATAACATGCAGTGTCACCGCTCTTGCTCAGGATTTCAGGACATTTGGCACACAGCAGCAGTAATGCTGAAAGAAACCCATTTATTTTAAATTTACTGTAACTCTGTCCAGTGGAGAGGCATTAAAACCAGCTAAAACTAGTGCTCCCTAAAAGATGGCTGCATTTGCAAACCAGCTGTGAAGGTAGATGTAACAGAAGTATCTGAGTTTCAGATAATGGCTGTGAAAATACATTTACTTAACTGAGGAAAAAGGTTAGATGTAACTGCCTTCAAAGAATTTAGCCAAAAAGCTTCCTCAGTGTAAGACAATGAAATTCCCAACTCTGCTTTACACAGAGCCCTTAAACTGGGTTTAGAAGTTGAATACATACTACTTTTTAATACATATAATCAACTTCAAAAGGATTCAAATATGTTGAAGAGACCCACAACAAACAGATTTTAGTTTTTAGGAAGCCCATGTAACATTTCCTTCATTACAGCTATCATTTGAAAATACTCTAAAGGGTTTTAAATCACACATACTGGCTGCTGCTGCATACTCAAACAGTTCTTTGAGCTACATTATTCAGTCACTAGCAAGTGGAGGCAGAGGATGTTTTTCATTAATACATTAACTATAGTCCATTAAGAACTTAGCTTTAATTATAGCCTCTGATTAGCTGCCAACTCTGGCTGAGGTTTAAGCCCTGAACACACAAATACCTAGCCATTTGCTAAGTGACCTTGGGTCTGGATTCATCCCACCTCATTTGAAGTTCAACTGCCCAAGTGCCAGGCCAGGTCCTGTTTATTGAAAGCCATGTTTAAAGGGGGTGCTTAGGTGGGTCTGACTGTCCTTTGGGGATGCTGCTCCTCACTGAAGTAGAGGCAGAGCTAGGGAAAGCTGTACATGTAGTGTAAAGTAAAGCATTAAGAAGTAGGTGAGGTGAATCCAGCGTGTAGACAGCTCACTCAGCTGCCTGCCATGAAAGCTGCCCATGTTAATAGCACATATAGGCTATATGCCCACTAAACCCAAACACATGCTCACTTGTAACAAGAAGAGAGGGTTAACAGGGCTTACCCACTCTGAAGAACAAATAAATTTATTACAAACCCTGAATGCAACTTTATCTTACATTCCACATGGAAGCTAGCTGTTTTAGAACAGTTTTTGTACAGCTCAGTCTGGTGATCAAGCTGAATTCTGAACCAAGCTTCACCATGTTACAAAGAATACTTTGAGGGACAACACCGGTTACTAACCACTGAAAGCACTGTCTGTTGGAAAACGTAGTTTTAATAGATATTCTTCATCTTACAGAAGAGCACAATAAATACACCACATTCTATAGAAATTTCAGATGACACTGGAGCAAGAAGAGGTGAAAGAGGGAGAATACCAACAGACTACATAACCGTACCCCTGAATTGCATGACAAAACACTCCCTATGCAAACACTACAAGCTGTCATTTATACACGTCAGGTTGGCCTTGCCAAAAGCTTTTGAACATTTTTTCCTCCCTTTTTTTTGTGAGGAAGAAGGTCTGGGGAAAGGAAAGAGAATATGGATATAAGAAATTAAGGGAAGCAGCAAGATGGATGAAGGCCAAGAAAAATGCTGGACTCTCAGACAAGATGCATACACCAAAAACAAGGACGAGAAGGAAGTTTTTCATAACTTTCCTTCCCTCCAATAGGGAAGCTTTGCTACGATTTAAGCAGACTGATTGCTCAAGCAAGTAGCTTAATAAGGCTTGTAGAGAAAACCAGTGGTATGAGGCGCTAGCTGTAAGTGGTTAAACAAACATCAGTCACTACACAAGCTGGCCATAACGTGTTTCTACAGGCTGATAGTACATGTTAATAGAGGGCAGAATTCAGGAAGTTAGAAAACTGTGTAGCCTAACATCTGATGACAACCAGCAAAGAGAAGTTATGCAGATACTCACAATTAGCGCTGTCATCTGCTCTCAACCTCCTGCTTGATTTTGGTTATTTCCACGAAAATGCATATCAACGCACTGCTATTATTATGGTTATAATGGTTACATCAGAGACTTGTTTCTAAAAGTCACTCCAAATTCAATTTCATATTAAATTGGCCAGGTAAGGTCAGCCACATAACACAAGCTAATAAAAATCAGCCAGCAAACAGAAGCAAAAAGGAAAAAAATCTTGTGAATTCTCTTTCTTCTCTGTTTAATCTGTCAGACTGGTGAAAACAAATCGTAGTTCTGGTTTCCATCTTTGTTTAAATACGATGTCACATTAGAGAAATGAAAACACAGCAAAATAAACTGTACAACGGCCAAGTAGAATAACAAAAAATATTTTACTAAAACATAAGATTTACAGGAGATTTTCCAGACAAGCCATACAAAATGGTCACAAGCTTTTTCTTGGGGGGATTTTCTACACTTGACAGCAGAATCACAATATTATTAGTGAAGGTGATGGATGTTTAATGTTCCCATTTTTTTTCTGTTCAAACAATGAAGCTTGTCCATCTACAGCGTCTAAGTTAGACTGGGCTAGAGGGTATATTCTAAAGTATAACTGGTTAGCTGCTTTTACCAATGCAATTAGCATCACCATAAAAAGGGAGGAGGAGCCCACAAAATTAAGACGAAAAGCCCTGCAGCTAACCCTGCCTACCTTCATTCACAGTGCTTATACTTAAACCATGATGGGAAAAATGATTAAAAGCAGAGATGTGCTGCTGCTTTCAAACAATTTCACAAAAATCCAGATGATAACTTCTAGCCTCTGCTCATGCGGTACAACAGTGAATCAGGACAAGACACAGATTTGCTAATGTGCATTTAATCACCAAAGGACTGAAGATGTCTGGGCTTTTATTCTGTAATGTTTCTAAGACTGTGTCCATTAAATGCAAACAAAAAGGAAGAGGTCTTGGCAGAACAGGAGAAGTGATGCACACTTGGATGTTCAAAGCGCATTTAAATATTATTCATGGCATATAGCCTAGTCCATGCTCTGGCTGTAAAGAAAAGGAAACACATTTAAGAAAATACGTATTTTTAGGGCTCTATTAAAGTAACTAAATATTTCTTTTGAAAGATAACTTTATGCCACTGTTGCAAGTATGCAAAATATATCAGTTCTGAGATTTAAGTGCAGTTTTGAACTCCAGCAGCTGACAATTCCTCATATTACAGAAGTGGCCTGACTGCACTGGATCCAGAAGTGGAAAGGCATAATGTAGTAATTCTTTCAGTCCATAACAGCACGCAACAGAAGCGGGTATGGAAGAGATGTACCTTCTGAAACCAGATACCTGTGCCTTAAGCTTTAGAGGAAAAGCAGTAGTGTATACTTTGCTTTACCACAACTCCAAATTAGACACGCCTGCAAGCTTAGCAACATGAACACTCAATGAAACAGATCAAGAGAGCTTTTCTTCTAGCAAGCACCACAGACTTGAAAACAGACCACTGTAGACACATTCAGGGCAGCTGGACTATGACAGTATGCAGTAATTATTCCTGCAGGTTGTGAACATAAAACAAGAGGTTGGTATTTACATCCCCCAACTGAGTATAATCAGCTACTTCCTAAAACTAGATAGAAAAAAATGTAAGATACATCACCTGTTTCTATGGCTTGGGCTTCATTGGTCTTCCATTGCTCAGCTACATCATTTGCTAGTGGATCATCTGGATTGGGAGCGCTTAACAAAGCCTGGATTGATAGCAGGACTGTACGAATCTGCAAAGCTGGGGACCATTTATCTGAAGAGACATTTACAGCAGTGTGAAACATCATATTCACCGCAGCCTATAGCAAAAGCAAGCTTTCCTCTCCCAGATTAAAGAATAAGCAAGGTATTCTTTTAACATACGAAATCTCTTTTCAGGGCCCATTTACAGGTTTCTGTACTTAATAAAATCAGAAGAAAGAAACCAAGGTAGCACTTACCTTTCAAAATATCTAAACATATTCTTCCCAGCTTGTCTACATTAGGATGATAAATTTTGGTCATGAAACGTACTTTAGGAGCTGCCATTGGATATTCTTCTGGAAGGAATAGTTCAAGTTTAAATGTCCCACCCTCAAAGGGGGAATCCTGTGGACCTGCAATGACCACATGGAAATAACGTGCGTTGCTTTCATCTGGCTCTGCTTTTATCCCAGGGACTGGCTCTGCCAGCAAGCGCTGGGTTTCCTAGAAAAAAAAGAAGAGGAGGCAATGTAACAAATACAACTGATTTAAAATAAATGCAACCTGTACAAACTATTTCAAAACAACGAGTATTCATTATGAGCTATTTGCCTACAGCCACAGAAACAATGTTAGATAGATACCTTAAAGTCAAAGAACATCTGCAGAAAGATAAGAATGTGGTAAACTGGTACGCAACTCCTTTCAGACCCCTCACAGCACATGCTTCTATAGCACAAGCTAGCAGGTAACGAAGTGTTCTCAAATTTCATGACTTTTGATTAAACTACTGCCAAGCTGCTATTTGTTTTTAATATACCACAATGAAAATACCATTTCCCATTTTATCTTAAAGAGAAAATCGCATTATGTGAGAAGTCAAAGAAGGGGTTAATCACTCACAGAAAGTGTTCGAGGTTTACTCTAACAAGTTTATTAGGATGAACATTTGTACTGGAATTAGATCCAGGCTTTGAGGAATTTCATGTACTGCTCTGCTGCAACACTTAACGGTGTTTTTAAGGATGTGTTATATATTTACACATATGTATGCATAAATAGCCTTGGTGTGAGCACCTTCAGCCTACACAGAACTACTTTTAAAGTCACCCTAACATGCAGTAGGAGACAGGCGAGTTCCTCTGCCAGCCACAAGCTTAGGAAGTCTGGTTTCCTACAGAGAACTGTATTCTTTGTGGTCCTTTCTTTAGCCTACAGCACAAACCCTGCCTCAGACACCACACTATGCCCATAGTCAAGAGCTGCCCACGTTCTGACCATCCATCCCACTAATGCACTGAGTGGACAGACTGACCAAGTCCTGTGCACCTTTCCTCTCCTGTGCTGCCAGTTCTAGGCACCATTCTACTTCTCCTTATAAAAAAGGAACGTGAGGCCAAAATGGGCAAGAGGACATTAGGCAGGGACAAGAAATCCTGCCGAAGCCTCATTTCCTCAGGTAATTTGAGCCCCATTTCCTGCCCTTCCTCTAACTTGTTTTTACTACATACAGTTAATCTTTTCACCATCTCTGTGTTGGCTTTCACAATGTAAAATTATCCTAGTTCTATTGACAGAAAATGGTAACTGGTAGGTATATTATTATTCTAGTTTTATCACATATTTATTTTGTGTCTATAAATAGCATTAACACAAAACCAAGTGGACTGATTACTTGGCTTAATCCATTCTTCAAACATAACAGGAGTGTTACAATACTGACATCTTGCAGAAATAAATCTACACACCATTTAAGTGACACAGCTGCCTTAATGCAGTTAAGTAACACATCACTTTAGAAAAAAATAAAGAAGTGCAGTCACAGTAATTAATGCCAAAATCCAGTTATTTGTCTCAAAAAATCAAAGTCCTACAAATCATAACACTGAAGTTATTACTATGTACACACACAGACATAAAAATACATTTATCTGGTCTAATTCCTTGTTATGACTACATATTGCCCACTTATCTGCACAGGCATTAGCTGTCAATGCCACTTACACACCTTACTGGAAGGCCATCCAAACTTCTTAGAGCTGTCTACGCTCACTTCAGCAAGCTTATTTTAAATGATACACAAATTTATAACGTACTCAGAACTTCTATTCTGCTAGCTATTTACCTGTACAGTAATTCTCTAGAAAAGCAGCTATAATGAACGCTTAAAGCTTTAGTTCAGTAGCGTGAAAGTAAAACTATACATGATGCCTGTATGTGCATAAAACATCCCTTATTTCTTCCAGCAAGTTTTCAGTGTGGGCGCTGCCACAGGTAAGTGTGACAATTTGGACTGCCACCTCTGAAGCAGTTTGACAGTTTTGGCAGACAAAACAGTGCCTTACAGAAAAGACAAACTAATACATCCAGCCAACTTCAAATTTTAGAAGAACGAACTTCATGAAAAGATCCAATTTTTAAACTTCTTCACAGCTGCTACCACTTGTACTTTGCCAGATCCCCAATTTGTCTACTTGTGTGGTTTGGGGCCTTATGGGCCTGCTCAGATTTAAAACTATTATTATTTTTAAATATTAAGGATAACACATTTTAATAGCTGGCCTGATCTCAGCAGTCCCTAACCTCCACTCAGCCACTCTGGTCTCCAGACTGCCTCTCTAGTTATACCAGTATGCATACAGTATGCTGACTGTAACCATAGTGGGCAGCCAATCCTGGCTTAAAATAACCTGGAATCAGCAGTTGTCTGGCAGCAGCATCAGCACTTCTACCTGCCAGCATAACTGACAGAGCAATGCCTGGCTGCAAGCTGCACATTCTGCCACTAATAACCATTTCCCAGTAAACAACAGGAGAGCCCACGTATGAGAAAAACGATCCTTTTAATGGTGGTACTGTATTACACTGAAGGGGCTATTCCGCTGCTAGTATGTCATCATGTTCACACAGCCCTTTATGCCTCTATATCATGTGGACGTGGTAATCTTGCTATAAAACACCACAGAAAAGGGGAGAGCAAAGAAAAGCATTTCTGCTGCATACAGCTACACTAGTGCTGAGGCTGCTTCTAAAAGTCCCCTGTGGAACATCACTATTACATTAAAAACGCTTTAAGCAATCATGCCTCAGTTCCTGCACTGTGCATGGAGCTCCACCACTATCGACATAATTGAAGCTGTTTTCAAGCAGAGATGAGGAGGAATACTTGCAAGAAATCTGAGGTAACTGGTCGACTCTCATCTCTCATAGCCACCAAGCTCTGATGAAGCCACCATGCCAAGAGAGCAAGCATCAGGCTAAACTCCTGACACACACAAAATGACAGGTTGTGACTCCTATGAACATACATCACTACTGTTTTACACAAAAGCTGAGAAGCATCTTAGGTTCAGAAAAGGCATCTTTTTAGAACACTGACAAGCTTGTTAGACTACAAAAAAACCCACAAGAAAGATGCCATTTATTAAAAGAGCATGAAATGTTTGTACTTAAATACATCAACACCACCTGCTAAATTCTGACAGCAAATAAGGCTTTTGCCCTTCAATTATGAAGATATTTATAATAATCTCTTCAAATACATTTTGGGGGAAACAATGGAAATGGAACAGGAAGGGAAAAATTAACCAAAAAGTTACATTTTAAGGTCCAAGCATGTAAAACGCTTAAACATACAAGTAAGTCCAGTTCTAAGGTAATATCAGGAACTTGACTTTCACATTTTACAGTAAGATGGCCAGTTAAAGACAACCAATTTGATTTGACATAAGATTTGGAGACATAAGCCATATTTGAGAGAAACAGTTATCAGTACGCAGGGATGGGGCTGTCAGCAACATGGTCCTGTGGAAGGTGTCCCTGCCCACGGCAGGAGGTTGGAACTAGATGACCTTTAACATCCCTTCCAACACAAACCAGTCTGCAATGATGAAGTTTTAAGTGTACATTCACACACACACAAAAACACATCAAAAAACCACCCTGTGTCACCCACAAGATGTGGACTCAACCTACAAACAAGGAAAAGTTCAACTATATGTTGATCTTCTGCTGTAATTTTATATTACTTTCCCCAGTTTTTTAGCTGAGTAAGTTTTGTGCGAACTGTTACTTGCCCCTCTCCTCCCCAAAACTGCCTTTGAACCCTTGTCCAATTTCAACTTTTCTGTACGTTTTGTAAGCTGTCAGTGGCCAAGACAGAAACCAAGCTCACTGCCACTGAAGAGAAACGCATGAAGAACTCTCATATTACATGCTGTTTGGCCAGTTTATTCCACCTAAGTATGTACTATTCCTGCCTGGCAACAAAACCCAAAAAAATTGCCAGTAAAAAGAGCTGGGACACACAGATATTAACATGCCATAAAGGAAAAAGGACAGATTCACAGAAAAACAGGTTCTGAAGTTCTGCTGCTCACAGTAAATATTTTTACAATAGAGCAGTTAGTTTTGTTTTCATGGGAATGCAAACTTCCATCAAATAAGTGTTCCAGAACAGCACTTTAACAGTGTTTCTTGCTAGCTCTCCCCTAGCATAATCAAGGTTCACAGAAGAGATTTCAGGACACATTTTGAGCTCTAAAGCATTTAACGAAGTATCCCATGGTGCTGTAGACAGTTAATTCTATCTGTCAGACTCTGCAGTGTTTTTAGATTGAGATCTCTTCTTGCTCTTGCTTGTACTTCACTTTTTCCATGATTTCCATTGACTAAAGAAAATTAATAAACCCAAAATAACCCAAAAGATACAGTCAGCTCTTAAAACCAAAACAACACACTGTCATTCACAACTGATTATGCCCCCCCCCCAATTTTATTTTTCTTATTTTTATTTAAGTGGTTAAAAACCACAGAAGTGTTGAAGGTGTTTTGACAAGCAAAGCAAAGCTTTCCCTATTAACACAGGTGGCTCGAAGTAGAATGACAGATGATATGGATGGGACAGATGGTGTAGCTGACATTCTGCATAGCTATGCTCTATAAAGACATTAAATTGAAAACTATTTGTACCTTGGGGGAGGGGGGGGGGGGGGAAGAAACCCTCAACCTGCTTTTACAGTAACCTGTGAAGACAAGAAGGCTCAGGAAGAGAGAGTGCCATGATCTTTAGAAGAGGCCAACAGAGCAGACAGTGGGAGTGAGGGTTTTTCAGGTTGCCAAGACTGAGGGAAGCTACACAAACACAAGAGAAGAATTTACAGCAGGATATGTTTCATTCTTTGAGCTTTTGTTTGGTTATCCTGCTTTCAGTGGAAGGGAAAAAGAAGTTACTGAAAAGCAGACATAACCACCAGGATTCTTCTGGTCTATATAGAGGACAGAGCCCTTCTTTAAGTGAGCTGAACAACCCAGAAGATGCTTCCATACAGACATGCACAAATATCGGTTGCTAGCACACACAAAGACATGAAGAAGCATACAAAGAATGAATCTATTAGAAATAACACTACTATTTTAACCACCTTCAGTCTTGCAGAAGTGTTTCTGAAAGCCTGAAAAAAGGTACTTCAGAAGTCTTCCTTGCTATCAACAGACTAAGACAGGATCAAACACTGACATACTGGCAAATAACTACAATTAGAAAATTCAAGTACGCAAGTGCTTGCAAAAAGACCCCTCAAACATCATTTCTTCTATAGCAGAGCCACTGCAGCTGAACTGTCTAAAGCTTCACCTGCCTGACAGAAATTACTCCAGTAGCAAGGGAAGAAATTGCTGCATGGGATTAGACAATTTTAAAAGCTTCTTCATTGCTTTTTAGAAAGGATATTCTTTGCTTGGAAAAATAGTTGCAAGCCCATTCCCTGTACTATGGTAACAGTTAATCACCACAGATTTCACAATGCCTTCCAAGGGATACAGCTAAAAAGAGGTAGGCACAAATCAATATTTACCACCTACAAAATACAGGAACTTTAAGGCTACTATATGGAGGCCACCAGGATTTGAGAAAGAAGTTTGCTTGCAAAGTCAGCACAAACTAGCTCAAAAAAGAAATCCAAGCTCCATGTCTTCAGCCAAATTTGCTTTGCTTAGTAATTCAGCTGTCTGCCTGCTTAATTTCCTTAAAACCCTGCTTTCTTATTTCATATTCAATATTACCGCTATGCAGTTAGCTTCAATAAGTAAAAAAACCTGCATATCAATCCACAAGCCTTCAGTGATATGATTAGCAATGAGAAGCTCAGCATGACCCAGCAGCGGCACTAGCAGCCCAGAAAGCCATCCATACGCTGGGCTGCATCCAAAGGAGTTTGAGGGAGGTGATTCTGACCCCTCTACTCTGCTCTCATGGGCCCCACCTGAAGTACTGTGTGCAGTTATGGGGTCCGCAGCATAAGAAGGACGTGGACCTGCTGGAGTGAGCCCAGAGGAGGCCATGAAGATGATCAGGGGGCTGGAGCACCTCTCCTATGAAGAAAGCCAGAAAAAGTTGGGCTTGTTCAGCCTGGAGAAGAGAAGGCTCAGGAAAGACCTTAAAACAAACCCTCAGCATTTTAACCTGATAAATGAACAGCCCCTGGGGAAGGAAGAAAACAGCCGTGCTGCCTTACAACTTCAGCCTATTACACACCTTCACTTTTGCCTGCATATCTGCGCCAAACACAGCATGCAGCTGATCTGGAAGAAGAAAAGAAAAAAAATCATGCAAAAGAGAAGAGTGCTAATGCAGTTCACCACATGTCCACACAAACAGCTGTGCCAGCAGAAAGGAGGGTGCAAACACATGTTGTCGGAAGAATGGGGGAACAGCCTGCTCGTTTGGGTTAAAGGGCTGTTTTGAGGAGTTGAGCCTGCAGCGTTAATCACAGCAAGATACTAGTGTAACAGATTACTGTTCTGTAACCAACCTAAAAAGGAAACTCAGAGGCTACCGCCTCATTCCAAAGGAAGAAGCTTAACTACCAACAGGGCTAATTTCAGTAACAGATGGCAAACTGCTAAATTAGTCTTCATCCATCTACAAAATTCTTCAACACTTGTTATAAACAGTTATCTAGAAACCTTTTATAGTGTTTAGACTACAGAAAAGCATCCCTGACTAGCAGCTTTATGCTAGTACCTTAAAAAAATAGAGAGATATCAGTAAGACTTTCTGAGGTCAACGTAGCTGTGATAAAATTCTGAAACTTGAAAACAGAAAACATTAAGAAAGCCTCTTACACAAGGAGAAAATATTGCAGGCCTTAGAGCTGTTAAATATTTTAAATGGCACAGTACCACATCTTTATGCAACGTCTCAGGGGAATGATAGCTTCCTTGCCATTTTCAGCAGCACAATTACGAGCTTAATTCTCTATGCAGTAGTCAAATTATTTACCTTCAACAATACCCAATAAGATGGAGGTTACCCTCGACAATTTTGTCAGGCTAAGGCAAGGTACAAGCTCTCTCTAATCTCCCCCAGACAGTGAAAGAATGCAGGTAATATCCACCTTTACCTGTAGGTTCAGCTAACCCTAGGTGCCTTTACTCTGAACGGATCAGGGAAGACAGATGATGGATGAATTATCTTTGTCTTAACAAGAACTTAAACTGCAACAGGAATTACAGCTCACCTCCCAGTGCTTCCTGTTGCCCCCTTGCCAGAAATCACCATTCTGCAAATCTCCTGAGAAAGTGAACCCTGTCAGCATTCTCAACTCAACTTAGGAAAAGTGGACTGGGCACTCTTAACTAGATCTTTAACCCCCAAAAGGTTGACTGATATCCACTGTCATCTAGCAGAGGACAGACAAAACCAGCTTCAACAAACCTGCCACAGGGCACAACTGAACCCATCAGCCAAGCTGGTGGCTCATCTAGGAAAATGCACTTAAGAAAAGACAGAAAATATCACACAGAGAATGGGGAGCGTGGGGGAGGACACTATGAGCAAAACTAGCACGGTCAGAGAAGGAGGGTAAGTGCTACAGGCACCACAGGAGATTCCCTGTAGCCCATGGAGAGGGCCATGCCGGAGCATGAGAAAAGCATGAGGAGGAGGGAACAGGAGAGAGAAGCTGTAATGGACAGACCACAAACCCCTATTTTCCATCCCCCTGCAACCATCAGGGACAGGTGAAGTACAGAGTCGGAAGTGATGGATTGAAGTTGAGTGCTGGAAAAGGAGGAAAAGGTATTTTGTTTGTTTTTCATCATCCAACTCTATTTTACTCGGCAATAACCGAATTCATTTTCCCCACGTCCAGTCTGTTTTGCCCATGAGGGTAATTGGTAAGTGTTCCCCCTATCTTTGTCTTGACCCGTAAGTTTTTCCATCTTATTTTCTCCCTGTGCTTGGTTGAGGTACAGAGAGTGAGAGCATGGCTGGATGGGCATTTGGCCAAGCCACTACAGCATAATTCACAAGGCAACTTTTAATCTAAAATGTGTTTGAACTGTTGTACCCAGAAGCAGTTTCATAGAGGATGCCGTAGACAAACTCCACAGATGATACTGTAAATCAGAGTTTTTCAAAAAGAGATGACAGATTTAAAATGAAAGCACTAGCTCCATTTTCTGCTACAGTTGAAATGATAACACTTATCATTGGAGGGTACACACATACCAATTTATGTGGGAGATGCGATGAGAAAACAGGTATCTTTCAGTTTAACTGACTGTTCACCAGTCTCTTCAATATTTGCTTCCTCGGGGAGAGCAGGCATTTGCTGCCAAGTACTCCAGGAAGACTTCTAAAGCAGATCAAAAGTCACTAACAATAGCAAAAAGTGAAGATATTAAAAAAAACAAAAAAGTTACACCTAATTTGCACTAAGTTTTAGTCACTGAGTGTGGAAGTATTTTATCTCATTATTCATTGGCTTCAGCTATTGAGTTCACAATTGAGCCAAATGCTTTGGCTTCCACCACTTCAACCTGGTTTTCAGCCCTTCTTAATTTCACTCACATCTGTAACTACCTCCACCTCTCCTTTTGGTCAAAGGCAAGGGTTTGCCAGAATGGGAAGCTCTGACTTCCCAGCAGCAGTGCTAATTTGTACAGTCACAGTCCCATGCACCCCTTCCATCAGCCCAAGCGTCTGCTAAGTCAAATAACAAACGAGATCACAGAACTGATCTGGCTTAAGAAATAACCTTTACTGCAGAGTTCTGAGTCAAATCAGCCCCTCAGACCAAGTTTAACACAGAGGCACAAAACCTTTTGATAGAGTAAGGCTGCTCACCATGAACCACAGGCCAATCACCTTGAGAAATTGTGGTTAATCTAACTTAACCAGACAGTACCTTTTCCACCTTGTGCTGGCTTCCTACAAAAAACAAAGACGTAAAATACCAACTTTAACATTTCAATTCAGACTACATACAGCAGACATTTGCTTTATATTCTTGCCAGCTGCTGGTGCTGTTATCTTCCAACTACAGCTAATAGTTTGGATTAATTTGGGGGTATGAAATAGAAACTGAAGGGTTTAGCTGCATACTGGCACACAGACAAGTTATAATTACTTGCCAAATGGCAACTTTCTGCTGTTCTGTCAGAGTGGGATAAGGGGGGGAAAAAACCACACTGATCTCCTCCACCAAGAACTGATAAGTTGCACACAAGAAGGTAAGCCGCATGTATGTTTTCACTTTGATTTTTGAGGGGGAGGCAGTAGGAGAAAGTGAAATATATCAGTCAAAACTGTCTCCTACATATAGGGATAAAGATGCTTCAGAAAACCACAAAGACTTAATTCAAAAACTTTTTACAACAGTGCATCACATTCTGGCACAAATTCTTTCAGGGTCTATCAATTCATTAGCTACAGTTATGTAAAGAACTGGCTATAACCAGCATTACTGAAAATAAATTGGTTACCTAAGCAGATGTATATTGTCAGAGAGATTTCAGCATGTTTAGGTTAAAATTATACCACTTTAAAACGGCTACATTGGGGAAAATCTTCTGTAAAAAATGTCTGCCTTTTAGGAAAAAAAAAAGAATTAGCAATAAGGCCCATTAAAGTGTACAGCAAAGGTCAAACATAATGAATAGAAGGCTGCACTTGTGGCTTCCAGTAGCTGGCCTCCACATGAATTCTTGCCTTCTTTGCCATATAATCCCTAAGTGTCAGCACCCCACATAGCTCCACTTCCTGGACTTGTTACTGGGTTAACATCTCTGTGCACTAATGCTTTCTTCACCCTGCAGATTCCAGACCCCATTATTGGCCCTGACTGTATCTACCCCCACCCACCTCACAAAGCAATTTCATGCTCTGAGGGTCAATGTATCAAAGGCATCAGCTGTAAAAAAGCAAGAATAGAACAGCAATACATTAGATTTAGAAACCATTAACTAGCACTTGATCTACGAAAAACTATCCAGCAACCTGAAACTACAGCAACGCTAAGCAATCACTGTGAACTCTGAATCTCTCACAATCTTCCCTCATACACTTCTGGTTTCCCAGTTGCCATCACCACTGCGAAGTCACTCAGAACAAGATAAAGACAAATGTATTCCAGGTAACTGCACCTTCCCAGAAAACAAATATATAATAAATAAACAAAACCAGAATCCACCCATTCTTGGAAGACAACCCTGTTGCCAAACAGCAGTAACATGAAGAGAGGCATTTTTAAGGTCAGCATCACTCTCCCCTGAGAATGACTTTGATCTCAAATTTTCCATAGCAGATTACAGAATTTTGGAACAGTGAAGCTGAGATCCTATGCAAATTCCTATAGGATTATCTATGTACTAGCACAGATCCAGCTTTTCATGGTGCATCTGCAGCTATAGTAAAGTTAGGCATAACTAAATTCACTAAGCTAATAGTGTAAACCATCCCTGTAGTCATGCTGATACAGCACATTTACATTAGTCTTGCATTAACATACAGGGCAGTGCCAAAGTCTGGTTAAAGCAAATAGTAATTCATACAAAGCTTCCAAATGTCCAGATACCATCTGCATTGGATTTCTGTGGCAAGGTTTTAGTAGCGGGAGTCTACAGGGGTGGCTTCTGTGAGAACCTGCCAGAAGCTTCTCCCATGCCCAACAGAGCCAATGCCAGTGGTTTCAAGATCCACAATGGGCCAAGGCTGAGCCCATCAGTGATGGTAGTAGCACCTCTGGGATAACACAGTTAAGGAACTGTGTGGCAGCAGCTGAAGAGAGGGGTGAGACATGGGAGAGCAACAGCTCTGCAGACACCAAGGTCAGTGCAGAAGGAGAGAAGGCGCTCCAGGCACCAGAGCAGAGATTCCCCTGCAGTCCATGGTGCAGCCCATGGTGAGGCAGGCTGCACCCCTGCAGCACCTGGAGGTCCATGGTGGAGCAGATCTCCACCTGCAGCCCCTGGAGGACCCCACACGGGAGCAGGGGGATGTCCTAAGGAGGCTGTGACCCTGTGGGATGCCCGTGTTGGAGCAGGATCCTGGCAGGAACTGTGGCCACATGGAGAAAGGAGCACACACCGGCACAGGTTTGCTGCAGGATGGGTGACCCCACAGGGGATCCAGGCTGGAACAATCTGCTCCTGAAGAACTGTACCCCATGGAAGGGACCCACACTGGAGCAGTCTGTGAAGAACTGCAGCCTGTGGGAAGGACTCATGCTGAGAAGTTTATGGAGGACTGTCTCCCATGAGAGAGACCCCATGCTGGAGCCGGGGATGAGTGTGAGGAGTCCTCCCTAGGAGGAAGGAGCAGCAGAGACAGCATGTGATGAACTGCAACCCCTATTCCCAGTGTCCCCCATGAAGCACAGGGGGAAGGGAAGAGAATTCATGAGTACAGTTGAGCCCAGGAACAAGGGAGGGGTGGGAAGAAGGTGTTTTAAGATTCAGTTTTTGTTTTCTCATTATCCTACTCTGATTTGATTTGTAATAAATTTAACTAATTTCCCCAAGTCTAGTCTGGTTTGCCCGTGGTGGTAACGGGTGAGTGATCTCTGTGTCCTTGTGTTGACCCTTTCATTGTACACTCTTCCCCCTTTGCAGCTGAGGAGCAGAATGATAGAGCACCTGGTGTCTTGCCAGGGTCAACCCACCACATCATCTATAGCAAAATTTGTCTCTTCTGTTAACCCACCAGTCACATGTAACTATGAAACACTGGATTTGTTTTGTACTGTACAAAACAAACCTTTATTATATACCATACTTGTCTGATACACTTCCATGGTTTCCAGTGTAAAACAACTGCATGCAAAGCAATAAAAACCTGTTAGCATCAGTCTTAGAAAGCTTGGGGTACTACAGATTTGTACTACCTCAACGTTACTCAAGTATTATACCAGAAAGTGGTCCAGCAACAGGAACTTTTGTGTTTAGTTGGATTATTTCCTTGTTTTTCTCCAGTTTTGATTCTCTAGTGTCTACTGAAAGCTTCTTTAAGAAAAAGGCTGTAGAAAGTTAGTTATCAGTGTCCTCTTTAAGATATTTTATTAAGACTCCATGTTTTTCCTTTTAAAACTGGTACCTTGACCTACCCTTGGAAGTTTTCTTATCCTCTGGGCCTGGGCCTTCTGTTCAGCCTCCCTCCTACACCTCCACAAAGGATGTGTCCTACCAAACTTCAGGCTTCCAGCACCTGCCTATATACCCCTCCCACTACCACAGCCAACCTATGCTGTACTAGTTGCCCTGCAAAAAGACTCAATGAGGGTCACAAAGTAGCATATCCATTATCTTCCCACCTTCCTACATTGTTGGGGAGACAGGGGGAAGACGCTTTTAGAAGAATAGTACAAAAAAATCCTCTGAAAATCCATTAAATTTTCACCCGTCTGTCAAATTCAAAGTTATCCACAAGATTCAAAAAGCATGCAAGGGACAAAAAGCCATTATAAATAAAGAGCTTCTCTGACAAATACCAAGGAACAGCACTGTCCAGAAGGAACATTTTCCATGCGCAACCACCATTCAAACAAACATAACATATCACAAAAAGGTATTCAGTTTACCTCCAGTCTTTTTTATTTTACTTTTTATTCAGGAAATAAAAAAAATGGCCAGAAATAGCAGAGAAATCAAAAAAGCAATGGTGACTTTCATACTCATGTAGAGACAGACATCCATTCCCCAGAAGTCCATAGCTTCCAAGACAAAGTAAGAATCTTCAAGTTGGCTGCAGTAATACTGTAGAAGAACTTCTAGAAAGTTTCAGGAGTTGCAGGTTAAATACCTGATTTGTATTTTAAAAAAGATATAAAGCTGGTTATACTGACCTCTAATACAGAATGCTGTAGGTGCCTATCATGACATATACCATGAGACTCTCCATGATTTTTCTCCCTGGAATCTTACATTTTGAGGTAGCATTTTGTAACTCAGCAGTCCAAATGTTACCCAGATTCTCAACAAAAAAAAATAAAAAAAAAAATACAGCAAGCAGGAGCTCACTAGGAGGATTGTGGAAATAGCTTCTTACAGGAAACAGCAAGGAAGGAACATCGCCGCCAGCAACACACTACCGTGCAGGGGAGGAAATCAAAGCCTCAGTAATATAACATTGATAAATTCATTAATAAAGAAAAAAAATGTTTTTGAAGGAGTCTTACATACTGCTTCAGATGGTTGCTTCACATGGTTGCTTCACAACAGCAGCTGCAGTGACTGTAACAGAAGTGCTACTAACAACTGGCTACACGGCCAACACGTAGACCTGGACATCAAATCATGAATGATGAGATCATTGCAGCAGTGAAAACAGCAGAAGAAAAACACATTTGAGAAGATGACACGAGGCAGCATTGCCCGTCCCATTCAGATCTACCAACTGCACTTGACACAGCAATGAGGTAGATTGAATGTCAGCCAAGAGAAAAAAAAAAAGGAAAAAAAAAAAATCAGATGCAATTCAATTCCTGGAGCTACGTGACTTTGCAACACTGGAGAGAATTGGTGTAGTAAGTGCTTGAAAGTAAAAACCATTGGCTTATTTCTTGTGTATATTGCAAAGGCTTATTTTTTAATACTGGAAATACTTTTTAATAGTAGGAAAAAAGTTTACAGCATCAAATGCACACATCTATGTCAATGTGCTGTACCACATTTTTATTTTATCTTCCATTAGCAGATTTTGTTTTCAAGGTGATTCGCAGGTGACCCCTGGGTTTGGGCTACTGAAGCCAATAAAAATACGTCTTCTCCGTTTCACAAGAGAGAAGGTTTTCCAATTCTGATTATATCTTTAAAGATCCAAAACTGTATCATCATTTTCTACTTGCCATTTGCGATGCGCTAACACGAAGTCATAAATCTAAAGCAAGTCATCTCTTGAGCTTACAGATCATTCCCCACACACACACACACACACACACACTCATTTAAAGTCTGTGTTTCCAAGTAAACTGAGGACAGCAAACCAGGAGTAATTCTATATCTTCTGCAACAACTGCTTTGCAACATCTCTACTGTCACCTTTTAATTGAATTTGGGGAAAGTATTGGAAATCTAGAGCTCTCTGCTGAGACAAGGAAAGCTACCCCTCTCCCACTGGGCTAGATGACAGCCTGCACATAGCAAAGAAGCAGGCTGAAGAGTACAGGGACGCTAGTCAACCTGAGAGCCAGGCCATCTGCCAGCAGTCGGTCAAGATGAGGAACGCCAACTGCATTTTGAGCGGTTAGCTAGATTCTGGACTTCATTACAGTCCAAACATGCACTCCTAGCTCCACCAGTCATCAACAGTCTCCCCCAGATGGCAACACAAAGGGTGCATGTGGGCCAAAGGGAGAAGGTGTTTTCCCAGCTGTAACCTAAGCCATTTATTTATCATCAAATCATTATTATGCATAAAGAAAATCAGATCCTGTTACTGGAGTTACTTCACCTTTCTGTAACTCTTTCCTCTCTTCCATTTCCTTCCCTGATCTTTCAAATTCTCACTAGCAGCAACACATCCTTCCCTCCAAGGCAACCAGCGAGAGGAAATTTAACTCAAGACTGGTAAGATGGAAAAGGTCAGAACAATTCTCACTCGAGACTCCTGAAGACTCAAGCAGCATTATTTCTAGGTCTGCACCTCTGCAGCTGCAATATTTCAAAATATGACTTTGCACATTTTTGAGGCTCTAAGGCTTTAGGCAGATTCAAGCCCTGGACTACATGCACATATGGCAACCTAACCTATTCACAGCATAGGAACTAAAGAACTGGTCCTCTAACACAAACAATCCAAGACTTAAAAGCTCTGGACTGGCTGCAGACAACCTATAATGCATAGGTGGAAACACACAACCTCCCATACACACCACCCTGTAACAGATAATAACCCCCAAAACTCCAAGGGGGGGGTCCTCTAGAGGAAATCTGTAATTTCCAGGTCTCTCCACGTCCCCTCTCCTGCTGGAAAGGAGACATTCCCATTCCATCGCACATCTTTGATATGAGTCATGTGCAAATTGTTCCATTTCGTTTTTCTAGAAAAACATAAAAAAACAGCAGCACCAAGAAGGGAATTAATGCACCAGCTCACAAGTGGGTGCTCTCCTTGGTTTCGTTCAGAGGAGTTGTCAAGAGCTAGTAAAATTTAACACAGGCACCAGGCTCATGACTGAGCTCTTACCACAGCTCTGTGATGAATACCAGTTCCACTGTATTATGAATCAGTGCTCCTTCTCACACCTGAGATATCAGCGGGATGAGTGTTCAACTCATTCTGCAGGATTTGTCTTTGTTATTTTTACTGCTTACAATTCTGAACAAGAATCAGTTAATTTGTTTCACACAAGATAAATGCTACTCCTGCTTTATTTTTACCTCATCTCCTCTATGAGCTATTAGATAACACGATTTTAGAGAAAAACAGTTTTATTTTTCATCCACTTTTTAACATACCCTACACTCAAGCATTTTACAGTGGTTGCCAACACTGCGCACTCAACCAAGAGAGCTTCGCAGCATTATAAATTATTTGTGACATTTGTTCACTTCAACAAGTAACAAGGGTGCTGTTTTTTCATGTGAGAGCTAACGAATCTGACTGGAATCACTTTTGTAAAGGGAGTGATTTCCAGTTTGCGGGCTCCAATTCACATCACTGCAAATCAAGTGGCAGACAGCAGCCCTGCACAAACATCCACGCTAGCTCCAAGCCCAAGCTATCATTTGGTAGCTTGCAATGCAGCTACCTGTATCACTGACTGGCTCCAAATCATTCAAGTCTTGGACAGAAACAGTACTCGGAGGGTCAACTGAAAGTACACCGAAGTTGGAAGCCCTCACAAAGCTCGATGAATGAAAGTCGAAGCACGACACTGAACTGCCAGCACGAACACACTAACATAGTACGGGCCGACAGCTCCGAGCGCATGCAGCAATACCGAGGCTGGCCCGGCACTGACCGGTACGATGCCCCCGACATACGGATGCAGCCCAGGTTTAGCTGCTCACCGTGTTCTGCCCCTCCTCGCACGGGAGGGGGAACCCGAGCCCCTCGCTCCTCCAGCCCAGACACGGCGAGCGCTGCTCCGGGGAGCGGGGCCGGGGCGAGAAGCAGCACAGCCGACGGGACAGAACCGGGGACGCTCCCGGTGCCTTCCGAGCTCCAGCCCATGTTAGGGGCGCTCGGGTACCCGCCAGACGGCCGCACACAGGCCGTGAGGCGCCGCCACCGCCCGGGCGGGCGCTACCGTGAGAGGCGCGGGCCCGCTCCCGCCCGCCAGGACGGCCCGGCCGCTCCCCCGCCCCGCCCGCGAACGCCGCCGCCGGGAGCGGGAGCCCCCAAGGGAAGCGGTGATGGTTCCCGGCCCAGCGCGGCCCCCCCTCCAGCGGCGGCGGGTCGCCCCCGCCCTGCGAGGAAAGGAGGAGGCCTGGGAGCGGCCCTGCCCCCGCCCGGCCCGGCTCCCAGTCGCCGGAAGCAGCGCCCGGCCCGACCTAACCGTGCCCGCAGCGCGGGCCCCGGCCCGGGCGCCCCTCGAGCTCCCGCGGAGCGCGGCGGTGCGGGCGGCGGTACCTTGATGATCCTGCGGGGCAGCCCGGCCATCTTGTCTCGTCGGGGTGCAGGCTCGCGGGCTCGCCTCCGCTCAGAGCTCGCGCACAATCGGAAGTGGGTCCGCGCCGAGCTTCCGGTGGTACCGCCCTCGGCGCGGCACGACGGGCAATGTAGGCCGCGCCGGTCCGCACCCCTGCGGCGGCCCGAGGGAGTTCGGCGGGGGCGCCGTGAGGCTGAGGTGTGCCGCCTCCCTTCACGTCTCCAGGCTGAGGTGGGCTGGGGCCAACCTGAGGGCCCGGGGAGTCATTTGCTTCTCCCAGTCCTACAGGGCACTAGCTACCAGGGTTGCTTATGTATGGCCTCTCCGAGGTACCCGGTCCTTAATGAGCAGCGGCTGTCTACGAAGGCAGGAGAAACCCGTTTGAAAGAAGTGTGAAACATGGCTCGGCATGGACACTATGAAGACCTGGTCGGTGTGTCCTGTGCACTGTAATGGTACAATATGTACCGTTTCCTGATTTTAAGCAGTGTGATTGTTGCTAAACCTGTCACAAAGGTATCTTAGAAGATCTTTACCTCAGTAATACCCGGTTAGTGAACCTCTTCGCTTTCCAGCAGGAAGAAAAGCACTGTAGAAATTAAAGTATCATTGTCACCCAAGCTTCACAGGATGTTACAACAGCTGCACAGTAATTGTAAGATCAAGCACTATGCATCATTATTGATGGAAAATGAAAGCACAGAAGGATGCAGCTATTCGCCACAGGTTACCAAGCAGGCTAGCAGCACAGCCAGGAGCAGAACCCTGGTGTATACATGATGTGCTGGCAAGTGTTTTCTACCACTTTAAAAACAGGATTTCAAGATGATCTACATAATTTCCGTACACTCTAATAGAATGGAAAGTTCTCTGACACTGGCAAATCTGGACTGCATAATTGCTGAGACATTCCTATCACAGATACCACAAACACGTTCTGTGTGCTAAAATTTAAGCATTTATCACACAAGATTTACAATAACACAAAGCATGTGTCAGGAGAAGCGTGCCTTTGTGAGAGGCTGATGTGAAATCAGACTCCACTGTCCATGGTCCGAAAGACTGGTATGAGAAGCTGAGATGGGATTCCACCTATCTTTTGTCTCAGAGATGGGTGGGAGGAGTTGAGACTCTTCCACTGTCCATTGCCTGAGAGATGAGTGGGAAAGAGCTGAGGTAAGACTCTTCCATCCATTACCTCCAGGACTGGTGTGAGGAATTGCTACCCATTATCCCAAGAATTGCTGCAAATGTGTGCAGATGTGCAATTGAAGAGCTCGTTGCAAGACCAGGGAAACTGGTCCATCAGGACCGTGTAATATGTGACATGAAGAACAGAGGTACTCCCTCCAACTCATTATAAAAGGGAGAAAAGGTAATCACCAAGAGGAACATCACCAGGGAGCCATTGCTGTGAAGATGACTCCGGAAGGACACCTCCATGAGAACACTTTCCACAGACGACTATGGACCCTGAGGGACACCCTCCATGAGGCATCGCCATGAGTGCAGCTCCACAAGACTCACTCCACGGGGTACCTCAAAGGGGACTCCAGAAGGACACCTCCATGAGGACGCCCACCTCTGATGGCCTTTTGGGGGAGACTCTGCTCCAATACCGACTACAAACCCTGAAGAACTCCCACCATCGACGACGACAACAGATCCCCAGGACACAGCTGGATCTACAGTGGTGACTCGCTCTCTCTCGCTCTCTCTGCACTCCAAATCCTTTCTTCATTTTCTACCTTTTTTCCGATCTGTCTATCACTATCCCCTTTATTACAATAATTTCCCTTCTGTATAATAATTGTCCTTTCGTAATAAACCAACTGATCAATTACAGTACTTGACCTTGTTTGTGTCTTAATTTCACTCTTGGGATCATGAACTGAAACATGGTCCAGCACTTCAGGTTTTCTCCAATCAGACCATGACAGCCTTCCTCCTTCACCCTCCCCACAACACTTCCTCAAAATTTACCTACCTTTCCCTCTCTATCCTTCTCACCAAGCCGCTGGAACTATACAAGGCAACTAACAAGTGGAGCACTGTTCGACAGTATTTTACATCCTCGGCTCAAGTTGGACATACCAGTAATGCCAAACTTCACTTAAAGCAACGAAAACCCATAATCTCCGTGAACTCTTGTGTATGTCCTTAGCCCTTTAAGCACTCGGTTGCTGTCCCAGCTTTCTGGGATGTAACTTTCTCTGAAGTCAGTCAAATCAACAATGAAGTGGGACACACTAAGAATGCATTAAACACATTTGCAGAATCGTGGTGTAAAGCATTCATCGATAACAGCCCCTGTTCTGCAGTGGATATGGGTGAGTTATTTTGCATACATTAGCATGGTAAATGGCCCAGTTTATATGTGGTCCTTCAGCAAAATCTGGTCTTGCTAGTTACACACAGAACTATTCTTTAATGGTGGATTTTTCTTTTTACTTAATTACAACCTATTGCTACTACTGAACTAAAACAGATACTTCTGTATACTCAGCACCTTCACAGTGCTTACCATCTAACCTAAAAAGGTGAAATGCTGTTCTCTAGGGAAAAGAAAAAATAAAGCTGTAAGGAAGAGCTGAACGTTAGCCTGCTGTTTTTCCTAGCTTTGCAGACCTTGAAGTATCTGTAGCACATCTGTGCCTTAGAATAAATGATTATAATCTGGACTAATAGGCCTCTCCTCCTGAGGATGCCTGGTGCCTTATTGTTTGATTCTGGTGCCAGCAGTCTTGGTGATTTTCTACTTGGTTGCTCTGGGGCTTGCTTTTTGTTGTTTGGGGTTCTTTCAGGTAGGTGAGATCACACACATAGAGACGTGAAACCTCTTCCAAATTATTATAGCACAGCTACCCACCCCTCTCCAGGAGCAAATAGGCTACATGGAAAGTATGCTATTCAAGATGTTCTCTGTATGGGCAAATGTAAATGACAGGCCTGGGTTCATACAAGGGTTTAGAACCCATGAGATACTAAAATTGTTCTTGAGCAATCCTTGTTCGATTGGAAGAATTGGGGCAGTATTTAGTGCCCTTTTCTAGACCTCAGATCTTCACAACTGAAGGCTTACTTTGCAGTACATTTTGCAAGTTGTAAATACAGTAACACCTTCTGCAATCATTTGTCACTTGGGAGAGCTCGAGGTTGGAGTAAATGAATTAACAACATGTAGTGATGACCCCGATGCAGTGATGACCTCCATATAAATAACTGCTTACCACCGAGCAGCACACGCACACAGTAGAGACTCTAACTGCTTTTGAGGAGAGGATTCCAGTGAACTTGGTTTAGGGAGTAAGGATCAAAAAAAGAACAAGGACAGAAGGCTGGTGAAAAGAGGAAATGAGCATTCATATAATTTTGAAACAATTTTGAAACTTCCTGAATAACCTAAATATTTGTAATCACGTTGCTATGACACCCAGTTATAACTAGGAGCCTTTGTTTTGAGTTAGCAGGTATACTGACATATGTAGAAGGAATGCAAATATTTAGGTTATATTTATAATTGTTCTCTCCATGTTGTGTAAATTTCACATAATACAATAGGCAGTTTAGGAACCAAGACCAGAAACTGTACCTAAACCAAATGATCCTTCTTCACCCTTCTGTCCCATGCTGGTAACCATTGTATGCATTGTATGGCCTTCATCAGACAAAGATGAAGATACAGCTGGAGAGTTGAAGCAATTCTTTGTGAAAGACAGCAATTCCTTGCAAATTTTAAGAAAGTAGGAAGACAAAAGAAATAAATAATGCTGCTGGTAATCCCGCTTGGAGAAAGACTCCATGACTCAAACACTTCATTAGACATCAAAGACTCTTCACTGGGCCGTATCCTCAAGACCAAATTGGAAACCAGTGTATTTTGTTATACTGTTTGTAGAAGACTGTCATAAGTGGAAGAAAACATGGACCAAAGGATGCCTTTAGGCTGAAAGTGAGTAAAATGCTACTCAGCTTCTTGAAAGTGCTGGAACTTCTGTTCTGTGAACCTTGCTCTATGTCTGTGAGATGCAAAAGTGGAGTGGAGCACAGCTGGCTCAAACAAATGAATATTGAATTTATTAGTGTTGCCTTCAGTGTCCTCTTTCAGGTGGTGTAGACCAGGAATCTTGCTTCAGTCTGAAGTTGCAGCAAGTCAACCTGGCAAGCTACTGTGTCTTTGTTGCTCAATAAGTGGCCTGCCACATCCTGGAAGTTGCAGTTTCCATGACACCTCTCTTTCTGGCTCTCTTTAGGAAGAGGCTTTTGAAGTCCACTTGCTCAGGAGACGGCATTGAACAAAACCATTGTTTTCTGTTGTCATATCTACAAAGATATTAGGATGTTCCCCTTATCCATTCTAGCTCCTACAAGGACTGCTGCAGAGATCCCCAAGTATCCATATAGATGTTGGAAAAGCCATCCAAACTGGCTACTCCAGAATACTGGCTTTAGATTTTGCTTCTTTGCACTCACTTTTTACCAAGGGATATCTTCCAGGAGAAGCTGTAGTAAAAAAGTGTCCTTCTTTTACAGCATTCTCAAATTCCCAAAGGAGGCAAATTAATCCCCTGGATGAGAGTTGGAACAAGACACTTATGTGCCAGGGAGGTTGGTCTCCTCAAGCTAGCCACACTCCCTGGACATTCTTGCATCTCCCGGGCACTTTCCCAACCCAATGACCGTCCAGTGTTCACCCCTGTCCTTCAGGATTTTCCACTCAGCCCTTATTGCCACAGTAACTGGGTTCTGGACCTCATCCTGCACCACCCTGTGTGCATATCCTCCATTTGGTATGTGTCTTGGAAGGCATCCTTGGAGAAGCACCACAGGGGATCCAGCCTAGCATACTTGTGCTTTCTGCTTCCCTGGGTAGAGCAGTACTTCAGCACTCCTGCTTTGGTGTTCAGTGTTGTTGCTAAAATGTATTTATTCCTCTCTGCCAGCTTATTTATTTTGAGCAGTATGGCACAGGGATTCTTTATCCAGGTTTTCAAAGCTACATATACCTTTAAACATATGACAATGCCATTAAAAACACCTATAAACACCTTAACATTTTCTTGGAGGGCATGGGAGGGGGGGACAGAGAGGTGGAAAGGGGAGAAGAAAAAGTAGATCCCCAAAACTAACTTTCCAAAGTGCTACATGTGTAGTTTATCAAAATTTGCAGTGTTTCAGCAATCCTTTTGTTGCCTGTTTATTTGATTGTTTTAGTAAAATAAAGGTTCAATGGGAAAAAAAGTTCTGCTTTCATACCTAGTAGTGCAAGTAATGAAGTCGTGCATCCTCATTTAGACAGCTGCCCTCCCTGACTCAACATGGCATTTCTCTTTTGCTGGGCTGAAAGATTTAGATGTTGTGTGTTTGGAAGTTACTTAGATTGATACTTTTGTTTAAATTCAATTGAAAGTTTTCATTAGACTTACTGCCTGGAGTTCTGTCTGATGCTGGCTTACCACTGGCAATTGCTGTTTGCTCCCTTAATATCCTGAAACAAACCCTGCACCTCAGGCAGGATGTGAGGAGATCTGGGATATGCCTGTATGTTGTCAGATATATGCTGATAAACAGTTCAAGGGTGTCATAAAGGACTCTGGATGGTTGTATTGCACTTAGTAAAGGCTTTGTTAGATGCTATTTAATCTCCACAGCTTTGTGTCAGGGCACTGTTTGCACAAATAGACCTTAATTGCTGTTCTGGCCTCACTGGGGCCTCTACCCTCACTCTCTGGTTGGACTGGGTGTCCAGTCCTTCCTAAGCAGCACCTCAGCTGTGCCCACATGAGTGCCAGGAGCTCCTGGACCAGCCTCAGACCTGGCCTGTTACCATATCCTTCCTGATGATCCCTGGACCATTGACACGTTCGACTGCAGTAACCCCCCTGTTCTGCTCATCTGCCTTTGGTGCAGTGGGGCTGTGCCCTTTGGTGGGTCATGGTTTGGCTTGCCTTGGGGTGCCCTCAGCTCCCAGCTCACTCACCCTGAGGGAGCAGTGCCACTCTTGCTGCTCCCTGATTCTCTTTGCTCCTGAGTTCAGAGCACCTGAAAGTGCAGGTTCGTTTCAGAAAAGCCATCTTGTCACTCTACAGTTGCTGCTGATTGACTTATACAAAGCAACATCCATATTTGCATTCCAGAGGAGATTTAGGAACAGTGCTCAGTAAGACTGGTGTCGTCTGTAGTCCTCATTTAAATCAGAGTTCATTCCTACAGCCTAGCTCCACCAAAGCTTGCCTCCACTGTGATTATTTAGGGTGTAGTTTCATGTCAGGGTTACACCGCTTTGTATTTGCATTGCTGGTACGATGGCTCCTGCCCTCCTCTGCCACACAACACTGCTCCCTCAGCTCACATGAGGATCTCATGGAAGATGAGCTGACGAGAAGCGTGAATATTTGCTGGGTGAGCAGTGAGCTGATGTGAACAGCGGGCAGTCAGGCAGCTGTGTAGGCCTGGCAAAGGAAAGGGGACAGGAACCCATACCTAAAGTGCGAGAAGGGGACTGCCTACAGTTCACTGCATTAGGGATAGTGAGAAACCACACATCTGAGGTCAAGTTATACCAGGCAGCTGAGTCAGTCTGGCAAAAAGAGGACTTCTTACTTCCCCTTCCCATCTCAGTCTTTTACTCTCTTTTCTCACGCACAACATTTCCTCCACTCCTGGGGCATGTCAGACTGCTGAGCTGATTCAGTGCACTAACTTGTTAGAAAACCAGACATACAGTTTGGCCTTCTGCTGGAATGGTTAATTGATTTGGCTTACAGTGAGGTCCTAACAAGCACCAGAGACTGGCAACCACTAGAGACAGCAACAGGTAAGTAACACAACTGGAAGTGAAACTGCCCCTTGTAGTATCCATGAGTTGCTAACCCAGCTTTGGTGCCTCTTAACTTTTTGGAGAAGCTTCAGGAAACACTGGGCTCCTGCTCCCTTTCCCTGTGCTCTGCCCTATGCTCCTGATTCCCTCTTTCTATTGATACAGAGCTATATGGTATGGGGTTTAATTTTTTGGCTGAGTTACCTTTCTGACCAGCTCACTGAAGCATCAGAGCTCACACAAGAGAAGCAGTAGAAAGCAGAATGAGTTGTGGCAGATGTAGGTTTACTCCTTCCTGCAGCAGTGACCTGTGCTGTTGGCTGAGCTTATTTTATCCCACCACACCAATGCAAAGGCCAGGATGGAGAGCACAATCCTCCTCTCGCAAATCCATGGCCACTGCTGGGCAAGGATCATATCATCACTGGGATTACAGCGGTTCTGAGAACAAAGTTAGGCAACTATGCTATTGAGCAGTTTGTTATTCACCAACAAAGTGCTTTATAATGTGACTATAGGCAGAAAGGTAATGAATTAATTGCAATTATGCAATTAATACTCCCAGAACAATTCAACACAGATGCTGACCATCTTCCTATGACAGCTTTTGCTGTCATTAAGTTACTCACTGAGTGGGTGCATCAAGGGCAGCTGAGCCTGTGGCTGACTAATCTTACTTCCTTCTCCTAACCCCCCTTTGCAATCTTATAAAAGTCTTACTGCAATCACAGCTCTATTTCAAACCCCAGAGTCTTTATTTTGCATAAAAGCAGTCTGATATTTTTGTCAAGTATTGTTGAAAATCTGTTCAACAGCAAAAACCAGATGTCTGTATGTACACATAGAGAATGAATTCTTATAGTAGTATCTAGATTTTATCTTAAAATGTTCTTCAGTAAATCACAGAGTATTTTACAAGAGTCGTTACAATCCTCCTGTCCAAATGGTGAAACTGAGGCACAAAAAAAAAAACTGCAGTGTTTTTCACTCAGCACTAAGTGTAAGAGTCACTGGACTATTTTTGAATGATCTTAACTGGCAGTGCTGGGTGAGAGAAGAAGCAAATCCACCAAACCCACCAGTTATATGTTTTACAAACTCAGGACATCAGAATGGGATGCTGCAAGTAGGAGCCTTCACTGTAGCAAATAACCTTTAATTGCTTCTCATTAAGTGGCTGCTTGAATGGAGGCATAATATTGCTTACTTGAGCTACAATAATCAACAGGAACACAAATTACTCAGGCTGCATATGACCATTACAAGCATTTTAGCTTTTCAACTGTTATTTACAGCTGCTGCTTGACTTCTTATCAGTAACCAGACAGACCAGTGATGAGATGGTGCGAGATCTGCTAAAGGATGAAGATAAACTATTGATATGAGCCTTGGTGATTACTCTGGGTGTTTACAGATTGACTTAAACTACAGAAATCTGTTTGGCTACAGCATAACTTGAGAAGATTTGAGAATTAATACCATAACTAAACTACGTCTCATTAGAAATTTGTACCCTAAATTGGCAGAATAACCTCACAAAGATTAAGTATGCCGTTCCAGGAGTGAAGGGTCATCCATATCCATTGTTAAGATCCCACTTTTGCAATAAAATAAACCCATCCATTCACAATTTCAATTCCACATGTAGGTGTGATTATATAATACCTTTTCTACTCCAGATTTAAAGGAAACAAAAGAAACCAAAAGCTTACTCCTGGAAACACTGGTTTCAATGATAAATTAAATATTTATATTGAGTTTGCTAATGAACAGTCTGAACAATTCTACTGAGAAACAATTTCCTACATATGCAGCAAAAGAGCTAGAACAGCCAAGTCCCGACATTCCATTTCCCAGAAGAGGTGCATGTGTGTGTGCAACTGCTTACACAAAACCCACGCTAATCCAGGTGCCAGCTCTGATTTATAGACTTGGTCTTCTACAACAGAGCCACCCAGTGCAGTGCCGCCTTCATTACTGTATAGCACTTGTTGCCTAACAATAGCTCAACTGTTTTGCCATTTCCTGGAGAAGTTCGCAACCAACTGTTCAAGTAAGAGCAGGGGATGGGTTTCCTTCAGTGAGACAGCAGCCTAGAAAGAAACTTTTCCACAGTTTTGAAGTGCCAGAGGTGACCATAAGAGCCTCCACAGCATCCACGCTGTTAATGGAGGGAGCAACCTCCTTTCCACTGAGCCAATACAGAGTGACCAAGTTTCCTCTTTGCTGTCTACAACCTGCTGAAACAAGCAGGGCCATTGGCAGTTATTAATAACTCCATCTCCAGACGTGCTGGAGAAGTGTGTAGTCATGCTTCTAAGTTGTCCTTAAGCAATTCCCATTTCCCTACCAGAAAGTTGTACTCTGTCAGAACATGCTTCTAAGAATAGACTCACAGAACATTATGCGTCAGGGAGGGGGTAGACCTCACCTACTGTCTTCTAAAAGAATCTTTTTATAGAAATCATCTAAAAATAGCCTGGAAGCTCAACAGACATTGTGGTTTAGGTGTCAAAAATCAAGTTCTGCAGCACCTTCAATTTCAAACTTTTAGAACCAGGATTTAAGTTACAAGGATTACCAACACAGTGGTGTTTTGAAAGCACACATTTCCAGAATGAAATCATTACAGAAATGCCCACAGGTTATAATTTAATGCTAGCTGTGCAATAAGGGTATAAAGCCAGGGAATCTAAAAAATCTAGTGAAGGCTGTTTTGTGAATCAGGATTCCAGAGGGCTATCAAGTGTTCCCAGTGAGTTCACACAAGGGACAGAAGATTGCTAGCAATTTCTGATGAACCTTACAAGTTATATTCCATTGCAGTGATAGGAAAGAGAAGACTAAAGATATGCGAGCAGTAATCCTCCGGGTGGCTGATTCTCCTGGGAGAAATCAGAAATTCCCTACAGAGAACCATGCAGCATTTGCTATGTGGGGGAAAAAAACCCACAGTCATTGAAAACAAACAGTACAGATTGGCATGTGGTACAACCTTTATTAAACAAACAAACAGACAAAACCCCCTTCACATTCAAGATCTTCTACTATTCGTTACAACCTCATTGATGAGTTAGCTCCTTAGCTGCTAACAACTGAATACCACCAGCCTAGAAAACCCCACAATTAGAAGACCTATTGGTCGCGCTCAGCAGCAGCATCAGAAACTCTACTTCTTCAAACTTGTGTCTGGTGAGAGCGCACAGACCTGTGAGTAAGTGTGTGTGTGCAGTTCCTCTGAACATACACAGGACACTGATGAGTAAAAAAAGGCTTGATAAAAGCAAATAAATTGACATCATAGAATGTTTTAGGTTGGAAGAGACCTTAAAGACCATCTAGTTCCAACCCCCATACCACAGGAAGGGACATCTTCCGCTAGACCAGGGTGCTTAAGGCCCTGTTCAAACTGGCCTTGAACACTGCCAGGGATGGGGCAGCCACAGCTTCTCTGGACAACCTGTGCCAGCGCCTCACCACCCTCACAGTAAAGAACTTTATCCTAATATCTAATCTAACTCTACCCTCTTTCATTTTAAAGCTATTCCCCCTTGTCCTTTCACTACAGTCCCTAATGAAGAGTCCCTCCCCAGCATCCCTATAGGCCCCCTTCAGATACTGGAAGGCTGCTATGAGGTCTCCACGCAGCCTTCTCTTCTCCAGGCTGAGCAGCCCCAACTTCCTCAGCCTGTCTTCATACGGGAGGTGCTCCAGTCCCCTGATCATCCTCATGGCCCTCCTCTGGACTTGTTCCAACAGTTCCATGTCCTTTCTATGTTGAGGACACCAGAACTGCACACAATACTCCAGGTGAGGTCTCACAAGAGCAGAGTAGAGGGGCAGGATCACCTCCTTTGACCTGCTGGTCACACTCCTTTTGATGCAGCCCAGGATACAGTTGGCTTTCTGGGCTGCAAGTGCCACTTCTGGGTAATGTTCAATTTCTCACAGAGTAACACCCCCAGTTCCCTCACCTTAGGCCTGTTCTCAATCCATTCTCCACCCAGCCTGGGTTTATGCTTGGGATTGCCCTGACCCAGGTGTAGGACTTTGCAGGGTATATAGGAAATAGTAATGCAGGAGCACCCCAGAAGGCTTATATTGATGACTAATACACTCAAGCATATCGAGAGGACAATTTTCTAAGTAAGTGGCTAGAGAGAGGTTTTTAAATATTTTTTCTAATAGATGCTGCTCAACGTAGAGTGAATAAGTCAAAACCAATGTGTCTTACACTGGAGAGAAAGAAGCAGATGTGATTTGGTCTCCAGCTGTGAAGGGAGTTAATTTCAACATTTTCACTCAACAGCAAAGGATTTTTGTCTCCTGTGTGGATGAAAAATATCCTTTTGATAAAGCATCTAAAAACTAGAGGTGTCAACCAAAGCCATCATTATCACTGAACTTCGGCAACCTTTTAAAGAAGCAATGACAACTCAGTCATGAGCACCTTCCAGATAAGTCAGGGTAGCCTTAATTTTACTTAATATAACCTAGGAAATGAGAATAAGCTTAAAATCCTGAACATGTTTTCTCTGCCCACCAGCATAACCACTACCTTGCTTGTACTTAGCTTCAAAAGGCTACTCTTCATCCAAGGGCTGCCGTCATCCTACTACAACAATTTCCTCATGGGAATAATGAGCTGGTACACAACAGAAGATACATAGGACTGTGTTATTCTTCAGTCTGGTGCTTGAGCCTGGACTGGACTCTGCTGTAGCTGAATGCAGAAACTTAGTGGGAGTGATGGAGACAGCTGATCTTCACAAATGTGGCGGAGACTTGTAGTGGAGAGATCTCCCACCTCAATTGTATCTCTCCCAGTAGTATATAAACATTTTGGCCCATATCTGCCCCCTCTCTCTGTAGCTTACTGAGCCTAATATTGCAAGAAAACCCAGAATGGAAGTCTTCCATCTCCCACAGTCAGGAAAACAATGAATTAAAAAAGAAACCTTTGCTACTGTTAATGAGAACAATCAGCTCTCGAGTCATGACTTTTGGCTACACTTCTGCCACACTTCTGCAAGTTATCAGTGTAACTGTAACTCTGCAACAACAGAACTAAGTTAGACATCACTGAAATCATGAGGCTTCCAGCAATGACTGTGTGACACTGCTCCACTGCAGTCAATGACCAGAAAAGATGCCATGGTTTGAAGACCTCTGGAAGAGGTGGCAGCGTCTTCAGGAGGCATTATCCAAGACTCTCTGAAAGTCATTCTGTGAAAGGAACTGGCTGATGTGACTTAGAGATGCTTCATGGGCATGTGGAAGCTTACAGTGCCTGAGCCGTTCCAGGTACCAGAGCAGCAGGACAGATGACTGGGTTTTGTCTCTACTTTGTCTTTCATCAATGTGCGTAAATGTAATGCTGTCTTCAAACAGCTTCATGACTCTGTAAGAAGCAAAGCAAGTAGCCCCAGAGCAGTGTGCCTGGGGCATTCATGTGAGTTTTCTGCATGGCCTAAATATTTGAAATGCACTATTTAATGTACATAAGGCTCAGGCCTTCCCTGTGAAAAAGTATTACAGGTACTGCGAAGTCTGGCAGGCCGAATAGAGGGAGCTGCTGCAACCAGTGTGTAATGTAACCTGGAAAGCAAGCAGGCTGTGCTCACAGGCTTGTGAAATAACCAATAATGTCAGGGATGTCCCTTCAGCACTGGTGAGGCTGCACCTCAAATCTTGAGTTCAGTTCTGGGCCCCTCACTACAAGAGAGACATCGAGGTGCTGGAGCAGGTCCAGAGAAGGGCAACGGAGCTGGTGAAGAGCCTGGAGCACAAGTGTGATGAAGAACGGCTGAGGAAACTGGGGTTGATAGTTTGGAGAAGAGAAGGCTCAGGGGGGACCTTATCACACTCTACAAATACGTGAAAGGAGGACGGAGCAAGGTGGCTGGTCTCTTCTCTCTAGTAACAAGCAATAGGACAAGCAGTAACACCCTCAAGCTGCACCAGGGGAGATTTAGATTGGATATTAGGAAAAAATTTCTTCACCAAAAAAGTTAAGGACTGGAACAGGGTGCCCAGGGCGGTGGTGGAATCACGGTCCCTGGAAGTGTTCAAAAACAGTGTAGATGTGGCACTTCGGGACACGGTTTAGTGGTGGACTTGGCAGTCCTGGGGTAACAGCTAGACTCCACGATCCTTTGCAACCTAAATGACTCTGCTTCTATGGCTCGGACTACAGGAACTGTACACTGTACTACAACACTGTAGCACATGCTACCTCAACGCTGCTGCCTGCTGCGGGACCCCAGCCCTCTCCCCGAGTCGAACAGCCGCTGCCGATGCCGGGGAACCCCAGCACCCCCAACCCGGACGTCTGAGCTCCGCCCTGCCCCGAAACCCGCCTTGGGACTTCCAGGGAGCACCGAGAGCGAGGACGAGCGGGTGTCAGCCCGCTGCCCCCTCGGCTCGGCCTGTTGCTCCCCCCCCCGCCACCAGGGGCCAGCCCGGCCAGACAAGGAGCTGCTCTCCTGCCGCCGCAGCCGGTTCCTAACGCGCCTCTGGGCTCGTCACGGCGGGCGGGCAGCCCTGGCTACGGCAGGAGGCGGCAGCTCTCCCCGCCCGCGGTAGGCCCCGCCCACAGGTCTGCCCGCACTACGTGTCCCGGCGTGCCGCGGGGGAGCCGCCGGCGGAAGCGGAACGGTGTTTAGTGCTGTTTCCTGTGCTGTGGCGGTGGTGGGTGGTTGGAGGTGTGCGGAAGGTAACCACTGCGCCGTGGTAGCGGGCGGTCGTTGTTCCCGCCGGGCTCGGCTCTTGAGCTGCGCGCCGGGAGAACGCTGCTGTCCGCGGATCAGGCAAGGCAGACAGGAGGCGGGCGGGCTAGGGCAAGGCTGGGCCCCGCCGCGCAGCCCACCCTGGTTTTTGTCGTTAGTGAGCGTGTGGGCTCGGCTGAAACAGGGGCGTGGCAAGGCAGGCCTCTGAAATGAGGCAGGGGAACAGGGCTCGTGTGCTTGCAGAGGGGTTAAATTGCCGTGGTTTGTAGTCTCTGCTAGAATCTTCAGGGTCAGGTTGGTAGGGACTTCTTTGGTCTAGTGGGAGGTATCCCTGCATATGGCAGGGGGTTGGAACTCGGTAATACTTTAAGTTCCTTCCAGCCCAAATTATTCTATGGTTCCGTTTAATAGCCTGCAGATCTGGTTTTATAATGGGCACTCATTTGCTTGCTATAACAGATTAATGACTTTTTTTTTTAAGCTAATAATTATTAATAGAAGTGTCAGGATTTGTACTGCTGCTTACTGCTGACAGCCCTTTAAGGGTTTAATGTGTGCTGTCTCGGGGGCAGGAGCACCCCGATTTGAACTGTCCTTGAGGCCAGGCCTTGAGGCAAGGCCAAGGACAGGCAGGTGTCACAGCCCGTTCTGGAACAAGGTGGTCCAGAGCCACCCCATTTCTCACACTTTTTTGTTAATGAGCTTCAAAAGCAAGTCGTGAGCAGTGCTGCAGGCACTGGGTTAGTGTTCTGTAGATTCAGCAGCACTTGTCAGCGGTAAAGAAAATGATGAACAGTTAGTTGCTGCAACTGTAAAGTGCACACTTTTGGTAATGTTCTGAAGCACTAAATATGAAGTAGTTTTAAAGAGGTCTCCTTTCTTGTTTATATTTTTATGAGTGTTTCTGAACTGTCTCCAATTATGTGCTTTTTAGACATCAGTTTACATTCCTCTTCAAAACAATTCCCCCCCCCCCCCCCCCCCCCCGTAGCAAATGAAAACTTAAGATGTTTATGTGTCTTTCTCCTTCTGGGTAACATTTGAGGTATTCTAAATGGTATTTTGTAGCTTTTAAGTGTATAGCTTTTGAGATGGATGAAGGCAGCATCATCTAGCCAGTTTGTAACTACAGCAAGTGTTGAGGATAAGTACTTCTATTTTTATACTGGGTGATGGTATTTACATCTCAAACATGGTTTGGGAATAATTCTGTGGAATACGCAGAGGGAAGGATGCAAAACTTAAGTGTTAGTATAAAAACTGAGGAGACCAAAGCTTGGAAACCTTTTTTATAACAGTGATGATGTACCTTCAAAGAGTACCTCTCAGCAAATAAAGTCTTGTTCCGCATTGACTGTTAAGGAGGCAGGTGTGAGTATCTTAAGTAAAGGACTTCTAAACCACTGATAAATAATGAAGAATCTACTGCACACATTTTATTTACCTTTATGATATTCAAGAAATTAAAATGTTTGGCTTTTCTACCCTGAACAGCTTTGAAATTGTTTTTTTTTCAGAGGGTATTCTGCAGGAAAAAAGGTTATGGTCCATTTGAGTTCCATCTTGTCCAGGACTGGTTTCTTATCTGCTGCCAGGATGGCAACATTACTTAGAACTGTGTGCCCCAGCCTCTTCTGGATGCGTTCAGTAGCAGCTTGTAAGCAGGCCCCGCTGCAGAGTAAGTAGTGATGAAACTGTAGAAATCCTGTATTAAAATTTGTTCTTCGAGAACCTCTTTCCTGTGCTGCTTAAAGTAATGGAAGTGTGGAAGTCAATTTTTATTTGAACACAGTCAAGTCTGATATTCCATCTTCTCTGCTGATAATTAAAGGGGATCTTGTTTTGGCTTTTTTTCCTCTTAAAGCTTCTGTGGTCCACATATGGTGCTTCTCTAATTTATTAATTTGCTTGTAAATACCACTGCTCTTACCACTGTGTTTGATTTTAATTAAATTTAAATCTATTTTTTTTTTAAATGGTGGTGAGAAAAAAAGGCTACAGCAAGATCTCATTACTCAATATAAACAGCAAAGTGAAAACAGGCAATGTTATTTCTTACCTTTTTATGTGTGTTTTGGGTGTCAATAGGTAGATGCAGTGGAGGTAGTAAAGGCTATAGAAAAGACAGGAACTGAGAAAATATAACGGACATGTTACATTTTAGAGGTTAGTGGGCAAGGAGGAGAAAGAAATCTTAGGAAGAATCCTAGGAAGAGATACGAACTATTTGCAGCAATATCTTGACAGAGCTTTATGATCTTAAAAGTATCTTTTAACTTAAATGATTCTATGAAAAAATGGAAATGGAATTGTGGGAAAACTCAGAAGAGACTTTGGGTGGTGTGTGATCCAACTTCCCACTGGGAGCAGGCTCAGCTCTGCAGTCACACCAGGTTGCTCAAGGCCTCGTCCAGCTTCGCCTTTGAAGTCTCCAAGAGTAGAGATTGCACAAGCCTGGCTGGGCCCCAGTCCCACTGTGCCTGGCTGGCCTTATGAGGAAAATGTTTCTCTGTGTATCCAGCCAGAGCCTCTCGTTTCAACTGAGGGTGGGGTTTCATGTCCTTCCACTGTGCACCACTGAACAGACTGGCTCCCTCACCTCAGTAACCCCAACTGTCATAAACAGTCACTGCAGGCTACTTCTGGGTTTCCCCAAAGCTGCCTCTGCTTCAGGCTAAGCCAGCTCCCATCCCTCAACCTCTCCTTGCAGAGCAGGTGCTGCAGCCCTGACTATCTAGGTGGGCCTTTGTTGAACTTGTGCCAGTTCATCTTTTATTAAAGGACTCCAAACTGGTCATAGGGCCCAGATGTGGTATAATAGGTGCTGAGCAGAGGGAGAATCCCATCCCTCCATCCACTTAGTACAGTCCTGGATGCTTTTGGCTTTCTTTACTACTTGTAATTTACTAGTGATTTCTTTGCCTGGAGTGGAGCTGCAGGAACCTGAGGAAAAGGGTAAAGTTCTCTGGGATTACTGCAACCAAGACATGATAGTTTTGTGTTTTGTATAGCACATATAGAAGTCACCAGTGAAGTAAAAATTAGATTTTTTTTTTATATAATAAATATTGCTATGAATGAAATTATGATCATGCATGTAAGTCATAAGGTAATGTTCTTTGCACATATAAAGAATATGCTCAAATGATCAAATCTGTAGGTATTTTGTTCATACTGTGGTTTTCCTTAGGAAAACAGTACAACTGGAAAGGTAAATGTAGACCATAGCTACCTATATACTGTATTTTTTTTACTACACTATAAATCTGTGCAGTAAAGTGAATGTCTGTTTAGAAAGTATTTGGGTTTTGTTAATTGAAAACTGACAATGATTATAATCCCCAATTCAGACTTAGAATGAAAATGTAAACATTCTTAAACTTGGCACAGCTCTGCTTGGTTTTACATGTAGTGTTTTGTTTTGGTGTTTTTTGTGGGTTTTTTTGCAGATGGAGTTGTGTGTCGTGCTTGCCATAAATCTACATATTCAGTTCTCCCTGAAGACTACAACTGGTACTTAAATGTGCTTTAATATGCGGCCTTTTCATGTGACATTTATTCCAGGGCTGTTTTCTCTGTTGTGAAGTTATCATATAATGGAATCAAATACACCAGTTTTGGATATCCATAATAATTTCAACTAACGTACTGTTTCTGATCATAACAATTATGAAGTCAGCATTTCAAAAAGTAAGCATAATGAAAAATCATGCAGGGCTCATTCTAAACATGGTGCTGACCCCAATACCCCTGCAGTTTTATTTATGAAAATACGTAAAAGCAGTTGTTTTCACTGATGCTTGTTGTTAAGACAAAGTCCAGGTATTTTTGTCTGCTGCATGAGAAAGTTGTGTAGAAACCATGAAAGACAATACAAGTATAATGGCAAACACCAGCATCTGAGTCCTACAAGGTTTTAGGAAGATAATGTGTCATGGGAACAGGAAGGAAGGTGAAAAAAGTCGTATTTCCTCAAGGAACCTCTCGCTAGTGTCTGTTCATCATGCTCGTCATCTTGTACGAAATGTAAAAATTGGAACCCCAAACAGAATTTCCTATTCTTTTTTTGTAAGTGCCGTACTTCTTATAAAGGCATGTTGTCCTAGACATCATCTTTCCCCATTTGTTGATACAGTTTTACATGTAATTATCTGTAGAGATTTTTTTTCTAACACAGTTACTTTCTTTTAGCCCTTTCTTCCTCTTCATCCAAAAAAGAAACATGAAGATGATGGTGAGGAGGGTAGAAAGGGAAAAGGGGCAGAATAGAGGAGGTTCAGATCAAGTATTTGTGACTGTTAATTTAAAAGGGTTTATTTTATAGAAGATTCTTAAGAATTCATAAATGCAGGGGCAAATCTAGTTTTCTTTGGGACTTGGGCTATTTATTTGTTCAGTGTTTCTGAAAATTGTAAAGTGTATATTTGAGGTTTTATTTTTATAGCAAAGTGGAACTTGCAGTGACATCAGATTTGAAGACAATTGTCTGCTACCACCCGTCGCTTGAGATTCCATATGAGCATACAAAAGTAGGTCCAAATGTATATTTATATTTTGTGCTCTTGTAAAGGCATAAGTAGTTTATAATTTTGAGTCTTGAGGGTATCTTTTTTTCATTTGAAATACTGAGATACTTTTTAGCATGTGATCAGCATGTCTGTGAAGTTAGTGAACAATTAATGTAGCTGCTGCCATGAGGACCTTGTTCTTAGGTGAATTGAGGGAAAGTGGCAGAGAAAGAAATGCTCAGATAGCACAGCCTATAGTAACTCAAATAGAAATACATGAGGCACTCAGATACTTGTGCACTTCAGAGAAAACTAGTGTCTGTATGAGTGTACTCCTCAGGAGGATGTTTGGAATGCAGGTTTTAGTTCACCTGTCCTGATGTACAGATGCTGCAGTCTGGGCAAGAGAATATAACAAAGTGCTGCTGTTTTCAACTCAAACTTTGAATTCTCTTCAGTACTCTTGGTTTATAAACACTACAAAAAAACTTTATAAATATCAAATTTTTATCTATCAGCAGTACTTACAGTGTGTTCTTTACACAGATAAAAGTAAGTTTAGAAAAGCTTTTCTAGTGTATACTATTTGTTTCAATTTCCAGTTCTCATGCTAGTAAAACAGTACAAATGGTAGCCATGTTGCTGAAGTACCCAATGTAAAAATTCTCCATTGAAAACCTAAGACATTTTAGCACTCTTTGCCGGCAAGTTATATACCAGTATTTTTAAATGTATCAGTTGCATATATCTCAGGAAAAGACTAAACCAAGGAAAAATGCTTGTAATGGTGCTAGGAGTTAGGTTTCAGGTTGAGAACAAACATCTCGGTCTTAGCAGATGCACAAACAATTAGGAAGTGATATTCTTCTCCAAGGTACACATCATGTAAAAGCTTTTTTAGTGATGATGTTTATCACTATGAATAAATTTCTAAATAGAAATAATATGAATACTTTTGGATTAGTAGAAGTGAAGCTTTTGAGTCCGCAGGTGAATTTTAAGGGTCAAGTTAGCAGTAATGATGACAGCAGTGCTGATTTTAGGGGTAGTGTAATCAGCTGTAGCACGTGGGGTAATCAGTTTTCTAGACATCTGCTCCACATTGGTGCTTTGGTTGGGTGGGTGGGGGGTGGTGAACAGCTTTTACAATTGCAGGCATTTTTCTGTATGCCTTTGGCTTCAGCTGTCAAGAGTAATGCTATCTGTGTAGCTTGGTTTTTGATTTTTCTCAGAAAAGGGAAATATATATACACTACTGTTTTTATAGCCCATACCACGGCCAGATCCAGTGAATAATAAAGAAGAAAACCTCGATCAAGTTTTGAAATCCAGATTGAATGAAAAAGAGCTAAAGAATGATGAAGGTCCTACAATCGAAGAGCTCAGCAAAATGTTTTACACAACAAAACATCGCTGGTATCCTGTGGGACAGTAAGTATTCTCAATGTTTCTTCCTTTTGGAGGTAAAGGGAAATAGAGGAATAACTTAATGACTAGATTCAGTGTCGGGTAAGTCATATGAGACAGGATACTGTTAGTGCATGGGCTATTGCATAAAATCTTAAATGCAGCATTGTGTAAATGGAAAACTGTATTCCATAAGGGTTTTTTAATGCTGCCCTTTTGGCAGCCTTTGCCACTTTGAAAGATGTCACAGAGGAGAAATTTCTCATACCATCTAGTTAATTACTAGTTCAGGCGGTTATCAAAGTTGCATAAAAGAATCTAGTAGGTAAAACACCGTCAATGGACATGAGCGGACACAGCCTGGAAACTTGCACTATTTCTTAATGACTTTTCAGGAAAAAAAAAAAATTAATAGGCCAGTTCTCAGACTCAAGAATAGTAGAGATTTCCCATTTGAATGGTGAAAGTTGCACCTCTGTGTGCCTTGTATTCAGAAAGCTGGGAGGAGGAGAGCTGCAAAGGTGCATGACAGCTTAAAGAGGAACTATATACACTCAGGTAGGCCCATGAATATACCCAACATCCTGGTTTGTGTTACTTCTTCCCAGTTTCCTACTACATCTTTTGGTAGTTGCTAATTTCATAGCTGTGGAGGCTTGATACAGGCAGAATATATGTTTGGGGTTTTTTTTAATCCCCAGAATACTTTTAATTATTGTGCTTTGGGGGTAGATAAAATGAATGAAATGGTAGAACTTTCTATGGCCAAAGGGTATCTGTCATTTTAATGAGCATCAAACAGGGTCTCCCTTGATTTAGGGTGGGTAATTAAGAGGGAAAAGTAGGGATGATTTTTTTGTTGTCAGAATTTGTTTTTTAGTTTGTCTGCAAAATATTACACTATTTAATGTACAGTCTGGCACCACTCCTTTACACATCAAGTCTCTTTGTTCTGTAGCAATCGCTTTAGCCAGAGGAAAAGCTGATGGTGTAATAAAACTAACTTCAGACAAAGGATTAAGAATAATAAACAGCAGTCTTTGTACCTATTCAGCTGTAGAACTGACTGAATTATTGCATGTTTGTAGCAGACGTAGCAATAGAAATGATCAGCATTATGTAACTCCACAAACAACAGAGATGACATCTAATGAGTGGTGGATAGGCTGTGCTTGTGTAACTTGTGTTTTACATGTCTAACCTGAGATCACTTGCTGGGGGTGAAAGCATGAGGGAAATCCAAGACTGTCCAAAGCTTTCATTCACTGCAGCCTTTTTTTCTTCTAGGTATCATAGAAGACGCAGGAATCCTAATCCTCCCAAAGACCGATAACTGGGACAACTTCTTGTTCATAAGCACATTACTAGTAATCTTTACTGGAAATAAAAATTACGGAAAGTGAGATGTTCGGCAGTTCTGTGCAAGTGCTGTAACAAAAACATGCTTAGCTAAATTTGATTCTTCTACTTCAGCAAGTTGACAGAAAAACGACAAAACTGCACGAATGAAGCAAGGGTTCAGTGATGGCTGTTGTACGAGCATGGTCAGCCAATGACCTAGTCTTAGAGCTGGATGCAGCAGGTGATGGAGTGCTCTGATTAAACTTGGTCAGAGGCTTATCATTGGTAAAGTGAATGCATAGAAGCCTTGTGTCAGAATGGGAAGTCCAGAACTGGACACATTAGGGTTTGGTGTTATTCCGGGAGGATATTTATGTTTTTAGAAATCTAGTAACTGAAATGCAGGTAAGCTTGAACACTGAGGTCTTAAGGAGTATTGATAAAAAGTATTATATGAGGTATTTATGAAAAGAGTGAAAAAATAGTTTTGCTGCTTCTATTATACTTGCAAGATATCTGATTCCATGTTTAATCCAACATCAGCCAAGTGATTGTATTTAAGGCTTATTGTCAGGTACTGGAAACTGGCCAACTTGGTTACGTATTAGCATCCAAGGCATAACAACTTGCCTTTCTAAATCACCCAGGAATCCCAAATAGCTGAGAGAACGTCTGTGTGTATTCATAGTTTGGGGCAGGGAGTTGCTGGGTTTGTGTTTTATACCCCACCCTGTTTACCATTCAGTGAGGATGCTGTGTTCCTATGGAAATCAGAATAGCTGTAGCTCAGCGGAGGAAAAGTTCTTTGCCTCAGCAAGGTAATCAGTGAAGACTCCCAGCTCTTTCTCGCTGATGCGGGGGAAGGATTTGCCCTTTATGACATAAAATGCTTTAAATTAAAAAAGTTTTTGTTTTATTCTACTTCATAGCTTTAGCAATTTGTAGTGCATAAATGTCTCTGCTATTATAATATTTTGTCATCTAGCCTTTTATTTTCCTCAGGAAAATGAGATTCTTTACTCTGGTCTACAGTTTTAGGCATCAGCCTTCAGATAGAAAGGGTCAGCTTGGAACATTATTTATAAGCAGATCCTTATAAATAATCAGAAAATAATTATCCCATGTATGTCATACATTTTGATTGTATTTTCTTTCCAAAGCAACTTGGATAATCTAGGAAGGTTCTTGTTTCTTTGCTTTAGTCTAGTGTCATTTTACCAGCATGTGTTGTCTCCAGGTTCTGCTACAAGTTGAGTACTATATAGTCTCTCATCTTGGTCATTGTTACTCTAAAGAACACTTACTTTCTAAAGTTACTACTGAATAACCTTTTTTCCCTGAATTTCCTGTAACGGGGAGGGATGAGAGAAGGCAGTGTTGGGTGTGTGTAAAAGCCTCCCTTTAAATGCTTCTGGAAAATTGTACATGAAGCTAGTCTAAGTCGTTATGTTGGTATTATTTTTAAAAATGCATTTTTAAATCCAAGTGACAGTTTAGCTGATAGTGGTTTATGATGGCAAAGCATGGAATAGTTTTGTTTATTCTCTGTTATGTTTGTAAGATATCCGAGTCCATGTTTAAGCCTCCATCAGCCAAGCAATTTTGGCTCTGTGTTATATGATGTGTTGCTCACATGATAACATGCTATCATGAAGGAATGTCTGTTGTGTCTGTGAGAAGGATCACTGCTTACTCTGCAAGTTCAGACATGTCAAAATACTTATTTTTTTCTGCTTAAAATATAACTTTAAAAATAGTTTTTAGTAATTTGTAGTACAAAAAATTTTAGTATTTTGATCGATTCATGGTACTGACACTGGTCCATATGTGAGCAGCTTCCATCTCATACTTACTGTTTCATTCATGTCCCACTGTATAAAAATTAAGCCCCCTTTATTTTTTGAAAGCTGAGACCTGATTTGTCACCACTTGACTTTACTCCAGCGTAAGAAAAAGACATCCTTGGACTAATTTAAACTTTGAATTATTTCCCCCCCTTCTTCTCCCTGATACTTTGTCTTAGTGCTGTGTAATACTATTAAGACATTTTGCTTTACAGAAACCTCCTGTTATCACATTTGTCTGTTCTTGCCTGTCAGACCCTGTTTATGATCAAAAATCCACAATCACTGTAGAAATGTTGGATTTCTCAATGTTTCCCAGACATTTTTGGATGCTTTTCAGATATTTTGAGGGCTTAAAACCTATGATGTGCTGGGCTGCTATTTTAAAGTACTTCCTCTTCTGACCAGTTACTGCAGACAGAGTCTAAAACACTTTCACTGTATGTACCCTCTGCCACTTTGTTACTACATTAATTCATAAAATTGATACTTCAAAATCTCTCCCTATCTCATGCTGCCACTCTAAATCTTTCTATGATCTCTTCCACTAATCTTTCTCCTGGGTCATCTGAAGCATGACCTAATAAAAATCCAGCTCTCACAGTAATTCCAAGCTGTCCTCCTGTTTTTCTAGATATTGAACAACTATGTAAAACTGTCTTTATCTGTTTCAGTTCATTTAAAAACTTAGACTTAGAAATTCATCTATTTAATTCTTGTCCCATTTCTATGTGAAAGGATAATCCATTTGAAAATTAGTTTGGGCTGTTTTCTGTTGCACTTGTTAGTTAATTGAAAACCTTAGTTGCCTAGAATATACAGTGTTAAGTCTGCTTTGGTGTCTCTGTAGCCAATTTTAGGCACTTAGCCATTTGTTTTGTATCTAGTAGTTACCAAGTGTTTCAGACCTTACTAGGCTCATTGCTATTGGTAGTACAAAGTTTGGTATGTCTTACTGATTTTTTATTTTTTTTTTAATAATATCGATTCAGACCATTAAAATTGCAGTTCAATCCTAATGAAAAGAAAGGTCTTTCACTTTCTTTAGTTAGACTTGAATTTAAAAAAAGGAAGCATGCTTTTAAAGCAGGTTTTTGCCTTTTTTCCTATGTGCAAATTATGTTGTTCTGCAGATGCTTGGGACTACCACCAGGAGGCAATCTTGAACAGTTACTCAACTGGATTTGTCTGAAACCAAACAGGATTTAGGTATGTCATCAAATTTAACACTGTGAGTGACATACATTAGCCGTTCTTTAAATTTGTAAGTATTTAAGAAAAAGGAACTCCCTAGCAAGTCTGAAAGTGGTTGGATTCAAAGGTTCAAGGGTTCTTTTGTGAGATTTGCCTGTTATGTCTGCAGCATGTGGCAGAGATGTATGTTCAAAAAAAAAAAAAAAGGCGACCCTGCCAGTTTTGAAAACAATGGTGGGGTGTAACAGGACCCAGCTGCCAAATACACCTGTGTTACAAGTTTAATGTCTTTATGCTTCAGCTCCTTGTGATGATTAATGGAGGGAGGAATAGTCCGTCCATCCCTTCCCACCCCTCCAGTTACTCAGTCCTATAGGAAAGTTCACTTCTTGTCCCTGTACTGTTGTAGTGGGTCTGAATTTCAGCTGCTATGTCTAAATTCTGCTGTACTAGAACAAATTGCTGCAGTAGGTCTGTTACAGGTCACAGTAATGACTGATATTTAAAGCCAACACTGCATTTCCCAGTTATCGCAGTTTTTACAAATTTTAGCAGCTGCTCAGCTGTAATTTGACGTCCATTCCACCCTCAAAAGCAGTACAAAGTTATATAATGAAGAGATCAAACAGGTGTGGACTGCATTCCTCTTCCGTAATAGAGGTTTGTTTTAATGCTGTAATATAATAAAACTGCTTAAAGCAAGCTCACCAATCACTAAAATAAACATCGGACAAATTGTGTGCCTACCATAAATATAAGTTGGATTCATCTGTAAGATTGAGATGGCTACTAATTAGACCTCTAGGCCTGAGTTAGTCTTTGTAGGCTACCTTTATAGTCAATTGACAGGGGAAAATAAAATACCTACCCAGGGCAGTTGATCTTTAAGATTTTATTACCTAGAATGTCACACAGATAGTTCTCTGGAGGTGCTTTCTCATCTATGAACAGGGAATGAAACTTAGTTGAGGGTGATATGCCTGCATCAGAACAATGAAAGCAGTTTGACTTTTTTATCATATATGTAAAAGAAAAATACTGATCTTAAGGCAACAATGCTGCTCCTGCTAGCCTTCAATAGCATGTAGTCCATGCATAGGCACTCTGTTTTCTCTGCATCGTTTACATGTTTTTACTGCATAGAGCAATTCACACACATAATTTGTAACTTTGAATAAATTGTATATAGGATTTTAATCTCACCTCTTTATCTTTCAGCATTGGAGGGTTGATTAAATATAATACTTAAGATGTTGTTTCATTCAGTGTGTAGTCAGAGGAGAAGTAAGATAGTTACGTGTTTTACAGCACCTCTTCTAATGAGCTCATGATCACAACTGTTACCTCTAGGTACTTCTAGAAAAGTGAACACAACAAATGATAATGTACTGGGCAACATGCACAGAATTATCTGAAAATTTAAATACTGTTTACACAGCCTATTAGTTCCACTGTATATAAATACAGCTGATAGGATACTGCACTTTTATTAAGTGTCTTGATGTAGGTGAGAAATGATAGTCAAGGTATCACAGAGTTTTTCATTACTTGGAGGCACCACAGGAGGTTGGAATGACCAGTGGAACTGACAAAATTTGCCAGCTAATCCTTCTGAAAAATCAAATAAGTAATGAATATGGAAAACAGTTGTGCTTATATCCAGCTTTACTGCTTGTCAAGATGGAAAACAGTCTTGGGCCAGAGGCATTTTACTGCTTTAAATATGGCCAGTTTTGACTACTACCAAAGTTTACAATTCCCCAGCAAAGGAATCTCCCTACCAGCAAAATAGGAGTATCATGGGGGGGGGGGGGAATCTGGAAGAGCTGTTTTTTAGCTTCTCCTCTGCCAAAACTAGTAGAAGTTTAACTATGTAAGTATCACAGAATATTTAAATGAGTGATGAAAAGGGACTTAAACTAGGCTACCACATTAAGCCATTATCATGTAGAACAAAAATTAACTGAAATAAAAGATTAAACTATTAAAGCATGACTCTATTGTACAAACATCTATTTCCTACTAGATAATGTTAACAGAGCTTTATAGTTTCATGTAAGGACTAGTGTTTCTTAAATACTGCTAGTCTTTATTATTCAAACGTACATTGTATTTGTTTAGACGAATAATAAGCTAAGTGGCATTTTTCTGAAGTCAGCATCTGTAGGAGTTATACTGGACCAGAGCTGTGCCGCAGCAGTCATCTTCATCTTCTGCTTTAGTTAAGAGACAGTGAAGTTTTCAACGGAGTAATAAGCTAACGCCAGGAAGAATTTTTCCTTGATTCCCCCCATTAGTTAACAGTTGGTATTCAGTAGCACAAGGCTCCGCATCCTTTTTCGTATTTTTGTTATTTTGTAGGTTTTAATCCTGACTGGCTTAAGTATGGGATCACTTGTCATTTTCCAAGAGTATCTCATATCTTTATAAAACTGCCTTTCCCCCGCACTGTTTTTTCATACAGTTAAAATCCTGGCATTAGCGATGGGAAAACTGGCAGCAAGTTCCACAAATTTTAGAACTGGATTGAGAAAAAGGATTTCCTATCCAGAGTAGAGGAAAAAAAATTCAGAATTCATGGTAAGTTCACCATAAGCACAGATAAGAAAATCAGCACAGAAATTCCCTCTCTAGAGCACATATTTGTAGGCTCAGCTCTAAAATAAACATGCTGTATGTTGGCTGCATGGGTCACAGTTTGACTTTACATGGCCATAGTTGTTGAAGAAAAAGATTTGAAATGAGCCCAAAGAGGCCACTAGAAAGGCTGAAAGGTGACATGAGTGCATATAAGAGCAGTGGTGGTCCTGACCGAGAGCAGCTGTGATTAGTACCTACACAGTGCTTAGCCAGTCCTTGCTTAGCCTGAGGACAAAATCTCAACTCATCAGAACTCGATGAGTGTTTTGCTTCAATATGACTGTTGAGGTTTAAGCCCAGCTGGTAACTTGGTACCACATACCCCTTTTTCCCACTCCCCACCGCCACTGCAGGCAGGATGAGGTGAATCAAAAGAATGTAAACCCTATGGGTTGAAATAAGAACAGTCCAGTAATTTAAGTATAATATAAAACTACTAGTACTAGTAATAAGGGGATAGAATATAAAACTAAAAAGGAAAAACTCCAACAAACAATAAATGCAAGTCATGCACAATGCAAGGGATCACCACCTGACAACTGATACTCAGCTCAACCTGAGCAACAATCTGGGCCTTCCAGGTAACTCCCCCTAGTTTATATACTGGGCATGACATTCTGTGGTAAGGAATACACCTTTGGCTAGTTTAGGTCAGGTGTCCTATCTCTGCTTCCTCTTGGCTTCCTGTGCCCCTCCTCACTGTTAGGGCATGAGAGACTAAAAAGGCCTTGATCAGAGTAAGCGCTACTTAGCAGCAACTAAAATATCGGTGTGTTACCAGCACTGTTGTCACACTAAAGCTGAAGCACAGCACACCACCAGCTAACTAGGAAGAAAAATAACTCTTGCAGCTGAACTCAGGACAACGACCAAGATTTTAGCTAATGATTTTGCAGAAAAGATGTAAGAGAAGCCTTATATTTCTTTAAGAGTGAATCGTGTAGTCAAAATACCTGTGGTCTACCCTTTACGTTGGTCAGAAGTGGTCCCCAGCAGCAGGCTGATACTCAAGAGTCCCTCTGAGCATGCCCTTAACTGCTCCGGCTTTCAACTGTCACACCTCTGTTACTTCCCTCTGTTCCACCTAGCCCCCTTTAAAGCAATGGCTCCACATCCCTGTGGGGAGAGTTCACACCAAGCACTGCTCCCAGGGTCATATCTTGTCTGGCTTTACCCTACATGCTCTTCTAAACTGCTCAAGCTGATAGTGCACCCTCAAACATTACCACATCCAGAACATGAAATACATACCCTCACTTCATCCGAGGAAAGCACCAGTCTCACTGCCTGCAGTACAGTTTAACATCATTTCAGATGCTTCAAACTGAAAGATAAAACAAAAAAATCTGAATTATATGTTGAGTCTGTAGGGTCCAGAAAGTGTCCAAGGAGTACTGTGGGATATGAGTATGCTCTAGAGCGAACTAGCCCTAGCTAGTGTGGATATAAGCCAAGCCTCTTGGCATCAGGGACTTATTTTTATTTAGAAATACAAGCATGCTTCCTGAAATCAGGTAGTTGCAACCATTGTTTTTACAGACAGCCTGAGCTCAGACTGTTTGCCTGTTCATACTACTAACTCTGAATCGGTGTGTTACAGACTTAGTGATACATTCAAAACTAGCAACTCACACCATAACAACTGTTCTGTAAGCAACCTGAGTCATCAAGATTGTCCAGTCCAGTTCAGAGATGCCCCAGTTGACACTCCTGTAAAAATAAAAGATTTTTCTTCTGGATAAACAAAATTAAATATTCAGAGAAGAATTTCTGTAACTTCCAACAAAATACAGAGAGCAAGCATCTTCTTCAGCAGTCCCCATCAGAGTAAATGAACCATACCAAAGGTCACTAAATGTTAATGTTCTGTAATTCTCAGCCTTCAGAGGTTCAAAGAAATCTCAAGAAATGGTTCGAGTTACGGCATTTGGAAAAATAATGAGGTGAAAGGTCTTCAAAGGCTTCTGCAGAAAAAAAACAAACAAACAATAATTGGACACAATCCTTGAAATCTTCACTTAGGCATTACTAAATGAAATGTCAACAAAAGAAAATACTGGTATAAAACCCAAAGACCTGGGTTTCTTTTCAGTTACTCTCAGGACAGAAGGGGTTCATTTATTTAAAAATCTGTGACACTGGCAAATAAGCTGTTGACTTTAACAGCTTGCCAGGTGCTGCTTTTGTTTTTTTTTTCCAGGTATACTCCTAAATTAATTTTGCTAGAAATACAGTAGCAGTTCAGCACATATTTTTTAGCAGTTCATCTCATTACCTGGCATACTGTTGCCCCCTCAGAACAGCCCAAGGAACTGATCCTGAAAATGCAGGAGATTAAAAGATAGGCTCCAGCTGACTGTTGGAAGTGTAACTGTCAGAAGCATAACGGATGTGTCGTTTGGGGAATTTTGTTGTTGCTGCATCTTTTCCATCAGCCAGTCCAAAGGGATTTCATTAACTTCTCACCAGTCCTTCTGACTAAGTAGGAATTTTGACTAGATTGTGAAAGCTTCTAGAAATAATCTATTTTGAAGTGTTAAGTATATAAATGCAAATTGAGTGGAAACAGCTGCTATTTACATTCCCTAGACACAGGATTCCACTCCCTGATGGATAGAAAAGGGAAAAAAAAGCCATCGAAAGAACATGAGGAAATTGCAAAAACATGGATCTAGTAAAAATACATGCAATGGACCACACTGTTGGGGGCTATAAATTGGTATACCTTTGCAGGTTTGCCACCACAAAGTATATAGCCTACCTGCCAGAAGGAGCTTCGTGTATTTCTTGGAGAAAGGGGGGGAAGGGTTGAAGGAATGAACACGCTGAAAACAAAAGCATATGAATAAATTCATGTTTCAGCCTTTTGTGCAATGGCTAACAGAGAGCCAGGCATTTTCAGAAACAGCCTCACAGAACAAATCCCCCATTCACAACAAGATTTTGCTATGGACTTCTGTTAGTTGGAGATTGTGTTCTGGAAAAATTATGAAAGTTCCTGAAAAATATAAGTAGCATATTCTAGACCAGTGTGCCTGAAAGTGGGGGACTGCTGGAAGGTAAAAAAAGTGTAGTGTGAAAGCTCACCCCTTTGATGAACCCAAGCCTTATCTTTTTATTGGCCTGACAGAGGCCCTGCTACATGGCCTCTGTATATGTTCCCATTCACTAACCTGCAGCAGATCCCCGCTGTCAGGTGTTCCACTGGAAAGCTCATGCTCCCTCCTGCCATGCCTGACTCTACTGGTAACATCACTGGCAAACATCTAGAAAAAATAAACAGTAATAGACTGTCCTCAGAAAAGGGTAGGCATGTTTAAAAACATACACAAAATGTGACTGCTAATTTCATTTGGAGCAAACCCACTCAAGTCAAATCAGTGTCAGGAACCTGGGCTGGGGAATTAAAGGTGGGATTCTTTTGCTGGGTTTTCCTTATAGAAGGGAAAAGGAGTTGATACAGCCAACACAGCTGAAGATGAAGCACCACAGAAACACTTGATTCTTAGAGCCTGTACAGCTGATTCCCTCCAGGACTAGATCTATTTGACTTGAGATTGCTTTTTTGTCTGCCAGCACACCAAAGCAGTCATAACACAGGCAAACGTGGGACAGAAATGTCATTCTTATTCCATTTTAGATACAGACTCTTGCCTGCTGTTCTATGCTATGCAAATGATACATCCTATGGCAAAACGTATCCTTTAGTTCCTTCCCAGAACAGGGTCTGATCTACAGCAGCAGGTTTTGCAGCTTCCTTCTGTCTAGCATGATGTGGCCTGAGATGCTCAGTAAAAATTCTGCTGTGCCTCAGGCATCTTTCTGGATCAAATTTATTCCCAGAGGGGAAAATTTATCAGAAGTGAGCTCTGAAAAGAATTCTAAAAATAGTGTTAAAATTTGGAAATACAGGGCAATGACATTGAAAGTTGGAAAAGATGTCTAGCCCAAACTCACACTTTATAAAAGGCTTTGCATATTTTGTAATAATTATGGATATTATTTCCCCTCCCCCATTCATTTACAAAGACAGAGATAATAACAGACTTCAGCAAATCTGAATTTGGTTACACAGAGCCATCTGTTAATTCTGGTATATGGCAGTAGAGGGCATCTAAGGACTTCTAGTCACATATGGTAAGGGATTAAAATCAGATGGCTGAAGGAGTTACTGCTCTCACCCCCAACCATTCACCCCACTCCATGACAAAAGTTGCCACCTCAGGACTGAACAGCTCATGAAGCTGCTCCTGAACGACTGCAGTTTTGAGCCACCCTGAAACTGGGGTTGATCTTATCATACCAAATCAAAAGCTGAAGTTGTTTAAGAGGAGAGGTACGAGTTAATTTGTTATCCGTGCTGCAGGCAGCACTCTGTAGGAGTCCCAAGAAGGATGGTTCAGGTACAGCACAAGAGGAGACAGTAACTGCCTCAAGCAGTCTATCCAATTTAATCTACTACTGTTGGAGCTTTAATTTTCACATACCTGGCAAAACTGCTTACAGGATGGGTAAGCAATCCTGGGAATGGACAGGCCGTGCCAAGAAAAGGCAAGCTGTGGACCAATGCTCTTTCCCTAACCAGGAAGCTTTGTGTTTGCTTCCTCTGCTGAGCCCAAAAAATGCCAGTCTGTCTGTCTGGCCTGTATTTCAGTTTACAACTTCCCAACATGCCAATCAGTTACAGGATGATGCCTTGAGCCTTCCTGACATAAAACAAGCACTAATCATGACAAATAGAGAAGGTAGCTGGCAGCTAGCACTGTTTTCTTGTCAACTGTCCAGGTTTGTGTGACATTCCACGTCCAGCCTGTCTTTACACTGAAGTGGGGAAAGCAGCCATGCCTGTCTTGAGCCAAAAGAAGCCAACACGTCAGAGGCAGGTTAAGTTTATTACCTCAAACTCACAATGCACTCATCTGAAAAGAGTATTGGATCCAAGCAGCACATACCTATACCATGGGCAGCATATTTTCAATTAACTGTAAGAAGTTGAAAATTATATAAGCACATCAGTACACGTTGATTATCCTGTTATTCAAACTCTTAAATACAGCAGCCCATCAGGCCTTATACTGAAGTCTATTATAGCCTTAGCCTGAAATTTAGAAGTGGCTCATGCCCAGGAAAAGGTTCTACAACTCATTTAATGATTCGCAGTACTCCTGAAATGATATTCATCTGTCTGCTTTCCATGGCAGCACTTTCAATCATAAACACTTAATTGTAGGAATTCATTCTCCAGGCCAAATAGCTCTGGGTGAATTAAACCATCTTTAATGTAAGAACTAGAAGAGTGATTTTAAATTAATCTTTTTCTGATGGAAGACCATTTATTCAGAGACATACAACCCAGTTTCTTCTTTGTCTTCATTATACTTTGCACTCAAAACTCTCCCCTTTGAAGATAGCCACTGCATCACCTGTTTTAATTTTCCTTATTAGCTTCAGAACTGACTCTTCGCCAACAAAGAAACTTTAATTACTTAGGGATTGGCAGAGCACAGGAGAGCTGCCTGCATGGCGTCTGTCAGGAAAACTTTTTCACAGACATTACTTGCTCTCTTTTAGTTTGAGAAGTAGAACTCGCAACTGGCAGGAAAACATCTTGAGCCTCCTCAAGCATAAAAGGCTTGTTTGTTCTGGAAGCATCTAGGACGAGAATGCAAGATTTCACAGTGCTTTCAGCTGTGCTATCTCTAGCATTTTTCTAAGACAAAGACGAGTATACATTTCTCAAAAACCCCACAACTTCAGAGAGTGTGGTTGTGAACATGTGTATGTATAGGTGCATGTGTATATATACACCTAAACACCCTTTCTCAGACATATACACCCTTTTATAGCCCCAAACCCAAGGTAAACAAATAGTACAGCCACAACATCTTACACTATAATCTGAATATTGAAATTCATAGCAAATATTCTCCAAACAGTTGTTTAAAATGCCTGCTATCAAAACAGTTCTTGCCAGCAGTCTTTTTTTCTACCATGTTCTTGAAAAGGACCTGTACTAGGAAAGAAAATGGTGTCAAAGGGTATATATTTACAAATTATCCTCAGGTAACTTCCAGCAATATTTAGCTAGCTGTAGTTAAGAGTTAGACAATTCAAAAATTACAAAGTGACATACCTGAATTCTGCTGTTTATAAAGAAGCCTAACATAAAATAAGGTGAAAACTGCTGTGTAAATTATATTTTTTTAAATATACCTATATATACTTAGTACCCTGTCACCACATTCCACTTTTCCTTAACAAGTGCAATCAAATTATTTCTATGTTATTTTGGTTTTACTTTAAATTGTAAATAGTAAATTAGAGAAACTATAAAAGCTCCACATTTACTGGTTTTAATTAAAGATCCTAAGTGTGTCTCAATAACCTCTTACTCAGTGCAGCTGAGGCCTTTAGATGCTACCCTAAGTTTTAAATAGTTTGAAGCACTTGATGAGATGAGAGAAGGATTTAAATGCCAACTTTTTTTATGGTCAGAGTTTCAGGCTTGCCGGTGATTACCTATCCACTGAACTGCAAGAAAATAATCCTTCTTCTTCTCCACCGTCTCTGAAAGAAAATAATCTGGATGTTATTTCAAAGTACTGCTCTCTTAGTGCTACCTCTTGATGGTTTGCTTTTAAATCACAAGTGCTGGTTTTCTTTTAGAACATCGATTCATAGAAATTATTATCCACTGAATTTTTGATTATTCTCCTTTACCAAACATATATTCTCAAGAAATTTAAAGCATTCACCTCTCAGTAGATAAAAATGGCAGGAAATAAGGTGGCAGCTAGTTAAAATTGTTTGGTATACATCATTATTTATTTCATCAAAACATTCTGTTCCTCGGGCAGCTGGAAAGAGCAGCTTGTCTCTCTGCTGTATTTATTCTGTTTTAGGAACTCTTTGTGAAATAAGCAAACCTTTTTTCCAACCACTGAGTGAGAAATTCTCTAAGGGCTCACACTGTGGACCTTGTTTGTGGTGTGGAGGTACAATTAACTTGTTCTAATTTGCTTGAGATAAAGGCTCAAATAGTCATATTTCTCTGCTTGAGAACCAAATATGCTGCCTGGCCACTGCAGTCACAGGGCAGGGAGGAGTTACACACTGTTATTTAGCTCAGTTCAGGTGAACAGTTGTCAAAATATGGTCAATAAATAGATATAAATGATAAGTGATAAGCAATAGTTGAACTTTTAACTAAAGCAAATTTTATCTGACAAAAAGGTATGCCATGGGTAATGGCTATTCAGTGCTGCATCTTCAGGAAGTGGGGATGCAGAGAACAAGGAAAGGCCCCTTGTATTCTTTCAGGTAGCTAGATAGATCTAGCTAAAGAAACCAGTAAACCTCTTCAGCAGACCAAAGCAAATTTAGCAAAATCAGCTGGGCCAAAAATGAATTCCCCCCCCCACCCCCCCCCCGGCTCACGTCATATTACATAAATAAATCAGCATGCTAGCTCTCCAGTGAATTTGGCATACTTTTCAGGAACAAAGTGAAAATCATTTCTAGCAACAGGCACTCCACACTACTGTAAAAATGTTGTTGCCTCCTTCATTGGTCATGAAAGAGGTTTTTGCCTAAAGGAAAAATAAATAAATCTGCTCGTCCCTCCCCTTCTCTTTTTGACCACGTATGTTTGAAAACAAGTCAGAAATATAATCTATTCTGCTTGTGATTTTCAAGAACTCTTACCGTTTATGTTTTCACTACTAACACATATATCAACTAAAATATCTACTAAATGGAAGATACCCTGCTCAAACCAAAATGTTCATGCACAGTAGAAAGTATCTGGAAAAGAAATCACAGATTCCTTAAGTTTGTGCCTTTCATGTCCAGTTGGATGATACACCTCTAGAACTAGCTCAGAAGCATTCATAACCATATACATACAGGCAATATTTGTCCTAGAACTAATACCCCAAAATACAGACTAAAAATAAAGCACTTGCTTTGAACTGTACTTACAAATTCTAAATCCCCATTTGTATAAACTAGTTTTCATATCAGTGGCTCTGTTTAGAAGAATTACTGGTTTTTAGTTGGCAATTAGAAACCTTCTTTTATTTACTTGATGGAAAGCTAAGTTTTCAGTCTGCTGCTTCTTTTCTTTCTCCATTTCACACCTCCCTCCTACTCAATTCTAATTTTTTATAGAGTTAAACACTTAAGGCAGACCAAGCATGTATTAAACATCCTAATGACAAAAAAGCTAAAAAGTAGTTTAAAGTAGCTTCATGCACCACATGTGACCCATAATCCCACAAATAATTTAATTACCTTTTCTTAACCTTAAAAATTATTTATTTTTTTCTCCTCTGTGACTGTCAAAGACTCACACAGACAGAGAGAACCAGCTATCATTGTTGAAAGCAACAGTGAAATACTAACTTACTCCACCAAGCACTTGGGGAAGTCTTATACCAGAGAATAAAGGTACCTGTGAACCTAAATATTCTACTCTTACGAGGTGCCAAAAGTGTCATTTAAAGATCGATTTTTAAGTTTGAATTTCATTGTTCTTGTAAATTTATCAGATCTTTAGTACTATTTTAAAAATGCATTAACTTCTCAGGAAAAAAACAAAATAAATTAACAGAACTCTGTATAGGAAAGATCCTGCTGATATACTGCCTATTTAGTTTTTATGCTACCTTTTTCATAACAGTATCTGAAGTTTTAAGTAACAAAATTTATGACATTCCTCTATTCTTGTTACTGATTCACCACATAAATCACGGTCTTCCTCTCTGCCTTCACAGTAGCCAGCTGTGGTTTTAGAAACAAATTATTATGACTTCAAGTGACGAATAAACAGCAGAAGCAAAGGAAGTCTTGAGATACTATCCACATAAAAATGCCATTAATAAATAACATAGAAAAAGAGAACTACAGCAAAGCTGTAAAAAGGCAACTTTGCATCTGCACAAAGATGCATTCCATTTCTCTAAGATGAATTAGTGAACTTTGAAGGAATAGCTCTAATTTGAACACTGTCATATCAAAATAACTTATTTTTGAGCAAAAGCTCTATGCCTGCATATATGTATCTGGAACTATTTTAGTAATAAAAATCGACTTATATTCCTTTTTTGTTGTTGTTGTTGCTGCTGTTTTTTTCTGAACATAGTGAAGCCAGTGTAATTCTGAAAATATTAAATTAGATTTTATACAAGGTCTCACATCGTCAGTAGCAGAACTGTAAACTAAATTTCAAAGGACACAGACATATTTTCTCCTTGCTTCAAATCTATGCAGTGAAAAGTTAGTGGGGATTCCAGAAGGCTGATCTGAGACTATCTGAATTACACAGACGAAAACAGGAACAAGAATGACCTTCAAGACCTAAATTGTTTTAAACCATTTCTGAGAATGCTTAAGTAAGAAAAAACATGTTTGTTACTCAGACCTCATCTGAAAACTGCTGTGCTGTCAGTGATTGAAACTACGTTTTTTTCATAATTAAATTCAAAAGCACCTTAGCATTACAAACTGATTAAACCATATTGACCAATTCACTTAATAAAATTATTTTTTCCCCTCAGATGAATCTGCTTAATTACTTACTACAGTTTTTGTTTCTTTTAAGAGAACTGTTAACTCCCAATACTCTTCCCTCACCCCCTGATGTTTATAAATTCTAAGTAATAGCTGTTACAAAAGCCTTCAGAAACTGTCCTCCATAGTCCCCCGTTTTGTTTATTTTTTATATTTTTCAAAGAAACACTGAATTTCAGGAGTTTCTGGGGAGTGCGGCCAAGGCAGGAGTGTCCCTGTGGGAGCTTTCCCTGTGCAGGGAGCTGACGTGCCGCTGCTGCCCCGCTCCCTCAGCTAGACCGTCCAGTCTAATACATATTCATTTATCCCTTAGATAACAAAGGCTTCCCACACACACACACACACACACACACCGATTTTTAAAGAGATTATTTGTTGTGTTATTTTATAGTATTTTTTCCCCAGAGACCTTTAAAAAGACAGCCTTTATTCCTCCTCCCGGCAAACCTGAAAAATACTCCCTTCTCCCAAACATCTCCGTTGCAGGGAGCCCTGCCCTGCAGCCAGGATGAGACAAATAAGGCTACTTTGGTTTTGTTTCCCTGTTTTCTTTCCTATTTATATATACAGATACTGGGGGAAGGGGGGGGGGGGGGGGGGGGGGAGTGTGGAGGTCTTTCTAAGTCAGCGCAAGCAGCGGCGGGAGGCGGCTGGTTAACGAACAGCACCCATGGTGCAATCAATCATCTTTAAGCCAATAAAAAAAAAATAAAAACACCAACTTTGGGTTTATTTAATAAAAAAAATAAATATATAAATAAATTGAAAATTCGCGGGGGGGGGGGGGGGGGGGGGGAGGGAAGGAGGGAAAATGGGGGGGAAGGAGCGGCGCGCGCATCGTCGGGTAATGGCTGTTTGTAGCAACGAGGTATTTAGCGCCGGAGGGTGAAGGGGGGTGGAGAGCAGGGTGGGGTGTCCCAGGAGCTTCGGCCGCCGCAAGCCCCTGGCACGGAGCTCTTGGCACCGGGGGAGAAATATAGGACACGCGTTCCCGCGCTCGCATGGTTACCTCAGGAGGTGCCGCGCGGCCCGCTCGCGGGCGGCCGTTGGGGAGCCCGCCGGCGGAGCCGCGTCTCACCCCCTGAGACACGGCCCCTCCGGCGGGCTCCTTCAGCGGCCTCCCGTTCGCCGGTACCTCAGCGGCCCTCAGCCACTGACCTGGTTCGCCGCGCGTCTGCCGCCCTCGTTGGGCGGAGGGTTGGGCCCGCGGGGACTGGGAGGTGAGGGGGAGAAGGTTTTAGGCGACTGCTTGCCCCGGCGTGACAAGGGGCGGCGGCTGTCGGTGCGTCGGCCCTCGGCTGGCCGCGAGTCGCGGTGGAGGCGCCGGAGCGGGTCCTGTCACATGATGCGGTTCCTGGAAAGTTCCTGGAAAGCAGCCTTTGTATGTAGCCATCCCGGGCGGGGGGAGCGGCGGGGGCAGGATGCCCTCGCCTCGCAATCAAAGGAGAACAGACCGCCCGCGCCGGGGAGAGGGGGGGAGCGGAGGGTGTTGTTTCCCCAGGAGCACCATCCTCCTCCTCCAGCAGACTGTCTGCCTCAGCACAGCCTCGACGCTTCTCCTCAGCGGCGGGTGCTGTGCTCCCCGCTGCCGCCGGCAGCGACAACAACCTGAGCACCCCACCTCCAGGCGGAGACAGCGGCGGCCCCAACCCTGTCCGGCCGAGCCTGGGTGAGTCCCGCTGTCCTTCTTCCGCCCTGCGCCCGGTGTCCTGCCGCTCCTCGAGAGCAGGGAGCCTGCCGCCCCGCTCCCGGGCAGGCGGGATGCAGGCTCCTCCGGAGCCGGAGGCAAGCTGCTCCGGCGCTCCTCATCCCTGCCGGGAGACACCCCGTCGCAGCTAACCACCACGGTCTCGCAAACCCTCCGTCCCCGCCGAGCACCGGCGACTGGGCGCTCCCGCGCTTCCCCTTCGCAAGGGGTCGCACCCGGGCACCCGCTGCAAAGCTGCTCCCACCTGCGCTCGGGGTTTGCGGCCGGCAGCCCCGCGCCCGCAGCAGCTCCGGCGACAGGCGCACCTGCGCCAGGACCCCGAGCTGGCGGCAGGAGGGTCGGGGATGGGCTTTGCGGGGGTTGACGTGCTTGTGCCTGCCTGTATTGCGATAGAAACCCGGCAGAGCCACCCATCAGCTGCCGCTGAAGTTTCATTTGGAAGTTAGCGAGCTCCGCCGCGGAAACTTGTGACGGGAGGTGCCACCTTGGCATAGCCCCTCACCTGGCGGCGGTTGCTGCGCACCGCGGGACACAGCTTCTGCCCGGCCCGCAGGCACCTCTGGGAGCCCAGCCTCTCCCGAGAGCTCCCTCTCGCCCCCGGGCAAACCGGCAGGGCTCCCCTCGCTGCGGCTGCCAGGCTCCATGTCGCTCCCGGTGTGACGGTGGGAGAGCCAGAGGCTCTTTTCGCCCTCCCTTCCCCCCGCTCGCTTCAGCTCAGCGGAAAGATAATTTTTTTTTTTGTAACTCCGGCAGCATTTAATGGAACGGAAAAAGCATGTTTCCTGCCCCGCACTATATATATATATATATATCACGTCCTCCACCGCGCTGCCCCTTCCCGTACCCGAGCGGCCAGCGATCCCCGGCTCTGCCCGCGTACCAGGCCCCCGGGCGCCCCGCTGTCCGGGAGGGACTCACTCCCGCCCCGGCAACGCGGACCGCACCTTGCTCCCGTTCCTAGAGGTACGGCTTCGCGTGGGACCTTAGTGAAAGGCGGACCGATCTGTTCCTGCGCGTCGCAGCGTGCAAGCCGGGCAGCGCCGGGTCTGGGACCTGTCCCGCTCCCCGTTACTCCTCCCCCCACACCAATCCTGCTCATACCTTTACGTGCCCAGCGTAAAGTCCCACGACTTCCTACCTCTTCAAACGCCCCCCCCTCCAGCGCTGCCGCCCGGCTTCGCCTACCCCTGCAGAGGGAGCGGCGCATCAGCGGGTTTGCCCTTGCTATAGAGCGAGACCACCTTCGCGGTCTGCCGCCTCGTCCCCGGCGGAGGGGAGTCGGGGACAGGCTGGGCGTCGGGGGGAGGAGATGTCCCTCCCCCGCTCCGCCGGGAGGTGATATCTCGCCTCGGGTCCCTCCTCTGGATGCTGGGAAGTTCCGAAGAGGGAGCGCTAGAAACGCACAGGCTGCGTTGGGAGCGCCTCTCGCGGGGCTCGCCGCTAACCACGCTTTCTCTGCTCCCAGGCGGCGCCCGGGCCGGGGGCCGGGGCCATGCACCCGTCGCGGCGTTGAGCACCGCGGCGGTGGCGGCGAAGCGGAGTCTTTTCCCTGCAGGCAGCCCCCGACCTGCGTGCGAGCGGGGCCGCGCCCGCCGCCGCCGCCCTTCATGACCCTGCGCTCCGCCGAGTCCCTGGAGAGCACGGAAGGCTCCCGGGCGCACTGGGGACACCCCGGGACGGCGGCGCCTGTTGCCGAAGAGTTCTGTGAGGCGGCGCAGCTGGCCGCCGCTATGGAGGAGCTGCGGCGGGCAGGTAAGCCGGGTCTGCCGGCTTCGGGGGTGGGGGGCGGCCGGAGGAAGCGACAGTCGCCGGGGTGTCCGACTCGCTGCCTCCCGCCGCGCCACCGACCCGGGGAAGGCGGAGCGGGGCGGCGGGTTGCCCCGCCGGGCCGAGAGGGGAAGCGGACCGTGGGGCGACGCTTGCCAGCACCGCCCAGAGCTGCGGGATCGCAGCACCGCGGAGGCGAGGGGAGGCGGCGGCGGCTCCGACCTTCCGCGGGCTGCGGCGGCCGAAGCGAAAGCGCCGGCAGCGCCGCGCCCCGGCGGCAGCCCGGGATCGCCGGCCGGGCTAGGGCCGGGCGCTGCTGCCGGCCGGGGCTCCCGCAGTGTGCCGGGCTGGCGGTGGCGCCGCCGCATCCCCTCGCCGCCGCGTACCTGCGCTCTGCTCGCCGGCGTGGCGGCGGCTCGCCCAGCCCCGCACGACTCGGGACTTGGCCGCGGGCGGATGAAGTGGCTTTCTGGTCTTCATTGCCTCCCCTGCTCCCTGCTAGGACCGCAACTGCACCGCCGAAGTTGTTTCCTCAGCTCTCTGCTTCCGATTGCTAGACAAAGCACATTTCAACAACAGACTACCTAGAGTTTCCAAAGCTGGCTTTCTGCGGGCTGCCAGCGTATGCAGTGAGGACGCCACGCTCGCCGCGGCGTGTGCCCAGCGGGGAGTCGCGGGACCCGTCTCTGCTAGCTTACGGGCAGCCCGTGATGTCTGCACCTTCGATGTTAGCCTCTCTGGAAGCTCTAGGAAAGTTTGTGCGCGTGTATGTATAGATAGGAAAATGAACAGTGATCTGGAAGGCTCTGTCAAACCGAGACGCATTGTGAAGCAAATGAATTTAAATCGCAAATAAAAATGTAGAATGCCTGCAGGACTTTCAAACAACAAAGGAAATGGGTTATTAGAAGTATATCAGCCAAAGAGTAGCTTTTAAAACAAACAAACACTAATGAACAAAACCAAACCCTTCTATCTCTTCTTTTTTAACAGGATGGTACTGGGGCAACATGACTGTTGCTGAAGCTAAAGAGAGATTACAGGATGCTCCCGAAGGGACCTTCTTGGTTAGGGATAGTTCACATTCAGAGTATCTATTGACTATTTCGGTAAAAACATCAGCGGGACCGACCAATCTACGTATAGAATATCAAGATGGCAAGTTTAGACTGGACTCTATCACGTGTGTCAGATCTAGACTTAAGCAGTTCAACAGCGTTGTGCATTTGATTGAGTACTATGTTCTTATGTGCAAGAACAGAACAGAAACACCTTCAAATGGAACAGTTCATCTTTACTTGAACAAACCTCTCTATACGTCCACTCCATCTCTGCAACACCGCTGCAGAATAACTATAAACAAATGCACAAATCAGATCTGGGAGCTGCCATTGCCAACAAGACTAAAAGAGTACTTGAAAGAGTACCAGTACCAGGTATAAATATATTTTCTAAATGCCTGTAATGTAGAGTAACTTTTAAATGCAATTCTTAAAATCAGCCAAAGAACTGAGTAACCAGTTGAACAAATCAGCATGGAATTCACTATCAAAACAGTGGCAGTTCTGGGGGAAAGGTTTTAATTTCAGATGCCACAAAGGGAGACTTTATGTAGAATAATCTCAGCTTGCATCCTCGGGGGTTCAACAAGGTGGCGTGCTATTCTTGCAAGGAAAGAGAAGCCAGGAATCTGTCCAGATCATGTTGCTTTGTCAATGGCATAAAATACTGCACAAATTATCAAATGCTAACCGAAGTAGTGGGGCTGGGAGAGACTGCAGAAGTGGTCAAAGATGTATGAGAGTGCATAAGCATCTCAGTTGTCTGATTCCATGATTAATTTGGTGCTGGTGTTCATATAATCCTGAAAGCTTAACTGGATCATGCAGTGGTAATCTTGCCAAAGTTATGCAATTAATCAAATCCAGTCAAAAAATTGATCTTATATTCAGTCTTTATTGAACTATAATTCTCATGCTTTTCTGCAAGCAAAGAAACACTGCAAGTAAGAAGTTCAAAACATAGTTTTTCAAAGTTCTCTAAAAGCTGACCTTAAGGAGAAATGCCACATCTTTCATAGGAACCCAGTATGTTGTGGATTATACCAGATTGGTATCCCAGAATTTTCAACATGGTTAACATCTTCCCAGTGATGATATATCCGTGTTATTACTAGTAAGCCTGTTTTGCTTGAGGCTTTAGGACTGTATGCTGCAGACTTGAAGTTACTCAGTTCCAATGTCAAAACATGGATATCAGCAGTTACAGCTGTCTTCTACAGTGTAGAATTTCTTCAGCTTGTTTCCCAAAATGTGGGGAAGTATGTTTGGGGTTTTTTATGGGGTTGGGGCTTTTTTTTTTTTTTTTTTTTTCTAATTCACCATTGTAGTTATCAGACTATTACTCAATAAAGTAAATCAAATTGCACAACAATCTCCCAATCTTTGTATGTATGGATTTGCTACTGTTTTTCAGGAAACAGTGATCTTAGGAACCTATACAATTTCCCAGGTAATACTCAGATAAATGCACATGTATCGGTGAGGAAGCATATCCCTGCTTTGCCTTTAGGGTGCTGCTCAAAGGAATAGCTGGATTAGGTTGAGGTTAGTGGTTTAGAGGCTGCCTGCTGAATTCCTGTAGTTAGGTGTTAGCATAGGACATTGTCTTTTCTGTTACAGCAGTCCTCCAAATTGGAAGAAGGGTCAGAAACCCTGGGTACCTGTTCCTTAGCCTAAACGTAAACTGTTTAAGAGAAAAAATAACCCAGATGAGAGTAATAGGGGAGAGTAAAGAGAGAAGCAAGGGCATCATCCTCAGTCAACTTTAACTCTTTCCCTAGCTTACTTTTTAATTAAAGCAAATAGACATGTGTTTGAACAAGGCGGATTGTCAAGACTTGCTGTAATGTAGCCCTGCCCAGGCCAAAACAGAAACAATATGAAATAATTGTCTTGTTTTCTTCATGCCTTATCTGTTCTGTAGTACTGTCACTATGCTCTGTCCCTTCTCATAAACTCTGGAGCATCAACCAGCTTATTTTGTTGCATCTAAACTCCCAGTGTTACACGCTTAGCTTTATCATTAGCATGCTGGCAGAAATGAGTAGGACAGTCATTAAGATAAGGAAGACACTGAGAACCTGAGCCAGAAAGGGATGGTTCCTTGGTAGCGCAAATACTTGGTATGTTGTTCTCTCCATGGAAGAGGTGGGTTTTCTTTCTCCATGTCTTCAATTCTCTCTCCTCATTTTTAATGTAAGATTTAGTATAGAAATGGGGCGAGTTTTCTCATGAAAAACAGAACAAAAGCTTTTGTTATGTAAAATTTTTCCCCATGCCGTGCCAAAGTGTAGCAGATTGTTGGAAGGTTTTCACATCACATGACGACCACCCTCTGGTTCCCATCTCAGAAGAGCTCTTGTATTCCAGGTATGCATCATAATCACAGTTTTTCTGTGCTTGTCATCCGTCTTGCTAGGATCTGCCACCCTGAAGTTGAAGAGGTTTTCCTATGAGAAGTGCCTGTGAAAGAACCGTATTTCTGGGAATGCTTTCAATTCTGTTGAATCTGTTCTCTTACAGTCGTTGTCTAGCTCTACCTTGAGATGAGATAGCTGTGGCAGAGAGTAACTTTTGTCACAGTAAGAAATGCTCTAATCTGCTATATTAACTTTCTACTGGGGGCATTTTTAGCCAAGGTGATGCTTAGCTGTGATATGCTTGGGGTCTCAGTGGTGAACACATTATAATAAGGTCCTTTAAAATGAGTTCACTCCTGTCTAGCCCCTGGCCTGCAGGTTTAAAATCATGAACACCAATGCTGGAACTGGCAGACTGAGAAGATAAGAGTTTTGGGGTGCAGCAAGCCAGTTGTGTTGTACATACAGGAAATGATTTCTGGCTCACTGCTGGCAGCCTACTGTAAGCAGTGGCAGGCCAGGTGTTCCCCACAGCAGAGCCAAGCTTTGAGGAATGACGTGGGGCAGATGCAGAGCAGCTCACTGGGCTTTTGTGGCCAGCTCTCCAAAGCACAAAGGCGAATGGCAGCCTGAGGACAAGGAATGCTAGTAAATCGAAAGGTGGCAATTCTTGTTAACAATACAGAGTAGTTTCTGTGATGTGGAATCAAATCACCAAACACTGAGCATACTGACTTACACTTTGTATTGTTTGTGTTGGTTACTGTGAGGAAAAATAGGGGCTGTAGCCAGGGCGTGCTCGAAGCACTGAACAATATTTTGAACAGACTGGAGGGGGAACTAGTCCTCTTTGTATGAAAGCACAGTTCTTGTCCTCACTAGGATGCCAGCCCTAGGGTTGATGCATTGCACTAGTAAAACTAAACCACGCCATAGCTTGCTGAAAGCTCTGCTTCATTCTAGCACAGCACAGAGGAATGACCTATTCTGGTACAAAAAAAATCCAAGGATAGCACATGATTAGATTACAGTGGTGCAAAAATCTTGCATGTAGACCTCATGAATTTCCAGGCACTGTCATGTTGTCCAAACATTTTAAAAAGAGTTCCAGTGCTTTCTGGGGTTTTGGGTTTGTTTTTTCTTTTTTTTCTTTTTTTTTTTTTTCACTTTATGGATATGGCTTGTTTGCAGCAGTAGCTTTTAAATTGCTGCCCCTTTGGATTCCAAAAATTACTTCTAATTGATATATGTCATCTTGAATTGCTAGTACAGAGTGTTCAGTGAAGCCAGTTTCACAGGTTCAGTGCCTGTGAATCAACCCAAAATCATGATAAGGACTCTAATCATAAGCCTTTTTTTTTTTTTTTTTACCCCATGTATTGTTTTTTTTTTTCATTTTTGAGTCTTGAGGTTTCAGATTTTCCAGTTTATTCCTGGAATGTTAGTTCCTGAATAATGAAAGGACAACTGAGAGCCCCACAGTCCTCAAAGGTGATGCTTAAAAAATAAAAACACAATTGTGAGATGAATGATAAAAATGTAATTGATGACTGTTTAATTTAGCACTAAGCCCAGCAGAAGTGTGAACTATGGCTCTGTCTTAGTTGTATGGGCATTTCTCTGCTGCCTTTTCTGTCACCAGAGACAGAAAAGGGTTCAAGTGCAAGATAGGTGGGTAGACTGGGAATGTAACCAAGCAGCTGCGCCCAGTGCATCAGAAGCAATTTTGTTTTAATCTCATCTCATTAATATTTTCCTAATTTTATTTTATGTAACCACATTCTAGATCAACAATATATAATTATTAGCAAGAAAGAAAAATTGTTCACTAGAATACGGGGGCAGAGGGTTTTTTATGTTAAAAAAATACAAACATAATTTGTATTATGTACATTCTGAATGTACTCCTCACTGAAAACTGGAGCTTTAGAATCTGAGACTCTTTAAGCAAACAATCTATGTACGATAGGAAGGACAGGGCTTTGTAGCTGCATGAATTCCTGTACCATGTCTTAGCAAAGTGTTCCTGGAGGTAAACTACCTTGTTGATGATCGTAGGAAAACTTTATTTACTTACACGTTCTATCAAGAGCTTCTTCTTGTATTCCTGATAAAATTTGTATGGATTTTTATTTTGTCTATAGGCTTAATATCTAGCAGAGAGTAAGTTGAGTGGTGTCAGGGCTTGTTCTTCTTAAGCCAAAACACGTGATGGAAATAGGAAGAGATACCTTTAGATATGGGTGTCATGTCTAATAGGAATATAAAAAACAGTAAAATAAAATTTCTGCTGACTGCTGTCATTAAAATAAATCTAACTATCATACTGACTGCTAGAGGAAAGGATGGCTTCAGGAATTCTAGAAGTTGTGTTACTGATTCTCAATAAGAAACTTTTCTCTTGAAAGGGCATAAAAACCAACAAAAAACTATAGAATCAAAGGAAAATTTTAGTACATAAACCCTAAAATTTCCAAATAGAATAACTAGAAATTATTTGGAAGGTCTGAGCTGGTTGGTGCTGTATACACAAAGGAAGTGGGGATGACAAGCTACTTTGGTATCTCAGCCCAGCTCCTGAAAAACACTTCTTTATTAGCGTTCACTTCAGCAGGTCTCAGTATTTTGCTAAGCCCTTAGCATGACTGAAAATGCCTGGAAACAACATTCCACCAGCACGTAATTTCAGTCACCAAGGTCTGAGCACAACAACATGGTGGTTTGCCACAGCATTGCCAAGAGTGGGTAATTTCTACAAGGGGCTGAAGATCAGTCACAGAAACTGGGAGGCAGAGTTGGTGCTGCCAGGGGCTGCAAAGGCATCACTGCTGACCATTGCTGGTCCTCACCTGCTGTCTTAGACAGATATCATCTTACAAGCTAGGTAAAACACAGCTGCCAGGAAACCAGATAAGAAGTTACTCTGCTTGCTGAGGAGGGAATTACCTGTCTGGCTTTTGGTGTCTGAGAAGGGACTGAAGGGAAAGGCCAGCACCTCCTGTGAGAGGTGGCACTTCTCACAAGGTGCGTCAAATAACTAACCATCAGGACTAGTACAGTGTTGAAAGGTGCATTAGTAGAGCTAAGGTAATGCCTTTAGGTCCAGGGGAGTAGCTAGTATCAGCACAGTTTAAACCACATCTAAACAAAGTCTGTCTGGATAACTGAATTTCAGGAACTAAAAAATAAGTGTCTAGCAAAATCAGTCTGTCCTGGTCCAAGGGATGCCAAGGGAAGGAGTGCTCAAAAACTGTTGTTTATTGATCAGGTTATCTACAGGACTTTGAAGTAGCCATTGCCTCAAAGAAAATCGAGGGAAATGTGAAAACACAGCACCATAATGATGATATTTAGGCTGCCTGATAAATTATGGATTTTATTCAACTTAAATCCCTTTTTAAAAAAGGGCTGCACTTGTGTTTTGGTTTGTTTTCTTCCAGAATTGGAGCCATTAATTCTCCAGGAACTGAAATACCAAAATAATACCATCACTTTCTATGGTATAAAGGAGGAATAAAATGGAGGAGCAAAAGCTGTTTATACTAGCATAATGAACAAGCTGGCATTTAGCAGGAGAAAGTTCAAACAGATAATACCCTGGGGAAGTTCAGTGCTGAATGCTGCAAAGAACAAAATTTGAAAACAAACTCTAAAAATTCCATGTTCCTGCCTTAATTTTTCTTTCACTGGCAAGCAGGGTTTGCATAAGTAAATCCTTTTGTTTTCAGTCAAATTGTTCCATAACTGATGTTTCATAGCTGAGGACTGCAACTTGGTGCAAAGTCAGTTAACAAATAGTAAATGCAGAGGTATGTAAAATGTGGAAAAAGATTCAAAGCCCCAAATTCTTCTTTTGACTTTATTGAGATTATTTGGATCAGGGTTGATAGCAAGCATTATATAAGAAACAATTGTAAGACTGATAGTTGAAGGCTGTAAAATCCCTTTTCAAAATGCTTTGTTACAATGTAATTGTACCTCTTTTACATTGCAGTCCTGTTCTGCTGAGCCTCTGTGCCCACACCTGGTTTGTCTCAGGGGCACCTCCAAATTTGAGGGATTGCGCTGGACACCTGTATGACATGTCACACATTGGCTTTTTTCTTACCTAGTGTGCAGCTTGACGCAGTCTGGAGGACAGAGTAAGTTGTGCATCAACTTACCATTTATGGGGTTTTCAGCTGGTTCATTTTCTTTTAGGAAGAGAAATACTAAACAAGACTGAGCCTGTATCAGCTGCAATTTACTCATCTGTAAAATAGACTTGACATTTTGTAACTTATCAGTGTGGGGTGAAAAGTCACTCATATTTCAATTGACATTGACAGGAAATTTAGCTGCAGTGATGGAGTACCTCTGACTGGCTGCATTGCTAGAAAGAAAGAAGAAAGTTAGGAAGGTGAGATTCTCGTCTGACTAGCTTGCAGGGGAAGTGGCACCACAGCTCCTGTGCGAGCTGAAGTGCTTCAGCCGCATGTTGTCTGCAAGGGAAACTGCCTGTGCAATTCCTGTGTCTTCTGGCACAATTCATGTGTTTAACTCCCTTGGTGGAGGACGCAGTGCCTACTGCAGGCTGCTGAACCAGCCCCACTATAACCATTCATGGGGGCAAGTTTCATTTTGAAAGGGAACAAAATACAGTAAGTGAATTTTTAATTGAAGGTGAGTTCTTTTTTGTTTAAAAACAGGATGTATGGGAAAAGTATAAGCAGTGGCAAATCTCTTGCTAGGCTACCTGTCAAAACTTTCCATGAGCCATTATCTACTCCTGAAATGCTTCACCTGAAAGTAAGAACCTTTGAAAATATAAGTACTGTATATATAATTTGTACATATATACATACACACATATATGTATGTATATAACTTGTCAAGTTCAAAGCCTGAGAAAGAAACAGAAGATTACAAAAAGCAACAGTTACTCTCCTAAATAAAACCAAACTTCCAGTCTTTTATCTAAAATGCTAGACAACCATTTCATGTGCTGTGATTTGCAAACAAAATAATTTGGTTTTGTGAAAAGGTTTCAACCTTGAATCTTAAATTCCTTTTACTTACTTGTCAATGTTTGATTTTCAGGCTAATCTGTGAATTTTCTTTGTTTGTTCTCACATTTAAAATGGTTGTTTTACATATAAAAAAAACAGTTTCATAAGTCTGGAATAAATATGCAGAGGCTTGCAGTGTTTCATCTGTCTCCTCAAAGCATCTTTACATTAAACTTCAAGAACAACTATGTTAGTTCATGTATTTAGTGAAAATGGACTAAAAATTCTGAGAAATACTGAGTCACATTTTGCAAATATTAATTGCAGGGGGCTGATTGCAATTCATTGCAGAGATTCTTTTTGCTTTTTTTCTGGACTGAATACAAAAGTTTCACATTTGATGCCTGTCTTCGATGCCTGCTCTTTTTCTTGTAACTATTCTGCATTCAACTTTTGGCTACAGATTATTTGCATCAAAGTAAACAGCATTAAGACTTAATTCACTGCAGCACTGCTAATAAACACTTGTTTTTATTACTGAAACAAATGTAAATGTATAGACACTACACAGTCACTTCACACTCCATGGTTTAAGATGTTTTGAAACTCTTTGCGATGTATTTTACCTCCATGCTGGACATGTCTTTTAATAAAATCATACTTCTAAAGAACTTCATGACGTATCACCTACATTTTATATTCATTGCTCTCTTCTCTTCAAACCCCACTTAATTTAAAGCCTTTATTATTTATGTGAATAGAAAGTTACAAAGTATCAGAACAACCTAAGAGGCAGCCCAGGGCTGATTCACTTCAGTTCTGCCTGCCGCCTTTTCCCAGGAGTGATAAGGAATCCCTGTTGGAGTTGCAGATGACACCTGAAGAGTGACAGGCACTCCCATCCTGCAGCCCAGCACCCTCGAACCCTGCAGGCACCCAGAGCAGCACGCCAAAGCTTGGTTTACAGGTAGGGCAACCTTTCCATACCAAAGCCTTCCTTTCTTGGCATCCACCTGTTTTTCAGAGGCTGGCACAGAAATCTGGGTGTTGGCATTAGGGAGGCCACGCTTGCAAAGGGGTGTGCAGGGGGGACCTGGGTGAGGAGGAAGAGGGCAGGGAGGAAAAGATGATCGCTTGAGACAGCAGCGGATAGCAATGGCTTGCAAGACCCTCATCTGGTCTTCAGGCCACCACTTGGGCCAGCCTGACTTGTATTTTAAAGTGTTTTTGAGATGCATCACACTCAGAAATATTTTTTGTGCTTCTTTTTCTAAAAATGACAAGCAACCATATAATAAGTTTCTTTTTTTTTTGTTTTCCATCTTCATTTCAGAGGTTTTGTGAGAGATTTAACCAATTAGATGTGTTTTTAATAAACAAATCTAGAGGCTCATATTTCTTTTCTTTTGTCCTTAAAGTTGGAACGCTGTCCTACAGACAATTGAAAACAGCATAGTCCTAATAGATTAAATCTGCTTGCACTAGTTTTAAAAACACATTTTGGCTCTTGTTATCAGCAGAAACAAATTAGTCTGTAGAAAACAAAGAAAATACATACATTCTAGGATACAGTTTGACTCTAATTAGCATTAAAGATCCTCTCAAAAGTTTTGGGGTTTTGGTCGGGTTTTATTCTCATTATACTTGTACAGAGTTTCTAAAAAGATTTTGGACTTTTAAGTGAGCTTTATAACTGTATTTTAAATTTTAAAATCTGACCTGGAATAACCCATATGTAAAGAGAAGAGCTTTGTCAGAAGAGATGCTGCTTCACTTGGTTCCCACAGATCTGGACTTGATACCCTGAATTCAGTGGTCCTCAAAAGTGTGGCCTGGAGACCACTGGTGCTTCCCCAGTCCACAGAACCAGAGAGCGCAGCATTTTAAGTCTAAAAAAGTCTGATGATACTGATGTGTGGGACTGACTGTGGGGAGCTGAGCTGAACCTAAAATGGCTCAATTATACATGTCTGTCCCTAAACCTAGAATAGAACTGAACCATCCTCCTGAAATTTTGTTGAACTCAGACCAGAACTGAACTGGAAGAACTTCAGCTAGGGCTGAACCCAAACAGAATCACAATAAAGGGTTTAAGGGCTTCTCTCCTTGGACTTCAAGTACTACCTGTGTGCGTCCTTATTCTGTAAGTGCAGAGTACCATCAGCACCTGGGGTGTTCAGCCGAACATGAATCCAAAACATCAGCAGCGCATTTACAGTTTCCACGAGGGAATTTGCAGCACTAGGTATAAAACAGTGGAAGGAAAAGGAAACACATTTTCCCTTTAATCAGACTTGGACCTCTGCTGTCATCCACCCTCTGCCTTACCAGGCTTATCAGTTCCCTTACACTGCTTTCCTTCTTTTATTTAGACTGTAAGCAAAGACGTGACTAAACACAGGCTGCAATATTGCTGCCATTTACTCCAGTGGGAACCAGAGCTGCTCTGTCCATATCCATACATTTTGCTAACTTTCCAAGATATTCTTGGACAGTATAAACTAAATAAACCTAGTTGCCTCACCTGGCAAAAAATGTGATGTAACTGCTTGTCTTCATTTTCTATTTTAAAACATAGGCACATCATCTGCAATTAAATGCAGCTGTCAGGATTACAATGATGTGATATTTTTAAGTCTCCAAGTCTAGCCGTTCCAATACCAGATAAAATACAGTTGCTTAGATTGTGACTGAAAAAGAAAAAAAAAGCTGGCAATCAGCAACAGAGGAAGCACAGAAAGGAAACTCCCCGCAGCTGTGCAGTGCTGCGCTGAGGAATGATCATATAAGAAGGTCTCTGGTTCTCTCTGCTCCCTAGTGCCTGTTTGCATTGTTTACAAATGTACTTTCTCACAACTGGTACTACAAAACTATCCGTGACATGACAGTGTAAAACCGCCTCAGCTGTGCTTTGGCTGCTGCAACAACAGCATACTTCATGTCTTAGAGTTACCGATCATGAGTTACTTGTGTGGTTTCCAGTGCCGTCAAGGTCATAGTAAATATGCTAATGCATCGACCTGAAACAACCCATAGGAGTATTTAATTTTATGTCTGTGTTCCTAGAAGGCTAACGTGTGTGCCTGAGGAAAAAATCAACATTTGCCTTGGTTTAACAGATGTATTGGAATATTATTTATCAATTATTCAAAAGCAATTTAAACCCCTTGTATCAAATTTATTGCCTGGAAATAATCCTAGATAAAGCATTATGTTGATTAAATAAAAATATTGATTTAAAATTGCCAAATAAGTAGCATTTCTGAAGAAGCTGGCCACATACTAAATGGTTTTGGGGTGGGTTTTTTTTTGTTTCTTAAATCCAGCTTTGCTCTTAAGACTGCACTGTTACATTCTGCACCCACATAAATTCTCCACTCTGCTGTCAGCCACAGGAAAATAAAAGGATCTAAGCTCCCTGAATATGACTAAGTGTGTGTCTTCATGCAGAATCTTGTAGATAAACACCATATTAAGCATATGCAGTATGTAAGCTCTACCAGCGATACTTTCAGTTAACATTTTTCCATGGAAAGTATTTCCCGCGTATGGTATCTAGGGAAGGCATGTAAAGGTTTCCATAGCTAACCTCCAAATACCCTTAAATCTTCCCAAATCTGTACCATTAGTCTGAAGTGACTGTACAAATGGGATTCACACGGTGGCAACACTTCTAGCAGCAGCTGCAGCAACCACCTTTCCGGCTTTTCCAGAGGAGAAGCATTCGCCTGCGGAGCAGACCACAGCTGGCTCGCTGGTGCTGCCTGCAGCTACGAAGTAGCATGTTCCATCACTGCAGGACCTTGGGGTTTGCTTTTCCCTCTTATTGTTACCGCGATCCGGACAGGAAAGGAAAGGGCTGACACTGCTCAAGCCCATGTGCCACTCAACACCTATGTGAGGATCGAGAAAAGTTCTTCGATGATACGATAGGAAATGACTCCACCTCGCTGTTACAGCTCTATGAATCACAGTTTTCACTCATCTACAGTACTTTGGTTTCAAATATTCATATAAAAGGATGTGCAAAAGATGTTTTTTGTATTCAATAGTAGATGGATAAATCTACGAGAACGTGCACTCATGCCCACAGCACTGCGGTAGTCACAAGCTGGATATTACTTTACTACACAGTTTTCATCGGTGAAAGTTTCTTCATTTTTAGGCTGTTCAGATTAAAGTAATGGAGCTAAATACATACAGCATTCGATATAACATTGCTGTGTGTGTGATATGATGGTACCAACACCTGTATGAAGTCTCGTTTAGCACATACATGCAGTTAGGAAGTGACGTCCCTATAGAGTAATGAAATCAGCAGTTTCTAATGTCACGAAAACTCGGGGGTTTAGTAATTTCTAATTTAATTTTAGATACACTCACTAAACAAACAACAGCCCGAACCACCCACCCACATGCTGAGCCTACTGCAGCTCCTCCAAACCCCTACAAAGGAGCCCCCTTGGCGGAAACACACACACACAGACACACAGACACACAGAGACAGAGACAGACACACACAGACACAGACACACACACACCGGTGGCGGCAGCAACCCGCGGAAGGGATCCGCTCCTCCCGCATTCGGGCTCACATAGGGCAGGCTGAGCGCCGGCGGCCAACGCTGCCTGCGGTCTGCTCCCCGCGCCCGACTGGAGCTTACACCGCACTCCCGAACCCTAAGGCCCAGCCCTTCCCTCCGCAGGCCTCCCGCCCGAGGCCCACCTTCCCGGCCGGGAGGAGGGGAAAGACGCGGCCTCGCGTCCCTGCCCCGCTGCCCACAGCTGACATGGCGGCCGCTGCAACCCCCTTCCCCGCCCCGTCCTCAGCGGGGCCGGCAGCTGCGGCCCTTCCTCGGCCGGCCCGCAGCAGGGCGGTGGCGGCGGCTTCCGGCGAAGCCCTCTTGCCTTCAACAAAGATGGTGCTCCCCGCGCAGGCTTCGCGGGGGCTGGGGTACCCCGTGTAGTTCCCCACTTCCCTCTTGTAAGTACGGGTCGAGGATGCTCTCCCCTCACAGCACTCGCCGCCCCGAACGCTCTGTCTTCCGCCTGCTTGGCGGTGCGGTACTGGCGGTCCCGCTCGGCTCGGCTCGGCTCGGCCCGTCCTCCCCTCCCGCTGCCCCGGGCGCCGCCGAGGGGGCAGCAGGAGTAAAGGCGTCAGCCCGAGCGGTGCCGAGGGGCCGTACGGCGGTGGCTCCGGCACTGTGGGGCCGGGCTTCGCCGGGGCGGGCCGGGCCGGCGGGGGCCGCGGGCCGGCGGGAGCGCCCGCCCCTGCTGCAGCCGCTGTACCCGGCAGGAGGGCGGAGGGAAAGCACGGGGAGGGCTGTGGTGGTGTTGCCTGCCTTGGGGCCGCGGCGGGAGGCTCGGGGCGCGGGGACCGGGAGGTCGGGCAGCCGGGCCCTGGGCGCTGCAGGAGCGGCAGCTGCCAGACCTCGGCCACGGAGAAGAAGTTGAAAGCAAAACTTGATCTTCTTGGAGGGAGGTGTTTAGCCTGTAGCCAAACGCACCCATTGGTTAGGCAGAGGGACCTTAGTCGTGGCAAAGCCGGCGCAAGGGAACGCGCTCGCAGTCATGAGCAGCCCGGTGCAGTTGTAGTTTGGGCAGATGCCAATGTTTCTAGCCAAGAACTAAGGGAATGTGCTATTTAGGATCAGAAGGGGTCTCTTTAGGGTCAAGGCTTTAGAAAGTTTTATCCCTGTTCGTGGACAGATTCTCTGTCAGATGCGGAAAAATGCAGACCTGCCTGTGTTGGTGTGGTGATGAGTCAAAGACTGTGCTCGTTCAGCGGGGGTGTGGGGTGGGGTGGGTGTATATTGGTTCAAGTTTGTCTCTACAATGAAAGATACTTATTTTTAGAAGGGCCTGGGTAAGGTTTGAGACATGTTTTGGGTAAACAGACATGTCATCTTTTTACTTTAGCACCAGCATTACTAGAGAAAATTCAGTTTAGAGCTTACTTTGGGTTCCTAGATATAGGCTGTGATTAAAATTAATTGAAATTAATCCCATGTTGTGCTGAACTCTGTCCCTATGCTGTTATGCACCAAAATCCTGATAGGTTTCCATATCTGGCTGCTTAGTGCCTGACTCACATTTCCTTCTCACTGTAAACACACACACAAAGAAATGCTTAATCTTTAAAAAGACTTGAAAAAAAAAATCTTTAAAAATCAGTACACTCCATCCTGGAAATTTACTGGGCCAATGACCTTGGTGTTAAGGGCTTTAAAACCTCAGCTGCGCTCACTCTGCAGTCAGCGAGCCAGAGGCCTGTTTCAGCAGAAATTACCCCTTCAGATCCGTGGCTTGATAGGTATTTTCTAGTGCCTCAAGATGCAAATGGAGATGGTTTGAACGGGCCTTCTTTTGAAAAGTGTTGACCTCTGGTCATGAAGAAGAGGAGCTCATCACGTGCTGTACAGTGACTGGAGAAGTCAGTGTTCCTCATCTGGCACATGGGTGAGGAAGCTTCTGAATGGGCATTCTCAGTGACCCATGAGAATGTGAAGTACAAGAGCCTCATAGCAGCTGAAACAGTTTACTGTCAGGGTTGAGATAATGCCCTCGGAGCTGCTGCTGGGAGCCTGCCTTGAACTCTGCAAGTGCTTTGGGAGCTCAGGGGCAGTCAGGGAATCCCTGAAGGGAGAAATGGTGGGGACCTGCTGCCTGAATTTTGCTTTAGTTGAGTGATTGCTCACAGTAATGTAAATGTAGTGCGTTACAGAATCTTCAGCTTCATCTGTCCAAAATGAGCATCCCAATACCAAATAATGATTCTCAGAGGGCTGGAGCACCTCTCCTGTGAAGACAGTCTGGGAGAACTGGGAATGTTCAGTCTGCAGAAGGCTCCAGGGAGACCTTGTACCAGCCTTCTAGTAGCTAAAAGGGCCTAGAAGAAATCTTTGAGAGGGACTTTTTGCAAGGGCATGTGACAGGACAAGGGGGAAGGGCTTTAAGCAGAAAGAGGGGAGATTTAGATTGGATATTAGGAAGAAATTCTTCATTATGAGGGTGATGAGACACTGTCACAGGTTGCCCAGAAAAGCTGTGGCTGCCCCATCCCTGGCAGTGTTCAAGGCCAGGCTGGACAGGGCTTGGAGCAGCCTGGTCTAGTGGAAGGTGTCCCTGCCTGTAGGGGGTGTTGGAACTGAATGGTTGTTAAGGACCCTTCCAACCCAAACCATTCTGTGATTGTATGAAATGGGAAAATACAGTTCTTGCCTGCTCTTTTTTCTGTCTCCTTGCTTGCAGCCATCTCATCTCACTCTGTGATGGTATTGATGTTTGAGCAGTACTTAGCAAACCAGCATTTTTTAAGGACATGTGCCTGGATAGCTTTTGATTGATTCCCAAGTGACCCCTAGACACGTGGTAGGCACCTCAAAATTCACTCTGGTATATGAGAAACTTACTAGGTGCCGTCCAGCAATGTTTCAGCACTCAGGGGAAGTGTTTTTGTAAAGTGTCTTTATCAGAGGGTTTTCCATTCCCCCTTTTGTGGTCCTGTGCTCTTGCATCCTGTGCAAGATGCTGGTTACATGCCTCTATGTTCTGTTGGTTGCCTACTTCAGATTTCAACAACCAGGCCAACCAACCAACCTTTGATGGGGCCTTAGGAGTCAGTCAGCGCCTCTGATGATACAAAGGCTTCAGGAGGTGTCTTACAGAAGCTGTGAAAATCTCTGCCTCTCCTTGTATCCTTGAGCTGAATGAAGTGCCGTTTCTGCATGGTCTAGCTGTTCAAACAGCAGCTTTTATTTTAATAATCAGAAACTCTCTTGTTAATCACACTCAACACCTGCTGCAGTTTTTTTACTTCATTATTTAGTAATCAGAAAGTATTTAATTGTGTTACTCTGTCATTTTCCTTTTCAAGTGCCATTAGTGAGCCTAGGGATATGTTTGTCGTTAAGGACTGGACTAGACATCTTGATTCAGTTCATAGGTCTGGCATGGACTCCAGGCATGGTCTTGAGTGAGCTGTTTGTTCTCTCTGGAGCTTGCTTGCTCTTATATATAGTGGCTATAAAATGCATCTTTTTCAGCTTTTGGCTAGTCAGTGTGTTAGTCAAGAGAAATGGAAGCTGGCAGAAGGCATCGGATTGCTTCTTGTGAAGACATTAGAAGGGTAAATACCAGGGGGGGAGAAGAGCTACTTAAGCTAAAGAACAGTTTTGGCAGGACAAATGCTTATAAATAGAAGGTGGATAAATTTGAGGTGGAAATTCAGAGAAAATTTCTCATCATCAGATCAGTCTTGTTCCAGAACAGCCTTCCTGGATGAGTCAGGGGGAAGAATGACCTGGTGCGTAAGGGACATTTTTACCTCTCCTGAAATTAAAATGCATTACGTAGGCCAAAGCTACCTGCTGACTGTCTCTGCTGATGATGTCTGGCACTGTTGTAACAGGAATAGCATTAGAGCCACAAGTAACAGAGGTCAGGTGTGACATCTCTCTTAACCTTTTTTGGGTAGTCTCTTAAGGACTGGCAAATGCTGTAGCTGCCCTTTGTATGGACCTTGACCACTTAGTAAGTGGGGTTATTTGGTATGTTTTTTATTACAACAAAGGACTGGTCTTCACGGTGCCAAAAGTTCTCTTCTTATCTCACACTTCCTAGAAATGGCTGAATTTTAGCTTGTGAGATGGTGAAATCTGAGCAGAAATAAGATGGTGGGGATCATTAATGGTTTTCCCAGGTTGATGATTCTGAGTTTGGCATTCTTTCTAAAGGTTGCCAGATATTAAACATCACTTCTGGATATTAAAGGTTGGAAGTATTTTCACCTTCATGCATTTCCTTACTCCTTTTCTCATGCTCTAGGTTGCCAGATGGATGCCAGAGACAAGCAGCTTTTGCGCTCCCTGCGCCTGGAGCTCTGCACAGAGGTGCTGGTGGATGGAGTTGTTATTCAGTATCTCTACCAAGAAGGGATTCTCATGGACAGTCATGTTCAAGAAATAAAAGCCCAAACCACCAGTCAGAGGAAAACTATGATGCTCCTTGATATTCTCCCCACCAGAGGACCCAAGGCTTTTGATGCATTCTTGGATTCTTTGCAGGAGTTCCCATGGGTTAAAGACAAGCTGGTGATGAAGCGTAAAGAAATAACAGTCCAAGATCCTGCGGGTAAGGCCAGAATTATTTTTACTGATAGTTTGAAGCTTGTTCTCAATATGTGATTTTGAAAGTATTGAATGTACCAGTAACTTCAAGTTATGTGGTGTGTGGATATGGAGCATGATACTGAGAAAAGGGGACAAACTGCATTCCTGGAAGTCAGCTTAACACCAGGAAGTATTGCAAAGTTTGGGGAGTGAGCAAGGCTGAGCTTCAGGAGACCAGGAGATAACAGGAGAGGCTGCCTTGAGAGAGGCTGTGATGTAGGAGGACACAGACTCCATTACCTCAGAGTGAACAGACTAGGTAGTTTTGACTAGCTGCAGAACAGACTTTTCACCATCCACACCTGACTATTGCTTGTTTAAGTATTTGCTTTACAGTGGCTTGTTTCTGGATTGTTCATATGATCAGAATTTTTATTTACTTACTTTTATTATGATTTTAATGTTGCTTTGATTTAGTACTATATGCTAATTTAGATTTATTTAATTTATTATGTTTAACACATTGCAAATACCTAGGATCATTACTTCCAAAATTACTAGCCATTGCTTGGTTGTACAGCAAATTTAGGAGCTAACCAATTTAGTAGGTGTTATATAATCTAATTTAGTCAAATCTCTGGCTTTCTGACATTTACATGTACTTCTAAAACTAGTTTTCCCAATTTGATGTTTGTTCAGAAGTGATTTCTTTACCAATCTGTGCGTGCAGTTGTTGGGCTGTTTTGGAATAAAGACGACTGCTTAAAATGCACGTTTCTTGCCCTGGCTGCTAACCTCATGTTACCACTGAGATAGCAAAATAGTCCTCACTTGGGAACAAGATTTCCAAGCAGTCTGAATAGCCTTTCTCCAAGCCTGCCACCTGCTGCCATTTGAGTTTGGTCATACGCTTTTTGATGCACATGGACATGTGGTTTTCCAGTGTCAATGTGCCTTGCGTGGCACTGAAAGCCTGTGAAGGTGGGTGACTGAGACCCACTGACCATCGCCTGTGTCTCAGCTGCATGTTCAGGAACATTTTGTCAAGATCTGCTGGACAAATCTGACATTATCCTACCTTAGGACATTTTTAATGGGCTATCGTGACAGCTTCTCTTCCTGTTGCATCTCTATGGAGGAAGCTTTATGCTTGCTTGGCAACAGGTAAATAATTTTCAGAGTTTGAGAGATAAATGTCCTGTGCTGCCCATACGGGAAAATACTGCAAGATCTCAGCACAATGCAAACTTGTGTGTTCTGGAAAAGACCTTGCAGGCTGTTATGACAAATCTTGTCATGCTAATGCTCTTTATTTGCCTTACAAATCAAGCTGCTCATTTGCTAATTGCTGGTTAAGCTGTTGAATAATCCTTACAGTTCTAGAAAAGCAAATACAGCCATGGAGTATTAGTTTGTTACTAGAAAAAATGCTTCTGAGTTTTGTTCTTTTGATTGTTGTATGGATTACTTGTTCTTGTTCTTGATCACTTGTGGCTAATGTGCTGGATTTATGTCTATCAGGTTCTCTGGTTTCGAGTGGGCTGACTGTACTTGATAATCCTATTGCCAAATTTTGTGTGTAAATTAGAAGAGGATTCCAGATTAGATCAAAGATTACTGTTATGTTTACTGTGGCAACCCAGAGTGTAAGAGCAGGGTAAGAGGCAGCTCGCCGAGGGTTTTTTTTCTTTTCTATATATTTAGGCATGTTCTTTAGAAGCCAAAGAAAGAGAGCACCATCTGTGCCCTAATAAATGCTGAGTGCACCCTGCAATGAATTGGAAACTACGGCTGCATCATCAGTGCTGATTACATGCAAGGAAATGTGGTTTGGGATAAAAAGCCTCGCTTTACATTCTAAACAACAAACTTGTAAGCTTTTGTCTAGGCAGAATACTTGAGCAAATGCTTGGCCTTAAGCATGGAAAAAGACATTGGCTCTAACGAAACTATAGGCATACTTTAAATTAAATATGTTCCTTAGTGCCATGCTAGATAACTTCTGCCCTGTTTGAAACAGTTCTTACAAATGGTGATTCGTCAATGTCAATTTCTTTTCAAGAATCCATTTGTATTGAAAGAAGCCTGCCACACACACTTTACCTTTTTCTTAGACCCTAAAACTTCAAAATTAAAGTAGGTTTTAAGGCCCCAGATTTTTAAATCTTTTTTATTTTTTTCCATTGGATCATGCATATTTATGGAAATGGCATGCCTGCTGTTCACTTGTTTATGCTCAATTAAAATTCTGTTTACTCAAGCAAAATATCCACAGTTTTTGCAGGACTAAGGACTCATGGCAAGTTGTTCTGTGAAGGAAGGTTTTATTTTGTAGTCTTTCACTTCTCACTGGCTAAACATAAGACTTTTAAAGTCAGTAAAAGTAGACTATTAGGTTTGCTGTATCTGAATGTGAAAACTGGCGCGTGCATAGTGATTTTTATATGCAGACCTTTGGATTATTGTGTGTTTTGTTCAAAGAGATCATGCTTTCTTTCAAAGAGATCAGGCTTTCTATCTTTGCTTCAGCTGAGAAATACAGTTTGTTGGTTCCCAGTTAAAAAAAAAAAAAATCACAACTGTAATTGTTGAGAAGCTTTTAATTTGTTTTCTTCCCCTAGTAAAAAAAAAACCAACCCCCAAACCCAAAACAGAAAAATCCCAAACAACAAACCAACTGAATGAAACAAACAGGGATTTCAGAAGGACAGACATAAAAACATTTTTGGTGATGTAGTGTAAACAGATCTGATGGACCAAGCAGCTGCGAAATGGAAGACAAAGTCTGAGACCTAAACAAGACGCTGCCACTGACTCACTGGGAGCCTTTGGGCAAATCCTTCTGAGGAAATGTATTTATTGATTCCTAACTTGTGTAACTTGGTGTAATGTTCGTGGAGCAGCATAGAATGTAAAGGTAAATTGGCTCAGGATTCAATCCAGAGTGTGCTGTTTGGCTACGTATAAGTAATTGCACTTTAAAACGTGCGATATCCTGAGTCCTGTTGCTGAACGTTAGTTGACTTAAAAGTATTCTGTATACTGCTATCTGCTGTAGTTCCAAGGAACACAGAATACCCTAATCCTGCAGAGCATGAGGAATAGTTTTTCCATGGGAATCAGGAGAGCGACATGCAGGCAGCTGGAGCCACTCGCGTCTGTGCAATTGCAGCAAAGAGACCCAAGATTCCTTCCGCTTCCTTATTTACTTTATGCACAAGACAGTCTTTTGCCTAGGGTCACCTTTCTCCAATCTCATATGGATCTGTCCGATGGCCAGAACTCTGGGGAAGGCTTTTCTTAAAGCAGGGAAAGGCATCATTGTCAAACCCCAAAATTTCAAGAAGAAAATTTAAAGCTGTGTCTTTTTGGAGGTAAGTATCTGTGACTTTTATTTCACGATGATAGACTGTGTTTCTTACTTGTCTAAGAACCTATGATAAAACAGTTCACCCTGTCCATTGCAAGACTTAATCGCTATAAACCTCAACCACAGCATGAGTTCCTGGTTTCAAAGATCAAAACTTCTGCCATGGTAAGGGTTAACAAAAATAATGTGGGTCTGTTTCATTGGGAAAAGATTATTCTGTTTTTTTCTGCCCTAGTTTGGATAACTTTATGCCTTTGTCAGGAACATAAATCTTCAATCTAGTATTATAATTCCTATGAAAAACTACAGCTGTTGGCAACAGAATTCCATTCTTTCTAGGAACAGCAGCAGTTACCCAACATTTTTTGCACTGAATAAAAAAAATACAAGCTTCAATGGTTTTTCTTGCTCAGAATGTTTTTTTGATCTCTCTCTGCTCAGAAATGTCTCTGCCCAATTATTATATTTCTCTCTGTACTGTAAAAATTATTTACTTCTGAAGTGTTAGTACTGCTCCTCTTCGTAGCTTAGATGATTTCGCCTTTCCACAGGAAATCACAGCATACTAAGAAAAGGTCTGAGATACAGCATTTGCCAAAGGAGTCCTGCAGCAGCTGTTGCTATCTGGGAAAAGTTAGTGAATTTGAGGCATGGAGTTACACAGAATTGTCTTGGAAAAGCTGTTCTCTCACAACTAAGCAAGGAATATTTTCTAATGCATGATTTTGCTGCTGTTGTGGTGCCTCATCAACAGTCTGCATTAGAGTCCTGTTAAACTTCTGTGAGTTTTTTTTATGTGAACAGGTTTTGGTGTTTGGGATTTTTCCCTGTATGTGTGGGGAGTGTGTGTTCTCATATAGCTATATAAAGCTTTGTATTGTGTAACACTTTGGATGAAGTATGCAGATACAAAACAAAGCAAAATATGTACTTCTCTTGAGAAAGCACACACTACCTCCCCCCTCTCTGCTTTCTCAAAGTCCTTTTTACACAGCTGGATTGTAGGTTTCTAAGAATTAAGATTCAAATGCAACAGCATTAGGACATGGGAAAGTTTAGCGTCTCCTCTTACCTTTTGTTGGCTGCTTCCTGCCCTCTTCCTGTCTTGCTTCCTCTTATGTCTAATGCGGTGAGGAAACAGCCTTGTCTTTGCCTTTTCCATTTGGATGTCAGATAGGAGAGCAGCTGATTAATTCCTTTTCTCTAAAATGGTGGCAGAAGACTGTTTTTTTTTTTTTTCTTCTCTTTCCCTCCCCTTTCTTGTATAGTCCAGTGGCAGAAGGGGGAGTTTCCTGCTGTGTATGTCTGAAGGAAAGGGATGGGCTTAGCAGCCTTGGCCACACTGGATAGACCTGGAGATGAAGGAATGCCCTTGTGCCACATCCCAGTCCTGGAAGCTATAGAAAATGTTCTCTGCAGAGATTCGAAGGCATCCTCATAGAAGAATTTCCCAAACTCTTTTCCACATTCACATCCTCCCTGAAAATTGGGTGTTACATTTATGGCTGTGGCTGTGTTCTGACTTCAGCGAGATCTGTGAAGTCTGGCATTGAAGGTTTGTGTCCACACTCAATATTAGCAGCATGCATCAGGACATGGACAAGTAATTAACTTCTCTGGTTCTACAGAGTGCTCTGTATGTATTTTAGTTTTAATGTATGTATGAATGTAAGTTTTTCTCATTTTTTTTACAGTTAAAGAATATTTGCTTTGTTGCTTTTTCACTGTGTTAATGAGCAGCTGTGTTTGTGCTGCTTACATCTATGTTTTTCACTTTGAGAAGCCCAAATCTCAGGCTTCGCTGTTAAGAGCTGTAGTGTTTCCTGCCCAATCTTGAACAGTTTCTTTCAAGTAAGCTAATAGAAAGATACAGCCATACTTGGTGTCATCCTCAGTAACACAAATGCGTGAGGCTAGTAACAGTATAGATTTAATAATAAAAATACAGACCCTGGAAACAGGTGAGGAGGAGTGAGTTCTGGCAAGAGAGGTGTTTGGGCCAGCTGTGCCTGATCGACTATTCATAACCAGTGCTGCGAAGTGGGTAACTGGGATTGAAGATTCCTTGGTGTAAGGAATGGAGACATCCATCTGCTGGCCAGATTTAATGACTTCCAGAGTTTGCTGTTTCCCCTGGGACTAGATCCAGGATATCACAGAGGATGCCAAGGCTTGGCCAAGCATCAGACTTTGCGACTCTCATGTGGGCACCAGTAGTACTTCAGCAGATTAAGGATGACTACAGGGTTCAGAGATCCCATGTGAAGTCATGGAGCCCAATCAGTGTTCTCCATTCTGCCATTCAAGGGGAAAAACCTGGGCAGGGGGACTCCATCCTGCATATTCGCATCTGTCTTTGCACCTGGTGTAATGGCAGCATTTTGGACTCTTATGACCATGGGACTTTTTTCACCTTTTCAAGAAATGGGGACTGCTAGGGACAAATGGGATCAACTCAATAGTGGGGGGCAAAAGCGTCTTGCCCAGGAGGTCTGCACAGTTGCAGCGCTATGGTGTCATTGGATTTCCAGAGCCATGGCAGTATAGTTCACACAACTGCAGTGACATAGTGCGTGGCCTCAAGTTCTTAGACAAGGATGCCATTGCAGTGGAGTGTCTTGAATGCACAGAGCTTTGCTATCCCCTGGACAACAGGCTGATCAAGAACTAATGAGTTAGGATCAGAAGGGAGTGCCGTAAGACAGACATTGTGGTGGCATCTTTTATAGGGCTTCCTGACTGAAAGGAGGTAGAGCCTGGAGAAGGGAAGATAGCAGATTTCCAGTACCTACAAAGAGGATATAAAGAGAAGACAGGGATAGGCTCTACAAAGCAGTGCATAGGGGGAAGATGAGAGGTGAAGGGTGTCAGTTGAAATGGGAGATTCTAACTGGCTCTAAGGAGAGTTTTTCATCATAAGAGGATCAAGAAGCAGAACAAGGACCCAGAGATGTTGAGCAGTCTTCATCTGTGGAGATTTTCAAGACCCATCTAGATAGAATACTGAGCAGCATAGTTTGATCTCAGAGCTGACCGTGCTTTCAAGAGGAGGCTGGACACGAAGCTTCCTGAGGTCTCTTCCAACCTGAATTTCCCTATGATCCAATGAAGCCTTCTTAAAAGAGTGCTGCTCTTGCAGGCCCTCGTTCTCAGGAAATCTTTAACAGCCCTGGTGTCTACTGGGAGTGTGACACAGTACAGCAATCCAAGGAGGCCTCTGGAAAGCAGAAAGGGCAATATCTTGATAAACGTCCTAGATGCATGTCGTGGTTTAAGCCCAGCCGTAACTCAGAACCACACAGTCTCTCTCTCACTCCCTCCTTTCCTCCCCCCTGCTCCTGGAGGGATGGGGAGGACAATCGAAATAACGTAACTCCCACGGGTTGAGATAAGAACAGTCCAGTAACTAAGGTATAACACAAATCACTACTGCTACCACCGATAATAATAATGATAAGGGAAATAACAAGGGAAGAGAATACAACCGCTCACCACCTGCCGACCGATACCCAGCCCGACCGAGCAGTGATCTAACCCTTCTGGGTAACTGCCCCCAGTTTATATAGTGGGCATGACGTGCTGTGGTATGGAATACCTCTTTGGCTAGTTTAGGTCAAGTGTCCTGTCTCTGCTTCCTCCCGGCTTCCCCTCCTCCCTGGCAGAGCACGAGACTCAGAAAGTCCTTGGTCAGAGTAAACATTACTGAACAACAACTAAAAACATCGGGGTTATCAGCTCTGTTCCCAGGCCGAAAGTCAAAATCACAGCACTGCACCAGCTACTAAGAAGGAGAAAATGACTGCTACTGCTGAACCCAGGATGATGCAGAAACTAAGGGAGGTGCTCTACTGGCCTGGGTACCCACAAACAAGTAACAACTGTCTAGGGATGTGTTTGTTAATATCCGTCTTGGCTGCAGTTATCGTGCAGTGCTCAAGTTTAAGATACTGAGAGAAGAGAGGAAAGCAAGTAGCAGTGTAAAGGTCCTGGACTTTTGCTTGTTCATAAAACTAGTTGATGGGACATGGTAGGAGACAGTTCTGAAGGCAAAAAGCACCCAGGGAGTCTTAACTAATCGTCATGGAAAACTTCATCCAAGCACAAAAATGGTCCCAGAAAAGCAGCAGCGTGGAAGGAGACCAGCTTGGCTGAAAGGGGAACTCGCAGTTGAGTTGAAATTCAAAGAGGAATTCTCTAGGAGGTGGAAGTGAGAACAAGCTACCCAGGAGCAATATAGAAACATTCTGTGGGCTTTTAGGGATAGAGTTATGAAGGGAAAAGCTCATCTGAGTTTGAAACCATTCAAGGATGTGAAGGGCAACAAGATGGGCTTTTACAGGTACACTGGCAGTGGAAGGAAGAGTAAGGCAACCCCTGAATAAGGTCGTAGAAAAGGCTGGGTCTTCATATGTGAAGTCTGCGCCATGTTGGCCCTTGTCTCTCTGCCTAGTAGTGGAATTTGTATAAGGGAGATGATGTTTATAGTAGACGGTAATTTAGTTAGGAACTACCTGAATAGAGTGGACATAGGCAAATCCACGGAGCTGGATGGAATGTGTTTGAGAATGCTGAGGGGGCCAGCCTATGTCTTTGAGAGGCTATTTTCTGTCATGTTTGTTAGGCTGTGGTAAGCCAGATGCACAAAATACAGTAACGTGACTGGGAACAGCCTGCTTGGGTTTACCACAGATAAATCAGACTTGTGCAACCTGATTCTTGCCTTTTATAATAAAATATGTCATTCAATTGATTTCAGCAAGGCTTTCAGCACAGTTTCATAGCATTCTTGTGGCTAGCTGGGAAGATATAGGCTGAATGGGTGGTTAGTGGTTCAATATCCATCTAACTGAAGGCTAGTTTGAGTCAAGTTCCTCAGGGCTGACAGTGGGGCTGATCCTGTTTAACATTTTTATCAGTGGCTTGGGTGACGGCAGGAACTGCATCTTCAAGAAGCTTTTAGGTGAATTAATTTTGTTTGCACACTTGTCAGTTGGTGTTCTGGGATCTTCTGAACTGTGCCTAAAGCAAAGGATGACTCCTGACCCTGGGGAACATTTGCCACATAAGAGTGGCACTGCCTCTCAAAGGGGTCGCAGAAAGCTGGATGAATGGGTCAGCAAGAACCTCATGACGTTCAGCAGACGTGTCAAGCTGTTCACCTGGGATACAGAACTCCCACAGTATAATGCAAAATGGAGACGGACTGGCAGGTTGCAACTCTGCAGAAAAGAAGTTGGATGTCTTGATAGAAAGCAAGTGTGATGATGAAGACTAACCACACACAGGACTGCATCAGCAAGAGCAAAGCCAGCAGGCTGAGGGAAGTGATTATTCCCTTGTACTTGGTACTAGGGGTCTGTATTTAAAATGCTGTGTCAGTGCAAGGGAAAGATTGACAAACTACAGTCCTGTGGAGCAGCACTGAAGTGATTAGTTTAACATGAAACACAGAGGCTGAGACAACTGATTTTGTTCCTGGAGAAGAGAAGGCCAAGTAAACTCAGAAAAGGTGGAGTCAGACTCTTCCTGTAGGTGTGCACCAAAAGGAAAAGGAGTGGTGGCCACAAGTAGTAGCAAGGGAAATTCTGATATGAGGATATAAGGAAAAAAAAATATCACAAGACAGGTTAAGCACTGGCCACCCAGGGTTGCAGCTCAAGTGAGGCTGCCCAAATAGGCTGTGAAATCTCCATCCTTGGAGACAGTCAACACTCAACAGTAGCAGACCCTGAGCAACCTGATCAGACTTTGAAGCTGGCCTTGCAGGTCCCTCCCAACCTAAATTTTTCTGTGATTCTGTAAACTTGGCATCATACTCAGTATGTGAGATTTTAAACCAAATACAACTAGTGCTGACATAGGACACTTTGGATATGTATGCATGACTTCCAGTTCAGATTACGAATGTGCTTTTTAAGTGAATTGGAGTATTTGAATTAGATTTTTTTTCAGGTGACTCTAAACAGGAAAATGTGCTCCGGGTGTTCGTGGAGTCCATAGACTAGAGCCAGTTAGAAGTGAAGCCTTCCAGCTTTGTAGAGTCTGAACAGCAGATTGTTAGCACCATCTGTGTCATCTGTAAGGTCCCTCCTATTGCTCCGTACTGCTTGCCAATATAGACACACCCTTTTCTGCCAAGTGGATGAGGCAGTTTTGTCCATAAACACCTGCAAAATAGATGTAGATGTGCATCATATCAGGGATGCTGTTGCATGCATGTAAATGCCTTTTTTAAAAATTTATTTGTTATTATTTAAGTCTCTCTATTTCCCTGAGTTTATAGTACTGTTTCTCATCTTGGGGTATGTTCATTCTAAATAGCTTACAGAGTTCACTACCTGTCGTTTTCCATTAGACAAAATATCTTAATTGTCTGTTCCATTTCCTCTTCAACTTGCATCACAGTATGATAAAATCATGTCCGTGTCTTACAGTCCCAAAATCATGCATAATTGCAGTCCTCTGTGATCCTTGAGATCTTTTGTTAATTGTTGCCAGCTTCCCTCTGTTGGTCTTGTCCCAGAGTGTGGCAAGGGAACCATTGAAAAAGCTTTGTACAGACAATAAAATTGTTTTCTGGCATAGAGTGTAAAAGTTTCTTGTAAGAACTTGACCCGCAGCCTGATAAAGCCACTTGAAAAAGCAAGATGCAGTTGTTATTTTTGCATTATGTCACCAGTATAGACATTCTGTTGATACTAATTAATGGTCCTTGTGGGCCATAGATAAACACTAATATATGCTCCCGAGTAACTGAGAGAACTTCCTACTTAAGACTTTGTAGACTTCTTTTAATGAAATTTTTCTTCATCAACATTATCCTTCAGAGCTGGCCAGCCCTTCTTTTAGCACTTAGAGAATTGCTTTGTAGCTCCATCTGAAAATGTTTAATTATAGTATTCCCATTTCATGGGGAAAATCTTGTCTTTCAAATTTGGCCTCTGAATTTGGCTGTTTATAAAAGCCGACAACCAAGCAGCAAACACACCCACCTTAACTTGAACATGTTCTGGAGGCTGCATGGCCATCCAGAGTCAGTAAAAATGTTAACTAGTGTCTCACAGTGAAAGTCCAACTCCACTAAAGTCAGAAAGCAGACTCTGGTTGACCAGAGCAGGACAAAGGTCTTGCCACTGATGACTGAAATGTTACTTGTGTATGGTTATTATATCTTGAAGCCCTGCCTGTGTTGCCATATGCAGCTAAGCTTTCCTTCCAGATTTGTTTATGGTCATGTATATGTTTGTATGAATGAGAGCTAGAGCATCTGAATATCACTAGTTGCTACCTCAGAGTGAAGCAGCTGTGGTTTATCTTGTTAGTTTATCTTTATGGTTTTGTATACAAGACTTTTAAAGCCAATTTTTATCTATTTGGCAATTGTCTGTGTAAACAGAAAACCAGTCTTGTTGCTTCTTTAGCCATTAGACCATTGTCTCAGTATAATGTCTGATCTTTGTAAGTTTTCTTCGTGCTCTTTGTCTGTGAGTAGATTTGTGTTGCCTCATAACACTGATATATTGTCAAGAAGTTGTACACATGTTTTGACAAACACCTCTGCTGTGAACTGAAGCAAAGCTTCTGTGTTTCTTCCAATCTACATTTATAGAAGTAGCTGATTTGATTTATATTATACAGTTTGTGTGCGCAGGAAATAAGCTTTAATGCATTGGGTCAAGGGGAATAAATTGCTATTAATGCACCACTTCTTCTGGCAGCCTTCTTAATCTTAGTGTTTCACCACCTTGCCTGGGATTTTCAAAAGGACTCACAGTTAACTCAAGCTTACCCAACCCTTTTCCCTTTAAGGTCAAGGGTAAGCTTCCCTTGGCTTTAAAAAAAGGCAATTTTAGTCCTGTGCTGATGCTTTTCAAAGTTTTAGCTTTCATTTGTAGTTAATAATATGTTGAGCTCTTTAACAGATGGCCTGTTTCAGTCTCTGGATCTCTCTAATAACCATGTGCTATGGTTGGGTGAAAGGATTTTACACAGGTAAAGGGCTGACTGTGCCCTTTGCCAGCCCTGGGGTCTTTTCCTGGCTCTGGTAGGAGGTAGGCTTCCTCTACGGGTAGCTGGTGCTGCCTTTAAGCAAGAGCATATGAATCCTCAGCAAAATAACTGTTGAGAAAGGAAGGCTGGAACAAAAAGGAAACCCAGTACTTTCTAGTATTTCTGTGTGAAGAAAATATTTCTTTAAATATGTTTTTATTTACTGTAGGGGATGGCTGTGTTTGCTCAGCTTTTCAAAGTGACGAGACGTGTTCTTTATTCTTACTCTTCTTCTGTTTAATTAAAAAGTAATGTGTTTCTCTGTGTTCCAGTTCTGCCACAACCCACCATGAGATTAGTTTCATCTTCATATTCTTGAACAGCAATTGCTGCAGTTAGGGTTACAAAATGCTCTCATCATCCTCTCTGTTCATGTGCTCACGGTGGATCTGATGAGTTCACCTGCAAAATGCTTGTTTTAAAAGAAATGTCAGGTTATATCTAGAACTGCTAGCCAGCTGTTTGGAGTAGAAATTAACTCAGGATTCTTGGGGCATTCTTCTTGCAGGCACCTGGGTCCAAAAACCTTAAATCTTTCCCCATGGAGCTGCTGGCTGTGCTCACAGACAGGTCCCCAGGCACCACAGCTTTTGCCATTGGCACTCCCCAGGCACTTCAAAGCCTGCTTTGGGCTGGTCATAGGCTGCCTGCCTCTCAACAGTGCTGAGCAGCACGGCACCTTGTCACAGCCAGCATCAGGACACGCGGCCAGGCATCCCTCTTGTGATCTTACCTGAGGGGCTGGATCCTGTGGGTTCACGCAGGTTGGATGGGGCTGCATCCCTGCCAGCAGCTGGCAGTGACGTGCAGCTCTTTGCATGGAATAGTTTAATATTAATATGACTCCACAGACAAACAGGTAGGATATCACCTTGTGTCACCTTGATGTCTTGGACACACATCTACAGTTGATATGACAGGTGCCTTTCAGCTGTGTTTTAGAAATCTTTGGTGGTGTCACTCTAAGAGAGAGCTCAAATCTTGAATTTTGACAGAATTCCTTCCAGTAGTTGAAAGAAATGTATCTAAGTCCCAGAAAGAGATAGGGTAGGGCTTGAGTTGCTCTCTTCCTTGTTTCATCTGGGCTAATTGAGGCAGCTTCTCAGTTGGCACACAGGCCTCTCTGAATCCGCTTCTTAATACCCCTAACTTTCCCCAGAAATGGTGCATGGATTTTAGTGAAATAATTCAGACCTGTTCTGCAGGAAGGGGATTGGTGATAAACCTGTGTCTCTGCCTTGCACCTGAATGAAGGAGAAGACTCTGGGAGTCTAGTTTTCATTTATCGCTGTTTGTTTGTGTATTTCATTTATCCTAGTTGTCACATATAGCAGTGTTAGTGTATCTTTAAATTGTTCAACTAGGTGTGTAACTTTCCTTTTCCTATACAAAGGATAGGTACATACAGTTCACTTGTCTCTTTAAAGTTGTTACCTCTGTTAGGGATTTTTCAGCTTCCAGTATGATCACTGTGTAAAATACAGGTAAGAAAGAAATGGGTAATACCTATTTAGCAGAAATGTCTGCCATTTTATTAAAAGGCTGTTACCATACTTCTGTTTAGATAAAATTAAGTTGGTCAGCTGCTGGTGTTCTACTGTGTTGATCTGATATCTTGCACAAAACAAAGGCCTGAAAGGAGCTCCTCAGTCTTCAGAAGGTGATGGTCATCTTACATGGTATCCATATCTCAACTAGTGGAAGCATGTGCATTGCTAAAATTTGTTTAATTGGAATAGCTAGTTAAGAGGCCTGAGCTAATGTATTTTTCTTGTCAAACTCAACCTGCAAACATTTGTGTGGCTATGCAGTTATCGTGTTTGTTGGCCTCTGTTGGATTATGTGGATACTTTAATTATCCACAGGATTGGGCCAGAATGTATAAACAGAGTCTGTAGCTGTGAAAACAACTATGTTTCCACTGATGGATGCACAGGGGGATAGTGCAGGGTTGTATGTGTATTTTTGTTCTGTTAGCATGTTTCTTTTGTTTTCAATTTGCCACCTACAGTAGTGTAAAGAATAAACATCAAGTAATTTAGAGAAAAAATGAATCTCAGTAGTGTGGTGCCTTTCCGTTCAGACTAATATCAGGAAGAATTGAAGTGTAAACTCTGCTGTTCACTCGAGTTTCATGCTCTAGCCTGCTGCATGACAAAGTGTTTTCCTTGCTAATGCTGATCAGAAGCATTCCTAGTGTGATTACATGTCCACTGCAGTGTTCATTTTGCCGTTGTCTGAGGTATGTGCACCCTCATACAAACTTCTTAGCATACCAGGCTCTGGTTTAGAAGATTTCTCCCTGTTTGTTTTATGAAGCTGGATAAGAAGGGAAATGTGATATACAGCTTTGAATTTATGATTTAAAAGCTTTCACTTCAGCTGCTTGGTAGCCCATGCACTTGGTAAAATTCTTGCTGTATCACTGCATGTTTTTGTTGACAGGGATTATATTCTGATTAAGAAAGCAATGCACTGGGTTTCCCTCCTCTTGTTCTGCCTGCACAAATGTACTATCATTTCCTATTCAAAACCTCTTTGGTGAGTGCTGAAACGCTTTGGGACTTTTCTACAGAAAAAAAAATCATGTTAATGACAACAACAGTAACCCCATGAGGTTCCCTGCAAGTCTTCTGTAATCACCTGTAAATGTTAGGAAAGGCAGGACTAGCTTTTTGCCTTTGTGAATAAGCCTTTCACGTTGGTCTTAGACATTAGACTGTGTGTACTAGTTAGTATCCAGCCCTCCTGACAGCGTCCCCCAAGATGAAGTTCACCATGGTACACTTTTTCAGGTTGGTTTTTCAACTTCAGCATTCTTTAGTTGAGTACTATCAAATATTGGGTAACTTTTGTCCATAAAGCTTCAGAGGAAATATACAGGATGTCCATGTCTTGATGCTGCCTTCACAGTAACTGATTCCCCCTGATATTAATTACTTGTGCAAGTCACAGCATTGCTAGTGCTTCTTATACTAAATACTACACTGTCCAGTTAAAATTGCAAACCCTCCAGTTTATATACAGGTGCTATTTTTTTGTGTGTGCTGTCCTTATCTTGTAGGTCGATTCTGGGAAACTGTCATCATGTCAGTAATACTGTCTGAGATACACACATCCAGACAAGTCTGGAAGTTTTCAGACTTCATCACTGTCTTGCATTACTGTCTGTGGGATAATTATGAACTCTTTCCACACAAGCCTGGAGAGTACCAGAAGTCCTGGATGTGGGGATCTAATAACTTTTAATCCAGGAACATCAGAGCAGGCACAGTCCCAAAGCATGCCTATTCCTGGTGGGGAGAGTGAGGTGGCAAGAGATTCTGTACTGCCAGGCATTAATTAGCCTTCTGATTTGGCACCAGCTAACATTTTTACACCTCTAGGCTTTGCTGTGATAAACAAAGTCCTTCTCTTCTATTCTATGCTGTGTTGCTTTTTTGCTTTTTCTATTGCTTAGTTTCTATACAAGTCATTGCCATGTCCCTTTTTCTTCCCACAGAGTTACCACTATTTAGTTACTCAGACTGCCAAGTTAATCTTATGCATCAAGAAAAGCATTTATATTGTCATATTATTAATGAAGAGTTACTCTCTCCATAGATTAAGTCCTTTGGTTTATTGAATAAGCTCATAGAGGTATAAAAAAAAAACCTGGAAAGCCTCCCCCTTGTAATCCTATCCAATTCAATTCAATCCTCTTCCATTCAATCTTCTGATTTTAAATGGCCCCCAAAATCTTCCAATTTTGAATGTCCCCATTTCTCCTTATCTGGTTCCAGTCATGACTGAGCCACAACTTTTGAGCTTTTTCCCCAGTCTGGGTAGTTTTTTTTTCTTCTCAGTTTACTATTTCCATATGCATAACCCTTTCATTGATCAGTTAAAGTTATAGCATATAGTCTATTTAATTCTGAGATGCAAAGCCCATTGATTGTACATACCAGAGAAGAGTTTAATAGCATTTCTGTGAACAAATTTAACGACGCCTTCTTTAAAGATCTTAAAGCAAAGTTATTTCTTGGACCTTTTTCTAGGATTGCATGTCCTACCCTTGTCAGGATATTTGAAGTGGGTATGTTACTATTTCATGTACTTTCTTACCAGCTTCTGAGTCCAGTGGTATCACAAGGTTAAAAAACATACCATTTGCACATAGAATATATAAAGTGTGAGGAAACGACTGCTTTCCTTCACTGTGGAGAACTGCTTTGAGTTATTTGAATGCTTATTTTCTACGTGACACTGAAATTTGGGGTTTTGGATATAATTTCTTCCTTGTGTTAAAAATTGTTAACACCAAAATTACCCTGAAGCGTCTTTCTTCTACAAAAGCTGTTCATCTTTCTTTTGCAGTGGTAACATTCATGCTGGTGATCGTGGTCTTTTATCTTTTCCAGGTTGTAATATATAAATTCTAATGTACAGTTGTGATTAGTGCTTTGTCCTTAAATCATTGCAGCTGTGCAGCAGACACCCACTGATTCCTGACCTCAGCTGATGGGCTTGCTCCTCATACTATGCTTTATAGATTTTCTCACCTTGGTTTTGAAAAAGGGGCTTTCTGAAGACTTACTCATAATCCTATCCTATCCTTGCATCGCCTACATTACAAACTTGCCATGGTTCTTTGCTGTTGAGCTGTAAGGACATACATGCTTTGATGTTTGGGTTTTTTTTTCTACCACGTGTGGGATCCATTATGTTATTAGTAATATTCCTTTTCCTATGGTAGTCTTGCAGTTGCCCAGAAAACTTCCTGACCCGTGAAATCTTAGCTGTAAAAGGAGAGATGCTTGAGGTTTTGTTCCTCATTTCCCTAATACACTCACTGGGTTGAGTGATGATGAAAGGACAGCCATGCTGGGTCTGTCTTGCTTAATATACTCACCACATCAAGGAACTCACCATTAACCTTTGCCAGGCTCTGTCAATCTGTACACCCACAGCACCATGAAAGGAAGCTTGACTGAGGGAATCCCAACAGTGGGGTAGGACCTCTTTCCACTCCCATTGTCTGTTCTGTCTCCAGACAGGGAGGTGCCAGTTGGCATTTTTGCTGTTTTCTTAATATGTCTTTGGGAAATGGTGTTAGAGATGCCTTGTTTGAGGCTCTCCTTTGGCCACCCCATTCTTACAGTTTTTGAATCCCTTGACCCTCAACCCTCTCTCTTTTTTCATTGATCATCATATACAGTAATTTTCTTGGTTTCCCTGCATCTGTCCCTCTGATGCCTGTCTCAGGTAGGAAAGCCAGTCAGGAAAGCATAAGCTGAGAGTGAACGTTTAATTACAGGATTTTCAGTGGCTTCCTTTTTAGGCATAGGTTTTAGGACTCAGTTTGATTTTTTTTTTTATTTGACTGGAGGTAGCTTATCAAAGTTCTGTCTTTTAACACCACAGTCATCATTATTTTCATGCAAAATGGTAATACAGTGCATACCTGAAGAAAGCGCATATGCCATGTCTGGAACACCAAAATGAATTACCTCAGACATAAAGGCAGAAGGCAATCACTCAAAACAAAGTATGATTTAGGATCAAGATACGGAAAATGCACTATTAGATGATCTTCCCCCACCATTCCAGGTTTATAAAATAAGTATTGGCGTCTGCACACAAATGTAGTTGGTGCTTTAGGAATGCCAAAGAGGATGTAGCTATTTGACAGAACTACAACCTATTCTATGCTTGGTTTTGCCTACAGGTTATGAGAAGGTGTTGAGAGCTATTCTCAGCTTTGAGTGGGTCACCCTGTTTTGATAGCTTGAGTTCAGAATATACATACATACCTTAATAGTTTAGGTAGCTGAGAAGAGAATTGGTGCTTCTGGCAGACCGCAGTTCTCTCACTTTGCAGTGTACTCAAGGCTGGATGGTGAAGCTGTGGACTTGGGAGGAAAACCAGCTGAATCTGTTGCTGTTCTTTGTGTTTTCTAGTGGGGAAAACTACATTACTGAATTATATTTAGTACAGAAGAAAGCTACACTGCTTGTCTTTAGAATTGTTTTATATCACTTACTTTTTTCCTTCCATACAAGTTGCTTTAGGCAGCACCCAGTTGAGCTAAGTCTCCTCAGAAAAGCTTGTTGCGCTTTGAAAAAGCAGTATGTAGCAGCTGGGGCTTTGCCCCAGTACAGAAATTGTGTCTGTTGCATTTATACTGTAAAATATGCCAGAACTTAATTTCAGGGTAGTTTTCTTTGTGACTTAAGCCAGAGGAAAAGCTGAACTTTGCCTTTCGTCAACAGCTGTTTTGTAGAGTTTCAGTTAATCTTCAAAGCCTAGTAATTGGTCTAGTTTCATTACAAATTCTTGAAGTGGAACTTTAAAGGATCATTCCCATTTGGAGATAAAGCCAGCTCTTTCCCCTACAAGTTGAAGATTCACATTTTGGTTTGTTTCTTGCTTTTGTTCTGAACACAAAGGAACTTTTCTAATATCAGGAAAGACTAAGGAAAAGGTGCTCTTGATGTGTGAAGTCCTGTCCATTCTGGGTTTTTGCATTATATTACTTCATAGTTCTTGTTTTCTTATGGACCATGAGAAACATGACCCACAGGTAGAATGTATTTTGCTAAGTTTTTGGTAAACCAGCTAACTCCTGAGAACTAGGCAAAGCTGTCTATTTTGTCACTAGTTTGTCTTTCCATGGTAAGTTTTTGGGGGCTTTTTTATTCTTACTGTGGTTCAACAACTGGATTGTAATCTCTACAGAAAAAAAAGGTAGTAGGACCTTTAGACAATGACATGAAAAATCATATAATTTGCTAATAATTTATTTAAATTGCTGTAAAGAATCTAGCCTATGGAGTACAAGTCACTAAATCACCTGCCGATTTGTATTACATACATCTCAAGGTGAAGGTGCTAGGTTTTAGGTCTACTCTCTGGTCTGCCTTAAGGAAAATGCAGGGAAAATCTGAACTTCAAACCGAGTTAGTGTTAGGTAACATCTCAGAGTAGAAACATCTCATATTCCCACCAGGCACTGGAACTAGTGAGAGAGCTCCTGTTAAGAAGGACAAAGCTCCCAGGCTCCTTAAAGGCTAACAATGATATATATTTTTTTAAAGAAGCACATAAATAAATAAATAAAACCCAACTTGAAAGCCCTGATCTCACGTAGGCATTTCACTCTTAGCCCCTGAAGCCTTTACAGTAGTTCATGTTTAAAACTCAGAAAAGAAGATGGAGCTGATTGGTATAATACTGAGGATCCTTAGGGCCCAGGGGCCCTGTAGCATTGTGTTCCAGAGGATGCACTTTCTGAAGAGCTCAACTTTTCTTGCAAGGTATCTCTTGCTGCTGTAAGGGAGTTTTAACACCGTAGATGATACCTAGAAGTGCTGGGTATTCATAACTTACCATGTGAGACATTTTTGTTAACTACAGCACAGGTTTTTCAGGGTTTCAGCAGATTGTGATCAGCACCTTGGATTGCATTTGGAAGATAGGAGGAAACAGGTCTGAAGTATACGCTGTCATTCGACTGAGCTCATGGTTTCAGTAGCTGCACAAACCTCAATTTTCCTTTACTCAACCTGTTTTGATTTGATTGTATGATATTACACATAACCTAATGTTTTTGTCTTGCCCTGCTCCCCTGGGACTGAGATAAGGTTTGCTGCTGGTAACGTCTGGTGTGTTACTTGTCATGTTCTGCCTCAACTTGACTACTTTTAAAAATGGCACTGCATAATTGGCTTTTCAGGAATTGTTGCTCTTTCAAAGGGTTCAGTTTGCTCTTATCAGCAAGCGTCATTGCTGCTTTATGCTGTTTTCTCAGAATTTCTAATCTGATTTATGACACATGAACTTCCCAAAATGTTCTGTAATTTACTTGACATGGATCTTAATCTTTGCCCAGGACACGCTGACTACCCATAAAAATTGTTTGGAAAAGGAATTTCCCCTTTCAACTCAATAGCAAAGAATGATATAAAAAAGTTAATGTAACTGTCTATCCGTTCCTGTGGGTGGCTGAGATGGTCTGCAGTCACACATGCCATCTTATTGTTCTCCTAAAAAATGTTACCAGAGAGAATGGCTTTTAGATGATTGTTTACATGGCAGTTGTGCCTGTGGAAGGGATACTTAAATGAGGAACTCTGGTCTCGATCTGGACCATGACTGTCTGGATGCCAAACCCAGATCCCAAAAATCTGCTGTCTCCTGAGGCCGTGCATAAGAATAGTTGCCCTTTGCCCAGGGTGTCTTGGGGGGTAGCTGGAGTATGCCACCCTCAGCCGCAGCCAAGGGGAAGGGGGCAACACATGGCTTTCATTTCTAACTCTTGAGAGTTAACATTTTCAAGTCTTCTCCCCTCCCTCCATCATGACGTACGCAGGGTTTTTTTCTCCATGAAAACTAAGGGCAGTGTGTTTGGCAAAATGTTGCCAGGAGCAGGGCATTTAGGTAAAACAGCAAGAAGTGTTGTTCCTGTGCAGAAGGAGCTGTTGGTGCTGGGTCAGTAGCAAAGGTGAGGGTGGGCTGTGGGCATCATGGCCTGGAGACCAGGCCTGCGCAGATGGCCTGTTCAGTTTGTGCTTTCCTTGGCATGCAGATGTCCATTTATTTGTAGCACTGAGCAGGACTTTTGTTGTTTAAAGAATAGTTTGGTAGCTCTCATGCATTCATGATTCTTGGCGCATTCACCCAGGCTTAACTGTGCCTTTTTACTGCCCATCTTGCAGGTCACAAATGGTCTCCTGATGTGCTGTTGTTGTTTCTGAGCACCCCATGTCCTCTCATCTATGTTTTGTTTTATTCTGGCCTGATCTGGTGCAGTTACCCAAACGCCATATGTCTTACACTTCCAAAGATCAATTATTTTGTAGACTGAGTGCAGTAATCTCCCTTGCCCCTTTAAGATTGCTGAATTTGCTCCCTGCCCTTATAATCACTCTATATGGTCTCTCCAAAGACTTCCTCCTCGAGTATCAGAAAGTTACCTTAAGAGCCGTTTGCTTACATTTTCAGTAGGTGGCTTCTTCAAAGCACTCCCAGGTGTGCCATCCATCCACATAATATCAGGTTGGTTAGTTTTAGAGCTTCTTGAGAAACATGAAAGAATCCCCATATTATTGGGTTGTGAATAAAACCTTTCCTATGAAAAAATCTATCCCTGGTTTCTTAGGGTTAATGGTTGCTTTTAACAAGAAAGCTTGTTTTAATACTTGAAAACAGGAAGAAAAATTGCAGTGTGTGTTGGTGCCCCCTTGGTTTCACTTTGGTGCTGTGTCAGTGCAGAGCATTAATTGGGCAGGAGGTTGTTTTCTTTAATCTTTCACATTTGCTTTTCACTCTCACTGTTTATTCTCCCTTTAATGTATTTTAAAGAGCATTCTGAGCAGCATGCCAGGGTGTTGAAATAACTGCTTTGGCCTATTCCACCAGTCACTCCCATGTATTTCTGACCTATATTTGCTGTCAAACTTGTAGCTCTGATTTTCTGTATCCTGCTGATGTCTGACGGGGCATACATCTCAACCTTGCTGTCTCTGCTTGTTTCTGTCATCACATCAAGTGCTGTGCAGCTCCTTTTCACTTCTAACCTCATATGGAGAGCCATCTTCTGTCTCTATGTATAAGTATCTACAAGTATATATACTGTAAGTAATGTGGTGGTTACTACTGGCTGCAGTGTGTAACGATCCTGCTTGTTTCCTGAACTGGTGAGCTGATAATGCCCAGGCCTCCTAAAATGACCCACTTTTATTTGAGGTTTATCAGTGCTCCCATTGCAGGGAGGAGCTCTGATTGAGCCCAAATTCATGTTGTGCTTTTGCTGTTAGCCTTATCACAGTGCTCCTATCCTGAAATAACTTCCCCTTTACACTAAACTGTTAATTTTGTCTGTGTGCTTGTTTGGTATTTTTAATGCTGCAGTCCACTGAATAGTGCCTAAACCAGGAAAGCAGAATGATTTGGGAATTATATTCCCAGTTGTAACACTGATTGAAAGTGTGGCCGTGGGCAAGTGACTGGTGGGTCTGCTTTCCCTTATGTTCACTGGAGGCAATGATATTCATTTCTGCACCTCCTGGAGCTGCTCAACTGTGGTATGAGTGCACAGGGTGGATGAACCCATGGGACCTGCAGTAACTAGCTGCAGTGGGTACTGTAGAGTACTTCTTAATCACTTGCTGTATATTTTTATTGTCCCCCTCCCAGGCCAGATGGATTTGAAATTTATGGTTCTGAGAAACTGGATTCCTTTTCTCATACTGTATGGTTCACACATCACCACCCCCCCACCCCCCCAACTCCTTTTTTTTTCCTTTTATTTTTTTCAGAATGGGGTTATCTAATTTAATAAAAAATTCAATCAGCTGGAATGCATACATTGGAAAAGTGACAGACAGCAGAGTCTTCCATAGGAGGTCAGGAGCATGAGCTGGCTTTAGGAGAGAGAAGGAATGAGGCAACTGTAAAGTAAAATATACCTAGTGCAGTTAACATACAAACACCATACATGAGATGAATAGTTTGCTCTCTTTCTTCCTCATGCTAGAAATGTGATGGTATTTCAGACCTCATTAATTCTTTACTTCGACTGAGGTTTCATGCTTAATGACAGGTGACAGGTTTGATGGCTTTTGTCAGATTAAAAAAAATAATATATATATATATATATATATATATATATAAACGTGTATATATATCCACCTGCCCCTCCTTTCATCCGGAGCCTGCAAAGGGTTAAGGACTGCTGAATGCAGACATATATGGTGCTATATTGATATTATGTACTTTGTAATAGAAAACAGAACTATCCAGGTCAAATATCAATAACATTCTATAAGCCTTTCTAGGAAAATATAATTAAAACCATTCAAAGCTGTTTCCCATAACTGAATTTACTGTGTCTTATTGACTTCAGTCCCACATCTACGATGTGATATTATTATTGACTTTTAGAACTCTGCGTATTTTAAAAATAAAGAAAACACAAAATCAGGTGGTGGTACTAATTTTATTAGAAATCTTGCTCTCCTTTTCTCCCTGAAGCAGACATCCTATTGAACTGTTTGAGCAACAAAATGGTGGGGTAGCCCTTCACCTGGTTTAAGTTGTCATAGTGCCACTGAAAGCAGCTGAACTCAACTGAAAACCTGTCACACAGGTAACCAGTTATCAGTTAATTCTGCATTTAAGCAACTTACTCCTTTGCACCCAAGGCTACCAGTTACAGCACTACCTCTGGTTTTACTATCAAGCTATATTAACTTGTTTTCATATTGAATATCATGAGTAGGATTTAGAGTAGGAAGTTCACTAAATCGTTTAAATATTTCAGAGAGAATGAGATTGCTTTTCTAATTCTGTCACTCCCTTTCCTCAAAGCAAATATTTTGTCATATCATCCACGTTTAAATCAGGAGTATATTCCTCCAAGTATAAAATTTTCATAAGAAATATATTTTTCTTAAAGCCTATTTGCTAGCACAGCCCCTTAAAAAAAAAACAACAAACCAATAACCAAAAAAAAGTGTATTATAGTGTCAAAATTTGAATGCTTATATAAAATAACCAATACAATGCTCATTAATTATATTTTTTTCTGAAAACTTGTACCAAATATTAAATATATCTGTATTTTTCACACAAATCTGCTTGTGGAATACCTTTTAGTTATAAATATTAATAATATAGAACTGTTTCTGCAAATATTATAAGAACCTAAGAAAAATATTTTCTGGGAATAGTTTTGTTATTGTCGTTGGCTGTGGGTAGCTGAGCACTTCATGGTTATCACATAGTATGTGATCAATATTTAAGATTTTTTGAGAAGTCACATGTATGCAGATGTCTAAAATAGATGTGTATACACACCCACCCACAGATACATATATATATATATATAAAAAGGAGAAATGGATGTAGAACCTTACAGGGAATTTAACTGTGGAGTTTTTATGTTTTGTTTTGTTTTGTTTTTGCCATAAAATTCAGTGTGTTCATGTAACCTTGGTCTGGTTATCCTGAAATCCAGTTTCCCAGAAGTTGCTAGACATTGCATTGTAGAAGAGAGGGAAGAATTCAGGCTGTTTCCTTTCTCCTTGAATTGCACTATATTGGGTATATTTGTGGCTCAAATACAGTACCTAGATTTAACATTAACTTCCTTTAAAAACATCCAGACATGAATATTTATTGGTTGACAGCCTAGAATATTTTTTAGTCCACTGATGTTTTATGTGCTTGTATTTATGAAGTTGGGGCTTAATTATTAAAATAAGGAGCACCCCTCCTGTCCTGAGGCAGACAGTGGCAGCACTTAAAAAAATTTGATGGTCAGTGGTAAATGTACTCCGAGGGAGATGAGCTAAAAGAAAATAATTCTGAAAGTATTGAGAGCTGAACAGAAATATTGTGCATGGAACAACAAAAATAAATTAAAATATTTTGTTCCTTCAGCAAGTACCTTTTTACCTTACTATATACATGTGAAGTTGGTAGACAGAAAGGCTTCTGTATAAACCGTAATTATATTCCTTGTGCCGGCCAAATTACTACAATTCTGTGACTGAGTTTAAAAAATTATATCCTAAAGATGATACGAGCTACTGTTCTTGCTGCTCTTTGATCTGAATACTCAACTAGGGATTCATCTGGATGCATAGTATTTTAATTTATTTTTCAGGTCATTTTAACTCACCTGCAGATTGTAGGCAGGTCTGAGCCATAATTTTTGTGTTTAGTTTTTTGAATAAAAAATAATCTCAGTATTTCAGTTTGAAATGGAGAATACTTTAGACCCTAGGTATTTCTTTAATATTGTAATAAGTGTTATGTTTAGAGTCTATATTTTCTGCTGATGGTGCTAGAAACTAATATGTATATATTATACAATAATGCTAGAAATTAATACGTAAAAGGGAACAAGAGTAATTTAAAAATCTGTGGGGGTGTCATGTCATTTTCATTGGTTCATGTTATTTATATTAATGTCTAGCTTAAAAATAGCTCTACAGTCTAGTTTTGGATTAATATGTGTCTTCTTTAAATATAATGGTGGTGGTGGTAGTAAAATACTTGCCAAGAGGAATGTATAGGGGATTTTGATGGACCATCCTGTTGTTCTCTTACCTTTCAACAAAACTGCTTGCAAACTCTCAAGAACAAGCACACAGACTGGGCAGTGACTATAGATTCTCACTCACACAATTCCCTCTTTCTCAAATCTAATAGTGCTGTGCTGTGCTATTTCAAGAGGAAATATTGATTACAAGCATTATAGTATCATTAAATGTTCTTCATTAAAACTTCACTGTTACAGCATACAGGTGGCAGTAGGAAGATTAAACCAAACAGATGAATATTACTAAAAGACAACAGGAAACCCAATCTGATCCTGACCTGCATCGCTTGTTTTCACTGCAGCTTCCTCCTTACCCCCCATTTAGACACAGCCCATGAATACTTGGAAAAAAACATTGTTAAATCAAATTTTTAGATGAATATATAAATTTGGCAGAGTCAATTGTTTGCCTGGGCCTGCCACTTTTATATTTGTAACTCTGTTCTTACTTGCTATGTGAGAAGCATCACTGCAGTATGCAGAAAAATTGTAACTGCAGTTAACATGCGGTAGCATACTTTTTTCCAGCTACAAATTAATTATTCCCTCTATCTTCAGGATTATTGTGGAATGCTATGATTTTATGATTATTATCAGGCCTCTTGAGGTAGTTAAGAATATTGTGTAATACTTTTATGAGTTCAGAGACTGAACTTTACTGTACAAGAGTGGTTAACGCATATGGATACACCCCCAAAGTTTCCAGTAACAATTACATTCCAAGAAAGGTGCTAAATATATTGCTACCAAGAATCTTCTGTTTTTTTCCCTCCCTCAATCTTTGATGTCATTTGGGAGTGCCAAGAATTTTCACTTCACCTACTTAAAACATTTAAATGTGAATGTAAAAATTTTCTTCAGATTTTTATCCTACCCAAGAAGTTTGATCCTATGGCTATCATCTGGCAGAAATTCACACTGTATTAAATGTGAGTCTTCCTTGTGACAGGGCTGCAGGAGTAGGGCTGCAGTTACAGTCAGCGCTTCGTGGTGAAATTATTCTGAGCCCACGCGAGGCTGCTGGTGTTGTTATTCTAGCTGAAAACTTCACTACAAAGGCACAAGCCCTTGAAAATAAAGTTTGCAAGATCACTTGTTTACATTTTATAATTCAGGGAAAAATCCTTGGTAGTGTTATGGTCAGTATTTGTTTTAATTTAGAGTTGTGTTTAACCTTCTAAGTCTGTGTTTTGGGTTGGTTTTTTGTTTGGTTTTTTTTTTGGGGGGGGGGGGGGGGGGGGGGGGGGGGGTGTTTGGGGTGGCAAAAGAAGGTCTTAATGTATTTTCTTTTATAAATGCCCAAAGCAAAAGCTGTAAACGGATTTGAAATTATGACATCTTTAGGTCAGCGTTATGCTTCCTACATAGTTTCTACCCACTACGACTTTGCAAAGTCAGAGCAGATGATAATTGAGGTAGTTTGCAGGCAATAACAACCTGCATTTTCTCACAGGAACCTTAGTAACAGTGTGACATAATGAAGGTAAAAGCAAATTGAATTAGAAAAACAGCAAACATTGTGTTTTATAACCCAAAATAAAATTCTTCGGCAGCAACTAGTCCTGTAATGTAATCCAATCTGTTTTAATACTGAGATTTTTCCAAGAAAGCAGGAAACAGTAAAGGGTAAGGCTTTCAAACCTCTGCTGTTTCGTTTACAGATCCCTTGTGTTAATTTAATGCTTCTAGGGAACTGGGGCTCTTTCTTTTTTCTCAGAATCCCTTCTCTAGGAAATACTGAGTGGTGTGGTGCTGAGAAGCAGACATGGTTTACAACAGATAAGCCAAAGGACCTGGCTTCAAATTCCACACTTCTCTGAGAAAACAAAACATGCCAATGCGTGCTTCTCTATAAGGCGGCTAATTTCTTGCGAACAGGCTACAGAAAATTTACCTTAGAAGGAGCTTAGTAGGCAACCTTCAGGGCCTTGACTCTCCTCCCCTCCTCCTGTCTCTCCAGTGCATGCACCAGCATCTCGCAGTTCTGTGCAGCCAGGGGTTTTAAGCATAAAAGATAAATATTTACAGCTATTACTTTTGGAGCATTACCCTGAAAGTTTTTCTGGCACAAAATTCACGCTCCTGCTGGTGTGGCCACGCCAGCTGCAACCCTGGCAAATGCATTGCCAGCCCCTTCCCGAACCCTGCCAGTGCATTTTCCCCATGCTTCAAACACCCCTTCCCTCCCCACAAACAGTGGACACCCACCTGGACAACTGGATTTTGCAGCTAGAACTGATTTTGTCTGGACGAAAACACCAGAACGAGTTGCTTGCAAAAACCCAGCCTGGCTGATGTCAGCTGCGTGCTTGTTCACAGCCCTGCTGCTGCAACCTTAGAAGATGCCTGGGCAATGCATGTTTTGGCCTCTCGCTGTTTCTTTTCCTTGTTTTGCTGGTTCAGAAGAAAAGGGTTTGCAGTGTGATTCCCAAAGTTAGAACAGCCCTGTCTGCTGGGGTTTTGCTGGTGGTGCAGGTTTGCGGTGTAGGCTGCGGGCATTGGGCAGAGGTGAGGTGCCTGCTTGCTGGTCTCTACACAGCCCCTGCCACCTGGCCCGCATGTGCTGGGGCACAAGCAGCCGCTGACAGCGAGCAGGACACATCTGGAAGGGGACCGTCACTGGGGACATGGCTGGGACCCACTGCTTGTCCTCAGAGGGGCAGGGGGGAACAGGATGCGTGGATGAGAAGGAATAAGGGAGGCACAGCAGAAACAGCTGTCTGACCCCAGCTGCCTGTCCTCCCACAGAGTACGGCACATGGGGAAAACAAGGGAAATTGAGGCTAGGAAAGGGGAGAGGTTCATGTCTGGTCTGCCCTCCCCCCTCTGTCTGAATCAATAATTAACACTTTATGTTAATTGTTAATAAAGTGAATTGAGTAAATTCTTGGAATCGAGACTGTTTTGCCTGCAAGAAGAAAGGAAAAGCAAAAATTAATAGCATGCTTTATAAGTAACAAGCTCTTCTGCCTTTGTCTGTAGCTTGTGGAAAGGGAGGAGATTTTCAGGAATTTTGTTCTTGTTGTAGTACAGAACATCCTGATAGACTGATCCTTTCCCTCCACTCATTGATTTTTTTCATTAGTATGTAAAGGCGGGGAGAATATAAAAGGCTGAGCTGTATCCTCTCCCAGTCCATGAGTAGGCCAAAAGGATCTCAAATTCATGTGGTGGGAGCAGAGATTTGGCAGAAGAGCATTGCTCTGCATCATCTGTTCTTGGTCCCAGCCCTCCCCTGATGCCATACAGTTTGCGAAAGAAAATTTAGCAAACAGTTCTAGTTGTGTCAGTGAGATTCATGTTGCCAAGACAGGGCAGGTGCAGCTCCCCTAGAATCATGCTCATGGCTTAGGCTTATGGCTGTGAAATAGGTAGTTCTTGACAGCACCAAAATAGGATGTCGTGGGGCTCCAGAGATTTCCCAAGATCAAGGAAATATCTGGTAATCTTTTTCAGGGACAGCTGTTACTTGCATATGAGCAGAGGGAGACATCTCATGCTATGGTAGATAAAGCACTGTCCCGACTTTTCTTCTCAAACCATCATTCCTGAGGTTTATGTAGGAGGGAGAGCACTGCACCCATTTAATCAGCGAGTTGAGCTTACATTTGCAGTGTGCTTTAGACGAGCTAGTATTGAGGAGTGCTGGGAGAGAAAAAAGAGCAAGTAAATTCTGGGTTTAGAGGGTGTTAACACGCTGAATACTGTGCTGTGCCGACTTGCAGCAATTTTAGAGCTTCTTACTTCATTTTCCTTTTGCAAAGGTACTTGAATCCTGCAAAGAATTCTTGATAATTTCAAAATGTTACCCTACCAATTATGGAAACAAACTTTGGAAAACCAATTGATTAGTCAGAAATTTGCAAAAGAAACTTCCTCTTCCATCCCTGCTATTTCCAGATTTTTCATTTGTTTTGTCATCCTGGTGAGTAAGTCGCTCAGGGTTGGCAGTGTTGTACAAAACACTACCAATTTCTTCTAATCCATGTGTTAACCCTTTAAAACAGCATCTTGTGTCTTTTTGTTGCTTTTTTTTGCAATAACAGACTTTGAGAAAAAATGAACATAAAAATCATCTAAGGATGGCCATATGAAGCCATCTGTCCATCTGTCTCAGCAACCTGTTTCTGATTAACATCACTAGCCCAGTGGCTGAGGGAAAGCTGCAAGAACAGGACCTGCCTGTAGCAGTAGCTACCTGCCATGCTCTTCCTGCAGGCTGGGGCTTGGAGGCCTCATGAGCTCCAATGTTTTTCTTGGTGTTGTATAGCCCTTAATGGATTTTTCTCTCCCTTAATCTGAGAATGAGTTGAGTCTGTTAAGATCTGGTGCCTGGAGATGACCTACTTTCACATTTGGTGGCATTTGGTGCACTTCTGTTCCCCAAACATGGTTGGCTTGAAGGAGAGAGACCAGAATACTCTCAGTGAGGATGTAGCCTGTAATGACCAATACTAAGAACAAATACTAAGAACATCTACAAGCACAAAGGCAAGTTCCAGTTCTACAAAGTGGTGTATGTAAGAAGACCCTTTCTCCATGGGCCTCTTCTCCATTCACCATGGGCCTCCGCTCCATTCACCATGGCTCTTCCTAGAGACCAAAGTGAGCCTTTTTTGCTCTGTAAAGTTACACAGTGGGAATATTCTAGTCTGAAAATGCGTCCGATAAAGTATAATGCCGTCTGACTGCTGGAGGGTATCAGTTTGGTGTTATTTACATAAAGCCCCATGCAAAGACTGAAGTATTTCCTTTTGTTGGTGTGCTACGCAAGACAAAACAGTTTCACGTGTGGAAGGGCAACGTCTCTGTCTCCTCTGTATAAAATAGCCCCCAGCGGTGTTACTACAGGTGGCTGCCTTCTGGCTGGCACAACTTTCCACATTGATTATTTCTTTTCTGCATAGGATTAACTTGTGCTGTTTGTGTAGTTATCCAGCAGTAGTGCTAAATTCCATGTGCCATGATGTGGAAGTTGCTTAATGTGGGCTGTATTCCAGATCTATTGAAAGAGCTGCTCCATCTACTCTGCTGCTTCATCTCTTCACTGAATTTCTTGGCAGTCAGAAGGAAGATAATAAAACTGTGCTCTCTGCATACCAGACAGATAGAATTTGCCCTGCGTCGTATTAAGTAGTGTTTATTAATTAATAGCTGCTGGGGTTTTTCTAAATGAGGATGACAGTTTGTAGGTGTTTAATTCACAGGAGGTAGAATGGGTTTCTGTATTGCCCTATAGGTTATAATAATAATAATCAGCAAGGAAATTAAGAAAGGCCTCCCATTACAAAATATGTATTGAAACCAGTCAACTTGCATGCAAATGTGGTAATCCTTGTTTTCATAGAAAATTCTTCAGACTTGCAGTGGGGTTTTCTGCTCACCCTGAGATCCCTGTTTAAACTGTTTCCTTTTGTAATGTTGGGAGGTACTGAAGTTGAATAAAACTAGCATCTTTGGAGCGACTCCTTAGAATATATTCTGTGAAAAGATATTAAAGATGAAGTTAAAATGTACGTTTTTACTTTAATGTTAATAGTATGACTGAATTTGACCTTTGAACTTGAAGACTAGGGGTTATTAATATGAGGGCTTGTGACTGACTGTGTGAACTGTCATTATAATTGCGTAGCCTTTCATTCACATATAATTCATTTACAGTCCAGAGCTTTGATCTTTCAGGGTGCTACGTACCTGATATGCTTGATGTGTTGACTTCTGATGTGGTTGGATTCCAGGTCATTGCATGATTTTACTTGCAAAAGCGCAGCCGGGTCAGTCACTAGACACTGGCACAGTGGGAATAAGCCAGCGGAGCCAACGTCGATCCCCATAGTGTGATCTACTATCTGGTTGCAGTAACATGAGAAATATGAAATGAGAACCAGCCCCATTGTTCTTGGCAGTCACCATCTCCAGGTGTGGAGGCCTGCACATGTGGGGCAAGGAAAAAAAAGATTATTATTTTACTTTTACAGATAACAAATTAAGCAGCAAAATGAATGGTTTCCCTAAAGTTTATGGCAGATTCATGAACTACAGTTCCAGTCCCGGTTCACTGTCCTAACCACAGGTGGATTTTCCTATCATCAATTAAACAAAATAATTTGAAAGCTTTCAAGGCTGTTTCTCAGGGATGCTTCAGAGCCGACAGAACTGGTCTATCTTAACCTGCGAGTGTTTTAATGTCTGGTACCTATTTTACTTTAAAACATGCAGGAATTTAACTTCTGAGATTAAAGTCTCCTACTAGCTCACTTTTGAGTTCTTCCATAGTCCCAAAAGAGGAGAGAAATTGCTGTTTCCCCTGCAGAGAATTACTTGAGGTAGTATTTTAAAACCATCAGGGTGTATGTTTTCTAGAAAACCTTGTAAAATAATTCTTTAAATCCCTGAAAGATGGCAACCCTATATTAGCTCTAAATACCTTTTTTCCCCATTGTTCTTGTTTCCTTCCTTGTAAAGTCAGGGGCTTACTTCTCTTTGGAGAGTAAGTGGCATAGAGATGAATGTGTTAAAAAAAAAAAGTGAAATTCTTTTGCAACATAGTTGTACATGTCTGAACATTAGATTCCAGTGGGCATGAAGAAAAGGTATCAGATTATTTGCATTGAATTTTCTACTTGGAATCTGAAATTGCATTTGGGCAATTTTACCAAAATACATAACTCCAGAATGCATGAACTTTAAGATGTTTCCATAATTCCTCATTTTTATAGTTATCACTGTTCATAATGAATTTGCTGCAATTTATTTTAATGGCTTTCAGTGTGCTGGCTAGGATTGCAGGATACTTATTGTTTGTACATCATAAAACCACCATGCCGTCTTTCAACAGAAAGGTTTTCCTTTTAACAGTCCTTTTAAGTACAGTCCATGAAGTAGCAAAGACAGCCATGAAAAGACAGCGTTGAAAAACTTCTGCCAAGTTTCAGTGAACAAATTTTTATTTAAATTAGGAATGGAAAAGATTTTCTGAACCTTGCATTCGTTCTCTTACTGTTTCAGGCAACCTCCTCCTGCTATGCCATTTGCAAAGTGATCAAAATCCCATTAAGTTCTTTGTCTTCACTACTGTCATTAAAAATATGGTCCAAAACCTCAGCACGGTCAGGCTAGAAGCCTTCTTCCAGCTTCAGCCTGAATTTCATTGTGGCCTGTTTATATCCACTTGTTCTTGAGTTAACATTGTCATTTTGCTTAAATAGCTCTTTTACTTCCTCTGCAATATATTTATAGAAACAAATCTTGTAGCCTGTTCAGCCTACATCTTCCAAGGCTAAGTGAGCCAAGCTCCTTAGGTTCCCTTCTCCTCTAGGGAAAGCTTGTCTGTTCTCTTGACCACCCTGGTAACCCTGCTCTGCACCAGTTTGAGATGTTTCCTTCAATATGAGTAATGAAAACCTTTACTCGGTGCTCCAGTAGAGCTCTTGCTTCATAGAGCAAGAGCGCTGCAGTGATCTTTTTCTAGCAGCAGCACATCTGATACACTTTTGCTGTGTCTTTGCCTTTTATGATGACATCAGGGTGACTATCTGTGTGATTTTAGGAGTTTGTCTTCCTTGACATTTCTAGCTGATGAGTTTCCAGTTTACAGCAGAAATTTTGCTTTCAGTCATTTTGTTCATGACCTTGCTTTTTCAGTTTCATTTTACAGTAGTGCTTCTCGAGCTCAGATGGTTCTTCCTATTTGATACCTCCTCAGGCCAGGTAATTATTTAATAATCTGTTTTCTTTTAGTTTATGAAACTTTCCCCTCTGAAGCCCTGAACTTTTATTACAGGTATTTTGCTTATCTCTCTCTTTAGTTTAAACAAGAGCAAATAATACTCTCATAACTCATGATTAATTTTTTAATCCAGTTGTATTCCAGATATTTTTGCTACTCCCAAAGTCAACCCTAAGAATACTCACAGACCTTCTTGTTTAACCAGTGTTTGGTAAAGAAATACATAGGATCACGTATCCAGAATTAACTGGACCTTGCAGTTACTAGATCCATTTGTTCTGGTGTCTGTATCCTGTAACCTAAAATCTTGCTTTCTACTAGGAATCATGTCTTTTGAGTGTCAGGTAGAAATTTCTTTGAGGGAAAAGTGGAAGAAATCTGCTGCAAAGGAACTGAGAGTCTGTTGTAGGTGTCTTTCTCCTAAATGTATTCTGTATTATCTATGCTGCTCCTTCTTATCATATTGCCATTAATATTATTCATGTTTAGTTCTTGTCCATCATTTTTACTTTTGATTTAACCTTTCCCAAACACAGTTGTGTTCTAGTTCTGATTGCATTTTCTGTTATTCCTGCAACATATTGCTTCACATTTTGCACCAGCAATTAAAATTCCACTTTTTCTTTTCTGTTCCATGGCCTAAATACTAGTACACAAACATTTTACTTGTTTCTCATTAACCACATTCATTTCCCTTACTGGATTAGGCATAATAGTTTGTTTCTTCTCAATTGCTGCACTCTGCAGTATTGCATCTGTTTTTTCTCAGCTTTTACTCACTGACATTCCTTTATCTATAGCCATATCTTTTAAGTGCAAGATTTTTTAGGATCATTTTAAAACCTAACTACATATCCTATATACATCGATATGCTATTCTTGTTTGTAATTCTAGTCAGATGACGGGTTTTCAATTCTTGTTCAGGATGGTCTCCTGTTGTTTGTATCTTCTGCCTCTGCCTAATGTCGGTGTGAATCTAAATCCTTTCTCTTCCATGCTTTCTTCTGTCAGTGTAGCATCTTGCTCGCTGAGTTAGCTGCAGTCTCCAGTACGTCAGTATCCAGTCCCTTGATGTTTCTGTTCTTTTCTTGTAATGCTATTTTCCTCATGTTCCCTTTCTGTCCACTGCTTGTAGGTCTCATTCTCTGCTTACACAATCACCCTTATCTAAGGGAGATTTTTCATAGAATCACAGAATTGTTTAGGTTGGAAAAGAGCCTTCTTTGGACAGAAGCCAGTACCTCAATGTCTCTCTTGTAGTGAGGGGCCCAGAACTGAACACAGTATTCAAGGTGCGGCCTCACCAGTCCTGAGTACAGGGGGATGTACCACACTAGTTCTGGTACAGGCCAGGATGCTCTTGGCCTTCTTGGCTGCCTGGGCACAAGCTGGCTCACGTTCAGCTGTCTGCCCATGTCCTTTTCTGCCAAGCAGGTTTCCAGCTACTCTTCCCCAAGCCTGTAGTGTTGCATGGGGCTGTTGTGACCCAAGTGCAGGAGCTTGCACTTGGCTTTGTTGAGCCTTTTTCAATTGGCCTTGGCCCACCAATCCAGCCTGTTCAGATCCCTCTGTAGAGCCTTCCTACCCTCAAGCAGATCAGCAGTCCTCATCTGCAAATTTATTGAGGGTGCACGTGATTCCCTCATCAGTAAAGATATTAAAAAGAGCTGGCCCCAATACTGAGTGCTGGGGAACTGCCCACTAACTGGATTCAACTCCATTCACCACTGCTCTTTGGGCCTGGCTATTCAGCCAGTTTTTTACCCAATAAATTGTATACGAATCCAAGCCATGGGCAGCCAGTTTCTCCAGGAGAATACTGTGGGCAACAGTGTCAAAGGCTTTACTGAAGTCTAAGTAGACAACATCCACAGCCTTTCCCTGTTCCACTAAGCAGGTCACCCTGTCACAGAAGGAGATCAGGTTAGTCAAGCAGGACCTGACTCTTATAAACCCATTCTGGGTTTATAAAACTGGGCCTGATCACCTGGTTGTTCTATATGTGCTGTGTGATGGCACTCCAGATGATCTGCTCCATAATATTCCCTGGCACCACGGTCACACTGACATGCCTGTAGTTCCCCGGATCGTCCTCCTGGCCCGTCTTATAGTCACAGTCAGGGCTTTACATTTTCATTCTTTCTGAAGACTGAGGCTTTATTATTATTATTGTAGAACAGCATAATTTAAAGCTTTTGAAAAATGAGTACATGATCCTCCCTCTCCAGCAAAACCTATGTTAAATTCATATTAGCATACAGAATATTAATGGATTATTTCAGTCTGACAGTTGAATAAGAGATGAAAACCTCTGCTACAATTGCAGGTGTTTCCTGCAGCTGAGTATGAAATTAGGTAAATTTTAATTAAGTTACAGTTGCTATTTATTGAGGTTTTGCTGTTCCTAGGTTTTTTTCTCAGTTACTCTCACTGTTTTCCAGGAATTCTGGAACTAAGAAATGGTCTACTTAGAATTTGAAAACATAAAGCCTTCAGTTCAGTGAGTTTGTTTTTAAGTTTGGAAAGCAGTGAAATAGAGGCTCCTAATTTGTTATTCTATGTGCTATCTTGTAAACTTGTTTAATAGAATTTAATTGCACTTCATGGAGCAAAAAACCCGCAAACAGTAATTGCAGATGCATTCTTGCTATGTTAAACAAATGAACACTGCTCTCTGAAAGAGAGCGATTTTAATAACAAAACAGAGAGGAAGGGAAAAGTCACTAAATAATATATATATATTTTTTTTTTAAACACAGGAATTATGCAATAGCTTGTTGCCATTCTTCTCTGTGCTTGAATTAAACATACTTGCTTTTTATTCTTACTGGCTTCTGTGAAAGCAGGAAGTTCTTTGTTTCCTATCATTTTCCTATTAATTTAGTTTTCACATTAAACATGCAAAAATTTGACCTTTCTCACATTGTGTTCTTTTGCTTTTCCAGCTATTTCATTAGAAGTATACTTTCTTCAGTCCTTCTCTTATTCTTTTGCTTTTCCAGCCATTTCATTAGAAGTATACTTTCTTCAGCCCTTTTCTGTATTTTCCATATTTTCTCCACCCTCATCCTTGTTTTGCTCAGGGCCCAAGTCCAGTGGTGCTCAGTATTTAGAGGAAACCACAGCAGTGTTTTCCTTACGCTTACAGGTCCCATTCTGTTTGTGAGGAAGAGTAGAAGATGTCCCTCCCATAGTCACCAGCACTGGAGGCTGCAAGCAGAAATGTATTATTAATGCCTACTATTTTAAAAACTGTTTTAAATGGAAAAAAAAAAAAAAAGAGAGAGGGAAGGAAGCTCTAGGCTGGTAAACATGAAACACAAGCAGGTATCACATCAGCAGAGTTCAATCTTGGGTTTAGGAACTGAAATTCACATGCCCTGTGATCTCAGAATGCGTGTCTCAGCTGCCAGACCTGACTTGTTGGGTTTTAATACCCAGTGTAACTCTCCTCCTTCTCTTTTCAGGGTCATGATAATCACTCCTTGGAAAAGATGAAACAAGTGGCCTATGAAGTTAAATGTACTTACGGTAAATGGGCTGGTTCCTACATAATGTAAAACAGTATAGCTCCACTAATCCTGCCTGGGATTACAACATTGTGCCATCCAAGAGAAGTGAATAATGTCTTTAGTGGAAGACTCAGTTCAGCTTAATTGAGTGGTCAATCAAGAATACAAGTGCTGTCCCAGTAGTCAGTCACTGCACAGCGACAGCTACTTCACTTATCACAGCCCAGGTTTATTTTGTGAGTAAGAGTTCCTGGTGTGTGCAAAGAGGATCTTTTCCAACAGTCTGTAGGAGGAAAGCATGTCTGAACAGACAACAACTGATAGCAAAATCAGCTCTCCCACAGTTTGTTGTCAGAGGGCTGACCATTTCCCTTTACACCAAACCTGGGTCTCGGCAGTTTCTCCTCCAGGCTGCTAATTTAAGCTCGCATCTCACCTCCCTGAAGTGGCCCTTAAAAAGCTAAGGCTTGGCCTTCCAAACCAATACCTACCTATTTCTTGTCCTGGTGTGCATCCTGGGATACACTCCATACTTCTTGTATTTGAGGGCAAACACTATAGCATATACTGGCTGTGTGCTGTTAACCAAAGAAATCTTAAGTGAGCAGTACGTATGCCTGCATTTTTTTTAGGTTCTGCAGCATACCTTCAGAACCAGATACATGCTTACCCATTTCAAGATTTAATGCTGCTCTTTGAGATTTATGGGCCATATAATTGATCTTACTGCTGTTGAATAGTCGTGCTCTTCATTTTCTTTACTTGCATTTTCCTGGGTAAAAAGCTTTTCCTTTTCCCCATCTGAATTTCTTCAGTAGATTTGAATCAGCTCCTTCTGATAGCTGGTGTTTGCTTTATGTCGACCATTGTAAACTAGATTATTGTTTTCTCAGTGATGAGAAAACTACAATCCTGTTGATACGTATGCTTTTGCTTGACATGTTGGCACTTGTAGTTGTGTGTAGAGACTGCCTTGAGTCCACTCTGTAGCAGTTACAGGTGGCAGGAGTAACATCCATTTTCTCACTTCACTGTAGCAGGCAACTTGAATAAAACAACAAGGCATTTCTTCTTAACCTGCAATTTTCTCCCTGCCAAGGAACAGAAGAGTTGGCCTTTTAGTGCAGATTTAGTTATAATGCTGCTATCAGTTGTGGTTTTGGCTTTTCCCATCAGGTTCTAATATTTAAGGTTAATTATTTAAACAGAGTTTTCTCACCGATCATGATTCCATTGGTCAGAAGTCTCTAACCAGCTGAAATACGTAAAAATAACAAGAAAACCCAGAAGATCCCTCCATAAAATGTCCCTATGCTTGTGCTGCTGGGAACAGGCATTGAAATTGGGTGTGGTAAATGCTTGTGCTGTCTTGGAGAGTAATTTTTCATTCAAATGACTTATTGGTAGATAACTGAAAATAAGAAAGGAGACTTATGCTCCAGTGATGAAATGTGTTTTAAATGTAATGTAACCTGCATAACATCTTTCAAGGGAGGGGTATTCTGCGTCCTTGAAGCTGTACCATTCCCGAGCACCTCATACAGGACTCAGTGCTGGCTGACATCGCCACAGCTTCATTGGGCTTGCACATCCATTTGGAAAATGTGGCAGTGTTCCACCCTTGGAACTCACCACAACTTTTTCTCCCATTCAGCAATGTTGACCACAGGGGTGGATAAGATAAACCATCCAAAATCTCATAACGCAGAGATGCCCAGTGATTTTTCATGCTGCCAGTCCTCTGAATGGCCACTACCACTACCCCCAAGACTGTGTCAGCAAGTTGATCTGTCAGTCCCTTCAGCTAGTGGGCCTGTTGGGAAGAGGGACATCTTTCCTGCAGAAGAGAGGCTGATTCAAGGCTGTATAGTGTATCTTACATTGCACCCCAATACAGCATTGAGAAATTATCTTCCTCTTCCTGTGTCTTTCCTTGTATGTGGGTATGTATGTATGTATGAAGCCAGATTTATCAGGATGATTTAGCAGAATGATAAATCTGGCTTCAGGGCTGTGGTGGATTCTACTGGACAGTGGCACTTATGCTGGATCCTCTTTACTCAGCAGCAGAGTCTCTCCCCTCTTGGTGATATGGTGTACCCCCAGCCCTACCCGGATACCCAGCATGAAGCATAGAGAAGAGGTGCTAATTCCCTAGAAGGGAAGACAGTGATGTAGTGGATATATGTATGTATGTTTCAGTGCCTTCCTTAGAGAGCTCTCTCCATTTCTCCCCAGTCATGATGCTCTTAGTGATTTCCCTCTTAGAAACCTCAAGCTGTTCATGCTTTCACTCCCAGGTTTCCAAACCCTCAGTCCCTTCTATTGGACATTCTCTGGGCCTTGAGTGTGGCCAAGGTATCTGTCCTCATCTGTTTCCCTTTCTGACTGCTCTCAAAAGCCTCCACTTTGCTTTCCAGCATGTACAAATGCTGTCACAGTCTGGTGGATTTGTTTGCTCTTTTTTCCTATTGCTTTCTGGAATTAACTGCTCATGAATGCTTTGTAAATGCTTAGGGCTCTTCTCAGGCTTCAGGAAGAAACCAGCACCTGGATTATCTCAGTGCTTGAAGCAATCTGCAGAAGAAAAATCTGTTTCTTTTCCCCTGAATGAGGAATATCTTCTCAAAAGAAGCTTCCCATAGTGTCTTTGTGCATAATAAAAAATGAGCTCTCCATTTTTCTGCTTAGCTGGAAGGCAGGCCTGGATGGTTGAGGAAAGATGTGGTCACAATCCTACATAATCCTTTCCAGCTCTTTTGAAGGAAGATCTTTGTCTTTACTTTTTCTCTGTCCTGCTATTACTGTGCCTACCACTCAGTGTCTCATCTGGGCTTGGCTTTGCTCTGCAACTTTTCCCTCTGACTCTTCCTGCTCTCACATACCAGCTGCCTACCCTCACATCCAGGCAGCTTTTCACACCGTATAATGTTTTGCTGTTCTCCTTTCCTAGTGATGCAGCACAGTGGTTTGCCAAGCCAGGACACACCTCTGATGGGGAATGTGGAATATAGTGGGGGAAGCCACGGCATGTTGTGATGTGGTGTGCTTCAGGGAGCAGAGAAAAGGGAGTACCTGGGAAGAAGTGGTAGGGGGCTGGGAAGGTCTTCAGTTGATTGGGGGAGATGAAGGAGGAGGGCAGACAACCCAGCAAGCAGGGGAGCAGGAGAACCTGGTAACTAGTGGCTAGTGCATCTTCAGTCTTCCATCGTGGAGGCTGCCCAGCCTTACCCACCTCTGGCTGTAGTCAGTTATGCCTGCATACTGCCACCCCTGGCCAGTCACTGCTAGCTGCCCTCACTGAGGCTTTCCTTGGGACGCAAGAGAGAGCAGCCTTTCCTTGAGAGCAGCCTCTTCCTCACTGGACACAGTCTGCAGTTCCCCATCTCTCCCTTTCTTATCTCTCCTGGGATCATCAGTTCTCCAGCTGACTGGGGAAGGCAGGAGAGGATGTAATGAATGTATCCCGGGAGAGCAGAGAGGGAAAGATGTTGAAGAACTGCTGCTGTAGCTCACTTTTTCTCGTTAGTAGGAGTCACAAGTGCTTGTGACTTGGTGGCTTGTGTATCTGGGACCTCCGCCAGAACATCCATTTGCTGTGAGCTTTGCTTGGTGGAGTGATGCAAATAGCAGAGAGCTGGCAGAAACCAGGGACTGTCAGCCATAGTTGCTTCTTTGCTTTTTATTTTTATTATAGTTAGGCTTTTAAAGTGATTTAAAATACGTTTTATCTGTAATAAACCAGAGCTTTCTAAAGCCAGCATTAGTAAAGAAATCCTCAAACTTAGGTGTCGTTGTTGAGGTTAGAGAGACTAGAGCAGGTGGCTTGAGTGTTCAGAGCATCCCCCCATTACTGTTAATTCTTTTTGCCCTGAGGTTTGTTTGCTTGTTTTAATAGATTCTGTGTATCAAGGCCAAAATACCGAGTATCTCTTTTTCTTCTCTGAGCTGCAGTTTGCTTTTATGAGAGTATAAGGAGGCCCCTTGGTGTCCTTTGATGCCTGTGGAAGGTGGGGAAGGCTGATCAGTCTGTCCTTGACGGAATTTACTGGCATTTGATGAGTTATGCTTTTGAATTTGCGTGTTAAACAGTAAAAATAATCTTGGGGCTTATTTTTTATGTGAAGGAGAGAAAACAAGCAAGGGAGAAACTGATTCCTCTCATATTTCTTCTATTCAAGATAATGATAAGAGAGCTTTTCACCCACAAATGCTGAGAGAGCTGGCAGACATCATTGCTAGGCTACTCTCATTCATCTTTGAAAGGTCACAGCAGTCAAGGGAGGTGACTTAGGACTGGAAGCAAGCAAAGACCCCAGTCTTCAGAAAGGTCAAGAAGGAGGATACAGGAAACTACAGGCCAGTAAGCCTCACCTCCAGCCCTAGAAGGGTCATGGAACAGAGGTCATTCTGGAAGCCATTTCTATAAGCACATGGAACACAGGGAGGTGATCAGGAACAGTCAGCATGGATTCATGAAAAGGAAATCATGGTTAATTACCTTCTATGATGGGAGAACCAGCTGGATGGATGAGGGGAGAGAGTGGATCTTGTCTACCTGGACTTCGGTAAGATTTTTGACACTGTCTCATAGTGTCCTCATAGACATCCTCATAGACAAGCTCAGAAAGTGAGGGCTGGATGAGTGGACAGTGAGGTATATTGAGAACTGGCTGAATGACAGGTCTCAGGGTTGTGGTCAGTGGCACAGTCTCTAGTTGGAGACCTGTACTAGTGGTGTCCCCCCGGGGGTCAGCACTGGGTCCAGTATTGTTTAAGTTATTCATCAGTGACTTGGATGAAGGTACAGAGTGCCTCCTCAGCAAGGTTCCCAACAGTGCAAAACTGGGAGAAGTGCCTGACACCCCATAGTGCTGTGCTATCATTCAGAAGGATCTAGGCAGGCTGAAGAGGAACCTTTTGAAACTCAACGAAGGCAGTGCAGACCCCATGCACCAGTACAGGCTGGAGGCTGACCTGCTGGGAAATAGCTCTGTGAAGAAGGACCTGGGGGTCCTGGTGGACAATAGGTTGTCCAGAGTCTGGAACATCTCTGAAACAAGGAAAGGCTGAGGGAGCTCTCTTCAGTGTAGAGAAGAGAAGGCTCAACAGATGATCTGATCAGTGTATGTAAGTATCTGAAGGGAGGGTGTCAAGAGAATGGGGCCAGATTCCTCTCAGTGGTGCCAAGCAATAGGACAAGAAGCAATGGGCATAAACTAAACCACAGGAATTTCCACGTGAACATGAGGAAGAACTTTACTGTGAGAGTGACTGAGCATTGGAATAGGTTGTCCAGAGAGGTTGTGGAGTCTCCTTCACTGGGGATACTCAGAGCTGCCTGGATACAATCCTGTGTAATGTGCTCCGGGTGACCCTGCTTGAGCAGGGAGATTGGACTAGATGACCTCCGGTGGTCCCTTCCAACCTCAACCACTCTGTGATTCTGTGATGGGAGTGTGCTTCATGATAACAATAAAGAAGAGCTCTCTGTGTGTGGTTAGGGTGTATTTGTTTAACAGCCCCCTATGAATTGGTATTTTCTGTGCAGCATAAAAACAAACAGCTCCCAAGTACTTCTCTCAGAGTTGTAAGAAGAGCAACATGCACACCCAAACCAACCCAACAAACCCAAAACATCCAGCTCTCCAAACCAAACTGCAGCTAGAGTGGAACTCCAGAGCAACGCAGCTACCTATTTTGAAATTTACTATCCCTGAATTGTCATATTATTTCCCCCAGGATATTGAAATTAGAATGAGAACAAGTTGCCAAGCTGATTTATTACTGAGCAATGCTAAAACTGTTAGAACTGTCCTGTCCTCCTTCCTGCAGTCCTCTTGACCTTAAGGGCCAATATTATGTTGCACAATGGAGATTAGAGTATGTTATGATTGTGATCCCCAGGGGCCCTGTTTTTGCTAAAATGTCCTTATGATGAGTAAAAGTACTTGTACTTCCATTATGGCATGTTGTATGTGTTGTGTATTTATGACTTATTCTATGAGTTGTATGACTGTGGTGCACATCAGTGGATAACTCAGGATGATTTGCATTGTGAGGCATGTATGTGTGTGATTGAGAATGACCTTAGTTTCTTGGTAGCAAAGCTGTTTTGCCACTTTGGCTTTATCTGGACATGTCCAGGAAACTTAGTGTCTTTTTTCTAATGACTTGTGGCTAGGAGTTTGAAATGGAAATAATTTCTTAACAGCTTTATGAACATAGACCAAACTGATTGTGAACCGGAATCTGTGGCATAGAAGCTACAACTAAATTAGGTGTAACTTTATCCTCAATACTACTAGGGTCAATGACTGAAAAGCCAGCAAGAGACGTGTCTGTGTTTGAGTTAGTCTGGCTTGTTTGGCTGATTTTATTGCCCTAAACTTTGTCCATATGCTGAGCGGGATTCAAGATGCTGCTTTGTTTGATACTCTGACTCTTATTCAGTGGAGTTCTTAATCACAACCCTAACTTCAAGCATACAGATAGTTCCACTATCTGACAAAGCCAGCTCCAAGAGTCCGTTTGCTGACTTCTCTAAATATAGCCTATTGTATTTTGCGCTAGCATAAGAAGTGATATTTGACTGTTCATCCTGTACTATCTTCCGGCTTTTTCACCCCCTTCAAACGCATTAGGTTCTTTCAGACTGGAAAGATTTCGTTCCTCTTAACAGAGTGGATGAGGCACAGAAAAAGTAATGTTTATCAAAAAGACTAAGAGAACAAAACTGTACAGAGCATGGAAGTTTCAACACACATTAGTTTGTAGCAAGGGGCAAGTGACTTCTCAAAATTGCAAAATGATACCTGTGATGAGAAGAACTTCTACTTTCACATGCACAGTCAGAGTATTACAGAATGGTTAGAGCTGGCAGGGAACCTTGGATATCATCTACTCCAACCCTCCTCCTGAGAGCAGGGTCAGCTAGGGCAGGTTGCTCAGGATTGTGACCCATCAGATTTTGAGGCACTCCAAGGTCAGAGACTACAAACTCTGGGCAATGTGGACCATTGATTGATCACTCTCTCAGTAAAATTATTTCCTGTGTTTTAGTTGAATTTCCTGTGTTTAAATTGATGCCCATTGCCTGTCATCTTGTCGCTGGGCACCACTGAGAAGAGCCTGGCTCTATCTTTTTTACTTTCCCTCACGTGGTATTCACATGCACATGCATATGAGCTCCCTGAGATTCTCTTTTCCAGGCTGAACACCCCCGTCTTTCTCAGCCTCTCCTCAGAGGTCAGATGCTCCAAGCCTGTTCATCATCTTCCTGGCCCTTTGGTGGACTTGGTCCCACACGTCTGTGTGTGTGGCTTTCTGAGGAGCTCAGCACTGGACCCAGCCCTGCAGCTGTCTCACCAGGGCTGAGTAGAGGATCACCTCCCTCAACTTGCTGGAAGTGTTATGCATAATGCAGTCCTGGAGGCTGCTGACCTGTTTTCCTGCAGGGGTGCATTGCTGGTTCATGGCCAGCTTGTTCTGTAAGACACTGAGGCTCTTCTCTGGGGAGCTGCTTCGGGGTTATTCCTGCCCAGGCGCAGGACTCCTCATTTCCCTTCGTTTTGCTGCATTGTGGTTCATGATGGCCCATTTCTCCAGCGTGTCCAGGTAGCTCTGGATGGCAGCAAGACCCTGTTGTCAGACTCTGTTCCCAGTCCTGGCCTCAGTATCTTCTGCTGGGGTACACCTCTAGTGACTTGCCTTTAGCTTAAAGACTTTATGCCACTAACTGCAATCCTCGAAGCCCAAAGAGCTTGTTCCAGTCAACCTCACTGTCCGCTTAACTAGGCTGAACCTAGTAGACTAGCTTGTCTACTAGGATGTTACAGGTGACAGTGTTAAAGGCATTACTGAAATCAAGATAAGTCAGTTACTTATCTTGACTTTATTACTGAAGCCAAGATAACCTCCGCTGCTTTCCCTTTTTCACCGAGCAGTCATCTCATTGTATAGGGCTATCAGGTTGCCATGACAGGATTGAGGATTGAGAATAAAAGCAGCAGCTAATACCCATTTGGATTACTTTCTCAGGTACTGAATTTGCTAGCTAGCTGTTGAAATCTCAATACATTGTGAAACTGAGATGCAGTCTTAAGACTGAAGCTGGCTACTTTTGAGGTGGACAAATGTATTTTAATTTAATTTAACAAATAATCAGTAAAACTTTTCAAGTTATTATTAATATTATTGTGGTTGCAAAGAAGACATAAAGTCATTGCAAAAATTATTCTTGAACTTTGGATGAAGCAAGTTAGTAATAATTATGAGCTCTTTAGGCTTTAGAGGGAAGAAGGCCACATAACACTGCAATATTACAGCTTTTCAAATGTGGCTGAATATTTTTCATCCTGTAAGCTAGATCAGAGTGAAATCTGGAGTTAGCAATTTTGTTTACTGTTTTGCTGTTCCAGTTGGAGTCTTTGGTATGTTTTTTTTTCTCTTGTTTAACTTTTTCACGTCTGTGCTAGTTAATAATTTATAAGTGTTTAATACTATACTAGATTTACAGGGAGTAACTTTGGCTTACTGCCTGCATAAGTAGTGCTTTTTCTGTTTCTTTTCTTTTTCCCAAAGTTTTAATGTGTTGCAACTCTGCGGCCATTGTTGAGTCATGCTGTATAACTAGGCCAAGCAGGGATGTCTTGCCTATTTCTGTCTTTCTAAGGATATTTCTAACATTTGGCTCTAATTAAGAGAATGAAGAAATGAGGGAAAACAAGATATGTTTTTACATGACCTCCAATTACTTAAGGACAGAGTTAAACTTAACAGTTTGAGGTCTTTTGTTACAATGAAATTAGAGCGTTGGTCATTTGTAACATGCAAGTACTTTCATGGGGAGAAAATACTTGATGCTAAAATAGGGGGTTACTAAAAGGTCACTTTAACAGGAACAGAAGGCATAATAGGAATCAGTGGCTGGAAGCTGAGGAAAGAAAATTTCAAATTAGATACAGGGTTCATATTTTTAATGAGAGGTGCTAACCTTTGGAGGAAAATATTGGTTGATAAACACTTTTTTTAGTAAAGACTAAAAGATTTTCTGGAAAATGCACTGTAGCCATACATAAATTCGTCCTCTGTTCAAACACAGTTGAACCTGGTGTCCTGAACATAAGAAGGACAATGGAGCTGCTTGAGCAAATCCAGAGGAGAGCCACTAGGATGATCAGAGGGCTGGAGCACCTCCGGTATGAAGACAGGCTGAGAAAGTTGGAGCTATTCAGCCTAGAGAAGAGAAGGCTGCGTGGAGACCTCATAGCAGCCTTCCAGTGTCTGAAGGGGGCCTACAAGGATGCTGGGGAGGGACTCTTCATTAGGGACTGTAGTGATAGGAGAAGGGGTAACGGGTTCAAATTTAAACAGGGGAAGTTTGGATTAGATATAAGGAAGTTCTTTACTGTGTGGGTGGTGAGGCGCTGGAACAGCCTGCCCAGAAAGTGATAAATGCTCCATCCCTGACCGTGTTCAAGGCCAGGTTGGACAGAACCTTGGGCAACCTGGTCTAGTGTGAGGTGTCCCTGCCCATGGCAGGGTTGGAACTAGATGATCTTAAGGCCCTTTCCAACCCAGATCATTCTATGATTATATGATCTAGTACAAGAGCAACAATCTGAACTAAAATGGCTTGTGATAATTCAAAAGGTTAGATGGGACCGGGAGGTTCAGCATCTAACCCTAGATCACACATGGCCCCTCATCCAGCCTGCTGCTCTCTATTGCTGTAGCACCCATCATGAGATGGGGTGAAAAGTAGCATGTCTCTGGGAAGATTGTGGGTCTTAGCTACCTCTGCTAAGACATACAAATGCCCAGCCTGTAGACCACTTTGTGTCTTCTCCTGGAGTTTCACCATAGAGAGTATTCTGGCGGTGGTAACCTGCTGTCAGATCACACTCCCAGCATGTGGGAACCTAGCTGTATCGCTGCAAAATCACTCCAGCACTGGCCCTTGAAATTCACACTTGTATAGTGTCTGCTTGAAGTCTGGGATTAGATACACAGAAAATGTTGAAGAGGGCAGATCATTTAGAAAGACAAGGTGATCTACCCACAGTCAAACTTTGAAGACTGGGAAATCTGGAATAAACTTGTACCAAATGCTCCAGGAAAGTTCTCATCACTGACATAGTGTAACCATATAGGAATGGAGATGAAGAACCCCAAAACTCCCCTTAAGAGGTAGAAAACAGTCCTCCTGTTAAAACCTAGGAAGGAAAGCTAAAGATCCTGTCAATGCAGTTTTAAGGGTGAGATTGGCAGGGGAAGTGGGGAGTTTCAACGCACTGTTTAGCCTGGCCTACCATATTATAGCTCACGTATTCTGCATGGTAATTCTGTGAACTTCATAACTTCTGTTGAACTCAGTCAGACTTTTCTGGAAAAATAATGCAAGGCAAGGATGGGCAAGGAGCAGTAGTACTGTAGCTCAACATGTCCATTTATAAAATGGAGAAAACATTTGGCTGATTCACGAAGGCGTTGTGTACATAGGGTGCCCTCTAATCCTCAGATGGAAGGTACAACAAATACAACATGTTTTTTTTCTGGTGATCCTGGGCATGTGTAAAACCTTGAAGGTGAGTTAGCTATGAATTAATAATGTGTGGAGCAATTAAGAAACCCATATAGTTTAGTGGAATTATCTTCTTATAAATAAGAAAATGCACTCAGACTCCTGTAGCTAGGTCACAGTTCTCTCACCACTTATGATTCTCCCACTGAAATCACAGGGGCGGTGATATTCAGTGTTGGACATTGTGCTGAGTTGTATCTGTAGTCCCATGAATCAGAAATAACAGACTGTTGTGAACCAAGTCTGAGAGTTCCAAATGCCTGTCAGTGCATTGGGTTTCAGCTCCCACTGACCTCCACTAGTCTTCCCTAGAAATCTCAGACATTAATTTTCAAGCAGATTACCTGCTGTTATCTCCAACTATGGAAAAGTTGTTTATATGTTTGCCTAAAAATAAAACCAGCATTTACAGTTCATTTCAGAAATAGGCCATTATAATTCCTGGGAATTTATGTGCAGAACACAGGAACAGCTCTGAGGCCTCTGTGTAGGGCTGAAAAGATGATAGGAAGCATCACATTGTTGGGAAATTGATATTTGTTGTGAGCTTTATTTTTTTACTGTGAAACACTGCTTTAAGTGGTGTGATTTTGTTGTTATTTTTATTGTGTGCATTTTATTACAGGATCAGGGACTAACCAGGGACCATTATTCAACTGCAAAACGTCATCTTCAGTTTGCAGGTGGATACTGCGCAAGTCATACTTGACATGAATTGTCATAGCACAGAATAAATCATTTGATACTTAAAGGGAAGTTATTAGTTTGTGTAAGCAGAAACATTCTTTGTTCCTAAAATCAAAGAGGTACTCTTAAAATGTGTAACTCCACCAGCACTTTGAGATCACTCTCTTACTTACATTTTGGTCATCTTATTCTGTTGAGATAGAGGTAGAATCACCATTTTGGAGGAAACCTTTTATAGGTCATATAAATAAAACCATCAGATTTTATTTTTAGTATATAAATGCTGCTTTTATGACATTTATCTTGCTTTTCAAGTTTGAATATAATATACAAATACCTAATTGAAACTTTTTATTTCATAATGTCATATGTAAATACTTTATCATCCCATATCACGTTATCTTCCCCACCTTCTCAGTGCATTCCAAGCTGACCAGTTGGCACATCACACATTTCATCGCCTCTTACCTAATTAGTAGGAAACAATTCCTTCTTCTGAGTTATGGAAAAACAAATTATTTGTCTTTTAGGCTGGGCAACAGAGATGTTAATCAGCTGGGCCTCTCAGAAATCCCAGCCCTGATTTACACCACTGCAATTAGCAAACCAACCAACCACCATAGTCCACAGTGCATTATAAAGTGCTATTTGTCAGCAAGATGGTATGCACTGAACTCAGCACCTCCATGCTCTGAATATTGCTGAATTTTGTAGACAGCATAGCAAAGGAGAATTCTGGGGAAAAAGTTGGAAGAAGATTATCTGAAGCAAGTGACAATTTTCTTTCCCAGTTAGCCAGCTCCTAGAGGAATGGATAATGTCTGTTAGAAGATGCTGACATAACACAGAATCATAGAATCATAGAGTGGTTTGGATTGGAAGGGACCTTAAAGCTCATGTAGATCCTATCCCCCCCCTCGGGCAGGGATATCTTCCACTAGACCAGGTTGCTCAAAGCCCCATCCAGTCTAGCCTTGAACACTGCCAGGGATGGGCCATGTTAACTTGTTAATAGAGATACCCGTTTCTAGAAGTTCTGCAAGTGTTCTTAATAGTTACCTCAGTTACTCAGATGATCTGGACTTGGATCTCTGGGTTGATTTGTTTCTTGAGTCACAGTGCCTAATATCACATGATAACCCTGTAGTGGTACTTAGCACTAATCTGCAGTACTATGAGAGCTGAGATAAATGGTAGGATCTTTCTGCTAAAGCTTAAGGGAAGACTCTGAGGCAGTTGGTGGAAAGTTTGGTATTTTGATTGTTTGTTTGTTTGGGTTATTTTGTGGGAGACCCTATTTTTGGTCATTTCTCTTTGTTAGACAGAGCAGTTAGAAGCTGTGGACTGGCTTGGAAAAAGAGCCTACCTAGCATGGTGTTGCTTTTCTGAAAGAGCCTGATAGGATATACTGATAGAGATATATATGTAGGTCCTCAGTGTGTTCAAAGGCTGCATTTGGATCACTGTGTTTTGTAGTCACTGGAGACTGTTCATCATCTGAATTTGTCTAATCTGTTTTGAACCCAGTTTTACTTCAGCCTCTAGAACATCCTTTGTCTGTGAGTTTGGCAACTTGTAGGGTGATGAAAGAAGCTACTTCTTTCTTTACTTATAAGCAACCTGTTAAGGTATGTGTGGTAAGCGCCTGTGCTTAAAGATGGCTTGCATCTGTCTTTCTGTTCCTTTGTTTTCAGCAAGTGTTGCTGACATAGTGATAGGTGCTAAATATAAAAAATTATTACCAAATGGGAAGTATGAGGACAAATAATCTTTTCAAGAAGATTATATATCCTCTGCACAGATGGTGGCTTTTTAGTGAGCTCAGACAGAGTTTCAAATAAGAAAAGAACATACTTTTTTTATGACCCTTTGAAACTTACTATAGCCCATAAAGCAGTTTGGGATATTGCTGTGGTGAAAACACACTGTTTTTCAATCTCATGTTGTTGTGTGGTGTTATGAGGTTGGAATGGTCTCTTTTAGAGGTTAAGGGGTCGTATCCAACCTGGAAGCCTGTGACATGTGGAGTAGCACAGGGTCTGTGCTGGGACATGGCCTGTTTAACATCAGTGACCTAGGGGTGGAGGCAAAGGTTCACCAGGTTTACAGAAGACCTTGAACTGGGGGAACCGGTCAGTATGCTAAAGCACAAGGTTGTCAGACGGCCTGAAGAAATGGGCCAACAGGGACCTTAAATTCAATAGGGACAAATGTGAAGTCCTGCACCTGGGAAAGAAGCAATACAGGCTGGGGACTGGCTGTGGGGAGCAGCTGTGCTGAAAGTGAACGTAGGGATGTGAGACAGCAAGCAGTCATGAGCCACCATTGTGCCCTGGCAGCAGAGAAGGCCAACAGCATTCTGAGCGCAAAAGAGGAGCAGAGCCAGTAGATCAAGGGAAGTGATTGTATCTCCCTCAGCACTCATCAAGGTACATTTAGATATTGCAGCTAGTTTTTGCCCCGTGAGACAAGGAAGGACATCGTTAATGAGTTCAGCGAAGGCCCACCAAGGTGAGCTGGGGGCAGGAGCACCTGCCGTGTGAGGAGAGGCTGGGGGACCAGGGCTGGTTCAGCCTGCAGAAAAGATGGCTTCAGAGGGACCTGATAGCTGCCCCTCACTGCTTGTATGGGAGTGATCGAGGAGCGGGAGCCAGGCTGTTCATGGTGACGCACAGTGGCAGGGTAAGAGTCAACAGGCATAAGTTAAAACAAGAGGGGTTCAGACTGGATGTTGGGAGAAGCTTTTTCTCCACCAGGATGGTCAAGCATTGTTTGCTCAGAGAGGCTGTGCAGTCTCCATGCTTGGAGGTTTTCAAGACTCATGTGGATAAAGTCCTGATTGATCTCACAGCTGATCCTGCTATGAGTAGAAGGTTGGACTGGAGTCTCTTCCAATCTAGATTATTCTATGATCACAGGATCCTTCAAATACGCCAAGATTTCATCCAAGATGCGTTTGTATATGCCAGTCTGTGGCAAGCTTCATGCGTGTTAAGGGCAGTTAGCATCAGTAGCATGTAGCTTGCATAAAGATAGGTTCTGTGCATAATGTGTGCCCCTTTAGAAGGCAGAGACCAAATTGTTTTTTCTTTAAGTATGTGTCAGTGTCCCATCCTGCGCTAGGTATGTGTCAACTTGGGAATGGTTTTTTAATGGTACTGTTTGTCAGGGTCACTCATGTTCTGCATGCCTGCTTGTCTTTCCAATGAGAATATGAAAGATTAAAGCAAATGTGGTCCTATTACATCTCCCCTTTTCTTTCTGTAATAGTATGATGGACCTTGAAATGTATCCAACCAATTATTTTTAACAGACTTCAAATTTGTCCTTTCTAGATTTGTTTGGTGATTAAAGTTTATCCTCCTTTCTCCTTTTGTCTGCTTATTTTTGGATGTTGCAAATAAATAAAGTACTAATCAACTTCTCCACAGTACACTTTGGTGTATGATTCCTCAAGATGGTTTCAAATGTAATACAGTTAAATTCCTACTGCCTTACAACATAGTAACTGGAAATTATGCCCAAGGGGAAATAAAATAAACTGCAAATAGCATAGAATATGTTAACTTCTTTGGTTTTGTGCTGTGTCCTAAAAAAATGCAGTAATGTCATCTCTGATGCAACCAATGATGACAAATCTTATAGAAGCTATGATAAACACAAAGATTACAAAGTATTCTTGTTAGTGCTCCATGGCCTGAAATAGAATTCAGTTATGACAATCTAAATACAGTTTGTTATGCTGAAAGATACCTCCGTGTTCATGAATGTGCTGATGTTTGCTAGATATTGTCTGTTTCTTAAAGCCCTGGCTTCTGTGCGCCTGTTCCTTATTTTAACAGCAAATACACAGAAAAGGTTTTGTGCTGGTTCGTGTCCTTCTGGTTGACAGCTGAGTTAAACTCCCACAGCAGGTTTTCCTTCTTAGCTCACCAGCCCCCCCAGTTGAGGGTTTGATCATTGATGTTTCCAGAATACTTTTGGGAAGCCTAGTTGAATAGGTAGTTTCAGATATGGTATTTAGAAAACATCACATCCTACAAATGCTTTGGAACTCTGAACCATAAATATGGTACTGTATTCTCACTTTTATCAAAAATCCACAGTGCAGACCCTAATGGACATTATCTCTGTGATGCTTGACAAGAAAATCAAGTAGATGCCCATCCATTGTTTCTCTGGAAATACAGGAGCTCTCAAACTCTCCGAATTAGGCTCTTAGTCTGGAATATCTCTGTTAACTTGTCATTTTCAGGAAGTAAAAATAAATCTGTGAACTTGCAGAGTAGGAGGGCAATTCATGAGAAGCTGATAGAGAGCTGATAAACACCAGTGGGGCTTCCCGTGATGGATCTCATTGCTGCCAAAAGTGTTAACAATAGCAATATTTTAATTCCAGGAGCTTGAGTTCAGGGACACTGATCCTTGTCTGTTGCTTGTGGTCTCCTTTTCTTTCTCAATCTGTTCCCCCCAATTTCATAGAATCATAGAATAGTTAGGGTTGGAAAGGACCTTAAGATCATCTAGTTCCAACCCCCCTGCCGTGGGCAGGGAAATTTCCAACAAGATTTCTAAAGGCAGAAGAGAGAAAGCCATGACCACTTTCAGAGATCCAAACTGGCTGAGATAGAGTTGGCAATAACCTCTCTGTATTGAGACTTAAGCAGCTGGTGATTGCTTCACAGCATAAATACATGTCAAAGAGCATAAGCAGTTCCACATTCTTTCCAGCAAACATATTGGATCTACCTATGCTCATTATTACTGGTCCAATTTATCCAGGATTTCACAAAGTTATAACTAGATAGATAATCCAAGCCCAAGGCTCAGGCAGCACGGTGCCAGTATGGGGCATGATGATGCCATGGACAAAGCTCCTGTTGGAGAGCTTGCACCCGACCTTCTCTGTCCAAGAACATGGAGGAGATTGGTCATTCAGTATTCAAGCTGTGCTCTGGGGCTGCAGATCCTCTAGGAGAACAGTTTGTCTTTCCATTCAGTCCATTCCTCTGTTGTACAGCCTTTCTCTGCCTCTGGTCATGGTGCTGTTACAGACTTATCCATCAACAAGGAACTCGCCTTGCCCACACTATCTTGAACCACTAGTTCCTTTTTTTTTTCTTTTTTTTCAGAATGATGGTTTCTTTTTTTTTCCATATTTATGAGCTGTTTTCTATTCACAGTCACCGAATTAACTCTTGAGTTTTTACATTCTGTCTTTACTTACGCTGTCTTATTCTCTTGAATGCACGTCTTGTCCTGCATAGTTCTTACCACCAGAGTTAATGGCAGAAAGAAAGAGTGTAGCTAATTTTTCACCTCCTGTGCAGTCATTGAGGCTGGGAGTTAAGAAAAGACTTCACCAGAATACTGCCTCAAGACTATACTTTGTAAATGGAATTCATTTTATATGGAAGTCACTGGGACATAAAGGGTGCAGAATTTTAATGTCATTTTGATAAGCTGCTTTTGAGAATAAATTTCGCTTTAAAACCTCAGAATGTCAGTAGAGAAATATGTCTGTTAAAAGCCAGCAAGTATAGACATATCCTTAGAAGGGAATAGAAAGAAACAAACTAGTGCTGGTTATTCAGGGAAAGTAATGGAATATATAAACCTCTGCTCTGTACTGAAAGAGATCTCATGAGAATATATGGGTTGCTAAAAATTAAGAAAATGCTGAAAACAAAATTTTTGTCACTATTTAACTCCTCGTGACTGCGTATTGCAACACTCTTGAATTACGCAGTAACATGTATGCATTTTCAGCAACAGCACCGCATCATTGCAGTGAAATCAACATTGAAACAGTTGAGGGGACTTCATTTAGGTTTTATTCAAGATTTCAAATGAAGATGGGCAGTTCTTAGTTTCCCTGCAGGAAGTATATTCACCTTTGTTGCGTAGGCACAGTACTGTACAATGGCTTTTCAGTGGGTTGTTTTTTCCTGGGTTTATTCTTCAGCTAGTCTTCACACTGAGCTGAGGAAGGATAGCATGTAATTTAATATAATGAAGGTTATTGCTGAGGTAATTGTTGCATGGGTAATATTAAAGTAGTACTTGGCAGCTAATGAGCACTTCACTTCCCATTTCAAAGTGGGAAAAAAAACCCTCAACAGCAACAAAAAAAAAAAAAAAAGGAAGAGAAACGGCATCATTTAGGCCTCTTTATGAGAAAGCATTAGAGCATTCTCTAGAATGACGATATTTATCATCTCTCCTCATATGTGGTTTGCCGGCATAACCAATAAAGAAAAATAACACAAAGCCACCAAATGGTGTGATTGCAGATCCTCCATTATGGGCATTGTAAGCACTTTTTGAAGTTTGGGAATAAATGAGTAGGTATTTTTAGATATTGTTGCCTGATGGGGACATTTATGGTACATAAGTGTCACCATCATGCCCCATAATTAAAATTTGCCTTTGTCTCATTACTGTTCATAATCCTACTTGTATGCTGGCTGGCCTGTGCATCCCTTTGTTTGGAGTATGGTCTGATCTAGGATTAATAATCAGAGTTTGGCTGTGCCCTGCTCTCCTGTTGGACTCAGGTGTATTGTGTTCATATGTGCATTGCTTGACTTGTAAGGCAGCTGGCTGGCTGTGATGAAGAACCGGAGGGAAGATGTGCACTTGGGAGAATAGCTTCTGGTTTCCTGGCAAAGTCTTCAGGTTTTTCAGCAAACCTTCAAGGCCAGTTTGATGGACACGCAAAGTATAGCAGGTGATCTCAAAGGACATAGCCCTTCAGCAGCAGAGCAGAGGATGGCAGAACTGCTGGGGTGTTCATATATATGCTTTAATAGCTTTAATAAGTGGACCATACTGCTGCCTGCTTGCAGAGCCAGATCACAAACTCCTTATCTTTTAAATCTGTACCAAGCTCATGTGGCTGACTGAAAGCTCACAAAATTTTCTGTAAGAAAAAATGCCTCAATTGAAACCATGGCCAAATCTCACATTATTTAGGTTTTAGAACTTCAGGGGCAGTTTAGGTTATCAGAATAGCTAATATTGCAGTATTTCACTTTATTACAGCTGTATACTTTTCTGTGTAAGAACTGCCAGCTTTCAGATGAGGCTGAATTTCAGTAACAGACAAAATTATTCTTAAACACAGCTTGTTTGTAGGCCTGTTTGGGACATATTGAGGATTTGTGTGAATGTTTTCTGTGAAGATAGATTATTCAGGTCAGGTACACAGTATGCTCCCGGTGTCTTAAATTTAGGAATTTTCCTACACTTCAGCATTGTCTCTGTCAGTGTTTCAGGTTTGGAAATGCAACTGATAGGCAACGGGCTTTTCTTTTAAGAAGACTCAGGATGCTTGACTAAATTACCAAGTTGTGAGGGCTTCCAAAGGGAAATTGCCCAGACTGGATCTTGTCTGAGGAGAGTTTGTCATCAAGGGGAATTCTTAGCCATCTAAGAAATCTTTCACCAGCAGTAGACATCCCTTACATAGAAAACACTGCCAAGCACTTATGGAAATATTTGAACTGGAAATGACTGGCTAATTGATTGACTGGTCTTTTTCTACCACAGCCTTTATTTTTCTCCCCCCCCCTTTTTTTTTTTTCCTTTCTAAATCAGACTGTTTAAAAACCAAAGACATTCCTGCCAGAACTGCTTCCTCAGTTGACTCATTTTTCCTATTTCCTCCCTGGCTTCCACTCACCATGCTGGGACAGGAGGTTCTCCTGTGTCCTGCTCAAGACTCATCTCCTTTTGCAGCTCAGACTGAGAGTTTCACTAGTCTTTTGCAGACTCTCACGCAACCACTGGTTGCGAACACCAAGGCAGGAGGCTAAAATGCTTCATGCTTTAGTTGCCTGAGGGCAGCCAGAAGAACAGCTTCACTAGGAGGGACCAAGAGGTTAGAGCAGTCTTCTGGGAACTGAGGGGTGTGAATTCAAACCTCCTTAGAATCGAACTATGGGTGACTAGGCATGTTGAGTGAAGTGGGTCAGCGATAGTACTAGTCCTCAGATCTCATTGTGAGACAGTGATATTGCTTACTTTTGAAACAAAGGATTTATCCAGCTCTGGAAGAGGATTCTACATGGAGAACCATGAATGGAGACATATGTCCTGTGTTAGGCTCTTATGTTATTGAGAGGAGTATGGGTTGGCATTTCTCATTTCTCTGTTTCATGCTCACTCTGCCAGCTATTGTCGATCATGCTCTCAGAAGTCTCACTTGCCCCATTCACAGCATAGAGGGAGCCTCAGCCCTCAGGAAGACATCTCAAGGTGCCATGGAAATCCAGTCTTTGAAATCCTGCAAGTTTGCATTTCCCACTTTTCATTTGTTCAGACCTCTGTGGAGCCCTTGACTGTTTGGAGCAGTTTTCTCTTTTTAAGCACTCAGCACAATACCTTTCATCAGCATCTTCTCCCTGAAGTGCCGTTTACGTTTGCCTGTTTCTCTGAAGAAACACAGAGCTTGCTTGCTTCTGAAACCTGAAGTTCTCTGCTTGCAGTATTGGAGCAGTTTTCCCCCTCTGGGCGCATTCCAAACTACAGAACTTGTCTTTTCTCAGTTTTCCTTCTTTGTTACTCTTTGAGGCTACAGCTTTTCCCACAAGATGACATGACGAGTAGATAGGTATCACTTCCCCTGCCTTCTCAGGGGGTTTACCTTCAGCTTTATGAGCCCCAGGAGAGATTAGCTTTTCAAGCTCTTGTCAGCATCCTCTGAGAATGTGTCAGACTTTTCTCCCAAAGCTTGTATTTCGTGCTTCAGTGCTGCAGGCTGCTGGTCATTTCATCCTTGAGTAAGATCACTTCTTTCTCAATGATGCTTGACAAGAAGTTTGGAATTGCCTTTTCTTAGACTAAGATGTTCAGCTTGTTTGGGACTCAAGTGCACTGTCTTTCAGGCAATTTAATGCTTAACCTTCTGGTTCCCTGTTTAATGGTGCACGTCTCTCTTTCAAAGAGAGCTGGAGAAGAGAGAAAAATTGCCTTACAGACATTTTGCTATCTTGCCAATTTGAGAGGCATTGAGGGGAATTGTGGGGGTTGTCTGTGAGAATCTACTAGGGATGATGTCAGTGCTTCCCAGTGCTGTAATGCTCATCACCATCCTTCTCTCTTCCCTCAGCATCTTCAACCTTGAGGCCCAGGGAAATGTTATAAAGGACAAATGAACCTACATGAGCATCAGGATGCAAAGTCTGAGTGCTACCAAACATTAAAAAGGTAACTTTCCTTCAATTGGAAGGAACATCTGAAGGAAAGTTGAGTATTGCAATGTGTAAAACAGGCTGGCAAGACTAAACTTACAGCTGTGAAGTATTACCAAGACAGTTGCCCCAGGCACTTTTTATGATCATGGTTGCAGTTGGCAGAGCTTTTCTGAGTTCTCCATCTGCAAGGAGGTGGCTTGGAAGGGCTGCATCGGGGGCTGAGGACAGTCTAGTATTTTCAACTGTGAGTTCAAAATATTTTAATGTAAGCATACTTACAAGCAGTAGTACCAGCTTGAATTGCTTAGTATGGAAGAATTTTAGAAGCTGGACCTATATTTTCCTGTTGGACTTACCATGCATAAATTGCAGTATTTACTGACATTCAGTGATGGTACCAGACCCCAAATTTGGTTTTCATCACAGAATTTTCATTTCATGGTCATGAAAGGTGAAACTGGACTGGCCACTTTCACTTTCCTTTTTAAGGGCTATTTTTTAAGTGTTTGAATTTCTGGCTCCCCTCCATTTGACCTGTGGTGTAATGTTTGGACTAGAGATGCTTCTGGGGAAACATTAAATCCAAACAAACTCCTTCCACCCTGTTTTTCATGAAATCTTTCTTGGATGGTCACTAATGTTCTGGGTTTTTTTTTCCATTACATTCTCTATTAAACACAGACATGCACTAAAGATCTCATGATTAGTAACTTCCCGAAACTAAAGCCATTTTAAATGCTTTTTTTTTGTTTGTTGTATTTTGGAAGGTGATTAAAAACACTGTGGTACTTACTTTTTTGTTTGTTTTATTTTTCTTTGCTTTGCATTTTTTTGGGATTTCAGCAGGATTTTTTTAATTTGTTTTTTTCCCAAGGATGGGCTGGGAGAAGTGACGGATTGGAAACCCTGGAAAGCCTTATTGCTAAAATCAAAATGTTTCCCCCTAGTATCTCTGGAAATTAGGAGAGACAAGTTGTTAAAAGAGTTGGTCTGTTACACTTTGATAGATGGAAACTTTCAGTAGTGACAATGCCTTCAGTCATACTTAAGAGCATATGAGTTCCTTCTTCAACAGCATGTTGACATGTTGAAGCTGCGCAGATCATGCAGATGCAACACAGGCAAGCTCTGGGAATGTTTTGAAGAGAGGTCTTTCATTTTTACAGGGAGTGTGGCAGAAGCAGAATGAAATATTCAAGGCTCACTGTTAGGAGTTTAGTAAGTGGGTCGGTCCCCTTTGGCTGATTCTCCACTAGATATGTCCCAGTAGAGGAAGAACCGAAGGTCAGAAACAGAAGGAAAGAGGGGACCAGATGATCAGGGAAGAATTGATGTGGGGTTTGCTGTGGCTGTGGCCTGTCTGAACTTTTGCTGAAGCCTGGCTTCCCAAGAAGTTGCAGTTATTTCTCTGTCTTGCTTTATCCATGCTTTATTATTTTATTTCAAGAGTCGTAAAATCATCAACTTGAAACACACTGAAATCTCTGCTTGCTTTGCTTATGTCTAACATACATCTCTATCTTCCTCACACCTGGAATAACATGCAAGGGGCCTCCTCATGTCTCCACAGACTGCCTTTGTTTCAGGAGTTTTAAATCAAATCATTTACTTTGTATGCAATTGTTGAATAAAGTATGTATTTCATATGCTGCTTTGGTAGCCCAAGTTTCTTAAGAGATTTACATTCTTCCTGCTGGAGTGTTTTTTCAAATATATCTGGTTTGAGTTGACGAATCTGAGAACTATAATCTCTATTTTTATTATGAGCTTCTTGGCATTGATATGTAATAAATTTGCTTCGTTACCCCATCCAAGAGAAATACTGCTAAGTTGAGGGTCATGAATGTTTCATATCAATATCCTGTCTTTAATAAATCCTGGTCACTTGTGCAAAAAATCTGTCTGCTTTCTGTTCTGGGATATGCAGGAAGAAAAATATGGAGAAGTGAAGTATTTCAGTCTGGGACTTCCTTCCTTTTTACTGCTTCTGTCTCCTTTGTCTTCTTGGTAGATATCTCCGGGATGTGCTAATTTGTCCAGGCTGCAGCTGAGCACAGGAGCCGGGATGGATTTGGTCCATCCATACTTCTTGTGGCTTACTTTCCAAAATGTTCTAACCTCTAGAATTTTAAAGCTTCTGCTCTCTGAATCCTAAATTCTTTGTTTATAAGAGCTTCCTCTGCAGCCCAATATATTCTCTCTGTGACAGTGGCAAGCAAAGAAGTGGCAATATGAGACCTATAGGCTTGTGAAGTAATGGAATAAACCAAGAAGACCTAAGTGATGGGAACCGTATGCTATGCCTGGCATGTGGTATGTGGCTGTTGCTCATGGGCATAGCTGGTTTTGGTAGTAAGAAGGCTTTCTCAGTATAACATTGCTTGTTCCTTTGTCCTCTGGCAGTGTCCCTGTCTTGCCAACAGGCCAGCATCTACGCTGGCAGCTTGTTCTGATTTTCTTTGGTTACTTTGTTTATTGGGGATGGACAGACAACCTTAGGGGTAGGCTGATGGCTTTGTGAGGGAGTGACCTCAAGTGAAAGAAAGTAGATGAAATGAGAATAAATTAAGACTATATGTTTTTATTCCGGTTGAAGTTTCACAAGATGATCCGTAGGCACTCTTTCGGTATGCAAGCCTGAGACAGGGAAGATTAAGCCACATCGATTGGTGTAACACCACCTGTTATCTACAACAAACAAAAATTCAAGCTATGTTCTCATAACAAATGAAAGCTATGGCATAGTAGCTTCCCAGATGAGCTGTGATACCAAGATGTTAGTTTGCTTTGGAAGATGCTACCAGGATGTAATTTCACAGGTGGGTTTACTGGGCTGTTGTAACTTGTCAAAACACACTTCAATTAGTCCAATTACTGGAATTCCCTGGAGGAAGGCAGCTTTCAGAGGAATGAAAACCACAGCGTACCAGCACATACAGTTTTTTCCTCTATGGCATAATAGGGTGACTTGCATGGTTATCCCATCATTGGTCCTTTCCATGCTTAAAGAAGTATTTCCTATGAAGAAATAAGAACGAAGCAAAAGTCCAGACCACGTTCAGTGGCCTGAACTTATTTTGAAGTAAGGTTCTGAAATGGTTTAGTGGTGGACTTGGCAGTCCTGGGGTAAAAGTTTGACTTGATGATCTTAAATGTCTTCTCCAACCTAGTTGATTCTACTATTTTATGATAAATAAGAGAAGAAAACAAAGTATGGAAAGCTTGGGGGAGTTTCGTAGTCATCTAACCTCCTCCACGATGAAGGGAGAAGAAAGATTTGCTGTGTATGTGGAAGACAGGAGGCATGATTTTGCAATTATGGCGTATGATGGAGACTCCAGAAATCCTGAGCTTTTAGCTCTGCCCCAGATCTGTTTGCCATTCCCTGCTCTCCTTGCCACAGGCAATATTAAAATCAGTCTGGGCAGACACTGGAGTCTTGTGAGGACGGACCCATGTTGTCTATTCTATCTGATGTTGTTGCAGAATATCGGGATCCATCAGCTCTGCAACACACCTAGATTTCCTCCCAGAACAAGAACAGGGTGGGTCTAGGTTCAGGCCATTGAGTGGGTGGGGGTGCAGGACACTTCATGTACAGTGTAAATAAAGAGGTAATGTATTAGCATTGCTCCAGACAGAAAATGTCTACAGTGTGTATAAACTTATCCTTTGTTTGGGGAAATGGGACCAGCACCAGATATTAAAATCTTTGGCCTGAAGCTCCAGACTTTATCACTTGTTTGGTTTGCTTTTCAGCTCACAGAGCAATTCTTTCCCACTCTAAGTTCAGCTTATCACACCAAAAATGCGTAGTGCTATTGCAGTATCTGTGGCAGATAGTGCTTTCAATGAGGTGTTCCATGTGGAAAGCAGCAATTCCACGCAGTGCAGCTCAAGTCTTACTGGAGCTTGAGAGAGCAGCTGGCTTGGCCAGTGCATGCTCTGTGATACTGAATTTGGGCTGACACTATAAAATCTGACCCATCAGTACTTTATTGCTGGTGTAGGGTTGGTGTGTTTCACCTGCTGTCACTGGATCAAGAATTGCTGGTGGTCTGCTGAGAAGCTGTTTGTGTATGTGTGTGATTGGGTGCTTTTTCCACTCCTGTTTCCAGGTACAAGGATGCTGAGATTCGTGGAGGAAAGAGGATGGAGGCTGGTTGTCCCCAGAACTTGTCATGTTTCCAAGAGCTGTTATTTGTGTTGGTTTGCATGGAACTTATTTTTGCCAATGATGGTCACTGGACTCCATTTACTTCATGTTTTGTAGGTAGTTGTTGAGTTTTAGGGGGCCACCACCCTGCTGCTGGGGCAGGGTAGCACTGAATTACATCTTGCTGTGCCAGTGATCCTAGTCGCACTGCTGGAAGGGGGGATATCCATAGGAAGCCATGCTGCCTCATAACCACAGCACACCCTTAGAGGCTCTGCTGGAGTAGCCTCTAAAACCCCCAACAACCCTCCACTGCCAGTTAAAGCAGGAAGATAGTTGCAGGTAGTTAATTAAATATTGTGTAAAGGTAGTTATGTAGCCTGGCTAGGTATGTTCTCCTGTGATACATAAAAAAAGAGGGAATTGGAAAGACGTCTATTTTTGCATTGGTAAAAGAGCAGCAGTCTTTATTTCTGAAAACAGCCAGGGGCTGGTTTGGCAGCAGAATCTTAACCCAGCAGCAGTCATGCTTTGCCATCTGCTCAGACAAAGCACACCTTAAACAAAGTTGACTACTGAGCAGAAACAGGCAGCATGCGATGTGTACATGCACGCTGTTCTCATCAGTGATTGCAGGGTCCCAAACCTGATCAGACCCCTGCCCATCAACACCACTGGAAAATCAACAGCCTTCGTGCTTTTTTCTTCTCTTTTACTGGCTGCTCTGATGTCTGTCACACTCTCCATGCATAGGAGGTCTGCCCTGGCTTTTGGCTGCTCTTGTCCTCTCCTCGCTCACCAGTGCTTTCCTCCCTCCTTCCCAAACGTGGAGGCAGTGGGGATTAACACCAGGGGCATGCAAAGCCAACTGGCAGAAGAAAAGCATCACAAGCTGTGCATCTGCACTGGACTATGGGGTTTGACTTACACAACTGAAACCCTGAAAATGGTTTTCACAAATACAATTCAAGAGAAAAAATAAAGCTGATCTCTTGTCAAACTTAGGGCTGGGATCTGTCCTAAAGGAAACAGAGGTGCGAGCTCTCTGCTACCTTCCACAACAAATGCCAGTATTAACTGGACACTTATTTAGGAAATTTTAAATAAAAAAATGGCTTCTGAACCTCACTGAAAAAAGAAAAAACGAAAAAAAAATCTGTCTTGGTGGAAAATTTTTGTGGTTTTTTTTTTTCCAACAGAAGCTGAGGAAATCATTATTCTCCCTGTCACTTTCCTTCCTGCTTCAAAAAGTGGGTGGGGAAGGAGAGAAAAAGCTGGACAAGGAAGAAAAAAAAAAAAAGCAAGCGATTTCATTATTTAAAAGTAGGAGGGGTTTTTGTTACGGAAAAACTTGCAGCATACCTTTGACACAGCTGAATCCACCCATCCGGTGGGAGGTCCGCGTGCCTGCCCAGTGTGGGATAGGAGGCAGACCAATTGCCATTCTGTGATGGAGGGACATGGTGGTAGCACCCTGCTCCAGCTCCAGAGTCCTCCAGCAGCTGCAGCACAAGGCAGGGAGGAGAAGAGAGATGGAGGAGATGGCAGATGGTGGGAATAGACTGTCAGTGCTAAGAGTGGGAGACCAGAAGGAATCTACGCTGTCTGGCAAAATCTCACTTTGTGTAAATGCAGACATCAGAATTTGACTCAAAGGTGTTTTTTTTCCAGATTAAATCCAGCGCCTTAAATTCTGCGTGAAGCAACTGACAGAATAGAGGTGAGGTGCAGGTGTTGGAGGATGCTTTGATAAGCAGAGACCGCAGATCAGCTACAGTCTTGGTGTGGCTTTTCGTGATTTTTTGAGAAATTGTCATGGCAGAACTTGCATGAGCAAAGAACACAGATAGGAGATATTTTCAGATACTTTAATGAGTTACTTGTCGTCACTGGATGACTGAAAACAGAACAGGGCAAAACTTCATTGTCTCCATCTTAAGTGCACAGGAGCTTCTCTGTGCGGAGCCTTCTCAGCTCTGCAGCTCAGAAGCTTCAAGAAGATCCACTCTGCACAGGGCTGCAAGGTTAGAGCTCCAGCCTTGTCCCAGGCACATGTGTGCATATTTGTCTCCGTAATGTTTCAGCCTTTCTAGCTCAAATAGCCACTGACCTCTTTGGTTGTCTGCTCCCTTTGGTTATCAGTACCTCAGTGGGTTTCCAAACTCCAGTAAGCTCAATTCCATTCTGAGATTATTTGGGGCAATTTATTATTTTACATTTCTAGGACTTGGTAAATTAGTTTCTCTGATTAAAGCTGCAGAGGCATAGCCGTCAGCATCTTGAAATGGGCACCTTTGAAAGCAGCGGTCGTGAGCAGGAAATCCAGCATGGATGAGCTTGCTGGGCTGTCAGCTCTTCTGATGCTTTTCCTTTTGTACCTGTGTAGGCTCAGCTCTTTGGAGTTATTTGAACATACTCACAGCAATCTCTGTGTACATAAACTAATACATGGAAAGCCTTTTTCACAACCCATGCCTGAGATTGCAAACTTTCCGGCACAGTGTCTCCTCCTGACATGTTTGTATTTAGCAGGCCAGTCTTACAGGGAGTTTCCAGACAGTACAGTGTGGAAGCCATAAGATACAGTAGTTCAGATTTAAGAAAGGCTAGGAGGCTGTTGGTTCAGAGTTCCTGGAAAGCCTGGGATGGTGTACAAATGAAGTAATATCTAAAACATCTTCAAATATGTTTCTAAAGCAAATGTTGCACAATTAAATTAAGGCTTCAGAGGAATGAGAAGTAGAGGCAGATTTGTTTTTCTGTTGAACAGGATAAGTGTGTCATATTTAATGATTCCCATAGAAAAATATGGACTTCAAAATCATAGCCATAGCTGTGTTGTCAGTCTGACAAAGTATATCAGATTGGTATGTACAGAGCTGTAGACCATTTCATAAAACCTGAGGAGTTCTCACTATCTCTTTCTAGTAGAGTTTTGTCTTTTCCTAGGCTTTCTCTTTTGGTCCAATATGTGCATTCATGCAGTAATTATATTTTTTTCTCAGGGTCAGAGACCAATGAGCACCAGAACTGTGCTTCAGATTGCTTCAGCTGCCTCCTGCTGTCCCCGCGTGTAGCTCTGATCTTAGTTGATACGTATTCTCAAGCTGTGTCTCTTAATGAAACTGTCTTTAAAATAGCAATCCATGGGTTTACAGAGCTACAATTTTTTTACAGTTGTATATCTAAGACAACTTTATACATTGCTTGAAATTACTTCATTAAGCTTGTGTTCAACTGTTCCAAATATACTTCCGTTCCCTGTAAAACTTGTGCTCCTACTGCACTTACAGACACAGGCGTCTTTGGTTGACCGAGTTTCTCTACTTGCATGTGGAAATAACTGCCTGACACAAAGAACAATATTAAAAATTGCTTCTGCTTTCCTTGCTTGGTTTACGGAAGGGGTCTGTTGAGTCTCCTTGTCGAATGCTTTGGACCTGGGTTGTTTAAAAACGACTAGTGGCTTCTTGTTCCGAGCCTCACAGTCTGCCTGCACAGAGCTTCCTGAAAACATTGAGGCTCTTTACAGTTTTCAGCTTGACTGTCTCCATTCACTTGGCAATTTTGGATGGGAAAACCTTTGTAAATCTTTAAATGCCATTATGCCTCAGGCAAGGAGTTTTCATGGGATGCCTAGAGTTCTCAAACTATTCAAATACAGTGTTAATATCAGTAAGTATCTAGTAAATAATGCATCTTGAAAAGTCTTGAGTTGTAGCGGTACCTTCATGTTCTTGTCAACCTCTTTGAGCAGACAGTAAACCCTCGTTTTCAATCTACAAAACTGAATAAAGATACTTAAATAGATCAGTCTTTTGGCCTTAGGAAGCAACTCCTGCACTGCATAGCAGACTTAGAAAACTGGAGTCTCCCAAAATGAGGGAAAACCAAAGCACTGAAGCCAGATTTTCATTTGCCTTTTGCACTTGAACTTGTAAACTTTCACATGAGCCTTCTGTGCCTGTTGTTAGCATATTTACACACACTAAAGTGCAAGTGGAAGGTCAGATTAGGTACCTGGGCACTGTTTGTGTGGTTTGCACATAGCAAAGTTGGGTTTGCATATGCTGATGTGGTATGGCGCATTTCTGCTGATGGAAATTTGAGGCCACTTTGGCAGAATGTGTTAACCTCACATCACCAGATCATTTGGCTCTTCTGTGATGATCACATACACAAAATTAGGTAACACATTGACTGTGAAGCTCAAAATACTTCGTGCTGTCTACCACCGAAGTCAATTAGAACATTCATTGCAGGATGTGTTTGATCCCTTTATTAAATTCAACCAACGCATGACAGTTACAGCTGAAGATGGAAGAGAAAGATACTGATGTTTACGGTTCTGGCACTAAAATTTTCAGCATTATAAAAAAAAACAAACCCTGATCTCTTTGTTTCTGAGTTTGTACAACTAAAAAGATGTTTGCTTAAGGAAAAAAAAAATGCTGCTTTGTAAGATTGCTTTTCCATTGTTAGCTGTAGGAGGTAGCTGGGATGTCAGGAACAATTGTCAAGGAAAGAACAGCCCTTCTCTCTTGTTCAGAGCAGGATTTCAGACAGGGACACAAGCATCGTTTCTGTTTCTGCATCTCTGGGACAGAACAGATTTGTCTAGTTTTTTGGTTTGCCTTTTGGTTTTGTTTCAGTCTTGCTTTGGTTAGCCATGGCTGTATAAAAATCCCAAACCAAGTAAAACAAATCTTTTATGGTCTGTCTGATCTTCCAGCCTTTTCATTTCTGATGTTAAAACATTTGTATTTCTGATTTGCTATGTACAAATGCCAGTATGACAGAAATTTCAATTCTGGACCAAAATCTGGCAGCTATTAGACTACAAAACTATGAAGGAAAACACTGTTCTGATGTGTGAGACAAGAAAATTAATTGTTTAAGCAAAAGATTTTTTTGGAAGTTTAGGTTTTGTGTTTTGATTGTCTCACTGATGCTAGCATAAATCTTCTACAAATACTGTAAGTAATACAAATGTTTGCTAATAGCTTGTTTGATTTTGATCTGGCTTCAGTTGCTTTGGCAAAATTCTCCTCCTAAGTGAGTAAGAGTAATTTGGTCTGCAGCTGTGAGTCACCTCATTACTTTCAGTGCTGCCTTGGGATCTGTTATGACTGCAGCTGGTCAGCATGCCTTGTCACCCTGTACGAGCCGTGTCACAGAGCAGCCACGAGCCACGCCAGTGAGCACATCACATGGGATGTTAGGTCAGTGCTGACTCAGAGGGGAAACACCTACAGTAGTGTAAAATGCTCTGTGAATTATGACCTGTTTAAGAAATTACTTCACCTATGTTCCCATTTTCATCTTTTTTTCTCACAGGGTGATGTGACATTTCCTTAACCTGAATTTGTAGGGATGAACTCAAGAAGGGGATGAATTTGCCTTGCAGATACCTAAGACATTCATTTTTTTTTTAACTAAGATTTTGAAAATATATGTGTGTATATGTATGTATACACACACAAATATAATTTCATATTTGTTTTACAAATGTGAGATTTTAAAAATCCTGTGACTGTGACCTTCTAAAATGACTTCCCTTTTGGTCAACTAGAATTGCTTTTGGACTGATCCGTTAAACCATCCATGAGATTCCAGGTGACTTGGCACTTGATAGGGCTGGTTGTGATCCTAAGCCTCCCACTAGTGTGGAAATACAGAGAAGCAGATGATGACACCTGAAGCTCTCCTTCCTGACACCTATGGAAAGCGCTGCCTTTTGACTCAGGCTGATGAATCCCACTTAGCAAGCCAGGCGTAGCGAGCAACTGTAGCTGAGCTGTGTATTTCAGCACCAGTACCTGGTTTTCCCTGTGGATTTTCAAATGTCAGAAAGTCTTCTAAAGTTCATAAGCCTTTAAGGCACTGACACAATAAAAAGAGGGGAAAAAGAAACCAGGAGGGGTCTAAGTCCATGTTGCTTATGGCATCTTGTGAAGGCTGTTACACCTGCGCAAAATGTCTGTAAAGAGACACTCAACTAACCCACTGCATTTTATTTACTTGCTTTGCATGGGTGTAAATGATTAAATAAAATGCCAAGCAGTGTAGGATTCAGCATAATGATAGTACTGTTTTAGCTTGCTCTGCATGGCTTGTTCTATTAATATATATTTGTGGTCAGGAAGGAACGCAGTCTCACTTTGCTAAAATCTGAAGCTCAGTAAAGCATAATATCTGCAGTATTAATTTTGGTTTGACACCTGCCAGGCAAAGATCCTTACAGGCATTCTTCTCAACCGAGCTCCATCTGTTGCACAGATCTTCAGTTCTGATATTTCTAACTACTCGAGCCAAAGAAAAAAGAAGAGCCAACTTGAATTTAAAAAGTATCTGGGAGGAATGAACAGTTTTATCAAGGCTAAATATAATGCCTTGTTGTCATACTTGGTTTAAGTTCTGTAAGGGAAACATGTACAATTAGTTGTCTTACAGGAAAAAAGAATCCTTCATACTGGCAGTATGATTTTTGTTGTTCGGTGAAAGGAACATGGATAGCTGAAGCCCAAGCCCATGATTTTATTGTTGAATTGTTCTAGCCTTTAGACAGATTTCTCGGTAGGAAAGTTGCTAGTGAAAAAATTGACTCACTTATTGTACTCAGATACAGATAAAAAGCCCAAGGACTCTGCTGTGATTGTTGCATGCAAAGGAGGAGCAGGATTAGCGCTTGCCTCAGGTCTTTGAAAGACAGCTCGGGCTATTTGAAATAAACGTTGAAGTAGGGTCTGTCAAAGAAGTTAACTTCCAATCCCCTGACAAAAGTTGCATGATGAGTTTGTCATCTAGCTGACAAAACAATCATTAATTGCTCCAGTTGTCTTTGGTTTGCACTTAGAGTGGGTGAATTATTCTGTCAGAGCTGCCCAGCCCACATGGGTAAACATTTGCCTCCTGTGAAACCATGAGAAGCCTACTGCAAATATGAATGTAGTTTATGATCATTGTGGCTTCATACACCCATCCTCTGTTAATTATTATTTGTGATAGCGTGGCGGAGAAACCTGAGTGAGGGAATTGATGGCTCTGTGTGCTTCAGACCAACAATTAGTAGTTGAAAGTGCTGTATTAACAAACTCATTGAATTCACTAAGAACTGCAGAGCATTCAAAGGTATGTAGAAATCCACTGGCATACTTCAGAATATGATTTTTTTGGCATTATTTCTAGAGTTGACTCTTGGTGTGACTGCCAGCATATAAACCAGAGGCTCTTATCTCTGCTCTCTCCGGCTGTCAGGTAGCTTTGTGCTGTCTCACACAAAGTAGAGTTGTGGCTTCCAAACTTAGCCAGTAGTTGTTCTGGCTTCCAAAAAATAGTCATACATCTTCTTTCCATATAACTTTTCAAATCACATTTGTTCATTTGGGAAAAAATCTTTGGCCAGGGTCTGAATGCTTGGTATCGGTATTCAAGCAGTTCTTCCAAATAATTCCTAGCAGCTCAGGTGTTCCTCAGAACCTTGCAGCTGAGTAGATATTTCTTTCTTCCTTAGTGTAATGCTGCATGCTGAGCCTGTTCATGCATTTATATCGAACATATTAATGTGATGATTCCACTGTTAGCTGTGGCTTCAGTGCTGATGCATATAGCTTATTTATGTATAACAATATAGAAATCGATAGGAAATATCAAGCAAATTTTACTTCCACTTCAGTGCTACAGCAGCATCAAATGCTCCTAGAAATAAAAAAGTATAAAAACACAGTAAAGTCCAATCCTGTCTGCAATGCTGGGTAATCCTGCTTCAAAAGACAGCAGATATTATAGTATATTGTGTTTGTGTTTTCTCTGCATAGATATTCTTTTCCTTGCATGTGTCCATCGTCACTATTTTATTTAAGAAATTAACTATTTGATTTCATGGTATGCAACAGCAGAGAAATGCTAGGGAAGCAGAGTAACATCCACTCTATTAACTGCTGAAACTTCCTCCCTGTTCTTCCCAAATAAAAAGCAAATTAAAAAGTGAAATCCCAATCTCTTTCAACTCCTTAAACGCAGGGATTGCTCCCTATAGCTTGAAAAGGGTGAAAATTTATGATAGCATGAATTTATTTAGCAACTTCTCTGTCAATCTGTTTAATATAGAGTAATATTGAAGACCATCAGTATAACAGAGATCTGTGGAGGTACAAAACCTGTAAGACAGATTAAGAGAAAGTTCAGGAAAACTGAGTAGCTACTGGAACTTCGTAGTGGGAATACAGTTGAAAATTTTTGTCATTAAATCTGAATGTTTTGTTTCAGGTTTAGCAGTCTGCTGCCACATCCACAGCTACTAAGCAGTCATTAGCAAGTGATAAAGAATACACAAATTAGCTGCTGGTATTGAGCCAAAACAGAAACATCTGCGTCTTTAAATTGCCTGTAGGTTTACAAAATCTTAGACGTTGTCTATTTTTCCTACCCTAATGCCCAAAATGTGTTTAATGTCACAAAGCATGATGCTTGAGAGCTCACACAGGAGACGAGATTGTCAACAAACGAAGATATATGTACTTTTTAATAACACCAGTAATTCAGACACCCAGCAAGCTTTTGGCAGGAAGGAGCTGAATATTGTACCATGGGTGGATTCTGCTTCACTTGAGCGAGACCGTTCGAAGTTGCCATAGATTTGATTATCATGGATCATGGCCACAATTTATTCTGCACGTTGTCTGTCATAGTATTAGATTCCAAATTATTTAAAATAAGGCAGACAACTTCCTGTCTTTTATACAAGTCATGAAAACCAGCATGTTGTGGAAGAATGCAGCCAGTCTTAAAAATACATTTCATATTTGCTTTTATTTTGATTAGTGCCTTTCATAATTAAATTACGAGGCATGGAAGTGGAAGTTACTGTGACAGAAATACACTTATGAGTAAGTATGTTATGATCAGTAATTGACAGAGGTTGATATTATTCTGGATATTAATGGCTTTGTATTCATCAGATCAGAAGTTACCAACCTACAGAAACTTTACAATCCTGCAATTGTGAAGCAGAAGTGCAGCATATACTCGGATAAACATAAAATTCTTTGTCAAATTTGTTTTACTGTAATGTCTGTCGAAAAGAAAGTGCCACTTTCTAAACCTTTGTTTTAGGTGTTTTTCTTTTAATGAACTTACAGTACAGATTCCATGCTGTAGTTTAGTCTGGGTGTTTAACTGACCAAGATTTGATTTTGATTGTGTTAGAGAAGATGGTATTTATTCTTGGAAAGGTAACTGGGCCTGTTGTTCCTACAAAGGTGCAGGTTTTCCATCACCAGGATTTCCCCGTGCTGAGTCAGATTTGTGGGAGGAAGAAGTGGGAATCCCAGGCAGAGAACAATGCATGCTTGGCAGTCATCATTAAGTGGTGTCCTCTGGTAGCCTCAAATGGGATGAAGGAGGTGGGCATCCCTTTGGTAATGAGCAGAAGTCTACAGAGGAGGCAGTCTGCAGATAAGTGGAAGAGCTTCTACAGTCTTCGATCTCACAGTGATTTATGTGACTTATGAGAGAGATAGACAGAAAGAAACAGAGGATTAACAATGCACATACTAAAAGCCAGAGAAGGCTTCTCCAAGTTATTTTAACATCTTCTTCAAGTTATTTTAGTATTCTTTTAGGTTATTTAATCTGAGTGTATTAACTTTATATATGGGAATATATCTATAATGGGGTCAATTATCTGTCTTCAAATAGTACAGGATTTACAGTTCAATTCTTCCCGTTCCTTGGCCAAACACTTTTTGAAACCCGTTAAGACCAGGTGAAACCCACTAAGACCAGACCACTGGGACCTGGTAGTTTTGAATAGACTTTTGGTGGACTTTGAGATGCATGCTGTTTGCAGGTATATAGAAAAGATATGTATATGGTGATACATAGAAGAGAAATATTCTTCCACATTCTGTAGAGTACAATTATTTGGAGCTGTTGCAAAATGTTAATGTTCCTTTCCCAGCCTTTGAATCTGTCTGATGTTTCATTAGCAGCAACAAGAAAAAACCCAGCACCCAAATTATATAGTAGGGGTTAGTTTCTGGATAGTCTGTTCTGCTGTTTTCACTGATCAGGCATTTGAGCTTGATTCTTGTGTTTAAACAGGTCCTGAATCAGACTGTTCTAAAGTTCACAGCAACAAAATAAACTTCATGATCATTTTTAACTTGCACAGGAGGGAGTAAGTGCTTCATTCTCCATGCAGGCCTGCCAAATGCCATATATCCGGCATGATACTTTCCCATCTGGCACACTAGTCCTTCATTGCTGCAGGTTGGCTTAGAGCTCATGAATTTGGATGTGCTGTAGGAAGAAGGCAGGCCTTTGCCTGCAGTTCCGCCTGTTAGGACTGGGTTGGGAAAGAACAGCTGAACAAGAAGGCAGAAGATCAGCTGTACAAATGGAGGCCCACTGTCACCTCCCACCTCCTTTCCTAACAAATCAGGCCATGCCATCCCCTGCAGTTACCCAGCACCTCTGTTTATTGCACTCTTCTCTCAAGAACATCCACCATGATCTTGTCTTTGACTTGAGTGATCTACTGCACCCACTGGGATACCTCGAAATCCTTACTCTCTGCTTTCCCTTTCATCCAGCATCTCTGGCAGCTCAAGGGGGGCTGCGGCTCTCAAAGTCTCTGATCTCTCCATTCGTTGGAGCTTTACACACCTTCCAGTTCAGATTCTGCAACCCCACCTCACAGCTCTTGAAAGCCTGTCCCAGCCTGATCCACCAAGTGTTGTTCTGCTTCATGACCCCCTTTTACTGTTGTGTTCAGGCCAAGGGGATTTCACTTTAAAGTAAATATAGCTGGCTGTGTGCAAGTTATTTCCTATTGTGACATTCAGTCATTAAATAATTTACTGAGTGTAACACAGCTGCCTAAACACACAGCTCACAGCCTTGGCAACCATGACCATGCCTTTTCAGTGCCCACTGCTGGGTCTGTGGCTCAGGCTAGTTGAAGTCAAGTGCACTGCACTCCAAGGGGGCTGGAGTGAAGCAGATCCTGGAACTAGGTTGTTTATTATATATATGTTTTCCTTTAGCTGAAGTGCCCCAAATGTTACCGGCTGCTGGCACGTTAGCCACAATGGCTCTGTAGAGCTTCAAAGTCCCTTTTAGCATAATTTCTTATAGTAACCAAGTCTGTGTGCTCCTCTGCTGTGGGCCATTGTGTGTATGCATGTACACCTTAGTAGCTCCTGAACCTGTTGGCCAACCTCAAGAGCTCTGCCTTCTTGCTGTTGTGGAGAGGAGCAATTTCGTGACTGTCTTGAGAATCAGTAAGCAGCTGGAGGAGAGAAGTCCTGAAGCATGAGTCAACTGTAGGACTTGCACCTGGGGGAAACAAAGCTGCTTTGGTTTGCGGCTTCTGGAAGTGCTTGATCTAACTTTAGCCCTTCTCAGGGAAGAACTGTACTCCAGATGCCAGGAAAGGCAATTAAAGAGGACTCTGAAATAATTGCTTTGAACTCTTCAGAAATTGCAAGCAGCATCTTCTAAGAAGGTCAAGTGAACAATAGTGACTTCAGCCCAGATCACTGAAGGATCACTCTTTGCACCTACTAGTAGGAGATGCTGAGGCCAGATGTATGCCTAAGCAGTTACTCTTTTTTGCAGTCCAGTTCCAGTTATGCAGGGTCTGAAGCCCAGAATCACCTACCTGTTTCTGATGTGATTATATAGAAATTGAACTTTTGCCTGGCACTGTTTCTGCCAAGGGTTCTTGCATGGAATTTTGCTCTATTTCAGCATATCCCTTGATTCCCAGGGTAGTTTTCTTTCCACCAGGCCCCATTCTAGAGGCTGGGAAGCATTCTTGACCCTTCCCAGTTGCTTTTGTGTTGCACTGTGTAAAAGTGTATTGATAAGTCTCCCTGATCTCCAAGAGATGCTTTTGGTCGTGCACAGAGAAGTCATTCTTACATGGAGAGGGGTCCTTTAGACAAAACCAGAAGGCACTTGGGGTTGCCAGCAGTTCTGAGGAATCAGCTGGGTACTTTACAGATCACCAAAAAATGACTCAGCACTTTTTGCTGCTGTGACCTGTGTTGGAGCCAAGCTCGCTTGCTCCCCACTGCGTTCCAGCAGCAGAGTGGGAAGTCAGTGACTTGATGCTGATAAAGATTTTCTCATGGTGCAAGTCAGCCTAAGAGATGGTCTCTGCTTTTTTTCATCACCTAGAGGTGGTAATGAGAAAGCAAAAACAGAAACGAGTCTTGAAGTGATTCAAAGCCCATTTTCACTGGACTTTATCTTGCATCCTCCCACTTGTGCCAAGCGGGACAGAGCTGGGGTGAGTTTATTTTCCATCCCTCTCATTGTTGCAATACCTTCTCGGAGTCTCCTACTTAAAGCTGGAGAGGTCCTAAAGAAAAAGAAATTCTAAAGCGGTGACCACCTGCCTTTGCCCCATATATAGCTTTGGTATCCGAGTTACTCTGTTTTATCTGTGGTACCGTCTGTTTGTATCCAGTTCTGTTTTCTGTCCATACTCACCAGCACCATCGTATCTCCCAGTCTGTGTAGCAGTCTGGAAGCACAGATGTACACACAGCCCAGGAGTTGTCAACATCTCCTGTTTTTTAACGGGGATATCTAGGATAAAGTCTTAGGGTAGATGAGCTTCCTTGACCAGCAAGAGCAGGAGATGAGAAGAACGTTTCCTCGTGCTGCAACTTTGCATAGAAGGATCTGTGTGTCTTTCTCTGGGTCAGTTTCAGTTCCAGAGCCAGGGTGGAGAGTGTCCTACCTACCTCTCTCCAGCCAGGAGGAAGGGGATTTTAAGGGTTGTAAGTGCCATGTCAGCAGTCTGGCTAGCAGACCCAGAAGAGAAGCTCTGCACCAGGCTGGCTCGCTCTCCAGCACAAAGCGGTTGGTTCCCCATTCCTCAGGGACTTAGTGGCTTCAGTGTGAGCAGTGAGGGTTCAGCCTCTCTGTCTCTGCAGTGTGCAGCCCTGACACTTTGTGGCATAGACCATGGTCACAGCTGGGCACTTTCACCAAGTGAAACACCATGGTGAAAACTTGGTGTTTCATTGGAGGTGAAGGCACCGAAATTGCCATCTCCTGGGAAGGCCACAACACCCTCCGGTGGTGCCCCAAGCCCTGCTTCTTCCTGTTTATAACAATGCAGTCCTTGTTTTGCTAATCTGAAGCATATACCTAACATAAGCATGTACACCTCCACATCAGATCCACCTCAAGCTAAAAGAGCTTCACATTTCTTTTGCAAAACCTGAGGTCTCAATATCCTAAACTTACCTTTCAGATACAACTGCAGGATATGCATAATTGAAGCTTTTGCTCTAATCTCATTACCTCCCTAGGGCAGTTCCTGACAAATGGAGATTATAAGAGAAGGTCTGTAGTAAACATAACTAAAAAGGCATCTTTAATGTTTTTGCAATGTATTCAAAGCAGCTTGGGTGCTGAGCGCAGAAAACTCATTTCCCTTTTACCTGAAATGCCATTATGTTTATTAAATTAAGAGTGGCATTGATCCAAGAACATATCCAAATTTTTTGTGATTTTGCATTTGTCATAACTGAAATATCCCACTTAATATTTCTCTATACCTGTAAATAATATTTTCCATCACAGAATACTTGTCTCAGATTTTCCTCAGTGACTTTGTATCAGATCTGAAAAAGAGCTATCACAGAAAATAAAATGGGACTAAAATAACAGTCCTTTGTATTAAATTTAACATTTGGCTTCTGTCCCAGAATTTTCCATGTCCATATTAGAATCAGATGGTAGCATAAGATGAAAAGATTTCCTGGATGGGTTTTATTCTTATTCTTATTAAAGGGCTGATAACAGGCTGAAGGCAAGATACTTGTTGCAGCAAAAAATCTGCCTAATATCAAAGGCTGGATGGACAAGCTGACATGTATTATAGTTAGGCCTCCCTGCTTGATCCTGTTTCAGTATCATAAAATCATTCTGCTAGTGAACATGAAGTATAAAAATTCTAGCGTGAGAACAAAAAGCCCGGGCTGGCAGGTAGCGCTCCTTTGTGCACACTGCCTTATGGTTAATAGCTGACCATAAGCCAAGTCAATGGTTTAATATCAAAAAACAGTGCTGGTGACAGCACAGTGTAGCTATATTTAAAATTTTAGTTATTCTCAAATGTTTGCATTCATGAAAGGCAGTCCCTTGTCCTGACATGCCTGTGCAGCTGGTAACACGTGTGATGTGACAGCACAGGGCCGCCCCACCGGTACTGCTCAGCCTTCTTCAAGAGCATCCTCTGCTCCGTCCCGCAACCAGCCCCTTGCCCCAGGTTTTTTTGGCAATCTGGAGACAGAAAGATCAAAGGGACCTAAATACTCTTCAGAAAGTAATTTTCCCTTTACTCAAAGCAGCTTTGTATAGTACTTATGTATGATTGGGCTTAAATTGTACAAATATTTGCAGGCTGTGGATATTCTATGCAAAACCAATTATTTTTGATAAAATGAAGGAGCGGTGCTTTCTAGTGTTGCTGTTCTGCTGTAGTGGAGGCTGAGAGTATGATATTGGAGCTATAAATTAGATTTTGCAAAGCGGCTCTTCTGTAGGGTGTCTGCCTCTTCAGATTGACAGGCTATAATCAGCTTTTTCTTGGGGATATTTTTGATGTTTTGATGCAGTATCTTCAGAAACAAAAGTAGAGCAGCAATTGCAGGCTGCGCTGACCCTTCATTTCAGCTTGCAAAGGGTATTGAAGAGCAAATGTACTTTATAGATATCTTATGCTGCTTTTCTAAATACACCTTTTTAAAGTAACTGCTATGTGGTTTGCATTTACAGGTGGTAAGATAATTGTTTCACCATCACTGAGTGTTTACAGCATCAACGTCAACAACCGAGCTTATAACCAGGGCTCCTTTTATAATCAATAGGAGGAAATGTACATGTTTAGAGGAGTGATTCGCACGCTTATTTTAGACATCTTTCTGGTGAGATGGATTGTATTCTAGAAGTGCTTATTTCTCTCCTTGGTGATAATTAATCCTAGTGTAATTAGACTACCTGTACCATACAGCATGTTTCTGAATAGTACTGTGTTCTCACTCTGCTGTTAATACTGCTTGTATTAATGCTTTGTTTTTTTTAAACATAATGATCAGATTGCCACAGGGAATACACAAAGAGATCACTTGCGTTTGTAAGAAATAACTTGGTGCAGTCCCCAGGAGGTTTTTGTCACTGTTAATTACAGCTACCTTAATGCTTCCTGTGAAAGCTGTTTCAGTAGTTATATTGATCCTGTCCTCCATGACTCAGATACTAGCTTGATGCTGAACGCCTTCTCAGATAAACTGTTGGGGGCATGTTGGGTGCTCGGATGATACTAAGGGACATAGGGCAGAAATCTCTGAGAGAACACGGGACTGTCCTGAAAACAACCTCAAGGAGGCCAGATGAATGGAGCTGTAGCACAAAAATGCCTGTTTTCAGGAATGTTGCTATAAATGGAACGAAGCATAATTTGTACTGGGAACAACGTTGATGCCCATTTGGGTTCACCTGAATCATGCTGATGGGTTTATTCAAGTAGAAGAAAAGACCTGGAGCTGGTCTCCTCAAGATGAGTTTGCCGTATATAACAGCTCACACAGGGCAAGTAGCATCTTAGGAGACTGAGGAATTTCCTGGGAGCAGCCCTCAGCAAAACAAAACAGAAAAAATAAATCAAATAATACCTAGTAACTAAGAAATCAAAAGTTATTTTCAAAGTGTATAAACAGAGACCCAGAATAGAAGTAATTTGGTATTACTGGTCCCACGTTCGTCATTTGCCGCTGTATCATATTGGTGCAAGCAGATTAATTTTCAGATGGCGATGGCTGCTGGAGACGTGTTCCTTGAAAATCTTTCGTGTTCACTATCCTGAAATCTGTAATTACTTTTGGAAGTCTTGGCTTTGGAGTAGAATTCTGATATGTGAATGTCAGAATAGGCTCCCTAGTATGGTCCACTGAGCATTAGCTTTCCTCTAATTAATCTTCTAATTGATTATTGCATTAATTTTTCTAGGTGAGTATGTAATCCATTTCTTTAATTAATTCTTTTACTTCAGCTTTGCTTATTGCCTCCTTTATCAAGGTCTTACATTAATATTTGCAGCATCACCTACTGACATGTGTATGCCTTTTGTTTACAGATATCACTGAAATTGCACCATTTCTTTTGAAGACTTCACCGACAGATCAGCAGCTGAACAAGCTTGCGAGGAGACTGGGACCCGAATGGGAGCATATAGTTCTGTGTTTGGGTTTGTCCCATACTGACATCTATCGATGTAAAGTCAATCACCCCCACAACCTGCAGTCACAGATTGTAGCTGCATTTGTCCTGTGGAGACAGCGCTTGGGGAAAAAAGCAACAATCCAAAGTCTGCAAGCCAGTCTGATGGCAGAAGAGGTGGATCCTTCTGTGATACAGTATATGCTTGAGTGAAGCCTTGCTATTGATCGGGAGCTTTCAAGTACTTCGTTAAATTAAATCAAGAGGGTTCGTGGAAATGCATGTTGAAGATCTGATGCTTTAAACTGGAAAAAAGGGATTGGGAACTATGGTTTTATTAAGCTTAAACATTCCAGTTTCCTGTGGCATCTTGTGGCTTGCAATTCTTTTCATGCCAGATTAATTTTTAGCAAGCATTAAAAAATTGATCACGCTTTCCTGTTCACTTTTATACTTTTCCAGTGGGGATATAGGGTGACACTTAAACTGCTTGTAAGCAGGCGCCCCTGCAGTGAGCTCAGCAAGGTTTCTGGTTTCATTGAAGGGGCAACACTTGGTTTAACTTATTTGCTGGAGGAGTCCTTTTTGCTGCTGTTTTGTGCTAGTTCCCTGATACCCCAGCAAGAAATGAGAATAATCACTGTTGCTAATTTAACAATTTTACAACAGTTATTGCAAGTGGCTAATTTCACATTTATAAAAGCTTTAGCACATGGAGTTTCTTTCTAGGGTAAATGGCTGCCACCTTAGTCTGCCTTTGAAATTGGTGTGTCCAAGAGGGTTTCTCTAATTATTATTTAATGGGTGTATCTGCAAGGAGATTGGCACCGTGTGTGTATGCCATCTCTTAGCATAGCACAGGGGAGGAGTTCTCAGGGAAGACACACAGCAGAAAAGTGACCAGAAGATAGGCAGAAACAGGCAAACAGAGTGAAAAGTGGCCTGAAAAATGAGACAACCTTTCAGTTGTCCATGTTTGTCCATGGGAGACAGCCTGGGGCCTGCTGAGTCTTGCACTATGCTCTGGATCCGGGCAGTCTTGTTTCACAAAAGTTTTACTTTTAGGTCAAGTATTCACAGTCATCTTCCTCTGGCCACCACATGCCCAACAGGGTAGGGAAGCTTGCAGATCCTTTCTGCTCAAGATGTGCTCCTCACTGCTGTCCCTCCAGCTTGTGCCATCCACCAGGCTCATTTGATTTCTACCAGCTTTTCTGAATCTAATAGGAGACATAACTGTGTCTCCTGTCCCCAGTTCTTTGCCAGATGTAATTGTACGACCTGTGAGAATTAGATTTTATCCAGAAGAACAGTAAAGCCTGGGCTTTTCTCTTCCACTTCTTTCAGAGATTTTCTTCCTACTGGAAGACACCACTGAGGTTTTGCTGACCAGGTAAAGGGGGATAAGGCCACAGGGTATGTATCTGGAGGCGATGGGAGTGACCAGCTGCTCTCTGAGGCCTGATGATAAGAGGCAGAATATGTCTTAATTCTCCCTGAGCAGTTTGCAGCACAGTAAATGAGGAACAAAGTTTGGATACAGGATTTCCAGTTGTATTTATGAGCAAGTTATGGTAGACTACGGAGTCTTACCAAGTAACATCCTGCAGGATGTTGCAATATCTGCCTCATGATTTGAGAGCTGCTTCATCAAAAGTCTTAATTGGGGTAAGAATTACTGCCTTTCTTTTTTTCTTCTTCTTTTTTTTCTTTTTTTTTTTTTTTTTTTTTTAATTCTTCCTATATCCAAATTTTGGAAGACATCTGGGCAATTAGGAAAGACAAACAGGTTTTAAGGAAATCGTTTCTGCCTTGGGTCTTTTCAGAAGCACAGAAATAAGAAAACACCCTAGCAAGGTCAGCACCTGCAGGTCCTGAAGCAATCTGGTGGTATTTTGGTTTGAATCTCCTGTATACAGTTATGTCCTTGAGTAAATCATGATCCTGTTATACCTTACTCAGATCTTAACTAATCATATCCTATTATGGCTCCTTATAGAGTTTAAGCCTATCAGCAAACGCCAAGTAAAAAATGCAAATCACTTTAGGCCTTGGAATTTATTTATTTTTCAGTTTCATGATGCTTTAATGCCATCATTAAACATGTTCCGCGTTTTAGGGAACTGGGGCAAAGCAGTGTCCCTGGCAGCACTTTGGAGGAGCAAAAGCTGGAGATGGGGAACAGGAGAAACTACTGAAAACGTGATTCAGAGGAAGAAGCTGGCTCCCAGTGACATAAATGCAAGTATCTTATCTTGTTCTGAGCCAGCATGGACCAAGTCTAAAGACAGACTGGTCTCCAAGGGAGTCATCCCCATTCAACCCAGCATGAGCACAGAGCTCCAGGAAGGCAGCCAGTGTGGGTGGTAAAACAGTGTGATGGGCACATTCACGGGTCCCTGGTACCTTCTTCTTTGGGTGAACATTGCATTTCATGTTGTTCATTTGTAAGACCAATGTCAGCTTATCCATAGATAATGGATTTAGAGTCTTTTTTAGTGGTTAAGAAAACAGCTTGCAGTAGGTATGAAGTGTCATGTCAAAGAAGCCTTCCCTACAGGTCAGGTATCCTTCTGTGTATCTCCTATGGGCCACTGGAAACCTGATGGGTGAGTGTCGTATCAGGTAGTTTCTCCACTGAAATTTGTCTTTCAGTGGGCAAAATTCTGCCTCCCAGCAGTGGTACTGAAATTAAAGGAGTTGCGACTCGACAAGGAATTTAAAACCTGGGCCTCTCATATTGTAGAACAAAGCACTTAATTCATAATTTATGGTTACTTTCACATTCCCAGGCCTGAAAATAATGTTGTAATACTTGAGTTGCAAATATTGAAGGGAGAGGTTTACTTATTTTATGAGATTGTTTCCATTGCTGTTATTTTTAAATTCATAGAAATGTTCCTATTAGACTCTTCAGTTTTATTAAAGCTTGTTTTTTGCACCACACAAATGCAGGCACACATTTAACTTGACAGTAGTATTCCTTTAACCCAGTGGATTTTTCCATCCACTTAGAAATATTTTTCTTCTGTATGTAATGCTTTATTTTGCACAAGGATGCAATTAAGACAATTTAATTCTTCAGATGTATAGCAAGGCCTCTTATTCTCTCTTAGGACAGCCAAAAGGTCTTAAAATGTTTATTCTTCTCTGGCTAATTTGGGAGCAAATGTTACTTATTTAAATCTCACTCATAGACAAGCCTGCAACTTGATTATTGTTCAGGAGTGAGGCAACTCAGTGAACGAGTTTCCCCATCTCTCCCTTGGCCTCAACTCCCTTGCGCCACCGGGTTTGGGTGATGACAGGGGGCTTGCACAGGGGCTTCTGTCCTCCCTGCCCACCATGCCCCCAGGACTGGTGCACAGGTCAGGCTGACAGCCAAGAGCAGCCCCCAGCAAGGACTCATCTCTCTTCCACTGCTCATCGCTTCCAGTGAGGCATGTGGCCATTCCAGGCTTCAGGCTAGCATGTGGTCTCAGGGGCAAAGGTTAGCCAGCAGCAACTGCTCTTTGATGTGTTTAGGTTTCTTAACTGATGTTGAAAATGCCTTTCTAGTGAAAATGGTATAATTGCCATCTACTTAGTTGTGGCAGTGTTTAGGAGCCCCTAGAGAAGAAAGCTTAAAAGTGGCCTCTGCTGGACCTTCTATGAGATGGATGGCTTAACTTCTAGTCTTTGGGAAAAGTAGCCACTGATTTTTCTTCCTTGGTCTGTAAAGAGATCCCATTAACTCTCTTAAGTGGTAAGTATGCTTTACAAAAGCTCTTTTGAACTCTGCAAGTAGAGGTGGACTCAGCATAGCAACAGGCAAGGCCTAAGAGCACTCTTTCTCCCCACCTATATAAAGTGGCATGGATGTTCACAAAGGAGGGATGTCCTCAGGGCAGAATCAGGTCAAGGAGGCTTTACAAGGCACTGAAGAGTGGCTGGAGTGTACAGTAAAATGAAAATGCAGTCATCTTTGAGCTGCTTCACCCAGATGATGCGGGGGAAATTTCCATCTTGAGTCATCTATTATGACAGTCGTTGATCTATGGAATAAAACATTCTGCAAAAGGCTGGGAAAATAAACAAAGTCATATTATATTCGAAGAACATCAAAGGCACACTCATCTGATGCTAATGTGGTATGCTGCCAGTTTTGTTTCTTACTGGAAATAAAAACAGTCTCTGAGAAGTAATCTCTTTCTAAGCTTCCATATTCATAGCCACAGACTAATGTCAAGGCATAGTAGCAGAACTGAAACTGCAGTTCAAGAAAGCTTTGTGTATTTGCAATGAATATTCAAAAGCTTTGTCCAGATTTCACTAAGTGAAAAGAATTTTGACTTTTAAGGTGTCTTTCTATCACCTGATAAATAGACCTAAAAGTAAGTCCAGTGACTTGGCTTTTTTTTTGGCCTGAATACACTGTCCTTTTTAACGAATTTCCTGAGAAAAAGGAACATTCGCTGGAAATGGAAATAATCTTTCAAAATATCTTTCCAGATTAAAAAAAAAAGAAGTATGTGCTTTAGCAGAATTCACTTCTGAACCTAGCATTTTGGTTGTGGAAGGAGACAAATTACAATTTCCCTTTGAAGCTGTTGGGGAGAGCTGGATGATCAGCAGAGCTGATAATGGTGCAGGAAGACTCCCAGCACTCCTGCAGCAGGGACTGCTTTAAAATGCCTGCACATGTTGCAGATACCATTTCTGACACTGATGTCTGGTCCAAGCCCCAACAGCAAAGAGACAAAAAGTCTCTTGTTAACTTCAATGCGCTTTGGATTAGGCCTTCTTTAATTGGAACCTGCTGAAGTGTGGTACTTTTACTACCTCCCTTTGAAAAGCAGGCTTTATGGATTTGGGACAATAAAAAGGGAAGGGGTTTTTGTGGGTGTAGTAAGCATTCTAGGTTATGGGGTCCTCTTTTCATTGCCTCAAGTGCTACTTTGCACTATTTGCTTCAAAGTAAGCATCATGAGAAGGGAAAAAAAAAAGAGGAGTGGAGCTATTCAGCAAAGGATATATCGGTAAGTCTCCAAAACCAAGATCATTTTGAGTTCTGGAATGTGAACAGTCCCATTAAGAGGCGGTATTTGATGGCTCAGGAGATTGCTTATACATTCATGGAGTTTTCCACCTCGAGATCAAGAATCCAAAGCCACTATTGATCCAAAAGAAAAGCAACCTAATGGCAGCCTGTTCATGTTCTTTAATCTGTCTTCACAGTTTTCACATCTGACCTACACAGCACCAGCCCTTGCTATCAGTCTTAGAAAAGGGCAGAGGGGATCGAACGAGCCAAGTAGTTGAACTGCTCTCTGCCCAGGGAGGATAAAGTGGGTAACATGCTTGGCCACAACTGGCATTAATGTTCACATGGCATGTGCAGAGAAGCCACCAGCTTCCTGGGTTGCGACCCAGACCTCTCCCCACCAGCAAGCTCATTCACACAGAGGGGACGCACAGAGACTTCCTTAACAGCTCCTTGCAGCATACACTCAGAGGCTGTTTTCACTGGCTGGCTAGTTGTTACTCTTTTTGTGAATGCTGTCATAGCCCGTCCCGAGGAATGTGTGTCCAGGAATAATATATAACTGCCCAAAGTCCTGTTTCTGCATGACAGAGTCCCCTCCATGACCAAGCTCAGGACAGGGCAGGACACCAACTTAGCTGGGAGCAGTGCTCAAGTGCAGATCCCATCGCAGTGTAGTTGAAAATGTATTTCCAGAGTTATTTTCTGGTTAAGAATACCTGTTTTTTCTTAAATTCAGAGCTAGTCCTGGTTTGATTTCAGTGCTGGTAGAGTGAATTTTGACCTGTGATTGGGATGCTTGCACTTGGGCATTCAGCAGCTGCAACGTGAGCTTGCCCTGCGGCATGCAGCTCAGACATGGGGCTCAGTATTAGCCCTTCTCAATTCCAAAATACTCAATTCTGCTAGCACCTGGGACACCTGCATGTTCACTGTGGTTTCAATCATTAGCTGTTTTATTGGTATTGAGTCTAATCTTGCATCTTTGCACCATTAATCTTGGATTATCCTGAAGGGAATCACAGTTACCCTCACAAACTAGAATGGGGTGGAGTTTTTTGCATGCACGCTGAACACCATTGCCTAGGAAGCAGACGTGGGCACTCCTCTGGTGTTCCTTTGGACTTTTTCAGTGATACTTTCTCTGCCAGGAGGGTGATGCTTCCCAGCTTCACCATGTGAAATCAAGGAAGGGTCAGGGAATGTTCACACTTGGCTGAGGCCAATTGGGATGAACTAACAACCGTATTTGCCTTCATGGCACCTTAACGGGAATGGCGCTGGGGATGCATGGCACAGCCATTGCCCTTGAAACCTACTGGTCACCCAACAGCCCTGTAAAGAAAGTATATAAAGACATACTAACAGGAAACTATAATTTTCAACTATCTAAGCCGGCTCACCTCAGAGATACTGCCTTTTATTGAGTAATTTTATAGGCACATTTGCTAGGCTTATTTAAATCAAAAAGCAGTTGAGTAACCAGAGCATGTGGATACTCTGGATAAGGATCTGTCTTTCAGGTTATTAAACAAACTGCATAGCAAGTGCTCAATTACTCTTCAAAATGCTTAAGCAACACCTTTTGTTGAGATTCCCATCTAGAACTACCTCCCAGTAAGTTGCCTCCCAGTAATTTCCAAGAAGCAGTGTGCAAACAGCACACACCCCTGTTCTGGATAAAAGAGACTTCTGAGAAAAATCTCAGGATTAACAAATAAGCCACGCAGGGACCTGGGAATTAAAGCCTTCCGAAGGAATTCTGCTTGCCTCGCGCTGGGCTCTCTCTGCTGTCGTGTCTGATGTCTTCATGTGAAACGAGCCTCAATAATTACATATTCTTCCTCTCCATTGCTGGTCCTGACTTTGCTGCGTTTGAGAAACCACTTCAGGCTGCAACTTGCAGAGTGATGCAGACTTCTGATGAACAGAGTGCGCTGAAAGTGCAGTGAGCCTGAGATTATTCATTTCATGCACACTTGAGGTTTGCTGCATGAGCAAGCGGCCATTGCATGGCAAGCAGGGTACAGCACTGAAACCTCTGCGCAGCAGAGAAGGCCTCTGAGGAGCCATGATGCAAAGCATGTCAACACAGGCCTCAGGGAAACACCCACAGGGTTTCCTCCTTGTGACACACACAGGTTTTCTCACCCAGCAGCAAGTGTTTGGGTCCCACAGAGCTCTAAAAAACAAAAAAGCAAAACAGCAAAACAAAACCCCTCCTGAAACTGGCTCCCTAAAGCAAGAGCCACATCACAGAAGCTGGCAAGAGTACTAGCAAAGATGGGAAGAAAACCAGATTGGAAACAAAGCCCTGAGTCTGGCTGACTGGTCTGTTGTGAATTTGAGGACTGATTTTTCTGTTCCAGCTGCAGACTGAGCTCCATCTCAAGGGCTGTCAGTTTCTCCGCTTCCATGTCAGCTTGGGGTTCTGGTGAGTCAACCCTTAGGGAACCTGGTGCAGACGGGGATAGCAGACAGGGAACAGCAGACAGGTCAGAGAGAGGCATATGTGCATGAGGGCAAGAGTAAACAGCTCAGGAAAGGAGGGAATGAGCTCTGGAGCTCCTGGAGGGCTTGCTCCCACTATTGCCCATCTTTGGCAGTGACCCAGGTCCCTGCCTGCTGGCTTCCCATCCCTGCCACGAGGCCGCATGTGGCAGGAGACGTGTCTTCTGATGCCAGCAGATGCCACAGCAGGTAGGGTTTTCCTTTCTCCTTTTTTTTTCCTTTTGGCAGGCAGACATGAGTGGCACATCAGATTTCACCCTGACATCCAGCTGATGGGGCTGGCTCCAGTGCTAATGTTCTTTCCTAGAAGGGACATTGCTCACAGGGCACGCAGCTGCGATTTCCAAAAGCTAATCCAATGAGGTGTGCGTCCTGGCATCGTAACAAGCCATGCGACTGAAGCTAAGTTGCCACTGAGAACAAGCACCAGCAGGCACCTGGCCAACCATGGCTGACAGTAACCACTCCTGGCCACAGCTGCCACCCACCCAGTAATGCCCAAGAGGTGCGTGGCCACCACCATGTCCCTGCAGTGAGCCGGGGACATGAGCTCCGGGTCAGTGCTGGGACATGGAGCATGCTTGACTGGAGGATGAGGCTTGGCCACCCCATCCAAAGTCTTCTGTTGGTTTTTGGGCCTCAGTCTGGGGACATGTCTAACTGCCCAAGCTGTTTGGTCCGGTTATAGTGGAGCTGGAGGGTGTCATGGGAAGGTCAGGCTCCATCAGCTGGAGAAACCTGCCTGCTGCTCTGAGCTGCAAGGGGCTCTGGTCCAGGACTGTGAGTCAATACACAGCCTTGCTTCAAGAAACTGGTAAGTGAAATAACTGGTTCCCTGGGAACCAAAATAAGTCAACAGAAGCATCAGCTGCTTCAAAACCTCTCTCAAGCGCCTCAGAAATGCAGGTCGTTCTCTGAAGTGCTATAAAAAAAGCACCTTGAACATGGAATGATAGAATCATGGAATCACAGAATCAGAATAGTTTGGATAGAAGGGGCCTTTAAAAGCCATCTAGTCCAACCCTCCTGCAATGAGCAGAGACATCTTCAACTCGATCAGTTTGCTCAGAGCCCCGTCCAGCCTGACTTGAATGTTTCTAGGGATGGGGCACCTGCGATCTCTATGGCCAACCTGTTCCTCTTCCAAGAAGAGGAATGGGTGAGTGCTGAGCTCAAAACTGAGGTCCATGTTCCTGTTTGCTCCTCACAGTGCCCCTTTGCCGTATGTCCAAGGTGGGCTCAATGCACGCTCACAGCCAGTCCAGTGCTGCCTCCCCCACCATGGACATCCTCAGCATGGGCTTGCATGGGCCCTCAGGGCGGACCATGGTGGCTCACACTCCTGATGAGCCCAGCAGAAACCCAGCAACAATGAGTATGGCCTGCTGTGTCTGAGCTAGCCATGCAGTGGTGGATGCCACTTCCCCTGGCAAACGGCAGTGTTTGTCATTAAAAAGCCACCATTTCTCAAATACTGCCATTGTGTTCTCCTGTACTTGAGCATGTTATCAAATATGTTTCTTAAGGGCCATTACAGCAACAAAACAGGAGTGCTGCATAAAAGTAAGCCAGAAGTGCGGCTGATCAGAAACAGCAACTCAGATTTGCCACGTTTGCTGCTGTGAACTCTCCTGGGGACATAAGCTTGGTAAGAAAAAGAGGGAAAGATGAATGGCACCATTTGACAGTGGTTATAACTAACATGGCAGGAAAAATCCAGACCTAGTGTATAAGAGATGATCATATGGCATAACAGAATTGCTCATCTGTTAAGCATTACTAAATGCTTAGTATAGTAAGCATTGCCGATCTCCAGGAAATGTACCTAGGTGAAGCTGAAGATTTTTAAATCTAAAACTGATGGCATAAATCAAACCCTTCTTAGGCTCCTGCAATAAGAGGAGAAAAGGAAATTGCTTTTCAGCTCAGAAAGCATGCTTCTGGTAGCTGATAAACTGGCTGTGTCTCCCCACAGAAGGTACAATGAATAGCATGAGAACAAATATCAGAACTATAACAAGCCTCCAAAGGGATACAGGAAGTGACAGCAGCTGCTGCTGGAGGATTATGGGGCCTGCATGGGAGGGAGGGCAATGGGTGGAAGGGGAACTGCACCCAATGGGTGGCTAAGGGTCTGTAGGGTGCCTGAGTGGAGGTGCTTAGCATCCAGAGGCTTTCCTGTTTCACTGTAACTGCTTAACCCTCTACTTAAACCTGGATCCAGAAAAGATACCAGAGGAAACACAAAAGTACTGACATGTCTGCACCATGCCAGCCAAAAGATGAGCTGAAGCCTTATTGAGGTGATGGATGAGGGTGTGATCCTTAAGCAAAGTAACCCTATGAGATGGAGACCTGATTTCATCCCTTCTAGCTTTCACCAGGAAAAGATCAGGCACCTATCCTATGCTTCTCCCATGAGCGGCAGAATGAAGGTGGGCACCACTGACAGGCAGCTCAGCCCACCTGTCAGGTAGGTGTGGATGACATCTTCTAGAGGCATCTCTTTTCCAGTGGCTATCAAGGGAATGTGGATGACTTGCTTTGGCCAACCATTTAGCATATAAAGCCGGAGAAGAATCCATCCAACTTTATTGTAGAGACACCTACATTGGAAGTGATCCCTGTCACATCTTTTTACAGTGCAGGGAGAGAAGCAAGCGTCTTTTGGGTACACTTCATCTACCTTTCCTTGTGGTTTTGCTAGGATGAGATGAATTCACATCCCAGTGGCTAAAATTGATGCCTAGCTCAGCTGTAGGCATGTTCATTCCTTGAGAAGAAAATCTTCCCTTGTGTAAGATGAAATCAATCCCAGCCCAAAGCCCTGATTTTTGAGACAAGGTGTTTTCAGCTCCTGATGGTTCTGGCTGCCAGTGCTTATGGTCCCTGAGGTAATGCTGCCACATCACCAGCCATGGAGGTCCTGACAACTTGAGTTTCAGGGGGGCCATTCAGGGGGTAATAAATGGCTCAGGTATCCAATAAAAGGAAATTGAAACTCGGCAGACAAGCTTCCCTGGAAAAAGACCTACTCGGTTTGTGTAAACAGTTCACACACAGCAAGAGGGATTCTGGAACAAAACGCAGCCTTGTAATCCAGTTCTAGTCTTAGCTGTGTATAAACGCAGAGTGGATCTCTGCTAGAAAAACAGATGCATAGAACAGAAGCCCATAAAGAGGAGGGTGTCTACTAAAGGTGATAAGCTACCAATCAGGAGATAGCTGTGTTACCTTGACTGAGATACTTGACTGCTTTGTGAAGCACCCAAGCAAAACCGTTCCATTTCATGCTTTGTGAGAGGTTTGGCGGTTTTGCTTTCTTCCCCACCCTGCTCTTTGTTGCTAGCATTTTTAAAGCCTGAATTTGGAATAGTCTTGCATTTCCTCATGTCTGTGCGTCTCACCTCAGTGCCATTAAAAGTCATGACACGTAATAGAGAAACAGCTGTGCAGGAAACTTCAGGCATCTGTTTAATATTAATTGCATGTATTCCTAAAAAGTCATAGCATGTTTTTAAAATTTCCCTGCACATCTGGTGCATCACTGCTTAGGGGTTCTTTTTAATAGGCTTTATCTGTGAGTCACTGAGAATTATCAGCCACAAGCTGGCCAGAGAGCAGGGAAATGCACAGGCAAGGAAAACGGAAGAGATGTTTCTAAATAGCTGCTAAAAACCCATCCCTCTGAACAGAAAATGACAAAGCCACATTGACTGTTAGCTGCCTGTTAGCAACAGCAAGCTGTAGGGAATCTAGGTTCAGAAAGGAGAGCACATTCTATTAATAAACACTGTGTGATTTAAAAGATTTATCTATCTTCCACGTGAATCGTGTCCCAAATGGTAAGCTAGGATTCTCATTCTCAGCCAGAGGATCATGAGTTCTCCTGCAGATACTCAAAACCCCACAACTTGTCCCCTTCTGCTACACCCCTTCCCTACTCTCATCCCAACCTACTTGTGTTTACTCATAAGTGGCTTTTCCTGCAGACTTGGCAAGTCTCACGCTAAAGGAAGTGATCTCCTGAAGGTCAGGTGAAACCTGTGTTCTTCAGCCTGACACAGCCCTGCAAAGCCCTCCAGCTCAGGAGGTCCTCCGCTGCTCTACGCTGAGCTAGCCGGGGGACCACAGAGCAACAGCTTCCCCCATTGGGGTGGAAGCCCCAGGCCCCAGGGAAGGCACAACAACCAGGCCCACCAGCATCCATGAGCCTCTGAAAGTTAAACAAAATCTCTGAGAAGCTTTTTCTGAATGAATGAATGAATGAATGAATGAATGAATGAATGCATGCTGGATAAAAGATTTGTTGCACATTTTTCTGTGTGTCCACCCACAAGGAAGCAAGGACCCACAGAAGTGTCACTATGAATGACTCTTTCTTATTTTAGACATCTTATTTTCAAGAGCTCATCTTGTGTACTGCACGTGACAGGGTGTTTCCCACTGTCAGCTGTTTGAAATACTTGCTGGGTGGTGACAACCGGTAATTAAGTCAGTAACAAATGATGATTTGAGGTCTTTATTAATGCCTCAAAGAAGGAATAGGAGGCATAGATTTGGGAAAACACAGCTCTGTCAGCGTTACAGAGCAGGTGCATCCCACAGAAAGCCCAATTTAGAGACATACAGCAGTAGGTCTATGGTGTGTGCATGCCTGGGGTTATCTTCAGAGGATGAGAGGGCCCATGGGTGATGGGGCAAGGGAAGGAGGGAGGGAAGCCATGGGCATGGCTCTCCAACATGCTGCAGCACGTAACTGCACCCACATGTAAGAGGGTGTCTGTGGGAGGAGCGTTCCTCAGTCCCATGCTTTGGAGGTAAATCCTGAAGAGTGAAGGTGTGTTCCTTTCTCTGCTAAGAAGAGTTACAACTCTCTCCCTTTGACAGAGTTTCTCTAAAATGACCTTTGCATTTTTTACCTTCCTCCAGTCCTGGGGAGAGTCCTTGTTTGGGGTTAAACTTCATGGTTTGTTCCTGTATCTGGAATGGGGTGAGCAGCCACGAGTGCCAGGGTCCTCCTTGAGGGCTTCCACTTTGGAGCCAGTGGCCTGGGTGTCCTGGCAGCTGTGAACTCATGAAGCCCCTCTTCAGACCTCTCCACTCACCAATGAAGAGGGGCAGGGATTTTACTTTCTCCTTCCAAAAATACTTTGAATTTTTCAAATGGGGAAGACTTGCGTAATCTAAGAGCCAGTGGGAAGATATGAAGAGTGTGCTCGCTCCAGAGGTGCAGGGGCCAAGTGTCCACTGTGTGCTCACCTCTGTTTGCCTTGAGAGCACAAGGGATACCTTCTGGTCCTTATTTTTCCTGTCCTAAAATACCTCTGCAGTTGTGTGCTAAGCTAGAGAAGATGAACTCCAGGCCACTGGGAATCAAGGAGGGGGCAATAAGGGGGAAATCAAGCAGCAATGCAATGTGTCCACAATGTGAGAGGGGGAAAGGGAAGGCTCTTCTGAGCCTGGGGACCCAGCAGGTCTGGTGCCAGCTCTGGCAACTGTCTGAGACGAGTGTGTTTTGTCTCAATGTTTTTACAAATATGGATGAAATTTAATTCCTGGCCTGTAGAGCATAGTTTAAAAGTGATTTTAGTGAACAGCTGCATTCACAGGCTGCAAAAGAGAAAGCAAAAGTTCATGGGACTCAGGGCAGACAGTATTTAACCTGGAGAATCACCACATCCCAGCTAAGCACCTCAGGTGTCCCTCAGGCCCTTATCCATGTCATGCTGTTAGGGACAGACATTACGATTGTGCTCCTCTTGTGGGACAGGCAGGAAGCATTATGTGGCTGCTGCTGGTGGTATTGGCATATACCTGCTGGCCTCTGCTGATACAGAGACAAAGACCCTTTAGCATGATAAGGAGCTATCTAAGCCAGAATTAAACCCAACCAACCATGCTAAATCTCTCTGAACATGGGGAGAAAGTATCCGTTGTGGGTAGAAGGGCAAGTCTGACAGTGGGGCTAAGACACAGAGGGTGGCCTGAGCTCTCATCTGCAGCCAGGCTGGGATGGGATGCTGCAGAGCCAAGCTATGGCACTTTGATGGGAGCAAATCTGTGTGCTTTAAAATGGAGCAGCTTTCTTCCCTGTCTGGTGCCCTGAGGACGCAGCCCCTAGCACCCTTTACATCCTGAGGCTGGTAAAGAGAAGCTGGGTATGCCAGATCATTTCCCCTTCTCACATATCCCCCTGCTGCCGCTGCTGGGGCTGTCCTGGCACAAGGCAGCACTACCTTGCCCTGGGTGGGAGTGCCAGCGAGGCATCCTGACCTGCCCTGGCTCAGGCTGGGCAGTGATCACTGTCCAAGACCTTTTTCTCAGTTAGCAACAGGTGCCAGGATCCGCCCCAAAATCAGTGAAGGAAACAGATGTCGCCAGGGCAATTGCAACCAGGAACAGGTTAAAGGCATCAGAAGTGCCAAAGAAGAAACCACCCAGTGTGGATCTTGGGTGTTTTTCCTCACCGGCGTGCCTCACCTTAAACAACTTTCTGCTAGCATGACTTCACCCTGCACTTCCTCGCTGCTGGCAAACAGCAGCATGCTGCCAAAGCTAAAAGCCTGTCTCTGGTGTATGCCTCAGCTCAGAGGGACGAGCAGAGATAGCATGGTTGGGCAGCCTGTATTGCCATAATCCCGGCTGCCACATGTGTGTGTGTACGTGCACAGGATTCCCACTGCTCGGATGTGCATGTGCAAGGGCCAGAAACACCGTTTATAGTCTGGGGTCGTTCACCTTCAGGCAGCAATTGTCCTGGCAGTGCAGGACAACCACAGCTTGCAGCACACTGAATCCTGCAGGCCATTCAGTGAGAACACGGCTGGTGCAGCACTGGGGCTGGGGCAGGGGGGATGCCAAGGTATTGGGATGGGGGGGGGCAGGCGCAGTGTGAAGGTGAACACCACACCATTGCAAGAGAGGGAGCGAGCAGCGTGCAAAACAAGATCTGTTCAATTCCATCAGTCAGCACTCTCTTCCAGAAGATGACCTATTGAACATTTCCAGGAATAGCTGTGCCAAGCCTGTCAACTGTTTCTTGGAAATACACTCAAGACAAATGGCTTTCTTCCAGTAGGGATCTGCAGAAAGCCTGGACTGGATCAAGGTTGCAGACAGACATCGAGGCGGTGATGTTGATGCAGTGGGGCAGAGGGGGTGTGGGTCGGGGCTGCGTTTTTTCCACCTTCTCCTCCTCCTTTCACACCAGATAGGAGGGACAGGGAGGGAAGGAGTGATTTTGTTTTCTGCGGCTGTCTCAGCTCACTGTTTATCCTCACTCGCGGTCTCCAGCAGTAAGCAGACAGGAAAATCTGCAGTGCTGCATGTGACTGGGCTGTCAGCTGGCACACAACCTACCTGGGCTATTCCATAGGCAATGACTAGCGTCAGCTGCCCACACTAGCACATGCTCCCACAATTATAACTGACTCCCAGTGTGATATTATTCTCTTATCGCTCTGATGCTGGAATAAGCACAATAGCCTGAATTTATCACTGAGGTTTCGCTCCCAGCACCAACAATCGCATGGGTGATGGGGTGGAGAAGGGGCTGAAACGTGCTCTGAGAAGTCCTGTTGCTGTGGCTCTGTACCAGCTGGGGGGTCCCAGCAGCTCCAATCAGCTGGCAGAGAGAGTGGTTGCAAGTTGTAGGCAACGGGGGTACCTGCTGCAGCCTCTCCCCACAGCACATGCCCTGACCTGCACCTCTCCAATGCCAAACCCAGTCCTCTTTTGCCAGCTGGAGCTAGCAAAGAACAAACCAGGGTCACACAAGGACCAGAGTTGAAATTTAAGGTAATTGCCTTGCATTAACATGTCACCATGTGGTACCACTGCAGCAGATGGCTTTTGGGGGTCCACGTCCCTCTTCACATCTCACCAGTCTCTTTCCATCAACATGTTTCTGGGTGAACAAAACCCCATGGAAATGAACATTTCCCCACTGCTGGGTGAAACCAGGCAGGTGCTGCTCTGCCATATGAGAGAGATTGCAGAGGTACCTTTTGGAGTTGCCTTTGATCAGCTTCAGATGGATTTGCACTGGGTCTTTTCTGAGGTGTTACAAAGCAATGGGATATAATTTCTTTGTTTTCAGGGTGGTGAGGCACTGGAATGGGTTGCCCAAGAGGTTGTGAATGCTCCATCCCTGGCGGTGTTCAAGGCCAGGTTGGACAGAGCCTTGGGGGCATGGTTTAGTGTGAGGTGTCCCTGCCCATGGCAGGGGGTTGTAACTAGATGATTTTAAGGTCCTTTCCAACCCTAACTATTCTATGACTCTATGATCTGGCATGGCTTGGCAGACTGTTAATAGGATATAGAGTCTTTCATTTCTAGGTCGTTAGTTCAAAGCAGCCCAGATGAGTAGTGGCCATATTTTGTGGCAGTCTAACAGCAGTGCAATAGCCTCTCTGAACGGAATTAGGGAGTCCATCACCACAATTTATATTAACTGTCATAACTTGTGTTGGCTGTCTCAGCAAAGGGCTGGCTATGCCCCAAAGTGGGGGCTCCCTGGAGAAGGGGGGGCAGGTGGCAGTTCTTCCTGCAGCGGCCCAGTGCAGCCTCCTGGGGCCATTCCTCAGTTGCTGGTTACAGAGCGGAGCTCCCCAGCTTGCAGAGACCACCTGAGCAGTAAGCATCTCTGCAGCTATTAAAACCAGGCTCCAGATGTAGCCTCCAGCTTAGAAAGTCCCCATAGTGCCTGCTGGACTGCTGGAAGTGTGGGATCTCTCTATATTTGCTTGCTTATATTCTTTCCAACGCATCTGTTACTGGCAACTCTCCGAGTCAGGACACCAGGCTGGCCGGGTCTATGTTCGACCTAACAGGGATCTTTCTTCTTCTTTTCTCCCTTGCATTCTTACGTTCTGAAACCCTCAGAGGGGACATTAATGATGTGCAATGCGCTTGTCTCGGACCCTGCACCTATTTACCTCCAAATTCACACATGCAGTTATATACGCTCACGCACACCCAGCATTTATCTGCGTTTTTGTAATGGCCCAGTAATGAAAAAGCCCTTTGAATGATTTACAGCTCCTTTGTGAGGAAGGCGGGTCATGCTGCTGGGGGTTTTTCTCCCTCTCTTTCTGTGTCACATGCAGTGAGCTGGCCACCAGCGCCTCTCAAAATCGACTAAAAAAAGCTTTCTGTTTTCCTGGGAGGAATATTTTCATGTTTCTTGCTGGGTGTGGTCAGGATTTTTGGCAGTGCTTGCAGAGCCGGAGCGTGCGTCTGACTAATGCAGCAAACAGGCTCGCACACCATGCCGTTTGCAGAGATTATTCACTTCATACCATCGGATCAAATCATTTGCAGTTTGTTGTAGCGATTCCAAAGAGCCCCGGAGCTTGATGCTCAGTCCGGTTTACATGCAGACACTTTCAGCACAAAGCAGAGGGCACTGGGAGGGAGGAATGCCGTTAAACCCATGTATCAAATGGGGGCAGTGGAAAACATCAGTGTGTCAGGGATCTATAAAGGAATTTATCTACAAGGGCAGCTTTTCTTCAATGGGTGTTCTGCGGCAGTGATTTGTCACAGCTGGCGGTTTTCACTTCCTTGCATTGCCAGCTTTGCCACTCTGGTTCTGGGGGGTTTAAAATATTATTATCATTAAATTTATTGTTCTTCTAAAAGAGGGCCTGAGGTCCTTTCCTTCCTAAATGAACAAACAGAACTGTGAGCATCTGCTGGCTGACTTGCCAGTGTCCTTCTGAGTGACTAACTCACCCACCATGGTGTCTGCTAACAGGGGTTGCATTTAGATGATGCTCTTCTAGTTTTCCTAGTAAGGAGGTTTCTGAGAGGTCTCCAAGTCTTGCCCCACGCCTTCCTCTTGTGTAGCACAGTTGCTGGCTATCTATTGTGGACCCAGCCTTCAGCTTTAGCACCTGCTCATGAAAATCAGAGAGATGAAAGGTGATGCAAGAGCACGAGTTAGGCAAGAACACAGAGATTTTTACACACACACAGATTTTTACCCCTCTTGTTCCCCACCGGGATCCATTCTCATTCCATTAGCAATGAAGTGGTGTTAACAAACAGTTGCCTTGCAGCATAGGGGACTGTTATTTTGAAGGCCAGCTTTCCCAGAGACGCTCAGAAACTCCTTTAGGTACTATGTGCAAGCAGTTTAAACTGGACACAGAATAAAGCAGAGCACTTGCAAACACTTCAAGCACTGGGTGCTCAAGGTGCCATTGGAGTATCGAGCGCAGACATTATTTAGATAATACAGAGATTTATGTGTGGTGCTATGAACTGGGATAAATTTTGGGAGAGTATAACCAGGAGCTTAGATGGGTTTGGAGACCAGTGGTGGTAAATAAAGAAAACAACTGAAAACCTAAAAGCCTATCAAAGCATGGATGCTGCAAGGTGTATGGATAGATCTCAGCTCTATTAAGATAATCATCTACATGCCTGTACCAGTGACAAAAGGAAATAAGCCCTTTGATGGACAAAAAGCTTAATGGGGTTTGCAAAGCTACTAAAATTTATTGCAGAAGCTGTCACTTATGTGCCACAGCCATGAGTACAAAATTAAGCTGTTATAGGAAAATTTCCTCAACAATAATACAATTATTTTGGAAAAGCATGATCAAAGTAGGACAGTAACTTAACCCATGAGTATATGAAGAGTACTGCGCTCATTTTTGAGAAGACTATGCTGATTAAAACTGCCTACAACCCCTCTCACTACCACAAACAGGAGCTGTAGGCAGCTGTTGGGTGCATGTGACATACTGGATCATGCAGGGCAGAAGCACTGATACCTAAAGGCTGAGGATGGGTATTGTGCTGGAGCATGGAGCCTCACCTTGGCAGAGCCCTGCTCCACCTCTCTCTGCAGTTCTCCAGGGCAGGTGGGATGGAAGAGGCTCTGTCTTCCCTGGTGCAGGTCAAAGTTGGGCCAAACAGCTGTCCTTTGGTGGGCATGTGTGAGGGGTCTCTGAGCGGGGCAGCACGAGGCAGAAGGGAGCTATAAGAGCTGCACAAGAGATCAGGAGGAGTACCCACTCAGATATAGCTGGAGCAAGGCTGAGGCTGCGCTGGTGAATATCAGCATTGGTGACTGCTTTCCGTTATACTCCCAAATTCTTTCAGCAGCCACTTCCTAAGGATACAGGAACATCTGCCCTCCAGGAGTCTCCAGGTTTTGATTTAAGCTGATGAGACTGTAAGTGGGAAAAGGCTCGAGACAACCCTTAGGCTAATTTCTGAAGCAATCAGCAAGGGAGCTAATTCTACTGACCTTGGTGACAGCGTTGGTAATTTGATCACTTATTCTCTGAGAACTGCACTGACATCAACAGCTTGTGTCCCATGGGTGATGAAACAGCCATCCTGGGAGACAGACTTGGTCACCACCAACAAACCCTGGCTTTCAGTCCTCATTTCTACCATCTGGTGACATGACATTGCCAAATCCTCATGAGCACCATGGGATTGCTGTGTGCCGTCTAAACTTGATGAGAAACTGAACATGAGCTGGCTTCAGTGTGCGCTCGCAGCCCAGAAAGCCAACCGTATCCTGGGCTGCATTAAAAGGAGCGTGACCAGCAGGTCGAAGGAGGTGATCCTGCCCCTCTACTCTGCTCTTGTGAGACCTCACCTGGAGTATTGTGTGCAGTTCTGGTGTCCTCAACATAAACAGGACATGGAACTGTTGGAACAAGTCCAGAGGAGGGCCACAAGGATGATCAGGGGACTGGAGCACCTCCTGTATGAAGACAGGCTGAGGAAGTTGGGGCTGTTCAGCCTGGAGAAGAGAAGGCTGCGTGGAGACCTCATAGCAGCCTTCCAGTATCTGAAGGGGGACTATAGGTATGCTGGAGAGGGACTCTTCATTAGGGACTACAGTGATAGGACAAGGGGTAATGGGTTAAAACTTAAACAAGGGAAGTTTAGATTGGATGTAAGGAAGTTCTTTATTGTAAGGGTGGTGAGGCACTGGAATGGGTTGCCCAAAGAAGTTGTGAATGCTCCATCCCTGGCGGTGTTCAAGACCAGGTTGGACAGAGCCTTGGGTGATATGGTTTAGTGTGAGGTGTCCCTGCCCATGGCAGGAGGGTTGGAACTTGATGATCTTAAGGTCCTTTCCAACCCTAACGATTCTATGATTCTATGATTCTAAATGATGTATAGGCATATCTAGCTAGGTCATGAGAGGCAACCCACAAAGCGTAACGCACATATCCCAAGCCTTTCTCTTGACTGTATAAGACGTTACCCTTAGTCTATTAATCAATCCCCATTTAGGAAAGATGCGATATGGATGTCTTCCATATTTCCTGCCAGCTCTTGTGCAAAACAGCTATTGCGTATCTCTCAAAAGATGGTGCATTTTAAGTTGGGGTAGGATTGCTTACTGAGCTCCAAACACTTTGAGATCCTCATCCGATTTATACTACAAAGCTGGACTGTATCATTGTTGTTTTAGCACAGATGTGAAAATTGTTTCCTTGTACAAGTCTTCTGGGCTTAGCCATTTTGTTTTTTCACATCATTTAAAGGAGTAGTCTAATTCTTTCATTGTGCCTATGCCCCTGCTTGGAATTCAAACCTTTATCAGAATCTTCCCTGCAGAAAACAAATGACAGATTGCAAATGAAACCAAGGTGTTTATTTTACCTCATTTTATGTCTAGCTCTTTTGTAGACTGATTTCCTAAAGTAATTTCATTTGTGGAACTGTGCTGTCCCTGTGTGTCTGTCAGGACCTTCTTCATAGATTTGACCAGGTTGACCAGATCCCACCATATCTGACAGTGAGAGAAATCTCAAACATCCTGCAAGTCATAGAATCATAGAATGGTTAGGATTGGAAGGGACCTTAAGTCTTGGGATAGCAGGCAGCTGTGAAAATGAAGGAGACCCAAACTCATGGCCTTTCTGAGAGGAAAGCTTCTATACAGTGGAGGAATTATTTTGTCTAATCTTTATAGCTCTATACAGCGTAGTACGTGCTGCCTTCTGCCCAGGTTGCAACTGTAGTTGATACAGAGAGGGGAAAAGGGTATGTGTGAAGTGAGTAACCTAGAAGGTGTTGGAGGAATTGAAAGTCGTGTAGCATGGGCAGTAATTGGAACTTGAAGATGGGAACTAATTTGCTGTAGTGTAAGAGGACAAAGGTGGAGGAAGGAAGGGACAGAACACAAATCCCCAAGGAAGTGACGTGTCCTCCACTCTGCTGCACCCGGAACAACATGTGTCTCTAGAAACCTTTACACTAATCTTCCACTCCTCATCTGCTCCCCACCACGCTGTAACCACCCATAGGCCTTATCGTTGAGTCAGAGGACAATCTATTCACCTCCTGCTAGCATGGTTTGCTGTCTTCCAGACACCTCTGCCTAGCTACCATTGGCAGAAAATTACCTGCATACCCTGTCCTGTTACACCATGGATATAATTTTTTGCAGTCTGTGACATTCATGAAGTCCTTCCTCTAGTTCCACTTGCCTGGAAGGTCTTCTTTCATGCACACCAGCAGTTTTCCTTACTTCTGCTAAAGAGGACACTTCTGTCTGTACTGTTACCCCTTTCTGGGCCATCACAGTTTTATCTGCCTCGGCTGGTGTGAGCTGCTGTAGGGCTGCTCTCAAGACCAGACTTGCCTACACTGCACGTGAGTCAGCAAGAACAGCCGCAGGCGTGGCCAGGACTCCTTCACCAAAACACTTCTGCCCACATGGCAGAGGGCACAGGCAAGACCAGGGCACCTCCAGCCAATGCCCCTTCACAGACCTGGCCCTCACCTGGTATCTAATCCATTAAACAGCTCCTGTTCCCAGTACCCTTTACTGTTCCTCATAAGGAAGTGCCCTAATCAAAATCCCACAGTTTGGTCTGGTAAGCTACTTTTGAAGTAGAAGCCACTTAACTCAAGCTTCCTAATCAAATAGCACTTGGGTTGAAAATGCTGCTGGAACATGCTGGGTTCACATAAGAGCCAAGGACTGCAGCACAAATGGCAACTTCATGCCTGTTTGTGTAACGAGGGCTCATTTTTGTCTTCCTGGTATCCCTTCTCTTTCCGTATTTTTTTAATGTGGTTGGCTTGAAGGATGATTTTGAAACGCAGTTGTCTTGCACATGCGCATGAGGACTTCCTGTTTGAAGTTTCTTAGAAAGAATTGCAGGGATGTGCTAATAATAAAAAGGTGGTTTTCAAAAAACCCCACACCAAGCTTGGCTTAAACCCAGAGAGATTTAAATGCTGTCAACAAGAAAAAAGTGCTTCAATATGAGACTCATTTCAGTGTTTGTTACCTCATGCATGACAAAGTCTGAGTCGTGAATGAGACCAGATCACACAGGAGGCTTCCGGGGTAAAACCTTGGACAATGACTTCAAGCTTTCGCATGCTTTACAGCCCTTGGTGTTTTTAAACGGCATAATGACCTGAGAAGTGCTGTGATGTGATGTCACACCCTGGCCACCCACCCACCCTCTGCACGAGGTGGCTGTGGGCAGTGCTGGAGCAAGGTGAGCAGCATGGGGAGCACGCGTCCTGCCCAGGGGCCCAGCACCAAGCGCCGGTCCAGGCACATTGGAATCATAGAATCATAGAATCGTTAGGGTTGGAAAGGACCTCAAGATCATCAAGTTCCAGCCCCCCTGCCATGGGCAGGGACACCTCACACTAAACCATCTCACCCAAGGCTTTTTCCAGCCTGGCCTTGAAATTGCCAGGGCTTGACATTGCTGGGGGCTGGAGCCTCTCTGCCTGCCTCCACCATCTACTGCTTGATGTGGAAGATGTTCTGCTGAGATGGCTGCTGAAGGCGGCTCCTGTGAGTCCGGAAGCTGTTGCTGCTTGATTTTTGGAGAGCCGCATTGCCAGAGGGATTTTCTGTGAAACTGTATTACTGAGTGGTGTGCATACTCACACATCTTACCTTGAATGAGAGCAGAAAATCACAGGTGCCCTATCTGAAAAATAGATGGGGTATGTTCTGGTTTCCATCCCCGGACCCCTCATGTTTTGTGGCCCAAGAAGCTGGTATCTTCCCACTTCAAACTACTGACAGCCAGAATAGCTGTTCCTCTCCTTCTCTTAAATGCAAGTGCCCAGCAACAGGTTTCTGTGTTTCTTTCTTCCATTGCTCACACTTGTTGAGTTTCTGCTTACTTACAAATCACAAAATCCTCACCTTTACTCACTGAAGCAGGTACCTAACACAGGAAACACTGCACAATTGAGTCTTTCCTTGCTTTGTTATGGATAAATTAAAACAGGATAGACAGGGACAACACACAAGGAAAGAGCAATAACTGCTCCCTTCGCAAACAAGATACTCATACCAGGATGGTAGGCAGCTTTTTGCAAACTCTCTGTGCAGATGGCTCTTTGTGTCTCACTTGCTCACAGTTCTTCCAACTGCCAAACAGGATAGACCCTTCAGATCCATGCAGACCATGCAGAGGGAACAGGTCCATCCATGCAGGGGAACACGCTGGACTCTAGCCACCTGGTTGCTTACACCAAAGGTTGACCCTTTCCCCAAGTAAGGTGTAGACTGCAACGACTTTACAAAGTCAAAACACTTGTCTAGAAGCCTTTTCTACTTTCAAGTGTCCTAACCAACTTTGCAGACACCTGTACAGCTGATAATATAAGACAATGCTTATGCCAGTGAAGATGTGAAGCTGCCGTGCACAAAGGCTCTTTTATAGTGCTCACTGCCTGTTCCCACATGTGCTCAGCAAGGAGCCTGCTTGTGCTCCCAGCTGCCGGGAAGGGAACACAGCAGTTTTGACAGCCTTATCAAGCAGGAAGCCAAAAGTTCATGCTCCCATCCTGCTTTTGCAATCATACAAGGAAAAAGTTATCTTGTGGAAAAAATCACAACCAGGTGATCCAGCCTGGCAAGCTGGCTACGGCTGCCCAAGGCTGTGGGCGGCGGAGGGAAACCTGCTGTGATTCCGTGAAAGCTGTCAGGACACAACTCAAGAGAACAGGAAACCTTAGAAAAGCAAAGTTCACCCCACAGAATGCACACACCCACCCCCCCCCCCCACCCCCCACCCGTGCATGTCTTCACGGTCAGGAGCAAATAGATGCAAGCACGTCCTCATCCCAAAGCCCTGCTACCATCATGGTGTGTCACTGTGCTCCTGATAGCTTAATATGTTGTGGTCATCACTGTGCTAACACAGGATTGATCCCGAGTTGGCTCTCATCTGCAGCACACTGGCAGAGGGGCCAGAATCTGTCTGCACCTGCTCATCTGATAAACTTGGGCTGGAGCAGGCGTGCAACCTAACATACACTGTGACTGCTGGTGCATAGGACTTGTTCCACCGCTGCCTTTCCAGCGGCCTTTCCTACTGACTCTGCTTCCACCCAGACTGGGCTGGTGGCAAAGTGGTACCCCTTGGTTGTTCCTGTGGAGGTAGCAAGGGCTGAGAGAGGGCCTGAAGAACAACCTGAGTGTTTGGGGGAAAAGCCCATATTAATGGTTTTGAAGCTCATGTGTAGGGCGGTCTCTAGACTTTTCTATACAGTCCTCACCACAATCAGTTAATGATCCATATTGGTTAAATACTAACACAGGGGAAGGTGGGGATCACAACCACTGCCTTGTGCTCTTGCTGATCTCTGGGAGAGTCTTGAAACGAGGACTGCATTTAAGAGACACAGAGGTCCCAAGCTGGCGTGGCATACAGTGAGCCCTGCCTCAGGGAAGGAGTTGCAACCCATCAGGGTAACTGCTTGAACAAGAATTCCCCATTCATTCCCAAAACCTGCTGGCTATGTGGAAAACAGGAATGTTTGCTATTACACCTTACAGTTATCCTCTCAGGTAACACCATCAGTTATGCAAAAGCGCAATAAATTTTTTTTTCCCTTTAGGAAGTAGGGAAAAACTGATGCTTTCACCAGACAAGCTCCTCTATTTAAAGCTCATGCTAGTGAGGCAAAGCAGGCAGCATCCTGAAGTAGCTGCCTGCTCCTGGCCCCAAAACAGCCTTGCTGTCTCTTTCCCCAGCAAAAAATGGTGTGTGGTTTTCCAATGCTGAGCTTTTCTCAAGCCGTGGGTGCCATCCTGCTTCTTCCCTTCCTAGCCTACAGCTAGGCTGTTTGTCGTAGCAGGAGCAGCCCCATCCCTCCCAGGAAGCCTGAGTCCCATTGCCTTTCAGGGCTCCAACAGCTCCAACCCCATCTGGACCCACATGGATGCTCGGCATCCACCATCCATTTCTCAGTAGCTAAAGCTCATCCACTTCTGTACACAGCTTAATTTATAAGCTCTGCCCATTAGTCAGTGAAGCTGTGCACCTCTCACAGTTACATGTGTGGTTTTCTGGGAAGCACATGGAAGCTCTGCCTACCCTCTGCAGCAGGTCTGCATGCCAGAAGCACTCTTTTGATGATATAAACTTGCCACGTGCACTTGTTCAGAGATCATCTTTACAGTCTATCCCCATCTTGCACAATATGAGAAGTGTTTAACTGCCTTCCAGTCCAGCTGCCATGCTAAACTGTGACTGCTATGTTAGGCAGAGTAGTGAGGACCAGTGAGGTTGTGTTTCTAGGACCAGCCTCCCCTGAAGTGCAAGGTTCTCCCTGTACAACGCTTATTTGGAGGAGTATGGGGGCTGCTATTCACACATTTTCCAAAAGGTCCTCCCGTGGTCCTGCCCTGTAGTATGGAGAGTAGGCAGCACCCCCACTGTGTAGCAGGGTGCAATGGTGGAAGCTGGTTGGGATGGTGCTTGGGGTGGTTGCCCCTGTGTAGAGCCATGCCCACACATGCCATGGGGCATCACTCTGAGCAGAGGGGCCACCTCAAGCATCACCATGTGGCACCTGAGGTGTCTCTGGGTGGCCACCTGCAACGGCTCATGTGCCAAGGGCTAGCTGGAGACCCTGGATGTAGGGACGTGGATGTGATAGAATGCCTTGTCCCTGTTCCTCCTGGGTACACGCCCTCCCAGAGGAACTGGGAATGGCACTGAATATGTCCCCTGATGCACTCTCTGTGTTGGTACTTCGGCATAAAGCATGTTCAGATCTCTGAATGGTGTTGAAACTGCATCTATTCCTGAAGACTTCCTCTTTTTCATTCATGCTGACTGTGGGCATTGTTCAGATTTTGGCAAGCCAATGAATCAGGTAGCTCTGGTGACAGTGAACCTAACAACGTTTTCATTCCAAGAGGGCTAGATAATGGGCAGCTGCTGTCGAAAACAGCATGCAGATTTTCACCATCCAACACAAAGGCTACATCAAAATCCTCAGAACCACTTCAGTCCCATTGGCTTTAAATGAAATCAACCTAAAATAATCCTATAACCAGGTCCTTAATGGTGTGCAAGAGTCTAATAGGCTTTAAAATCTGTAAGTGGTCTGCATCTAAATACCTTTAATTTTCATTTGTGTTGAAAGAGATTACGCACCTGAAATCCTTCAGAAATTGCATCTCCTACAGTTTTGATCAAGATTTTGCAGGGACAGAGCCCAGCCAGGAAACCTTGGTTTAGTTGGTCCTGCAGCAACATAGTCCATTTTTAGCACTTTGATACCAGTGTAACTATACCCAGTCTTTAGGGAGTTTGCTGCAATTACCAGTTTAAGATTGGTTATTGAAGATCTCTGCTTCTGAGATGCAACTCTAAATTTTGAGCTCGGATGTTCCTCCATCTCCCACAGGTTGGTGCAAAAGTTGGAAATCCATCAAGGGTACATAGACATACAAATAGTAAGAACATGAGTAGATGAAAGTTCTCGGGTTCCCAGGTGCTCTATTGACTTTTATAAATGACCCATAAACCCCGCAGTGATTTGAAGTTAAACAGAAAGGTCAGATGCAATCTGAAAATGGGAACACTGCAGCCCACAGAGGTAAAGCTGTAAGGCTGTGATACTGATGGCCTGAAGCCCTTGTGGGTCAGGAAGGGCAGATTGCCCTGAGCTATGACAAATCACTAAGACAGGTGTTCTAGTAAAAAATTGCCCTTAAGTCATAATTTATTAACTGAGCTGTTACTGCACTGCCCTATCTAATTCTGTTACAAAACATGCGGTGAAACACAGCGAGAAATTTTGAACCTGACTGTTCACAAAGTAAATTAAAAGGAAGGCTCTTCATTTTGTGTTGTAAAAATGATAATGTCCGCCAGCAAGAGGGGACCAGAGGGAGGATGGGTATTTGCAAGGGAAGGCGGAAGAAGGGCACAGGACAGCATGGCCATTGCCCATTCCTGCCTTTATGCTGCCTGGCTGTTGGGGCAGGTACCCTATAACTCCAAAGAGGGTTTTAAAAACAAACTTAGTAAAAAGCAACCCAGGATGCCCTTCACACATAAGCCAAAGTAGTAAAAACTTCCGTAACTTATTGCTCTCTTCAGGTTGCCAGGTCAGCCAAGCCTGGAAAAAGGATGAGTCACTAACGGCTTTTCATCATTGAGCCCTCTGACCATCTGAACTGCAGAACCCTTTCCAGAGCTGCAAGTCAGGGAAGGGGTGGCCAAAGGGGGTGTTTTGGTCATGCAGGGACAGATAACATGGGGCTAATCACTACCTGGAGGACCTTGTGATGAATTAGTAAAAGCAAGCTGAAAATGCTGCTGGTTCTTAGTCCCACATGCTGGAGCACAGCTGGAGGGCTGGATACCTGAATGGGGTAGGTAGGTTGGGGTGGGTCAGATGCCCCCACTGTCCCTGCAGCATCTGACTTCTCCAACGCACCAGTGCTGCTCTGGCTGATGGCTTCACCCAAGCTGTGGAGAGCAGAGAGCGCATTGCCAAACCGCAGCTCATTCAACTGCTGTGGATGGCCATCCTGTCACACAGGAGGCTGGGGCACTGCCAGCAAGGCAAAAATCCTGGTCCCCAGGGCCTGTCACTGAGCATGGCACTGGGGAAGGTGATGACTGCAAACCAGATAAACTGTGTGTCAAGGTTTATTTCTGCCCACAGTGTTCAAGGTCTTTAATGCCCAGGGATTTGGTCTACATATCAAATAAATCTTGACTACACTGGGGAGGTGGAGAGCATTGCGTCATGTTTGGTTTTCACTTTAATCCAAAGGCAAATGCTGAAAAAAACGGGATGTGAAGTCACTTTACAAGTTTAGAAACATGAATATGTCCCAGGACAGGTACTGCCTTGAAGAGCAGCCAGCTAACTCTTCTCCCCAGCAGCACCTCTAATCCTCACCCCCAGGCTCACAGGCCAGCTCTGTCTCCCCAGCACAGCTGCCCCTCTACTGATGTTGCAGTGAGCTCTGCCAGGCGGTGCTACAAGAGTCTGGGAGAGTTCTTCCTGTGTAAAATCACGCGGAGATCCTTCATTTCCATCTGATAAGGAAACCTGAGGATAGATAATGATTTCTGCCATTAGTCATTTGGACACTTTTTCATTATTTGATTATGTGTGCTCTTCCCAGTCCTCTGCAGTGCAGAGTCCATTACTTTACTTCCTTACAATGATGTACAGCTCTGCTAATATCAATTAAATTCTAGTAGGAGTAAGCTTTCTTGACGGTAACATTAATGGCCACATTATGGAGCAAATGTGAAAAAATTGTCTGTAGTAGAATTATTTGGGATTAGCTGCTACAACTGGCAACAGACAGCCAAAAGCTTCCATGAGTCAAAATTACAAAGGCCAGCTATCTTGATTGCAAAGCACAGGGTATGCAAAACCTGTATGAGTTATGAGTATGTTGGGGTGGGTACTGTAATTTTGACCTCGACTTTTCTTGTACAAAAGGTTTATAGAATTTCTATCAGCATTCACAAAAGCTCGAAAAAATGCAAATGAAACTATTTAAAAGAAATTTGGCTCCTCAGTTTCCTAATCCTCTGTGTGTATTTGTATGCATAGAGGACAGAGAAGGCATGCAAGAACCCATTTTCTCCTCACAATTACATTTCATTTATATTCATTAGGAGCAAATATTTTTCAAATGCAAAGTGAAGGGCACGAGTCAGGTTTTGTTGAAAGCTGTGGATAAAAGTTTCAGTTTTGGGGAGATGGAGAAATTATCTGCACTTTTCAAAACACACGATAATAAAGTTTTAATAACCCCTGGTTTGTGTACAATGGAAAGGTTACAAACACTCCTCTTGTCTGCCTGAGGTGCTTGTGAGAAAATGAAAATTAATTGAATTTAGCATTTACTTGAAAACACATTTAGCAAAACCGAATAATGCAAAGGTTGGAAGGACTGAATGCACAGTCTGAGTATGCTTCTAAAGCTGTCCTCTAACTCCTACAGAGCACACTGGAGGAGTCATTAGTGTTTTAGTTGTTAGAATAAAGCTAAAGGAAAATCTGTTCGGAAGTATCCAAAGTGGTATGCTGGGGTTTTTTAATTGTGGCAGGGCAACAGGTTTAGCTCAGAACCAGACCTGTCCTGGGCTGCTGGCCCTGACAAAGGAAGGGTCCCATCAACCCTTAGACCTGGGGCACAGACTTGCTTTTAGTGCTGGGATTACTAAGGAAGTACTCTGTGCTTTCACAGGGTAGAATAAGAATCACAGAATCATAGAATTGCTTGGGTTGGAAGGGACCTTCAAAGGCCATCTAGTTGCCCCCCTGTGATGAGCAGGGACATCTTCAACTAGATCAGGTCACTCAGAACTACATCCAGCCTGGCCTTGAGTGTCTCCAGGGTTGTCGCATCCACCACCTCTTTGGGCAGCCTGTTCCAGTATTTTACCACCCTCTTAGTAAAGAATTTCTTCCCCATGTCGGGTCTGAATCTCTTCTCTTTTAGTTTAACACCGTCATCCCTCATCTTGTCACAACAGGCCCCTTTTAAGTACTGAAAGGCCACAATAAGGTGTCTGTGAAGAGTTCTCCAGCAGACTGTGAGCAGTGCCTGGTTCTCACAGAGAACGACTGAGGGCTTTAAACTCAAATGAAAAGGGTGCTAATGGTGTGTCACATGGAAAACCTCAGTGCTAATTTTAGCCCGGGCACTGGTACACGGGCACTGTCCCTGGGTATGTCCAGCAGTGCTGGAACATTACAGTTTGGGGTGCCTTCCTGGTTACTGCCCCCACAGGTTCCTGGGCTGCTGGTGTGTGAGCTGGAGGAGCCATCTTGCTCCTGGCAAAAGTAGGAGTTGGCCCATGTGTCTGGACATAAATCTTATGAGATTTGCAAGACTCGAAGAAGGCGTCAGGTTTGTAGCTATGAAATCTTTCCAGTGAATGAAGGAAGTTTCCTAAATGTTGGAATAATCCCTTATTTCCTTTTGAGCCCTTGGGAAATGGTATGTTTTCTCTTTCACGCTGAGTGGAAATGCGTTCTGTTGCACAAATAAGTCTGCTGCAAACACTCTTCCCCTCCATTAGGTACCAGCGATTACGTACCTCTTGTTGCATGTCAGATGTTGCACATCAGGAAGCTGGAGTTGCAAAGCAAATTTGGGAACAGACATGTCTGTATTTGTTTCTCTAGATTTCATTCGGTTCTTGCAGGAAAATATAGTCTTGAAGCTGCATACACAGCTCCCCTCCCTGTTCCTATGTCAGCCTTAGCAAACCACATGGCCTCTGTATGTATGTTATCCGTGGTCTGCAGGACAAGTGTTAGAGTAATTTTTTGTCTTGTGTGCTTAAATTACAAATATAGAACAGCTTTTACCCTGAAACCCATGCCAAAGTGTAGGCTTCTTCGCTTCAAAGTTTGTTTCTCCTGTGGTGGCATCATATTAGAGTTCTAACCTGCTGACTAGATTGAAGGCTTCCTCCTCGCAGCCTGGAAAAGAAGCAGCTAATGACATACGTCATGGCCCATGTTAAATCAAAGAGAAATCAGGGTATACAGCTCCAAACTTGATTCCAGCTTCTATAAAATCAGAATGTCCCCACTGTGCAATTACTAATACTTGATATTTGACTACAGCACATCGACATAACTTCCCTGTGTCATCTGGTACACTTACAACACTCACACAATTTTTGAACAATAGCAATTGGGTGCAATTTGGCAGTTTGAACCTCGGGAAGCCATTATTTCCCCATGACACAATATTATCTAATATACTGGCTATCTTGGATTGCAGCAGCTCTGAAAGCTAGCGTGGGGGTTATGATTTAGCTCAAATAATAAAGTCCATTTATTGCTTATTAGACACGAAGCAATAACATTTCTGGCATTCCACCTCTGCTCTCACCACAGTCTCTCCTGAAGTGGAGGGAGGGTGCTGTTTGAATTTAGGGCTCTTTGCTGGTGTTTTTCAGAAAAGCACTTAATGCTCGTGGCTATGCTTGGTGTACCTGGGTTCCCACGCGGTGTTGTTTGGCACTCAGGCTTCTGCACAAATCCATCTCCTATGCCCCCCTGCATTGTCTGCTGTAGTAAAGGGAAGTGCTTTGGGGATGTGCTCCCCAAACTCAGCCTTGCAGGAAGCGGTGGAGAGGGGGCCAGGAGGACAGCAGAGTCTGGCTGGGGACACAGCCCGTGCTGGGGGCCTGTGAGGCAGGAAAGGTGGATGGCAGCCCACTCTCGGCTCACCAGCTGGCACACCTGCAAGGAAACATCCTCTGGGATGTGCCATTTGTGGCACAATGTGGTTGTTAGGACTGGCACAGGCAGCAGATAGAGTGTGGGGTTGTTCAGACTGGTGTTGACAGCACCTAGAGTCTGGAAGGCACCACCACTTGTGGTCGAAAGCCCATTTTAGGGACAGATGCAGTCTGTGGTGGTGATAGTCTTTCTGTCTTCAGTTGTTATTTACTGTCAAAAACCTTCAGGCGTGTCCTATGACTGCTATTAAAAATTAAATGAGGGTTTAAAATCCCAACTTTGAGGCATTTCTTTCTCATTGCTTGTTTTAGCTCCTGCATCTTTGAATAACTCTTTCCTTTTAATTTCCCCTCATTTCGTCACCTTTTATTTAATGGATATTATGTACATGGTATGCAAAGCTAAATTATTTCCACGAATTTGGCATTTCTTACGTTGGGAAAGAATCTGAGTGTGAGACAACCAACTGGCTACCGCAGTCTGCCATGTGGATGCTGCTGCGGGACAAATTCTGCTTTTGTTTACACTGACGTAAACCAAGTTGTTTCATGGCATCTAGTCACAGTATTCTGTATTTACATCAGATGTGAGATCTGTTATCCTCTGAACCCCATCAGAATATTGAAGAAATAAGATTTTGAAGAATATGCTTTTTTAAAAAAAAAAATAAAATATTTTGAAAATCATATTGGATTTAAAAATTATTTTGGATAATTATCCAATTATATTGGATTTAAAAATAATGTTCTTAGCAGCACTTTAGCTTGATGTACTTTCTTATTCAACATTCACAATGCCCATATGTTAGTTGCCAGCACTGCCTCTTGCCTGTTATCATGACCTTCTCCCAGCACATAAACTGTTCAGGACCTGATTTTCCTAAGAGTTTAACCCCTCAGATTTCCATACAAAGTGCCACACACAGTGCATATTTAGAATGCTATAAAAGGTATTAATAAAGCCTGGATCTACAAAGCAGAGCACAGAAAGAGAAAGGATAGAAAAGCAAAATATAATTCTCCCTGCTGAAATTTAAGCAGCACAATGAGATTAATTCTGCAGCTCTTGCAAAAAGCGTCATGGGATCTTTAAAGTCCACAGACAAACCGGGCCAAGACCTTTAAGTCCCTTCAAGAGTAATGCTCCCTTCACACCGTATAAACCATATAAAAGAACCACCGAGGGAAAGCCTCCCAACAATTTAAACAGCTGTGTAATGTGTAACCCAATGCCAGGAGGGTTTATGTGTCCATGCACCCAGTGCATCTTCCTGATCAGTTCGTGCCAAAGAGACGCATGCATTGCGGATGGTGCGTAACAATGTCCTGGTGGCAGCTGAGCAGCGGGAAGGCATCACTGCATTGCAGCAGTTTCTTGAGCAGATGTTTGCGACTGCCCGGGCTGCTGCAGATACATTCAGAGAGATTAACTCCCCAGATGAGAAGTCTTCAAAAGAAATGTATTAATAGTTGCCTGTATTCTCCCCTTAATGAGACACATCTGCTCGAAACAGAGGCACAACAGCACAGGCAGCCCCAGCATCACTGACAGCAGTGAACTGTTTCCCTGAAGAACTCTGTTGGCCAAGCGAAACACCGTGAGACGAGCTGTTGTCCTTCCTCACCCCTGTGCCAGGGCTGGACCCTGCCACAGAGCTCCTTGTTCCTCCTGGGATGCAGGGTCTCCTTGCCTCTGCAAGACAGATGTGGGAAATGGAAGTTTTTCCAGAGCTCATGTGAGAAGCAGGGGTTTCCTCCTGTCCAGCAGCATACTGTGGCCAGTCCGACCTTGCTGCCCAAGGTCTAGAAGCCTCCCTCGCCAGGAGGGGAATTAGTAATTGTGGACAGTGCAGACACAACTCAACAGGTGTTACTGACAAATTCACAAGAGCCTTCAGACAGAAAGAGGAAGCTTCTAACGTCATCATGAATGCAAAGAAAAATGGCATTGCCAGATTGATCATGGCAAAGCTGCACATCTGCAGATGAAAGGAAAGAGAGCGCAGAGAGAGATGAGCCCAGCCACAGGGAAGAGTCAGTGGTAGGGGAGTTCTGCAGCCTATCCACAGCTTGGACAGCTTGCACCAACCCCAGAGAGACAGCTTCTTGGATACAAGTGTAGATTTCTCACTAACTAGGTCAGGAGCTTGCACATCAGAGAGAAAGGTATTCCTCATTCAGTCTTAATTAACACACAGGAGTTAATTCAAAGCAAATTACAGTAGCTGAATATTAAATAATTAAAGACAACCATATAATTAGACTCACAAAGGGGAAACATGGTAAGTGATACAGTTCTGGTAAGCATTAAAAAATAAGGTGAACAGGTTAGTTTAAAAGGCATTAAAATAAAATAATATAAAAAATATCCCTAGAAAGTTGCCTACTCAAACCAGTTGTATAGTGTCAGAAGACATGCATAGAGTTGAATGAAAGGGATCCAGACAGGGCAGAGCAATGTCAAGTGGCAGGATTTAAGAAGTAATTTGAGCTAGTCCCTCGGCATTTAGAAATCTGACCCTACTGAGGGCAATAAACAGGATTATAAATTATGGTAGGTGATAAAATATGAGGAAATCAGAAGGATCAACATAGGCTTCAAAGGGACACAGCTAAAAAAAAGTACAGATAAAAGATGTTTTCTTAAGTCTAGCATAAGTGACAGTCATAGGAAAGAATCCATGGGGCTGTGAGAGCACCAGGGACCAAAGGAAGCAGCTAAAGGAAGACAAAGTTATTTTTTGAAAGTACAGTTATCTTTTGGTGTTTTTACCACTGATGATGTTGGACCTATTCCTAAGGATCAGATGAAGCTGCTGAACAAACTGAGATCATAACTGAGATGTTAGAGCAAGCCGAAAAAGTTGCAAGTTGCTGTATTCAGACAGCGCATCCGAGATTGGGAAGGTGCTCCAATGCTCCAGGAGTTTGATGGGCTGAAAGAAAGCAGGCTTTTTGTATGCCTGAAGACTTCAAGTGGCAAGCTTATCCAGTATTTACACATGCACAAGGGAAAATCTGGTGATGCTGCACTTGGACCTCAGAACTCGTTGAAAATATCATCGAAACTAGAGCAATAGAATGTCTGGAAGCAGAATAAGTTTTTTGGATTTCTATAGGGATCTATAGGGACCCAGCAGCTAAACAGTGAAAAAGTAAGAGTCAAAGCACTATCATGATCCAAGTATTGTGCAGGAGACAGAAAGCAGTGGGTAGGACTAAAGGTTTGTTTTCCCTATGACAAAACAGTGAAATGCAGAAAATCCTGTCCTGGTGCCTGTGTTATTCAATATGTCAATCATTTGGAAATCAGGGTGGGTTGTAAGGTAACAAAATTATAGGTGATTCAAAGAAGGAAGTAGAGAAAGATTAATTTATCATATGACATTCTTGGCATATGCTTACCTGATCCTTTGGGAAAACTCCAGTGATGGAGACCCTTGCCAGTCAGCTCCAGTGCTGCACAGTCCTACTATTGCAAAAGCTTTCCTGATGAGTAACCTGTCTTCTTTGCTGTGATGCCTGACATGGCTCTTAATCCAGCCCCCACCAGACACCAAGAACAGTTTATTCCTTTCCTATGACCTAGGTTTTACATATTTAAAGAATTATTTTTATGTTTAGTAACTTATGTGTGTCATCACGAGGTATTTCAGGACTCATAATCTCTCACAGGAGTCTCCTCCCCACTAAGCCAAATTCCTCCAGCCCTTTACACTACCAGCTCCTAGAGGACAAATTCCTCTCGAATAGCTGTGACCTAAATGGGACACAACCTCACCAGCACCACATATAGCAAATAAATTACATCATATTTCACAGACTGGTCATTTTTATCCTTCATAATACAGCTGCCGCCTATTCTGTGTCTGAATTCTTAGCAAATAGTGACTTTGCAGACTACTATATACTCTCAAACTGTATTACCTTGCATTAATTGGTCATTCTCCTTTTATGTTTCTGGAGCTTGCTATTCCTATTTAATTATTAAAACTTTTAATTTATCCTTTTTCAGTTGCACCCTATTTCTTCCAAGCCATTTCTTCAATTTGTCAAGATGGTTCTACCTTCCCATCTTGTCCTCTGTCATCACTGCAGCTTCTCCCAGTTTAGTCATCTATGTAATTAAAAAGCATATGCCTGCTCTTTCATGTAGCTGTTGAAAATCTTGAATAGTGCTGGACACAGTACAGACACCGCTGAAACTCGGCAGACACCTTTTGCGAGTTAGAGAATAAGTTGTTGATCACTGCTCTCTGGGTACTTCCTAACTTATGTACTTCCTAACGTTTATGTACTCCTTTTTTCCTCTGCTTATTTATGGGAATGACATGCACGGCATGTTGAAAACCTTAATAAACTAAAGGTATGTGCCATTAACTTCCTCTCTCTAACCAACAAGACCTGTTGTTAGCTTGATATGGCAGAGCCATAGGTATCATTTGTCTGTGTTTTATCTTCCAGGTGGCACAAATCCTGTTTTCTTGTTTCAGCATTTTTCTACAAATTGAAGAAAATATGACTGCTTGGTAATTCCATTGTTCCCTTGTAATGATGAGAACTATGCTAATCTTTTTTTAGACTGATGGTTTATGCAAATTTGCCTGTGACACCCAATTCTTGATGTCTTCCTCACATATAGATGTGGATATATATATATATATATATATATATATATATATATATGGATATAGATAGGATAGATCATACTTTTGCCCTTACTGCAAAAGTTCATGGACTCTCCATCTTCCCTCAGTCCTTTCTCTGTTCCATCTGTTTTGTGTATTGTTCTTGCCTGCTAGATCTCTGAATATTCTGAGGACTGCTTTCTTAAGTCTCTTTATTCTGGTCTTTTATCTTCCTGCTTTCCTAATAGTTATAGGATGTGTCATATCATGTTACACTTGTACAGATCACCTTCACTTCCATGTTTTTTGTACAGATCACCTTCACTTCCATTTTCTTACATAGAAGCAAATGAAGAAGATTCTCTCTTGTAGTTGCTTTCTCCACCCTCTGCATCAATAATGCTGCTCATGATACATCCCAGGATCTTGCAGACTGTCTCTATCCTGTTTTTTTTCTCTTCTAGGAAATTCCTGTGTAGGAGTTAATCTCATTAATACTGAGCCTTGTGTTTTGGGTGGTTCTATCAGTTGCTAAGAAAAAGTTGCATTCATCTGATCCTCCTGATGTTGCAAAATCCTGCTGTGCTCGTGACTGTGCAAATCTCCTTTTCTATTTACTCTGTGACTTGATGGTCATGAAAGTACAACAGAGAACTGGGTTGTTTATGCTAGGTAGAAGATGTGGGTAGTCTTTCTGCCTTGTAATGATAGGTCACTGACATGTGAAAAGTAAGAAATTTAAGAGAGACAAAAGGAAGCCTTTTCTTCCACAGACTTATAATTAGGCCATTTATTGCCATGGGAACTCTTTTTAGCTGAACAGTAAAATTCAAAAAGCCACATGGGGCATGATTGCACATAGAGAACATTTCCAGATAGGATGTGGACTGAAAACAGTGTCAAAGAGAGATGCTAGATCTTGTTCCCCAAAACTCAGGCCAGTCTCTAATAATACAGTGATACAGGAGGTGCTAAAATAGCTTACTATCCCAAGGTGAAAACTCTTATGTTGGAGCTAAGGAAGCTTTCTGAGTCCCCAAATCAAGTCTGTGTGGCATGTTTTTTACCATGGGTAGTATCAGAGAAATGCCATTGGGCTGTTCTTCCCAGCCTGAGCACTTCTTGATTTACCTCTGCCCCACTTAGTGCTCTTACACCTCTCCCTGAAGCATTTGTTGCCAGAATTCATGGATAACACAACAAGGTTTCAAAACTGAATCAGAAGGAGCTGCTTTCCTGTAAACTTCAATCACATTTTGGCAGCAATTTCCAAACTTTTTACTTACAATCCCACTTCCCGCACTGTTCATCTACTTCTGTTTGTCCTTCTGGACTTGCAAACCTTTCTGCAGAAGCTGCT